>NC_087369.1:97472788-98097788 GCF_030014295.1 Loxodonta africana
TATGGATTCTTGCAGGCTGTTAAATTTTTCATTATGTTCTTGAATAACCTTTTTAATTTCTTCAACTACTTTATCTGTGTGTTCCTTGGCTTGTTGTGCATATTGTCTGATCTCTTTCCAAATCTCATTTCTGATGTCTTGAAAGTTCTGTATGTTAACCTTTTGAATTCTGCATCTGGTAATTCCAGGAAGGGACTTTCGTCTAGAAGATCCCTTGATTCTTTGTTTTGAGAACTTGTTGAGATGATCATGGTTTGTTTCTTTATGTGACTTGACATCAACTGTTGTCTCCGAACCATCTATAAGTTAATGTGTTTGTTTATTTTATGTTTGCTTACTGTACCTTAGTTTATTGCCCTGTTTTGTTTTGATATGCCCAAATGGGTTGCTTGAGTTAGCTAGCTTGATTATTTTCACCTTTGAAGCTCTGATGTCCTGTCTCCAGATGGCTATAGCTGTTATCAGGTATATCAGTCTAGGAGTCCATTCACATTTCTCGTATGACTTCAGCTCAGGTGTCGAGGTAGCAGCTGATCATCAAGTGTGGTACAGGCTCTGTCCTACAGTCTTAGAGGGGCAGGGGTGATTGTTGTAGGTACCAGTATCTGGTTGCAGCAGGGGGTCACACTCTGAACAAGATGGGGGGTTGAGAACTGTCCACTGAGTGTCTGTGATGGTAACATGTCCCTGTTCCCTAGAGTGTGCTGGTGTGTGGGTTCTGCAGATGGACCCTGGGCACCCAATGCTTTTGGTCATGAGGACTGGGAGGTACCAGTTATCCTTGGACCCTTGTCATGGGTGCCTGGGTGACCTGAGTGGAGCCACCAGTTCTTAGGCCCCTGATGTGGGTAGTTGAGGACCCTGTTTAATAGGCAAAGTGATGTCAAATATTAAACACCGAACTCTTCACCACACAGCTGAAACAGTTGCAGTCTGCCAACAAGGGCTTATTCTCCTGAAATAGGCCCACACAGGTCCATGCAGGGGGGAAAGGTATTCAAAGTTCATGGACCATTCATGCCTGGAGAGGAGCCACTTCTGTCCTGAGCTCCCCTGGGTAGTGGAGTGGCAAATTATCTTTTCCCCCAATTGTGAATTTATTGCTTCTCCCCGTCTGGGAGAATGGCTCCATGCACTGAGCAGGACCTAGCTCAGGCCCATGGAAATCAACAGCCACTGAAGCCAGCTTGGGGGCTGGAGGCACGTTAAAATATACACAAGTACTTATCTTTTGCTGAGAGAGCCGTTCCTCTCTGGTTCTGGAGGTGTGAATAGGCTGTGTGGTTGGCTGCTTTTCCCTGAGGAAACCATGTCCTAATGCTACCACTGGCCTGCTGCAGCCGCTCCCGGGAATGATGCCTGAGGGATCCCAGCGATTCAGGTCCAGTAACTCCTCTTCGCTTCTGAACTGTCTCCCCCTCCCCCTGCCGCTCAGTCAGTTTTCTAACTTTGCCTTTGACGTTCAGGGCTCCTAGGTTGTCATAAATATAATTATTTTCACTTGTTTTTTTGGTTCTTTGTTGTAAGAGGGATTGTAGGGAACATGTGGCTATTCCACCATCTTGGCCCTGCGTCTCAGCTTCTTTTCAAAGCTGTCAATAGCAAAGGGGAAGAATGATCTCATAGAACCAATCCTGAAAAATATTCAAATGTCAACAAATTCTTTTGAGATTCTGGGTTAACAATCATCTTTACCCTCATGACCATTTTATATCAAGTGGGTTATTTTGAAAATGGAAAAACTGAGGTACTAAATGTTGAAAACAATCATTCTTGGGTCAGTCCTGAAGCCTGCTAACTAGTCTTAATGATGGATGTTTGCAGGTCTCTTGGCACTAGCTCAAGCCCACTATAGCACTTGATGAGTGGGGTACCTTATAGTGGAGGAAGTAGATCGGCTGTTTTACAAAGATTCCAGAAGACTGTGGTGTCATTTGACCGTCTTTCTAAGCCATAGGTGGTCCAAAGACAGACCTATTCTTCCTATTCATCTTGTATTTTTCATGTCCTCACCTTTAATATATGTTCATGGGAAGTTACTTTATACAATTCATTGCATTGTTAGTTCTAAATCATGGCTTAATGTAGAAGTTTGTCACGTTTACAGATTGATTGTAATAAGAGATGGAAACAGGCAGGGATAAAACAGTCATTTTGGAATTAGGTTCAGCTGAATCTGTTTTCTAGCTTGAATACTATAGGGAATAGTCAGCATCTACAAAGACCTTCATAGTCAGTCAGCCAGGTTAGAACATTGGAAAAGTGTTAAAAAACAAGGAGAAAATGCAGATTGAAAAGTAATTAGAATATAATTCTCACACAGTAGGTTAAACTCAATGAAATAAGAATTAGGGAGAGTGAATAAAAGCAAGACTAAATTCTGCAGAGACAGAGTATAATTTTTTGTTCTTAAGAACTAAGAAAAGACCTTTTAATTCTCTACACAACGTAAAAATCCTTCCAACATCTCATCTTGTTTCATGAATCCCTATCATTTACTGACTATACATTTTTCTCAACATAGAACTTGAATTTCCTCTATGAGGATAATGACATTTTATAAATGAGGAAAAAAAATGTACCTCAAGGAATACTACAATTAGATATATTTCCAGTAAAATTTCTGGGTTCTGTTTGTAGGTGAAAGCATTGTCTTTGCTTCCTTAGCATATAAAAGAGATATCTTTATTACATAATTAAAAAAGAGAAAGGGCACCCTCTGAAACACTTCCTTGTGGGTATAAAATCTAAAATTTGGAGAAGAATGCATGTACTTTTACCATCAAAGTACTTTTCAGGTGAAATTGAACAGAATTCAGTGTTTTTCTCCGTTTAACAGCACTATATCCTTCCTGGGATGAATTTACAAAGGTGATCTCTTAAAGGTGAGCTTCCAGCATACTCTATTTATTCTCCAAATAAAGGTATTCAGTCTTGAACGAGAATCAAACTGGAAGGAAGACATGCATTAGTAAGGATATTGGAGTTGTGTGGACAGACAGTTGTACGTTTCTGTTGTTAGGATTAGATAGCTTCAGAGAGCAAGAAGCACTAGAGCCAGTTCTCTTCCCTTGAAAGCACATCAAATCACATTTCTGTGGAAAAAAAATTTTGTTGAGTACCAGTCATAATTATTAACCCCCCCACTCCACTGTCTGCCTTTCTTAAACTCAGTCTTCTTCATTCAGTATTGTAGCGTAAACAGAATGGGGTAAATAATATACCTTGCCAGGTTTATGACACTGTACAAGTCGTTTAACACTCTGAGTCTTAGTTTCTTTATTGTTAAGTGAGAGCAATACAGAACCTGACTGCCCAACAGGGCATTTGCAAGAATCAGAGAAAATGATAATGTGTATTTAAATACTTTGTATGTTGTAAAGTGCTATCTATGTGTAAAATAATTGTGATCTAATATTTGCATTTTCTTGTTATCAAGTATGAATAACTGGTGTTTCACATTTAAAAAAAATTTTTTTTCTAGTGCTCTGATCATTTTCCGATCATGTCTTTGTCTTATTTTCATTGCCTTCCTGTCCCTCTCCCTGTGAATGTCTTTCTTCGTGTACTTTTGAAAATCCTTCTGAAGAAATCAATAATTACAACGAAATTACAGACCAAGCTAGGTTAAAAAAAAAAGAGGGAGCATCTAGATGTGTTTGAGTTAATGGATTTTAGTTTAGTTTTAAACAGACAGTAGTCACTTCAGGAGAGGGATTGTTGTGTTTTCTTTTTATGATCAACTCTTGACTGTTCCTTTAGCAGTTAGTCTTGATAACCTCAAGGCATCATTTAACTTTTCTCAACAGGTGCATTGTAGATTGCAAAGAAAATCCCAAGAACTATTCATACTAACCTCTGGTTCTCCCAGGCAGGTGAACACCTTCTAGAGTTAAATTATAAGAAACAGTTTGGAATAAAATGGTTGCTGCTGCCTGAAAGATCACCTAATAGGTAGAATAAAAGCAAGATATAAAACCTCTGGTAACTCAGAACTTTTTGTAGCATTTTAAAAATTCACAAAATTTTTACTTCAGACTCAGACATATTTTCAAAGAAATAAATGCATTATATTTTGGGGGGTGGCAGAAGCTATAGTCCATTTTAAATTCCCCTTTGTATTTTTCTTTTTCACCTGTAATTCAAATAATATATGTAATAGAAAGAGACTAGAAAGTTCTGTTCCTTGATGATAAACACAAGCAAATAATGAATAATTAATTACTGGGCTATTTAAACTCCCATAGGCAGAATGTTTCATGTTTGGTGAAACAGTTTTAATTTTATGGTAATAGTTATTTCTCATGGATAGACTAGCCTTTTGACAGCATATCCCAGAGGTGTTAGTGATCTCAGAGAATGTGGAGTATATTTTGTTAGTCTCTTTTTATGAAAATGAGATATAGCATATTCTCATGTAATTGCAGCCCCTTTCTTGTGTGTTTTGTGTTTCTCTCTTAACCTATCCTTTCTAGTTTTTTTCCTCGTCTATTTTTTTTAAGTAGTAGTATGGGAATGGATGAAGGACATAGCAGTGGGATGGTAGCATAGATTGATGTCTCTTGTCATACAATCTGAATTAACCCAGATGCCTTAGTTTTAGGGCCTCTGAGTCAGAATTGACTCGACAGCAGTGGACTTTTAGTTTTTGGTTAGCTGAAATTGTTTTAGGCTACAGGATTTTTATGAAAAATAGAACTATCACAAGAATGTATATGGACCTCAAAGACATATTTAAAAAATGACCTTTGGGGTTGTCTTAAAGTTGGCACACACCTAGCTCAATCTCTTATATCACAAGCAGCTGAGGCTTCTATATTGTTTTGATATTCAGAAATGCCCTGAAAGGCCTAGAGTGTCTTTTTTTTAAAACCAAACAGAAGTTCAATTATAGTAATTAGACTTACTAAGGCATAAAAAATGGATTCAGAGGTTTTTCGAAAGCACCAGAATCCAATCAAGAAGGGGTTGAGTATTAACTCTATGCTAAACTCTGAACACATTAACTAAAAACTCAAATACTAGAAAATTATAGGTTTTTTATGTACTTATTATGAAAGTAATATATAGAGAGCTCATAGTTAACAAGCTTTCTATAAAGCATTATGATTTTTAAAAGTCCAAATAATTTCTCCCTTTATGTCCTCCCCTAGTAATCCATTTAAATAAGACTGAAATTCAAAAGAACCTCTAATACTATTTTTATTACTGAGAAGTGGTAGCTATAATTTAAAAAAATAGGAGAAGTTGTGGCAGTACTGTATTTTGGATCATCTGGGCATTAGATATAAAGGAGAGTAACTAAAATGTAAGGCTATCTAAGGTGAGAGGCCAAACTTCTTGTATTAGGTTTAGTAATTTGTGTATATGTTTAGTAATTTGCCTAGATGTTATAAAAATTATTAGACTTTATATGATGAAGAGAGCATCTAACTCTCATCCAGCTTCCTGTGTTGTGAAAATGTATAGGAGTTGACTACATATAGCACTAGACTCGTGGAAAGTGCTTGGATCATATTGTTGCCTGGCAAATAAATAATAAACACCTTCCCCCCCATCCTGAGAAGTATCAGTAATTTGGAATTAGGGGACCTTTGTCATGTCAGATGCACATGGCAACCAACATCTCACTGAAATAAAATTAATTTGTTGAAAATGTCACGATCATCTGCATGTAAGCCCACAGCTTCCTCTCTTCAGAGTAAAATGTATACCTTATTTCTTATCACTGAGTCAGTCAAAATGGACAAGCATTTCAAACAGATATATAGAAGGCCTTTTGTATCTTTTGTTTTTTAGTCATGACCATATAGTTTTCTATACCACCTGCATAATAACTAGTTCTTACACATATATGTATTAGTTTCTTATGCCTGATGTAACAAATTACATCTTACAGTTCTAGAGTCCAGAAGTCTGAAATCAGTTTCACTGGACTAAATTCAAGGTGTTAGCATGGCTGGTTCCTTCTAGAGGTTCTAGGGAAGAATCTATTTCCCTGCCTTTTCTAGCTTCTGGAGGCCGCTTGCATTTCTTGGCGTATAACCTCTTTCTTGCATTACTCCAACTTCTTGTTTTTGTTGTAACATCTCCTACTACTCTTCTGTAGGGTGCTTGCGATTACATTTAGGGCCCAGCCTGATACTCCAGGATAATTTCCCCATCTCAAGATCCTTAACTAATCACATCTGCAAAGTTACTTTTGCTATGTACTATTCACGAATTTCGAGGATAAGGTCTTTTCGGGGGACATTATTCAGCCTACAGCATATATGTACATGTAATGTGTGTTGTGTTAGTAAATGGTCTTAGGAAGAAGTTTACACTTCGGAGAATGGAAGACAGATATAAATATGCTATCTATATATTGGAGTCCCTGGGTGGTGCAAACAGTTCAGTGCTCGACTACTAATCGAAAGTTTGGTGGTTCCAACCCACCCAGAGGTACCTCAGAAGACAGGCCTGGTGATCTGCTTCCAAAACGTTACAGCCTTGAAAGCCCTATGGAGCAGTTCTACTCTGCACACCTGGGGTTGCAATGAGTCAGAATAGACTTGATGACAACTAACAACAACTTTGATCTATATACTTAAATATTCTATTCAGTTTATGGTTTACAGAGGTTACTTCTGTGAGAATAAAAAACACATGGAAAAGGGCAGCATAGTGGGCTTGTTATTGTTAGTTGCTGTCCAGTTGGCTCCGACTCACGGCAACTTTATGTATAACAGAACAAAATGTTGCTCAGTCCTGAGCCATCTTTAACATTGTCAGTTGTGGTGGTTGTGCCAATCTATATCATTGAGGATTTCCCTCATTTTTCCTGACCCTCTACTTTACCAAACATGATGTCCTTTTCTAGCAATTGGTCATTCTTGATGATGTGTCCAAAGAAAGCTAGCTGAAGTCTCACTATCCTTGTTTCTAGGGAGTATTCTGGCTGCATTTCTTCTAAATCTGATTTGTTTGCTCTTCTGGCAGTCCACGGTGTGTTCAGTATTATCTGTCAGCAGCACAATTTGAATGTATTAATTCTTCTTCTGTTGTCCTTTTTCGTTGTTCAGTTTTCACGTGCATATGAGGAGATAGAAAAGACCATGGCTTGGATCAGGTGCACCGTAGTCATCAAAGTGACGTCTTTGCTTTTCAAAACTTTAAAGAGTCTTTTGCAGTAGATTTGCCTGATGCAGTGCATCGTTTCATTTCCTGACTGCTGCTTCCACGAGCATTAGTTACTGATCCAAGTAGAATGAAATAATTTACAACTTCAGTTTTTCATTTGTCATTATTTTGTCTGTCTGCCCGGTTGTGAGGATTTTTGTTTTCTTCATGTTCATGTGTAATCCATACAGAAGATTGTAGTCTTTGACTTTTATCAGTAAGTGCTTCAAATTGATTTACTTTTACGCAAGTAAGGTTGTATCATAAACCTGTCACAGGTTGTTAATGTCTTCCTCCAATCCTGATGCCCCATTCTTCTTCATATAGTCCAGCTTCCCAGACAGGGGTTAAGATAAACACACACACACATATACACACTTGCTGTCAAGTCAGTTCCAACTCATGGTGACCTCATGAGTGTGAGAGTGGAACTGTGCTCCATAGGGTTTTCAGTGGTTGATTTTTTTCAGAAGTATATTGACAGGCCTTTCTTCCAAGGCACCTGTGGATGGTCTCATACCTCCAACTTTTCTGTTAGCAGCCAAGCTTGTTAACCATTTGCACCACCTAGGACCTCCGGGCAGGAGGTAGACAAGCAATATTAAGCATTGAAAATACTATAGGATAAACATTTAGGTGGAGTTTACCTTTATGAGCTTTCCTTTGCAAGGCTGGAAGCAATGTTTATATATCAGGCAAACCTATAGCGAAGGGTAAAGATTGGAGGAAAAGTTTGGTGTTATGGGAGAATAGTAACAGTGAAAAAAACTATTGCACTTCAGGCAGAGAAAAAACTGTGAATACTTTAAAACTAGGTTTGAAGTGAAAATACCACTCTCACCATAGGGAAGCATGAACAGTAAAATGTAGCCAATGAGGAATCACAGCATTGCTTTTCAGGAGGGTACTGGAGAGTTTGGATAATGAAGAATTAATTGCCTGATACAATTATTCAGATGAGAAAACACTGTAGTATAATTGACAAATATTTACACATAACTATTAGGGGACTATCTAGAACATTTAAGAAAAGTGATGTAGAGGATAGGTGGTTCTAGACATGCCTTTTGTATCCAAGGTGAGAAACAGCTAATGAATTCTGAACAAGTTTTGAACTCCAAAGAGGCCTGATTCGTATTGTCGTTTTTCACTTTAAAGTACAAATTAAGGAGACAGGGTGGGGCTGCATGGGAAGGTGTGTGTGTGTGTGTGTGTGTGTGTGCGTGTGTGTGTGCGTGCGCGCGCGCGCACAGGTGCACCCTATCTGTGGTTTCAGATATTAACTTCTTTAGCTTACCCCATTAACGAACTCAAAAACCTAAACCCATTGCTGTCTAGTTGATTCCGACTCGTAGTGACCCTATAGGAAAGAGTAGAACTGCCCCCATAGGGTTTCCAAGGAGCGGCTGGTGGATTCGAACTGCCGACCTTTTGGTTAGCAGCCGAGCTCTTAAATACTGCAGCTCCAGGGCTTCGTCCATTAATAAAAACCGCCTATATTGCTTAGTAAAATGTGCCCACTGAACTTAATCTAAATTATTTTTGTGATGGTGGGGTGGAGGGAGTGTCAGCTTGGCATAATTTATCACTTTACGTTGCTGTCTGAGCTTATTTATATTTGGCCTGATAGGCTACATGCTGCAACTCATTGTAACAGTCTTGTCACTTCATAAAAGCTCAGCAATAACCTAAAGAATGTTAGAATATCCAGAAATAGCATGGTATCTTTTGACTTACCAAGCTCCCTTAAAATTCAAATCTATTGTTTTTAGTTTTGAACTTACTGAAATTAAAAATGTATACAAAACTAGAGACAATCATATAATGAACCTACATGCTTCCATCACTGAGCTTCGTCAATTATTAACTTAAAGCTAAAATTGTTTCACCAGTATTCCCACCCATATCTCCCTTATCCTATATATTCTTTTTTTTATTGTGCTTTAAGTGAAAGTTTAAAAATCAAGTCAGACTCTCGTACAAAAATTTATAAACACCTTGCTATATACTCCTAATTCCTCTCCCCCTAATGAGACAGCACACTCCTTTCCTGTTCTATTTCTTTTTGAATCTATTTGGCCAGCTTCTGACCCTCCCTACCCTCTCATCTCCCCTTCAGACAGGAGATGCCAACATAGTGTCTACTTGATCCAAGAAGCTCATTCTTCACCAGTATCATTGTCTATCCTATGGTCTAGTCCAATCCCTGTCTGAAGAGCTAGATTTAGGAATGGCTCCTGTCTTGGGAAAACAGAAGGTCTGGGGACCATAAGCTCCGGGGTCATTCTAGTCTCAGTCAGATCATTAAATCTGGTCTTTTTATGAGAATTTGGCGTCTGCATCCCACTGCTCTCCTGCTCCCTCAGGGGTTCTTTGTTGTATTCCCTGTCAGGGCAGTCATCAATATTGGTTGTAGCCGGGCACCATCTAGTTCTTCTGGACTCAGGCTGATGTAGTCTCTGGTTTATGTGGCCCTTTCTGTCTCTTGGACTCGTAATTATACTGTGTCTTCGGTGTTCTTCATTCTACTTTGCTCCAGGTGGGCTGAGACCAACTGATACATCTTAGATGGCCGGTTGCTAGCATTTAAGACCCCAGACGTCACTCTCCAAAGTGGGATGCAGAATGTTTCATAATAGATTTTATTATGCCAGTTGACTTAGATGTCCCCTGAAACCATGGTCCCCAAACCCCTGGCCCTGCTACACTGGCCTCCAAAGTGTTCAGTTTATTCAGGAAACTTCTTTGCGTTTGGTTTAGTCCACTTGTGCTGACCTCTCCTGTATTGTGTGTTTTCTTTCCCTTCACCTAAAATAGTTCTTTTTTTTTTACTATCTAATTAGTGAAAACCCTCTCCCTCCCTCCCTCTCTCCCCCGTCTCCTAACCATCAAAGAATATTCTCTGTTTAAACTATTTCTCGAGTTCTTATAATAGTGGTCTTATACAATATTTGTCCTTTTGCAACTGACTAATTTCACTCAGCATAATGCCTTCCAGATTCCTCCATGTCATGAGATGTTTCACAGATTCATCATTGTTTTTTATCGATGTGTAGTATTCCGTCGTGTGAATATACCGTAATTTATTTATCCATTCATCCATTGATGGGCACCTTGGTTGCTTCCTTCTTTCTGCTATTGTAAACAGTGCTGCAATGAACATGGGTGTGCATATATTTGTTCCTGTAAAGGTTCTTATTTCTCTAGGATATATTCTAAGGAGTGGGATTGCTGGACCATATGGTAGTTCTATTTCTAGTTTTTTAAGGAAGTGCCAAGTGGATTTCCAAAGTGGTTGTACCATTTTACATTCCCACCAGCAGTGTATAAGTGTTCCAGTTGCTCCACAACCTCTCCAACATTCAGTATTTTGTGTTTTTTGGATTAATGCCAGCCTTGTTGGAGTGAGATAGAATCTTATTGTAGTTTTTATTTGCATTTCTCTAATAGCTAATGATTGTGAGGATTTCCTCATGTATCTGTTAGCCGCCTGAATGTCTTCCTTAGTGAAGTGTCTGTTCATATCCTTTGCCCAGTATTTAATTGGGTTATTTGTCTTTTTGTAGTTGAGTTTTTGCAGTATCATGTAGATTTTAGAGATCAGATGCTGATTGGAAATGTCATACCTAAAAACTTTTTCCCAGTCTGTAGGTAGTCTTTTTACTCTTTTGGTGAAGTCTTTGGATGAGCATAGGTGGTTGTTTTTTTTGGGGGGGGGGAGCTCCCAGTTATCTAGTTTCTCTTCTGCATTGTTAGTAATGTTTTGTATAATGTTTATGCCATGTATTAGGGCTCCTAGCATTGTCCCTATTTTTTTTTCCATGGTCTTTATCATTTTAGATTTTATATTTAGGTCTCTGATCCGTTTTGAGTTAGTGTTTTGCATGGTGTGAGGTATAGGTCTTGTTTCATTATTTTGCAGATGGATATCCAATTATGCCAGCACCATTTGTTAAAAAGACTGTCTTTCCCCCATTTAACTGTTTTGGGGACTTTGTCAAATATCTGCTGCTTATATGTGGGTGGATTTATGTCTGAATTTTCACTTCTGTTCCATTGGTCTGTGTATCTGTTGTTGTACCAGTACCAGGCTGTTTTGACTACTGTGGTGGTATAATAGGTTCTAAAATCAGGTAGAGTGAGGCTTCCCACTTTGTTCTTCTTTTTCTGTGATGCTTTACTTATCCAGAGCCCCTTTTCCTTCCATAGGAATTTGGTGATTTGTTTTTCCATCTCATTAAAAAAATGTCATTGGAATTTGGATGGGAATTACGTTGTATCTGTAGATCGCTTTTGGTAGAATAGACATTTTTACAATGTTAAGTCTTTATATCTATGAGCAAGGTATGCTTTTCCACTTACGTAGGTCTCTTTTGGTTTCTCGCAGTAGTTTCGTAGTGTAGTTTTCTTTGTATAGGTCTTTTACGTCTCTGGTAAGATTTTTTTACTAAGTGTTTTATCTTTTTGGGGGCTACTGTAAACGGTACTGATTTGGTGATTTCCTCTTTGATATTCTTTTTGTTGGTGTATAGGAATCCAACTGATTTATGTATGTTTATCTGGTATCCTGATACTCTGCTGAACTCTTCTATTAGTTTCAGTATTTTTCTGGAGGATTCTTTAGGGTTTTCTGTGTATAAAATCATGTCATCTGCAAACAGAGATACTTCTTCCTTGCCAATCTGGATGCCCTTTCTTTATCTAGCTGCATTGCTCTGGCTAGGACCTCCAGCACAATGTTGAATAAAAGTGGTGATAAAGGGCATCCTTGTCTGGTTCTCGATCTCAAAGGGAATGCTTTCAGACTCTCTCCATTTAGGATGATGTTGGCTGTTGGCTTTGTATAAATGCCCTTTATTATGTTGAGAAATTTTCCTTCTATTCCTATTTTGCTGAGAGTTTTTATCATGAATCGGTGTTGATCTTTGTCAAATGCCTTTTTTGCATTGTTTGATAAAATCATGTGGTTCTTGTCTTTTGTTTTATTTGTATGATGGATTACATTGATTGTTCTCCTAATGTTTAACCATCTCTGCATACCTGGTATGAATCCCACTTGGGCATGGTGAATTCTTTTTTTGATATGTTGTTGAATTTTTTGGCTAGAACTTTGTTGAGGATTTTTGCATCTATGTTCGTGAGGGATGTAGGTCTGTAATTTTCTTTTTCTGTAGTGTCTTTACCTGGTTCTGGTATCACGGATATGCTGGCATCATAAAATGAGTTTGGGAGTATTCTGTCCTTTTCTATGCTCTGAAATACCTTTAGTAGTAGTGGTGTTAACTCTTCTCTGAACGTTTGGGGAAGAACTTTCTAGTGAAGCTGTCAGGGCTAGGGCTTTTTTTTTGTTGGGAGTTTTGGATTACCTTTTCAATTTCTTCTTTTGTTATGGGTCTACTTGGTTGTTCTACCTCTGTTTGTGTTAGTTTAGATAGGTAGAGTGGTTCTAGGAATTCATGCATTTCTTCTGGGTTTTCAAATTTGTTAGAGTACAATTTTTCATAGTAATCTGATATGATCCTTTTAATTTCAGTTGGGTCTGTTGTAATATCACCCATGTCATTTCTTATTTGGGTTATTTGCTTCTTCTCCTGTTTTTCTTTTGTCAGTTTGGCCAGTGGTTTATCAGTTTTGTTAATTTTATCAACGAACCAGCTTTTGGTCTTCTTAACTCTTTCAATTGTTTTTCTGTTTCATTTAGTTCTGCTCTAATTTTTATTATTTCCTTTCTTCTAGTGCCTGAAGGTTTTTTTTTGTTGTTGCTCTCTTTCTATTTGTTCAAGTTGTAGTAATAGTTCTTCGATTTTGGCCCTTCTTTTTTTATGTGTGCGTTTATTGATATAAATTGACCTCTGTCTGCTGGTTTCACTGTGTCCCAGAGGTTTTGGTAGGAAGTGTTTTCATTCTCATTGGATCTACGAATTTCTTTATTCCATCCTTAACGTCGTCTATAACCCAGTCTTTTTTGAGGAGGGTATTGTTTAGTATCCTAGTGTTTGATTTCATTTCTCTACTTTTTCTGTTGTTGATTTCTACTTTTTTGGTATTATGGTGAGCAAAGATGCTTTGTAATATTTTGATGTTTTGGATTCTGCTAAGGCTTGCTTTATGACCTAATAATATGTGGCCTATTCTAGAGAATGTTCCATGTGCACTAGAAAAGAAAGTATACTTGTCTGCTGTTGAGTGGAGTGTTCTGTATATGTATAAGGTTGAGTTTGTTGATTGTGGCATTTAGATCTTCCGTGCCTTTATTCAGCTTCTTTCTGAATGTCCTGTCCTTCACCGAAAGTGGTGTGTTGAAGTCTTCTACTATAATTGTGGAGCTGTCTATCTCACTTTTCAGTACTGTTAGAGTATGTTTCATGTATCTTGCAGCCCTGTTATTGGGTGCGTAAATATTTATTATGGTTATATCCTCCTGGTATATTGTCCCTTTAATCAATATATCCTGTCCTCCCTTATCCTTTGTGGTGGATTTAACTTTGAAGTCTTTTTTGTCAGAAATTAATATTGCCACTCCTGCTCTTTTTTGATTGTTGTTTGGTTGGTAAATTTTTTTCCATCCTTTGAGTTTTATTTTGTTTGTGTCTCTAGGTCTAAGGTGTGTCTCTTGTAGGCAGCATATAGACGGATCGTGTTTTTTTTTTTTTTAAATCCATTCTGCCACTCTCTGTCTCTTTATCAGTGCATTTAGTCCATTGACATTCAGTGTAATTATGGATAGGTATGAGTTTTTTTTATGAGTTTAGTGCTGTCATTTTGATGTCTTTTTTTGTGTGTTGTTGACAGTTTTTTTCCCACCTAATTTTTTGTGCTGAGTAGTTTATATATTGTCTTTTCCTCTTATTCGTTTTTGTTGATTTTGTTACTTCTGAGTCTTTATTTATTTATTTATTTTTTGTATTTTATTTTGATGAGTAGGATAGTTAGTCTCCTTTGTGGTTACCTTAATATTTACCCCTATTATTCTGAGTTTAAACCTAACTTTTATTTCTTTCCTCTCCATATGAAAAATCTATGACTACATTTCTTAGTCCCTCTTTATTATTTTTATGTGGTCTTCTTTTACATAATGACATTACTGTTTCCCCAGTTGAGTGTTTTTTTTTAACTTGAATTATTTTTGTGATTTCCTTGTCTGTGTTAACAGCTGATTGCTCTGTCCAGTGTTCTAGTCTTTGGTTGATACCTGATATTATTGATTTTGAAACCAAAGAACTCCTTTTAGCATTTCTTATAGTTTTGGTTTGGTTTTTACATAATCCCTAAACTTCTGTTCATGTGGAAATGGCCTAATTTCACCTTCATATTTGAGGGACAGTTTTGCTGGATATATGATTCTTGGTTAGCAATTTTTTTCCTTTAAAACTTTATATAAGTCATCCTATTGCCTTTTTGCCTGCATGGTGTCTGCCGAGTAGTCCGAGCTTATTCTTATTGACTCTCCTTTGTAGGTGACTTTTTGTTTATCCCCAGCTGCTCTTAAAATTCTCTCTTATCTTTGGTTTTGGCAAGTTTGATTATAATATGTCTTGGTGACTTTCTTTTAAATTCTACCTTATGTGGAGTTTGATGAGCATCTTGGATAGGTATCTTCTCATTTTTCACTATATAAGGGAAGTTTTCTGCCAACAAATCTTCAACAATTCTCTCTGTATTTTCTGTCATCCCTCCCTGTTCTGGTACTCCAATCACTTGTAGGTTATTCCTCTTGATAGTGTCCCACATGATTCTAAAGTTTCTTCATTTTTTTAATTCTTTTATTTGATTTTTCTTCAAATGTATTGGTGCCACATGGTTTATCTTCAAGGTCCCCAATTCTGCCTACCACTTGCTGGATTTTGCTCCTCTGAGTTTCTATTGAGTTGTCTGATTCTGTAATTTTATTGTTAATCTTCTGAATTTCTGATTGGTGTCTCTCTATGGATTTTTGCAGGTTATTAAATTTTTCATTATATTCTTGAATAACCTTTTTAATTTCTTTAAGTGTTTTATCTGTATGTTCCTTGGCTTGTTTTACGTATTGCCTGATCTCCTTCCTTATGTCTTGAAGAGATCTCTATATTAATCTTTTGAATTCTGCATCTGGTAATTCCAGGAAGCCACCTTCATCCAGAAGATCCTTTGATTCTGTTTTGAGAGCTTGTTGAAGCTACCATGGTCTGTTTCTTTATGTGGTTTGATATTGACTGTTTTCTCCGAGCCATCTATAAGTTATTGTATTAGTTTATTTTGTTTGCTTACTATATCCTAGTTTCTTGCTGTGTTTTGTTTTGATATGCCAAAATGGGTTGCTTGAGTGGGCTAGCTTGGTATTTTCACCTTTGGTACTCTGACTTCCTGTCACCAGATGGCTAGAGCTGTTATCAGGCATATGAGCTTATGAGCCCATTCACTTTTCTCGTGTGGGTTCAGCTCAGGAGTCCAGGTAGATGGTCATCAAGTGTGTGGTACAGGCTCTGACATACAGTCTTAGAGGGGCAGGGGTGTTTGATGTAGGTACCTGTTGCAGCAGGGGGTCACACCCTGAACAAGGCAAGGGGCTTAGAACTGTCCCCCGAGTGTGTCTGAATAAACCGTGTCCTTCTTCCCTAGAGCATGCAGTTGGGTGTGTTCTGCAGATAGACCATGGCCACCCAAAGTTTTGGTTGTAAGGACTGAGAGATACCTGTTATTCTTGGACCCCTGTTGCAGGGGCTGGGTGACCTGAGAGGAGCCACCAGTCCTTAGGCCCCTGATGTGGGTTGTTGAGGACCCTGTTTCATAGGCAAAGCAATGTCAAATATCAAATATCCACCTCTTCTCCACACAGCTGAAACGGTTGTAGTTTGCCAACAAGGGCCTATTCTCCTGAAATAGGCCCACACAGGTGCATGCAGAGCGGAAGGTACTCAAAATCCGTGGACCATTTATGCCCGGACAGGAGCCGCTTCTGTCCTGAGCTCACCCAGGTAGTGGAACTGGCCAATTATTTTTTCCCCTTGTTGTGAATTTATTCCTTCTCCAAGTCTGGGAGCATGGCTCAGGGCGCTCAAATGGGTCTATCTCAGGTTCAGGGAAATCAACAACCACTGAAGCCAGCGTGGGGGCAGGGGGCACGGTAAAATATACGCAAGTACTTGGGTTTTGCCGTACGTGCCATTCTTCTCTGGTCCAGGTGGTGTGAGGTTGCTGTGAGGCTGGGTGCTTCTCCCTGAGAAAGCCGCATCCAAACGCTACCACCAGCCCGCTGCAACCACTTCTGGGAATGGTACCTGAGGGATCTCAGTGATTCAGGTCCGGCAACTCCTCTCTGCTTCTGAATGGTCTCACTCTCCCCCTGCCACTTAGTGTGTTTTCTAACTTTGCCTTTTGATGCTCAGGGCTCCTACCTCGTCATCAATATAATCGTTTCACTTGATTTTTCCAGTCTTTGTTGTAAGAGGGATCACCAGAAGCATCTGGCTATTCTGCCATCTTGGCCCTGCCTCCTTTCTATATGTTCTTTTGAAGCAAATTCCAGTTCTCACATCATTTCACCTGTAAATATTTTAATATATAGCTCTAAAAGATGTTGTATGCCATGGAGTCCATTTGCACTCATAATGACCCTGTATAACAGAGTAGAATTGCCCCATAGCATTTCCTAAGCTTTAATTTTTATGGGAGGTCACCAAGTCTTTTTTCCTGAGGAGATGCTGGTGAGTTCTAACTGCCAACCTTTCAGTTAGAAGCCGAGTGCTTAACCATTGCACAACCAGAGCAATGATGTTGTTGTTAGGTGCCATTGAGTCAGTTACAACTCACAGCAACCCTACAGAATGAAATACTGCCCTGTTGTGCACTATTCTCACCATCTTTGCCATGCTTGAGTCCATGGTTGCAGCCACTGTGTCAATCCAAATCTTTGAGGAACTTCCCCTTTTTCTCTGACCCTCTACCTTACCAAGCATGATGTCCTTCTCCAGGGACTGGTACCTCTTAATAACATGTCCAAAGTAAGTGAGACGATGTCTCACCATCCTCACTTCTAAGGTGCATTCTGGCTGTAGTTCCAAGACAGGTTCGTTTGCTCTTCTGGCAGTCTATGGTATATTCAGTATTCTTTGCCAATATCAAATTCAAATGCATCAATTCTTCTTTGGTCTTCCTTATTCATTTTCCAGCTTTCACGTGCATATAAGGTGATTGAAAATACCATGGCTTGGGTCAGGCGCACCTTAGTACTCAAAGAATCTAAAATGAAACCACAGTACCATTCCATCTACAACTACCAGTGATCCCTTAATATTTTAAAATATCTACTCACTGATCACATTTGCCCAGTATTTAAGAGCTTGATTGTTTAAATGGCGATCCAAATAAGATTTTTATGTTGCAACTGGTTTCTACATCTCTTTTAATCTATGTTTATTTTCCTTCCTTGTAATTTGTTGTTATTAAAGAAACTGGATTGAATTGTTATAGAATCTTTTAGCATAGTCATTTGTTCTCTACATTTTCTGCAGAGGTTAGACCACAAATCCATTGTTGTAAATATCTCTGTATTTTGTTTCTCTTCTAAGATCTAAAGAGAGGTATCTGTGACAAACATTATATTGTGACTATCTTAAATATTGGAATTCCAACCTTTTGGTAAAACACTTAAATAGACAAAACACCGCATTCTATATATTAAACGGAAATTGTAGAGGTCATATCAGTTTTCAGTTCTTTGTTTTATTGCCATGCTAACTGATTTATAATATTTTTATAAGACTTTGCAAATAATCATTACAAGTTTCTGAGGTAGAATGACATAGTGGAAATGACTTCTAAAATGTATTACTTAGAAATTTTACTATTACTTAGAAATTTTGTTATCTTGGACTTGTCACTTTTCCTCCTGAGTCTCAATTTCACCATCAGTAAAATGGGTATAATACTAATGGTATAGAGATTTTTTTGAAGTATTAAGTTAAACATTGAGTTACCATATGACTTAGGAACTCTACTCCTACGTATATAATCAAAAAACTTGAAAGCAGGGACGACTGAAACAGATAGACGTACACCAACGTCCATAGCAACATTATTCATAATAGCTGAAAGTTGGCAACAGCCAAAATGTCCATCAGCAAGATGAATGGGTAAACAAAATGTGGTATGTACATACAATGGAGTATTATTCAGCCATAAAAAGGAGTGAAGTACCAATAAATTCTACAATGTGGATGAACCTTGAAAATAGTATAAATGAAATAGTCAGATACAGTAGAACGAGTATTGTTTGATCCCACTTATGTGAAATGTCTAGCACAGTTTATTGGTTGTTGCCAGGGGCTGGGAAGAGGAGGGAATGGGGAGTTATTGCTGAAGGGTACTACGTTTGTGTTTGGGATGATAAAAAAACCTTTAAAATTGATGCTGGTTATGATCGCACAACACATCAAATGTAGTTAATCCCACTGAATTGTACAATTAGAAATAGTTAAAATGGAAAACATTTTGTTAGATATATTTACCACAATAAAATTTTAAAATGAAACACTGCTTATAAACACAATCTCTCTCTGTCTCTAAACCAAGGAACCAAACCCGTTGCCGTCTTGTCGATTCCGACTCATAGTGACCCTGTAGGACAGAGTAGAACTGCCCTATAGGGTTTCAAAGGAGTGCTTGGTGGATTTAAATTGCTGACCTTTTGGTTAGGAGCCATAGCTCTTAACCAGTGTGCCACCAGGGTTTCTATACATGCACATATATGCATGTATGTGTATATATATGATTATTTTCAATTTCTGTATTTCATAATTAAGAAAAGGGAATACTCACAGTCACACTCATGAATTCTAATTTTAACCCCCCCGTGACTAAGTAATTATAATAGTTACATCCTATATAAACTGTATGTACTTTATGCACCACAAGTCAGCGTAAATCATATAGATAATACTAACCATCAACTTGTTTGTTTCTGTAGTGCACCCACTGTAGTTTGACTTTCTCCTGCTAAGCTTTTTTGTTTACTCTGATTATCAGCTCTTAAAAAAAAATTTTTTTTTTATTACTAGAGAGGAAACTGAGACTCGGGATGGTTAACAGAATTGCCAAGGAGGTACAACAGGGCTGAGTTCAGAATCCAGCTCTTCTTACCCTAGGTTTACTTTTTTTTTTCCATTTCACCGTTCTAACTGAGACTGTACAGGCAAAAGCAAAATACCCTACTTCCTCAAGCAACATTTTATTGTATGTTATTGTAATACATATTTGATCTTAGTGGAACTAAACAGGGTACCTTGGTGAATTTATGCAAATGTAGGAAAGCAGGAAAATAAGGAAATATCTGCCAGCTGTGTTAAAATGACATCATGTGGCATTACGTCTTTTCTGTTACTACCCACTAAAAAACCACTGCCGTCGTAAGAACTCAAAATACTGTAACACAGTCATTAAACAAACTTGTCAACAAATGGAGTTTTGCTTGCAAACTGTTGAAGATATTACACACAGGAGTTGGCAAATGCTGACTTGTTTGTCTGAATATCTTAGTTTCTGCAGAGCCTGAAAAACCCAGAAATGGCAAAAAATGACAAGTCATATTAATATGAGGTAGAGAAAAGAGAAGTCTTACCTGGAAAACCATCAATATAAATCCAGTTCTGGGATCAGACAAAAGACCTGAGAGTTTGAAACATCAAGTTTTATTTGTTTTTGTACTGATATCATCTTAGTACATAATTGTCCATCATACTGACACATCAGTTTTGTTCACTCATTAATAATCTGAAATTGACAACGAAGCTGGGCATGGTACACCATAATAAATTGAAACAAAAATCATGCTCATTGGCTTCTAAAAGTTCTGTGCTGAGGCAGTGAGAAAATGAAAAATAATCCCATATTTGCAGATGATGGCGATTTCTACTTGCTTCAATTAATCTAGAACAACTACTCTATGAAGTAAAGTGGCATTTTAATTTCATATCATACCATACTGAGATATGAATGTACTAGAATTTGACAATATCGGTGAATTGATTATTTGCTTTTGAAAAAAGGGTACTCAGCTTTTGTTTAACAACCTAGCAAGTAACTATAATAAATAGGCATATCATTTTTAAAAATTTGAATGAGCTTTGTACATCCATATTGCCTGGAGAACAATCCTGTTTCTCTTAATTGCATCTGGAGTGGGATAGCCATTTTTATTTTCAAGAGTTGTATCAAATGGATGTATGGATCACACAGCCTGTATCTCTGAGAAGCTGTAGTGCTCTCCTCCATCTTTAACGGGAAGGATGTAAATGAGAGAAATGTGAGAACAGTAGATCCCATTTAGTGATCATTTATCTTAGAGACCTTTATCATGAACACCATTTAATTGAAGTAGATTAAAATGTATAGAAATGCTAATTTGAAAAACTTTTATCAGCCTCTGTGATGGTTAAATGTTGTGTGTCAACTTGGTTGGGCTATGATTCTCAGTGGTTTGGCAGTTACGTAATGATGTAATTACCTACACTATGTGATCAGCCAGTCATTTGTAAGGAGCGTTTCCCCTGGAGTGTGACCTACAGCCACTAGATATGCGGACATTCTGGCAAAACTTGCTTATTTACTCTGGTTCCTGCATGCGACTCATCATCATCTGACCTCTGGTTCTTGGGACTTGAGCCAGCAAATGGCTGTGTTGCTTGCCGATCTTGGGGTTCATTGCTTTCCACAGCCCATGAGCTGGAGGCCTACCATCTGACCTGCTGATCTTGGGTTTGTCAACCCTTGTAGCTACATAAGTCAGGAGGAGCCTCCAACCTGATGCCTGGCCCACATTTTGGGACTTGCCAGCCTCTACAACCACGTGAGTGATTCCCTTGAGATAAATCTCTCTCTCTTTCTCTGCCACCATCAAGGACTTGAAGGATGCAGGGGTAGTGATTTCCATCACATTCACATTCAACTCACCTATTTGTCCTGTGCAAAAAAACAGATGGATCTTGGAGAATTACAAGGGATTATAGTAAACTTAACCAGGTGTTGACTTCAATTGCAACTGCTATTCCAGATGTGGTTTCCTTGCTTGAATGAATTAATACATCTCCTGGTACCTGGTATGAAGCTAGTGATCTGGCCAATACACTTTTCTCCATTGCAGTTTTGAAGGAACACCAGAAGCAATTTGCCTTCAGCTGGCAAGGCCAACAATACACCTTCACTCTCCTACCTCAGGAGCCTCTCCAGACTTATGTCATAATTCAGTCCACAGTGACCCTGATCACCTTTCCGTTCCACAAGACATCACTCTGGTATACTACACTGATGACATTATGTGGATTGGACCAAGTAAGAAAGAAGTTTCAATGACTCTGAACTTATGGGTAAAACAGTTGCATGCTACAGGGTGGGAAATTAATCCCCCCAAAATTTAGGTACCTTCCACCTCAGTGAAATTTACAGACGTCCAGTGGAGTGGGGCATGTTGCAGTTCTGGAAATGCTCACTTGTCTATGCTGAGAAATTTGGAAGACACCTAAGTGGCCAACTGACTGGAAGAGATACATATTTATGCCTAATCCCAAGAAAGATGATCCAACTGAATGCAGAAATTATTGAACAATATCATTAATACCATATGCAAGCAAAATTTTGCTGAAGATCATTCAAAAGTGGCTGCAGCAGTATATCGACAAGGAACTCCCAGAAATTCAAGCCAGATTTAGTAAGAGGACGTGGAACCAGGAATATTATTGCTGATGTCAGATGGATCCTAGCGGAAAGCAGAGATTACCAAGGAAGATGTTTACCTGTGTTTTATTGACTATGCTAAGGCATTCAACTGTGTGGATCATAACAAATTATGGATAACATTGTGAAGAATGGGAATTCCAGAACACTTAATTGTGCTCATGAAGAACCTGTACATAGATTACTAGAGGCAGTTGTTTGGACAGAACGAGGGGATACAGTGTGGTTTAAAGTCAGGAAAGGTGTGTGTC
The DNA here is from genome assembly GCF_030014295.1 of Loxodonta africana. NCBI lineage: Eukaryota > Metazoa > Chordata > Mammalia > Proboscidea > Elephantidae > Loxodonta > Loxodonta africana. The sequence continues at coordinate 97,494,907 of NC_087369.1, forward strand.
AAGGTTTTATCTTGTCACCATACCTATTCAGTCTGTATGCTGAGCAAATAATACGAGAAGCTGGACTATATGAAGAAGAACAGGGCATCAGGATTGGAGGAAGACTCATTAACAGCCTGCAATATACAGATGACACAGCCTGCTGAAAGTAAAGAGGACCTGAAGCACTTGCTGATGAAGATCAAAGACCACAGCCTTCAGTATGGATTGCACGTCAACATAAAACAAAAATCCTCACAACTGCACCAATAAGCAACATCATGATAAATGGAGAAAAGATTGAAGTTGTCAAGGATTTCATTTTACTTGGATCCACAATCAACAGCCATGGAAGCAACAGTCAAGAAATCAAAAGATGCGTTACACTGGGCAAATCTGCTGCAAAAGACCTCTTTCAAGTGTTGAAAAGCAAAGATGTCACCTTGAAGACTAAGGTGCGCCTGACCCAAGCCATGGTATTTTCAATCACATCATATGCATGTGAAAGCTGGACAGTGAATAAGGAAGACCAAAGAAGAATTGAGGCCTTTGAATTGTGGTGTTGGTGAAGAATATTGAATATACCATGGACTGCTAAAAGAACGAACAAATCTGTCTTGGAAGGAGTATAGCCGGAATGCTCCTTAGAGGCAAGGATGGCAAGACTGCATCTTACATACTTTGGACATGTTGTCAGGAGGGATCAGTCTCTGGAGAAGGACATCATGCTTGGCAAAGTACAGGGTCAGTGGAAAAGAGGAAGACCCTCAATGAGATGGAGTGACACAGTGGCTGCAACAATGGGCTCAAGCATAACAGTGATTGTGGTCATGGTGCAGGATTGGGCAGTGTTTCATTCTGTTGTACACAGAGTTGCTATGAGTCAGAACCAACTCAATAGCGTGTAACAACAACAACATGCTCATCAAAAGACTTCACCAAAAGAGTAAAAAGACAGTCTACAAACTGGGGAAAAAAAATTGGCTACGAATCTGATCAATGTCTGATCTCTAAAATCTACAATATACTGCAAATCCTCAAAAACGAAGAGACAAATAACCCAATTAAAAAATGGGCAAAGGATATGAACAGGTACTTCACCAAAGAAGACATTCAGGCAGCTACCAGATACAAGAGGAAATGCTCACGATCACTAGCTGTTAGAGAAGTGCAAATCAAAACTACAATGAGATACCATCTCACCACAACAAAGCTAGCATTAATCCAAAAAATACAAAATAATGTTGGAGATGTTGTGTAGAGAGTGGAACACATTTACAGTGCTGGTGGGAATGTAAAATGGTACAACCACTTTGAAAATCGGTTTGGCACTTCCTTAAAAAGCTAGAAATAGAAGTACCATCCCACTCCTTGGAATATATCCTAGAGAAATAAGAGCCCTCACACAAATAGATATATGCACAGCCATGTTCATTGCAGCAGTGTTCACAATAGCAAAAAGATGGAAGCAGCGTAGGTACCCATCAACAGATGAATGGATAAACAGATTATGGTATATTCACACAATGGAATATTATGCAACGGTAAAGAACAATGATGACTCTGCGAGTCATCTCACAACATGGATGAATCTGGAAGGCATTATGCTGAGTGAAATTATTCAGTTGCAAAAGGACAAATACCGTATGAGACTACTATTATAAGAACTCAAGAAAAGGTTTAAACACAGAAGAAAACATAGGGTGGGGAAGGAGAGAGTGGGGCATTCACTAACTATATATAAAAAAAAACCTGTTGCCGTCGAGTCGATTCCGACTCATAGCGATCACTGACTATATAGTAGATAAGAATTATGTTAGGTGAAGGGAAGGACGACACACAATACAGGAGAAGTTAGCTCAACTGGACTAAACCAAAAGGTAAGAAGTTTCCTGAATACAACCAAACATTTCGAGGGACAGAGTAGCAGGGGTGGGGGTCTGGGGACCATGGTTTCAGGGGACAACTAGGTCAATTGGCATAACAAAGTTTATTTAAAAAATGTTCTGCATCCCATTTTGGTGATTGGTGACCGTGGTCTTAAATGCTAGTGAGTGGCCATCTAAGATACATCAATTGGTCCCAACCCACCTGAAGCAAAGGAGAATGAAGAACACCAAAGACACAAGGAAAATATTAGCCCAAGATACAAAAAGGGCCACATAAACCAGAGACTCCATCAGCCTGAGACTGGAAGAAGTAGATGGTGCCCAGCTACCACCAATGACTGCTCTGACAGGAAACACAACAGAGAGTCCCTGGTGGACCGGAAGAAAAGTGGGGTTCAAAACTCAAATTCTCATAAAAAGACCAGACTTAATGGCCTGGCTGATACTGGAGGGACCCCTGAAGTCGTGGCCCCAGACTCTGTGTTAGCCGAGAACTGAAACCATTACCAAAGCCAACTCATCAAAGAGTAGACTGGACCGTAAGACATAAAATGATACTTGTGAAGAGAGTGCTTCTTAGCTCAAGTAGATACATGAGACTAAATGGGAAGCTCCCATCCAGAGGTGAGATGAGAAGGCAAAAAGGGACAGGAGCTGGTTGAATAGACACGGAAAAACTGGTGTGGAAAGGAGGAGTGTGCTGTCACATTATAGGGAGAGGAACTGGGGTCACATAACCATGTGTATATGAATCGTTGTTTGAGAAACTAACTTGAACTGTAAACGTTCACTTAAAGCAAATTAAAAAAAAAAAAAAACACAAAGAGACACACAGACAGAAGAGAAGGAAATGTGACCATGAAAACAGAGATTGGAGCAATGCAGTCTGAAGTCAAGGAACACTGGAACCGCCAGAAGCTTGAAGAGGCTAAGGCCAGATTCTCCCTAGAGCCTTTAGAGGGAGCATGGCCAACCAAGAATTTGAACTAGAACTGTTAGAGAATAAATTTCTGTTGTTTTAAGTCAAAATAATAATAACTCTTTAATTATGAAAACAAATGTTTTACACCATTTAAAATGTGACCGGTGATAGTTATTTTGCTCATAGTTGAATTTGTGTTAAGTGTGCTGTGAGTTTGCATTCTTTTGTTTGTATTGCTGAAAAAAGCATAAATCCATTTCTAATACATGCAAGCTTATCATTTCTGAGAAATGTTTTTTTTTTTTGTTTTTACTGCCTTTTGGATGTCCCACGGGAACCTCAAATTAAAAATATCAAAAAGAATTTATCTCTCTCTATCCCTTGTCCTCCTTGAGAATGATTTTTCTTATCAAACGGTACCCCCATTTACTGAATAACTAAAATCAAAACTCAAGTATAATCCTTAACTAATTATTCTTTTCCCACTTACCTCAAATTAGTCATTAAATTCTCTAGATTCTATTTATTTATTTTTTCTTTTAAAGTTGGTGAATATGTTTTGGCAACTGAATTTGAAGATACACAACCAGAGTCATTAAAAAAAAATCAGTTGTCGTTGAGTCAGTTCCAGCTCATGGCAACCACATGTGTTGCAGAGTAGAAATTTGTGCCATAGAGTTTTCAAAGCTGTGACCTTTGAGAAGCAGATCATCAGGCCTTTCTGCTGAGGCACCTCTGGATGGGTTGGAACTGCCAACCTTTAAGTTAGTTGTTGTTGTTAGGTGCCAGTCAGTCAGTTTTGATTCATAGAGACTTCATGTGACAAGGTAGAAATGCCCTATAGGGTTTTCTGGGGAGCAGATCACCAGGTCTTTCTTCTGTGGAACCACTGGGTGGGTGTGAACCTCTAATCTTTCAGTTAGCAGCCAAGAACTTAACCATTGTAACACCAGGGCTCTTTAGTAGGCAAATACTTAACTGTTTGAACCCAAACCCAAACCAAACCCACTTCTGTAGAGTGGATTCTGACTCATAGCAACTGTATAGGACAGAGTAGAACTGCCCCATAGAGTTTCCAGGGATGGAAATCTTTCCAAAAGCAGACTGCCACATCTTTCTCCTGAGGAACAGCTGGTGGGTTGGAACTGCCAACCTTCTCTTCCAGTTAGCAGCCGAGTGCTTTAACTACTCTGCAACCAGAGCTCCTCATTTGCACCCACCCATCTATGAAAAATATGTGTGATCCCATTCATAGAAAAGAAGTGCAGCAAATTTGCTTTCAATTCAAACAACTGTAACACTGAAATAATTTAATTTTTTCATTTTAAACTTTCATAACAAAAAGAAACTTGTAAATTGTGTTTTTTTTTAAATCCAGGGATGGTTGGAGATTAGTTCAAATGTAGTTAAGTATTTCATAACTTTGATACATTGTCAGTTCATAGACTTTTTTATTGAAAAATGTGAACGTATGTCAGTTGTAAGAATATTTGTTCTAATTACATTCTGTATAGAATAAACTTTAAAACCTCAGGGGGAAGTGTACCGTTAAAATTAAAGTGGATATGTAAATCTTTGATACCTGTATGAGGGTATGCAAAGATACAGATAGACTGTATGATCTCCTGGAAGTAATATTGGAGTGAAGTCAAAAAAAAAAAAAGCCTAGCCTCTCTGTAGAATGGAGATTATTATTCTTTCCATGTTTAAATTCATGGAAGTATTATGGAAAGTTAATGTGCTGTTAAAACTGAAAGTGACTTGAGAAGTATAAAGCATTGCACATATGAAGATAACTTATTATTTTGTCCACATTTTTACCCAACACAGATTTATCCAAAGTGACACACAATAGTATACAGTGGTAACGAAAAACCCCTTTGTAAACCTCCTTTTATTTTTTTCAACTTAACCTTCCTTAAAGGAAAGTAAATTTTATTTGCACTATCTTCTTGTGTGTGTGTTTAAATTCAAATACACTCTTGAAATAGAAAAGCTTTAAATACCATGACCACTAAGTTTATAAGTTTTAAATCTAGAGGAAAGAGAAATATTGCTGGTCACCTTGAGAGTAACTGAAAAGCGAGCCCAATAACTTATGGGAAATGGAAATGTTTTTGGAAAAAAAAAAAGCTGCCTTAGGAGGAAATGGCTAAAAAAAATTCTAAAATGAAGGCTCAAACTTGTCTAGTAAAACAATGAAAGATATTCCATTAACCTGTAATACTCATCAGTTGAGTGAGTGTGTATCATGAAAGGAATGTTTGCTATTTTTTAAATTAAATAGGTTTTACTTTTTTTAAACCTTTGTGCTTTACTCTCTTGAGATAATGATCTTAATTATATTCTTTTTTTTGGTTGCATCCATTTTTTCTTCGCTTCTCATCCCTTTTAATCTGACATTTTTTTCATTGATATCTGTCAAATTAATTCCATCTTTAAAAAACACAGTTTAGAGTGACACATAACAACCAAAAAAATTCTAGTAGCACCTGGTGGAAATAGAATTAATTTAAGTAATTTTAGTAAACATCAAATAAATAAAATGATTTTAAAGGGATTTTTTTTCCCATTTCAAAAGTTTCTTCAATTTTACAAGCATATTAAATGGTTTAGATTTCTTTTAAACGGTCTGTTTCCTTAATACATTTACATATGAGATTATTGATGCAATAATATTGATGCAATTATATGAGCAAAGAAACACAGAAAAATCCATTTAAGGTTAAGGTAAAATGGCTCTGAAATAATTATGTAAATCAGGAGGAAATGTGCCATGTACAAATTCAGTATTTAGCTTATTTGTAATACCTTGCATTTGTAACCTTACAAACAATTTTTAAATACATTTTTTGAAATCTGTGATTTGTCCAAGATTACATGTCTAGTAAATGGCAGATCTCTTAACAGTGATTTTCTAGTTTGCAAAGTATAGAAAATAACAAGGCACAATATCTGGCTGCTTTTCGTTCTTCTGCAGCAGAGCACTTTTTATTAAAACTACTAAAGCTACAGATAATAACCTTTTTTTCTAACGAAACCCTTAGAACTTCATTTCCTGTTTGCAGCCTGTGAAGAATCCTGAGTCTCGTCTTTCGTTTTGACCTTCTCCTTTCATGAGTTTGATTCCCCCATAGCTCAACATTAAACCCATTACCGTTGAATCGATTCTGACTCATAGTGACCCTATAGGACAGAAGAGTACCGCCCTGCCCCATAGGATTTCCAAGGAGCACCTGGTGGATTCAAACTGCCAACCTTTGGATTAGCAGCCGAACACTTAACCACTATGCTACCAGAGTTTCCAACTCAACATTAGAGTTCTTAAATAATCATGAAAATACAGTGAAGAGTCTATAGTTGTTCAGGGTATTAATGTCACGTATCAAAGAATAATCAGCAGAAAAGAGGAGGACCCTCAATGAGATGGTTCAACACAGTGGCTGCAACAATGGGCTCAAGCATGACAATGATTGGGAGGATGGTACAGGACCAGGCAGTGTCTTGGTCTGTTGAACATAGATAGGGTTGCTATGAGTTGGAATCGGCTCCACGGCACCTAACAACAATAACAACAACATCAAAGAACTGTTCTTACCTCTGTTCTACCTTCCTTATTTTTAAATATCTTGTGAAGAACTTACTTAGCAGGGTGAGCTCAGTGTTTTCTCGCAAGAACAACAACACCTTTGGGATTATTAAATGGATAATGTAGGTTTCCTGGAAATTGTTAAGTGGAGGGATGGAGGAAAGGAAAAATAAAAGAATGGACTGGAGGGAACCACATCTTCACCGGTAGGGGTAAACCTCTCATCCACCCTCAACCCAGGTATTTAGTTTGTCTAGTAAGAATGGGGGAAACCCTGGTGGTGTAGTGGTTAAGTGCTACAGCTGCTAACCAAAGTTCAGCAGCTCGAATCCACCAGGCGCTCCTTGGAAACCATACGGGACAGTTCTACTTTGTCCTGTAGGGTCGCTATGAGTTGGAATCAACTTGATGGCAACAGGTTTGGTTTTTTTTGGTTTTAGTAAGAATGGGGAAACCTTGGTGGCAGAGTGGTTAAGAGCTACAGATGCTAACCAAAAGGTTGGCAGTTTGAATCCACCACGTGCTCCTTGGAAACTCTATGGGGCAGTTCTGCTCTGTCCAATAGGATCACTATGAGTTGGAATTGGCTCGGTGACAATGGGCCTGTTTTTTTTTTAAGTAAAAATGGTGGTGGCTTAAAGAGTGAAGAGGTTATGTAATCAAGCAGAGAGTATTAACTTTGAGAGTTGGAGGACATTGAGTGGTACTATTTCTAGCTTCCTTACTATTTCCTTTTTCTTACCATCTCATATCTGTTTGTTCCAGTGTGGCTTTTTTGTTCCATTGAAATTACCCAGCCTCATAGTTGGATTATATGCCCTAATTTTAATATTTCTCACTGTGTCCTTTATTTCTTTATTTAAAAGCCAGTATAATTAATCAGCTGTCATTCACTCTACAAATTGTAGTTTGAAATAAGTTAGACATTGCTTTAGCTTTCTTGGCATTGAATGAATGGAGCAAATTCTCCCTAGTCCAAGCCAGTTGTTGCACCTTTTCCTGTAGCCTCTTTTCAAGCCCACTACGTTAACAAAGGAGCTGCATTTCAGACTGGAGTTCAGGTTTCTAGGGGGAATATCTATATTATAGCATAGTACTTAAGAGCGTGGGCTGTGGACCTAGAATGACCTAGTTAAAATTCACCTGTACCACAGACAAGCCATTTATTTCCACCTTCTTTTGGAGAATAGGCCCTTTCACGCTATCCTGGGCAGAATAGAATGCTTTCCTTACAAAAGAGTTTCAAAATAGAATTCATTAATGGCTTTGTAAGTAAAAATTATAATCTAAACATTATTTTATTTTCATGTAAGATTTTTTATTTGACTCTCTTATATAACCCTTCAAAGATATCTTGACATCAAATAGCATATAGGTTTTATTATTTTCTTAAGTTGAATCAATTTTGAAAGTAACACTTATGCCAGGTTATATATTACAGTGGTAACAAACCAAATGCCTCATAGAATTTTCTCTAAAAGTATGAGTAAATTATATGCTTCTTATAAAGAAAGCAAAGTAACTTTTTGTGCATGACTAACTTGGATGATGTCTTCGTAGCAGCCTTGCACTAAAGAAATCTCCTGACTTTATTTGCAAAGTTCATGAGAATCTGTCTAGGAACAGATGTTAGTTCACTTGTCAGAGAATGCATGAATTATACCATTAATACCATTGGCTTTTTTTTTTCTTTCAGTAGAAACCAAGAAAATTTTCTTTTTAACGATAATTCTTGAGCTGTAATATGTGAGCTCCATAGGTACTTCCTATAAAACAATACCATTAACACTAGTTTTCACAGAGCCCTGATAACTGCAGCCAGCAATATTAAAAGCTGTCTATGGTTGTTGTATAATTATCCTAAAGCTGATTTTAGTGTAAAACATTAGCAGAGGTGGTGATATGATTATACTTCACACTCACTCACAAGCTAAGGAGATTTTTTTTTTAAAACCTCAAGTACATTTTATTTTTTTAATTGTGATTTAGGTGAAAGTTAGGAGAGCAAATCAGTTTCTTATTAAACAGTTAATACACAAATTGGTTTGTGACATTGGTTGCCAACCCTGTGATGTGTCAACACTCTCCCCTTTGCCACCCCTGATTCCCTGGTTCCATCCAGTTTTCCTGTCTCTTCCTGCCTTCTTGTCTTTGCTTTGGGGCTGGTGTGTCCATTAGTCTCTTATACGTGATTGAGCTATGAAGCATGTCCCTCACGCGTGTTACTGTTGGCACTATAGACCTGTCTAATCTTTGACTGAAAGATGAATCTCAGGAGTGACTTCAGTGCTGAGTTAAAGGGGTGTCTGGGGGGGCCAAGCTCTTGGGGTTTCTCCAATCTCTGTCAGACCAGCAAGTCTGACCTTTTGTGTGTGTGTGTGAATTTGAATTTTGTTCTACATTTTTCTCCCACTCTGTCTGGGACCCTCTAATGTAATCCCTGCCAGAGCAGTCTGTGGTGGTAACCGGGCACCATCTAGTTGTTCAAGCTCAGCCTGGTGGAGGTTGTGATAGTTGTGGTCCATTAGTCCTTTGGAATAATGTTTCCCTTGTGTCTTTGGTTTTCTTCATTCTCCTTTGCTCCAGCCAGGATGGAACCAGTAGATGTATCTTAGATGGCTGCTCACAGGTTTTAAGACCCCAGTCGCTACTTACAACAGTCAGATGTAGAATATTTCCTTTATAGACTTCTTGTTAGATGCCATCGAGTCGGTTCTGACTCATACCAACCCTGTGTACAACAGAACCAAACACTACCCAGTCCTACGCCATCCTCATGATTATTGTTGTGCTTGAGCCTATCGTTGTAGCCACTGTGTCAGTCCATCTTGTTGAGGGTCTTCCTCTTTTTTGATGACCCTCTACTTTACCAGCATAATGTCCTTCTCCAGGGACTGATCCCTCCTGATAACATGTCCAAAGTATGTGAGACGAAGTCTCGCCATCCTCACTTCTAAGGAGCATTCTGGCTGTACTTCTTCCAAGACAGACTTGTTCATTCTTCTGGCAGTCTGTGGTATATTCATTATTCTTCACCAATACCATAATTCAAAGGCACTGATTCTTTTCTGTGGTCTTCCTTATTCATTGTCCAGCTTTCACATGCTTATGAGGTGATTGAAAACGCCATGACTTGGGTCAAGCGCACCTTTGTTCCTTAAAGTGACATCTTTGCATTTTAACACTTTAAAGAGATGTTTTGCAGCAGATTTGCCCAATGCAATGCATAGTTTGATTTCTTGACTGCTGCTTCCGTGGGCATTTATTGTAGATCCACGTAAAATGAAATCTTCTACAACTTCAATCTTTTGTCCGTTTATCATGATGTTGCTTATTGGTCCAGTTGTGAGGATTTTTGTTTTCTTTATGTTGAGGTGTAATTCATACTGAAGGCTGTGGTCTTTAATCTTCATCAGTAAGTGTTTCAAGTTCTCTTCACTTTCTGAAAGCATCTGCATATCACAGGTTGTTAATGAGGCTTCCTCCAGTATGGATGCTGTGTTCTTCTTCATAGAGTCCAGCTTCTTGGATTATTTGCTCAGCATACAGATCGAATAAGTACGGTGAAAGGATACAACCTTGACACACACCTTTCCTGACTTTAAAACATGCCTTATCCCCTGTCCCAACGACTGCCTCTTGGTAGAATTGTTTTATTGACTATGCAAGGGCATTCGACTGTGTGGATCTTTATCGACTGTGTTATGGCAATTGAGCTAGGTGTCCCCGAGAGCATTGTCTCCAGCGCTTAGACCAGTAGCTCGGTCCCTCAGGGAGTTTGAATTTGCTTGTAAAGCTTCTAACTTTGCCCTGGTCAAGTTGTGCTGACTTCTCCAGTGTTGCATATTGTCTTACCCTTCACCAAAGTTACCATTCACCTACTACTCAGTTAGGGTTTTTACCTCCCCACCCGTTCCCTCCCTTGTAACTGTCTAAGATTTTTTCTTTCTGTGTGGAAACATTTTCATGTGTTTTTATAATAGTGGTCTCATATAGTGTTTGTCCTTTTGTGATTAACTTATTTCACTCAGCATAATGCTCTCCAAATTCATCCGTGTTGTGAGATGCTTCACAGACTCATCATTGTTCTGTATTGTTGCAGTATTCCATTTTGTGTATATACCATAGTTTATTTATTCATTCATCTCTTGATGAGCACTTGTTGTTTCCATCTTTTTGCAATTGTGAATAATGCTGCAGCTAACATGGGTGTGCATATGTCTATTCATGTGGTGGCTCTTATTTCTCTAGGACATATTCCTAGGAGTGGGATTGCTGGATCATAAGATAGTTCTATTTCCAGCTTTGTAAGGAGGTGCCATATCGTCTTCCAAAATGGTAGTACCATTTTGCATTCCCACCAGCAGTGCATAAGAGTTTCAGTCTCCTTGCAACCTCTCCGTGGGGTGGTGCCTGGGGTCCAGGTCTGGTCTCCTTGGGGCCACAGTGGTCTGCAGGAGGGCTCCAGAACCATCAGGAAGAATCTTGGGGTCCAAGTCATGTCTGTTCAGGGCCACAGTGGGTGGTGGGAGGGGTTCAGAGCCAGCAGGAAGGGGCCTGAGGAATGGGCTGATTTCCCTCTAGGCTGCTGCTGGTGGGCCAGAGGAGAGATGAAGGAAGGGGCAGAGGGGGCAAGATGGAGGAGAGGGTAATAGGGTAGGTTGGTACTGTGGTTGGCTGGGAGCCTACACTTCATATCTCTCCCTTCCCCATTTTCTATCAGTTTCTTTTTCTTTTCAGTGACATCCAATCTAATACTTTATCCCTTCATTTAAGGTTCAAGGTTCCAGGATTTATGTCTGTATCTGTTTTACTTGGTTTTTCGGGTCTTTGTTGCAGCTGGATGGCTTAGTGCATCTGACTAATCCGCCATCTTGGCTCCACCCTCAAACTAAGGCAATTTTAAAAGTATAATTTTTGCAGTCACTGAATAATATAAGTAGAGCATTAGGAAAGTAACAAATCCTATGTAAAAAACATATTCCATTAGAATTTTGACCTTTGACGATGTAATGTGTAGTAGTTCCTTATGACTGCCATAACAAAATAACACAAATTACATGGATTATAAGAACAGACATTTATTGTCTCATAGTTCTGGAGGCTAAAGTTCAAATAAGGGTATCAGCCATGTGGATTCATTCTGAGGGCTCTTAAGGAGACACTGTTCTATGCCTCTCTCCTAGCTTCTGTGGCTCCCCATAATCCTTGGCATTCTTTGGCTTGTAGATACACATTCATATGGATGTGTTTGCTCTATATCCCTGTCTCTCTATGTATCTTCTCTTATATAAGGACACCAGTTATATAGAAATTGGACCCACCCTACTCCAGTATGACCTCATATTAACCTGACTGATTTCATCTTCAAAGACCACATTTCCAAACAAGATTCACAGGTACCAGGGGTTATAATTTCAATTTATCTTTAGGATAGACACAATTCAATCTGTAGCATAATGGAATGACCAAAAAATCTGACAAGACTAGAGAAGATGCTTTGTTTCAGGGATCTGATAATGCCTTAAGAAAAGAGAATGAAACAAATTTATTTTCCAAGAAACTGTTTTTATATCATTTAGTAATAAGAAATTATTGAGTGTGTGCATTGAGGGTTAAGTGTTATGGGTATTCACAAGAAACCTGAAATGAATTATTGTCTTAAGATTCTCTAGAAACACAGAACCATTGATACATGTCAAGTAATTAGTGCACATGATTATGGGGGGCTGGCAAGTCCAAAATCTGTAGGTCAGGTGACAGGCTGAAGGCTTGCATCCCTAGATCCACAGGGCAGGTGATGGGAAGATTGAAGAGTGAAGTGAGAATTCTGACAAAATATCTACTTATATTCTGGAGGCAGAACACACTGTTGGAAACTCCCTTTTTAATGGATTGTTTTGTTACATTATATTATATTACATATATCACATCATATCACGTCATGTCACATCACATCACATCACATCACAACAGGTTATCTGCTCTACCCAAGGTCAACTGATTTAAACACATGTAACTACTCTGTGACAAACCACTGAGGGCCATAGCCTAGTTGAAACATTAAATTAACCTTTACAGTTCTTTATCTACTTTCATATTTAAATCTTCATTCTTTGAAATATAAGTATTATTATCTAACTCAGAAAAAAAGAGTGGCCTTCTAGGTAGTAAGTTGAGCAAGGCTTGAAGGTTAGGGGGACATGAACATGATATATAGAAGACAGATTAGTCTGACCTTTTTTGAAGGACGATTTCAGGATGAGAAGCAATAATATTACTGCTGGGTACCATTTGGTGAGTATTTACTATATTCTGAACATTCTTCTAAGCATATAGTCTGCATTATTACATTTATTCTTTACAACTTTCTAGGGAAACTGAAGCACAGAAATGTTAAATAATTTGTCCAAGGTCATACAACTAGTAAATAATGGACCCATGATTTAAATATAGACAGTCTCATTTCATAGTCTGAAATTTTAGCCACTATTCTATGTTGTCTTCAAACATTTACTGTGCACTTACTGTAGACCAAGCACTATTCTAAATGTTTTACATGGATTGGTAAATATAAGGTTGCTCTTTCCCTATATTCCTGTCTACTCTCTCTCACACATACAAAATAACTTCATGTATCAAGCCCTAATTTTTTTGCCATGCTGGTTACTTTTGGCTTAAAATGAAGGTGGTAGGGCTAGACAGGGAACTGCTGGATACAGTCAAGAAAATGCCAGTGATGGAAGTGCCTTTGAAGTTCTTAAGCTGTTTTTTAATAAGAATCCTCAAAGCTTTACTGTTCTTGTTATTGTCTCTTTTATATAAAAATAAATTTCATCTTATGTTAAAAGAGGATTTCTTCTTCATTGAGAGAGATTGTTTCTGAGAGAGTTAAAATTTCTTTCCTGTCATTGTTTTCTTCACCCTCTCTCAGCAATTATTATAATGACAGCTTTTTCTTGAGCACCCAAAGGCTGTCTCATTGTAACTGACTGTATGTGCCTTTAACTTTCTAAATGGATCCTTAAGATCTACAATGAAGTGGACAGTTTTAGATCTTGGCATACTTATTAATCTGCTGTTAGATTATTTGTCTGGCTTTGATTTTGATGCAAGACTTAAGTACGTATTCTTTAAATCCTCCAAGGTAGCACTTGGAGTATTCCAGTCCTTCTCTGGAAGCCAAAGCATAACAGAGCCTTCTGATACATGGCAGAGTAGATTCCTTCCTGTAATTTGGACTACATCTATTATCCTTCTCTTCTCTGCCTCTAGACCTATTTTATGTAGGATACTCCCTCAACAACTTCAGCTCAGACACACTACTCCCCCCCCTTTTTTTCCTAACTCATAGTGCTTACTGTCTGCACCTTTTATCTGGCAAGAAAAAAAAAACTCATTGTAACATCTTTTTGTTGTTGTCTTGCTAGTTGACTTTTTATCAGCAGCTAGACTGTAAGCAGCTCACTAACAATGACCATAATATTCCTTTGACTTCATATCATAGACTGTAAAATAACATATAGTACCTCATGAGGGTTCAGTACATGTGTGTTGGTTTATTTATTTATTTATTTCATTTTTAAGGAAATACTATTATGTTCTCCTTTAACACTTCCTGCGTATCTAGAAGAATGAATCTGCTTTCTCAGAATGAGAGAGGGACACAAGGGGAGAGTGACGAGGTATGGGTAGGAGTAGGGGTGCACATGTATGTGAGTTGAAGCGAGGCTCTTTTTTAGAGTTTAAAACTCAATTTTTAAATTTAATTTTTTATATCAACAACAATGTATTGATTTCAAATGACAGAAATAATCAAAGTCATAGGGAATATGAGGTTAAATTATTATATTTTAGAATTAAAAGCAACTGTATCACTGGATTCACTGTTTTTCTTTCATGCAAGGATATTCTTTCTATTTTATAAATGTGACAACTGAGACTGAAAAAGGTTAGATGACTTGAACATATAAAAGATGAAGAGGGAGCTAGAACTCAGGAGCCAGGTAATATATGGCATATCTTCTCATTTTCATCTTTAGCAATGTTTCTGTGGGTGGGGTGTGGCTCACTGAAGGAAGAGAGACACTGATACCCATCTCTTTCTGATGTTAGAAAATTATTTATGACTAGGTAATTTCAGGCAAGGTCAAGAAAAACACTGAAGATATATCATTTCAGGAGTTTATCACACTTCATTTGTTTAGCTTTGAAATGCTGGTCTGGGCTAGAAATGTTACTGTTGGAAGAAAGCGAAAGCTTGTGATTGTGTGATCTGCTGGGCAAGGGCAACAAGATGCAAGATTTTATATAATAATTTGGGCTTAACAATTCTTGTAAACATATATATGGTTAGTTAGTTACTTAGTATTTCAGAGATCATTCTTTTATAAATGGGGAAACTGAAACCCAGAGTAGGGAAATTAATTGATTAAGATCTTAGAGATGGGTTAGTAACAGAGATATAGAAACAACTCATGTTTCCTGATTGGTGCTTTCTCGGTTTTTCAAAACATGTTTGAAATATATGTGCCCTAGGTTGAAAAAGTCAACATGCTTTGCAAGTTAGCATTTTGTAGGTGAGAGAACTGTTAAAAAAAAAAAATCAAACGAGTTGCTGTTTGCTATGCCAGATCACAGTTGTTAAGAGTTTGGCTGCTAACTAAAAGGTCAGCAGTTTGAATCTACCAGCTGCTCCTTGGAAACCCTGTGGGGCAGTTTTACCCTGTCTTATAGGGTCTCTATGAGTCGGAATCGACTCAACAGCAACGGATTTGGTTTTAAGTTTTTTTATGACAAATCTATGGCAAAGTTAGAGATCTGATAGAAGATACTACAGGAGCAATTCCCTTGCCAGAGTTGCTAGTGTCTAGATATCTCTGGCCAAGGTTTATTGTTTACATCTGGCTCAAAGTTTATTGTTTACATTTATAGTTATTATTTTGTTTTGTTTTTTATCTTAAAAGGCGATGGATAGTGTGGTTTCACTGTAGTAAAATTTAGTGACATGACTCCAGAAAACTGCTCAAGTAAATCAAAAAAAAAAAAATCAAAGGCATAATAAAATGTGCACTTGCACGTGGAATAGAGAATCATTGTGGATGGCTTTAGAAGACGGATTATATGTTAGGTTGTTTTTGTTCTTCTTAGTTGTTATAGAGCTGATTCCAATTCATGGCAACCCCATGTGCTGCAGAGTAAGAACTGCTCCATAGGATTTTCTTGGTTGTGGTCTTAATGGAAGCAGATTGCCAAGCCTTTGATTTTGCAGTGCTTCTGGGTGGGTTTGAACCACCAACCTTTATGTTAACAGTCGAGTGCAAACCATTTGTGCCACGTAGGGACCTATATGTTAGGTAAAACATGTTTTATCAAGTTTATTTCCCCTAGCTTTCTCTTTTCGATCTGCCTTAACTTTTGTGAATTTTGGCTGGAAAAAAAAAAACTGAGGCTCATATCGATTATATGATATACTTCTAAAAGATACAAATGAGAAAACTAATTTTTGGAAGCAAATTTATATAGTTGTCTTTCTTACCTGATAATCTTATGCAGAGCCAGGTCTAGAACCCAGGGCTCAAGCCCTCAGAATATATGTTATCTACCGTGTTTTTTCTCCTCAAACACGTAATGATGTGATGGATTGCTTTTTCCCATCTTGAAGGTGATTAGTCATTTAATATTGTCTTCCCCCCTCCCCCCTTGCTATGTTGCTTTTGGCATGTTTAAATTTATTGTGGCCTGGTTATGGTTTGTTTTGTTCCACTTAAGTGCAGCTATAAATGGGAAACTCTGAGTTACACCATTCCTATACACTGAGATGGTGCTTTTTATTACTGGCATTATTATTTGCTTACATAATTCAATGAAAATATTATGGAAAAAGACAGCTTGTCTTTCATTATGGTCACAAAACAAAATAATATTAAGAACACTGTATTTGGAATGATGCAAGTTTAGCATTTTATGAAGTCTTTATTTTTCTTAGGTTAGATTTTACTCAAATTATGACCCTTAGAGAAATAAATCACCATCATAAGGATATATTTGTGTGTTAATATGAAAATTAAGGTTTAGAAGACAATCTCACACAGAGATGAAAGTCAGGATGTCTTATAAGATATATTTTAAAAATCCAATTACAAAACAAATTGTTGAGTGTGTATATTCTTCAAATGATAGTCTCAGAGAAATGTCAGACTATCTAAACGAATTACTATTAGATTCCTCTGCTAGCAATGGATTACACTAAACATTTTTCATTTTTTGACAATAGAGTTGTACTTTGCTAACCAATTTATTTTCTGATGAATCAATTCCGTGTTTTGCAGCTGAGCCCTTAGAGAAGGTATCAGGCATAGTGAACTTGGAGGAAAAAATTGTGACAATGAGTCATATTGGTATAGACTACCAACTTCGTTCAAATTATTTAAAGTAACGGTTCACTAACCTCAGAATTACTTTTTTTTTTAAGTTCTATTTGAACATATTTTTATTTTACTTGATTTATGCCTGTATTCTAGGGGTGAATATAACATAAATATAATAAGTGGAATGCATAAATACAGTAACTTAAAAAGCTATTGTGTTCATAAAAATCCTAAGTAATGTGGAGGGAGACAGTCAAGTAGTCTTTTTAAAACGCAGTATTTTGTTTCGTTAGCCACAAAGTTATTTTCAACCTAATAAGTTTCATCAGTTTTATTGAGTTGAAAATTAGACACAATAAAATACATCTACTTTAAGTGTATTGTTTGATGATGAGTTTTGACATATGTATATATCCATGTAACCATGACCACAATTGAGATGAAACATGCTTCTATCACCCCAGAAAGTTTTCTTGTGTTCTTTTGTGGTCCATACCCCCATGTCTGGCCTGAGGATATCACTGATCTGGCCTCTGTCATTATAGATTAGTATTGCCTTTTTTAGAATATCATATAAATTGAATCATACAGTATGTACTATTTTGTATCTTCTTTTGCTCAGCATATTTTTGAGATTCATCAATGTTATTTTGTGTGTTGTAGTTCTTTTTGTTTTTTTAATTCTTGTGAAGTATTCCATTGTATAGATATACCGCTGTGTAGTTGTCTGTTCGTCCGTTGACTGATTTTTCTCTTGTTATGGGTCATAGGCTTCTTCTCATGTCTAGTAAGTTTTTATTGATTGGTGGATTGTTGTGAATTTTATGTTTTTTAGTGCTGAATTTCATCTTGTTCTTTTAAAGAGTGATATATATATACGCTGGTGGCATAGTGATTAAGTGCTACGGCTCTTAACCAAGAGGTCTGCAGTTCGAATCCGCCAGGCGCTACTTGGAAACTCTACAGGACAGTTCTACTCTGTCCTATAGGGTCACTATGAGTCGGAATCAACTTGACAGCAGTGGGTTTGGTTTGGTTTTATATAAAAATATAAATATAAATATATATAAATATATATATATATATAAATATATATATATATATAAAATTTTCCTGGCAGGCAGTTACCTGCATATCTGTTTGATCCTTTCAAGACTTGTTATTAAGATTTTTAAAAGGTGGATTTAGAGTAGACTTTACTCTCGAGATAATTTTCTCCCATTATTAAGATGGGACTTCTAGTTAGCCAGTTGCCATCTAGTTAGCCAGTTGCCATCTAGTTAATTCCTACTCATGGCAGCCCCATGTGTCAGAGTAGAACTGTGCTCCATAGAGTTTTCAGTGGCTGATTTTTTGGGAGTAGATCACAAGGCCTTTCTTCCAAGGTGTCTCTAGGAGGACACAAACTACCAACTTTTAGGTTAGTGGCTGAGCTCTTAACCATTTGCACCACCAAGATGTGACACTTCTGTGGTTTCTACTGAATCCCTTCTATTTTCAACGAAGTTTCTCCAATCTGGATCGAAGGACCTCACCTATTCTCAGACCTATGTGAACTCTGTTGTTTATTTGGTGTAGAGCTCCCTAGTAATTGTTCTTACTTGGCACTTGTACTTTTCCTTGCTTCGTGGAGTTTTGCCCTGTGCTTTTGCAGTCTGGTATTAGGCCAGACTCAAAGACTTATCTCTTTCTGTGTATGATGTTCTATACTCTGCCCATAAAGTTTAGCCATCTCAGCTTCCCTGAAGTCCATTTCTGTCTTATCAACACAGTGAGAGTACCAAGCTCTTTTGGAGTTCTTTCTTCCTGTGCCTAGGTCTGGAAATTGCTTAAGGTAGAAAGGTGACTTGATTATAGAGTTTTTTTTTTTTTTAAATTTTTATTAAGCTTCAAGTGAACATTTACCATTCCAATCAGTCTGTCACATGTAGGTTTACATACATCTTACTCCCTTCTCCCACTTGCTCTCCCCCTATTGAGTCAGCCCTTACAGTCTCTCGTTTCGTGCCAATTTTACCTTCTTCCCTCTCTCTCTATCTTCCCATCCCCCCTCCAGTCAAGAGTTGCCAACACACTCTCCCGTGTCCACCTGATTTAATTAGCTCACTCTTCATCAGCATCTCTCTCCCCCCCACTGACCAGTCCTTTTCATGCCTGATGATTTGTCTTCGGGGTTGGTTCCTGTCCTGTGCCATCAGAAGTTCTGGGGAGCATTGTCTCTGGGATTCCTCTAGTCGCAATCATACCATTAGGTGTGGTCTTTTAATGAGAATTTGGGGTCTGTATCCCATTGGTCTCCTGCTCCCTCAGGAGTTGTCTCTTGTGCTCCTTGACAGGGCAGACATCGATTGTGGCCGGGCACCAACTTGTTCTTCTGGTCTCAGGATATTGTAGGTCTCTGGTTCAAGTGGCCCTTTCTGTCTCTTGGGTTCTTAGTTGTCGTGTGACCTTGGTGTTCTTCCTTTGCCTTTGCTCCCGGTGGGTTGAGACCAATTAATGTATTTTAGATGGCTGCTTGTTGGCATTTAGGACCCCAGGTGGCACAATTCAAAGTGGGATGCAGAGTGTTTTCATAATAGAATTGTTTTGCCCATTGATTTAGAAGTCCTCTCAAACCAAGTTCCCCAGACCCCAGCCCCTGCTTCGCTATCCTTTGAAGCTTTCATTTTATCTCGGAAACCTCTTTACTTTTAATCCTGTCCAATTAGGCTGACCTTCCTTGTTTTGAGTGTTGTCTTGCCCTTCACCCAAAGCAGTTCCCATCTACAGATTGATCAATAAAAAGCCCTCTCCCTCCCTCCCTCCCTCCCTCCCCCCTTTGTAACCACAAAAGTATGTGTTCTTTTCCGTTTTTTCTATTTCTCAAGATCTTATAATAGTGGTCTTATACAATATTTGTCCTTTTGCAACTGACTCATTTCGCTCAGCATAATGCCTTCCAGATTCCTCCATGTTATGAAATGTTTCAGAGATTCGTCACTGTTCTTTATCGATGCGTAGTATTCCATTGTGTGAATATACCACAATTTATTTACCCATTCGTCCGTTGATGGACATCTTGGTTGCTTCCAGCTTTTTGCTATTGTAAACAGAGCTGCAATAAACATGGGTGTGCATATATCTGTTTGTGTGAAGGGTCTTGTATTTTTAGGGTATATTCCGAGGAGTGGGATTTCTGGTTTGTATGGTAGTTCTATTTCTAACTGTTTAAGATAACGCCAGATGGATTTCCACAGTGGTTGTACCATTTTACAATCCCACCAGCAGTGTATGAGAGTTCCAGTCTCTCCGCAGCCTCTCCAACATTTATTATTTTGTGATTTTTGAATTAATGCCAGTCTAGTTGGTGTCAGATGGAATCTCATCGTAGTTTTAATTTGCATTTCTCTAATGGCTAATGATCGAGAGCATTTTCTCATGTATCTGTTGGCTGCCTGAATATCTTCTTTAGTGAAATGTGTGTTCATATCCTTTGCCCACTTCTTGATTGGGTTGTTTGTCTTTTTGTGGTTGAGTTTTGACAGAATCATGTAGATTTTAGAGATCAGGCGCTGGTCTGAGATGTCATAGCTGAATATTCTTTCCCAGTCTGTAGGTGGTCTTTTTACTCTTTTGGTGAAGTCTTTAGATGAGCATAGGTGTTTGATTTTTAGGAGCTCCCAGTTATCGGGTTTCTCTTCATCATTTTTGGTAATGTTTTGTATTCTGTTTATGCCCTGTATTAGGGCTCCTAGGGTAGATCCTATTTTTTCTTCCAAGATTTTTATCGTTTTAGTCTTTATGTTTAGGTCTTTGATCCACTTGGAGTTAGTTTTTGTGCATGGTGTGAGGTATGGGTCCTGTTTCATTCTTTTGCAAATGGATATCCAGGTATGCCAGCACCATTTGTTAAAAAGACTATTATTTCCCCAATTGACTGACACTGGTCCTTTGTCAGATTATAGAGTTTTTATCCTCTGTTTCTTTTAAGACTCACAGCCCTGTCTTACTTCTCTAATATCTGAAAACTGTTGAATCAAATGTTTGGATCAGTTTTCTAGTTGTAAGAGAGTAAGTCCTATAGCCATTATACCTTAGTAGATGAAAGTGGACCCAACCTAATTTTTAAAAGATGGAAATAGAAACTGCAAGTCCTTTATGTCTCCATATTCTTTTTTCTTCATTGTAACAATGTCCAACACTTTGCAGGAATTATACATATATTTCAGGTACTCCAAGGCTTAGAGTTTGGTATTACTTATGCCCTAGCATATGAGATTATGGGGTGATTGCCAAAGAAAGGAAATGGGTGATCAGGAGCTATAACTATATTGTCTAGAAACATAACTTAACCCTAGACATTTTCTTTCCACTTTCAGAATCTGAAGTGTATATATTAGATTCTTACTTGTCTCTTGGTACATCTCCAAACCACAAAGGAAGATAACAATATTATTTGATTACCTCTTATTTTGTTAATTGAGTGCTGTCATGGATTGTGTGGATGAATTGTGTCCCCTAAAAATATATGTCATCTTGGTTAGGCCATGATTCCCAGTGTTGTGTGGTTGTCCCCCATTTTGTTGTTGTAATTTTGTGTTACAGAAGATTAGAGTGGGATTATAACACCCTTACTAAGGTCACATCCCTGATCCAATGTAAGGTGAGTTTCCCTGGGGTGTGGCCTGCACCACCTTTTATCTCACAAGAGATAAAAAGGAAAGGGAAGTGAGCAGAGAGGGGGCACCTCATACCACCAAGAAAGAAGCACCAGGAGCTCAGTGCGTCCTTTGGACCTGGGGTTCCTGCTTGGAGAAGCTCCTAGTCCAGGGGAAGTTTGATGAGAAGGACCTTCCTCCAGAGCTAACAGAGAGAGAAAACCTTCCCATGGAGCTGACACCCTGAATTTGAACTTCTAACCTACTAAACTGTGAAACAATAGATTTCTCTTTGTTAAAGCCATCCACTTGTGGTAATTCTGTTGGAGCAGTACTAGATGACTAAGACAGGTGCTCAAAAACTGAAGGCTTATTGAGTAAGTGTACCTTAGGTATTGATTTCAAACCTAACTGCATAGATGAGAAAACTGAGTTACAGAGAAGTTTAGTGACTGAGTTCAGTAGAAATGGGACTATAGTCCAGATTTCCTGACTTCAAAAACAGTCTTTCTTCTGTACCATTCTGCTAGTAGCTCTAATTGTAGATGGTTTCTTGGGATTTTATAGTTGAGAAATTGTAGAATTATACTAGTATCGTTCTTTGCACAGGATGATTATTTAGGAATTCTTAGGATTTGGAGCCACTTGTTCCCAAAGACATGGAAACCCTGGTTGTGTTGTGGTTAAGTGCTACGGCTGCTAACCAAAGGGTCGGCAGTTCGAATCCACCAGGTGCTCCTTGGAAACTCTATGGGGCAGTTCTACTCTGTCCTGTAAGGTCACTGTGAGTCAAAATTGACTCGATGGCAACAGGTTTGGATTTTTTTTTTTGGTTCCCAAAGTCAAGAAGATATTAAATCGTTAAAAATAAATTCTGTGGTTTTAACATCTAGATGTTTTTCTCCTGTCTAACAAGCTTAAAATTGTGATGATTTTCCTATCCCAAGTACCAGTGTTTATCAATATTTATCTTCTGACCCATGGCTCTGTGTATGTCTGAACCCAAAAAAGATCTAGCTATTGTATCTGTAAGCCCTGTGTTAAGTTTGTATTAATACATTTAGTAACTGGTACTATTACGTACTATACTAAGTACTCTCAGTTTTAGTGGATTCATTTTAGAAAGGTAAAGAAAGAT
The DNA here is from genome assembly GCF_030014295.1 of Loxodonta africana. NCBI lineage: Eukaryota > Metazoa > Chordata > Mammalia > Proboscidea > Elephantidae > Loxodonta > Loxodonta africana. The sequence goes on from NC_087369.1 coordinate 97,517,431, forward strand.
GTAAGGCCCTCAGGGTAAAACTAGTTGTAACCACATAGATAGTCCAAGAAATACTCTATTTTGTAAGATTTAATGACTTTCGAAAATTACTGTAAAAGCCAAGCTTTTAAGAGCTTAAGTTACTATGTATTAACTTATGTTATCATGTACTGATATAAGTGATGTATTTATTATGTAATGATGGACGGCATAGACACAGCTGAGCTAAGCCAAAGAAATTAACTACTATATTGGTAAAAGCAATTTTTCAAAAATTGCTGATGATGTTGTAGCTATTTCAATGTCAGTTGGTGAAGTATGAGTGAAGAGCCCAGGAAATTTTGTTTTGTTGACTATGACTTTCTCTTTTCCTTTTTTATTTTTTACATTCTATTGTGTTTTAAACTTTCTCTTTTCTAAAAAAATTTTATTGTGTTTTAGGTGAAAGTTTACAGTACAAATTAGTTTCTCATTAAAAAATTTATACACAAATTGTTTTGTGACATTGGTTGTTGCAATCCCCACAATGTGTCAGCACTCTCTCCCTTTCCCTTTCCACCCTGGATTCTCCGTGTCCATTCGACAAGTTTTTCTGTCCTTTCCTGGCTTCTCGTCTTTCCTTTTAGGCAGGTGTTGCTGATTTGGTCTCCTATACTTGATTCAACTAAGAAGCGCGTTCCTCACATGTGTTGTTTGTTTTATAGGCCCGTCTGATCTTTGTCTGCAAGGTGCACTTCTGGAATGACTTCAATTCTGAGTTATCAGAGTGTCTGTGGGCCATAGTCTTGGGGGTTCCTCCAGGCTCTGTCAGACCAGTAAGTCTGGTCTTATTTTGTGAATTTGAATTTTGTTCTAATTTTTCTCCTGCTCTGGGCAGTACCCTCTAGCGTAGTCCCTGTCAAAGTGATTGGTGGTGGTAGCTGGGCACCATCTAGTTCTTCTGGGCTCATGCTGGTGGAGGCTGTGGTTCCTGTGATTGATTAGTTCTTTGGACTAATATTTTCCTTATATCTTTGGTTTTCTTCTTTCCCCTCTGCTTTGGGTGGGATGGGACCAACAGGTATATCTTAGATGACTGCTTGCAAGCTTTTAAGACCCTAGATGCTACTTACCAAAGTAGGATGCAGAACATTTTACGAACTGTATTATGCCAATTGACCTAGATGTCCCCCAGGACCATAGTACCCAGTAACTCAGTCCCTCAAGGTGTTTGGATGTGTCTAGGAAGCTTCTATGACTTTGCCTTGGTCAAGTTATGGTGATTTCCCCTATATTGTGTGTTGTCTTTCCCTTAGCCAAAGTTAACAAGTGTTTGCTATCTAGTGATTTCCCCTCCCCTCTCTGGCAACCATCAAAGATTTTTTTTCTGTGTGTAAACCTTCTCTTGGGTTTTTATAATAGTGGTCTCATACAATATTTGTCCTTTCGTGGTTATTTCACTCAGCATAATGCCCTCCATATTTTTTCATGTTGTGAAATGTTTCACTGATTCATCATTGTTCTTTATCATTATATAGTATTCCATTGTGTGTATTTGTCATAATTTGTTTATTCGTTTATTTGATTTTCTTTTTTACTAATTGAGAATAATGAATTATAAGTGAATAGACCTGGTCTGTTCCCCATAGAACACTGGCTTTATCATTTCTTGGATAGTGTCAGCTCTTTATAACATCATATTTAGTAATTTGTTGGTAGAGGTGGGATTAAGGTAATTTCTAAAGGGTTCTTGTCTTAGTCATCTAGTGCTGCTGTAACAGAAATACCAAGAGTGGATGGCTTTAACAAAGAGAAATTTATTCTCTTAGAGTCTAGTAGGCTAGAAGTCCATTCAGGGTGCCGGCTCCAGGGGAAGGCTTTCTGTCTCTTTTGGCTCTGGAGGAAGGTCCTCATCATCAGTCTTCTCTTGGTCTGGGAGCATCTTGCGCAGGAACGTCAGGTCCAGAGGATGTGCTCTGCTTCCGGCACTGCTTTCTTGGTGTGGTATGAGGTCCCCCTGTCTCTCTGCTCACTTCTCTCTTTTATATCTCAAAACAGATTGGCTTAAGACACTATCTCATCTTGTAGATCTCATCAATATAACTGCCACTTATCCATGTCATTATAATCATAGTGATAGGATTTACAACACATAGGAAAATCACATCAGAAGATAAAAGGGTAGACAATCACACAATCATACAAGGCAATCATGACTTAGCCAAGTTGACAGATATTTTTGGGGGACACAATTTAATTCATGACAGTTCCGTTTCAGTGTTATTACCCTGAAGTTACATATTCAGGAAAAGGAAAATAGTGTAGCCAGCTTCACTGTTGTACTTTCATAGAACAGTGTCTTTTATTTTTTAAGTAGCCCTGTATGGTATATTCCCACAACTACATGCACGTGGAATCAACAGGCCCCATATGCAACCATGGTAATTGGTTCCTAGGCACATTGGCCTTGTATTCTGCTCAGGCTTTTCATGCTGGCCTAATATGTTTATTGGGTGTTTAAAACCCTATACTGGGGGGAGGGGAGCTATTTTCCTGCATTGACAATAGCCACACACCTTGCTGCACTATTAAAAATGACATCTTCTCCCATTTACTGTGTTCACATAGGGATTTCCTCAATCCCTTATAAAGCCATTTATAAAAGGCTGGTAGAGAGCAAGAGGAGGATACCCATTGCAGTCGAGTCAATTAAAATTCACAAAGACCCCATGTGTTACAGAGTAGAACTGCACCATGGGGTTTTCTTGGCTGTAGTCTTTCCAAGAGGAGATTGCCAAGCCTTTCTTCAGCAGTTGAACTGGGTAGGCTCAGACCTCCAACTTTTAGGTTAGTAGACCAGCGCAAACTGTTTGAGCCACCCAGGTACCTACCACCCCGGCACCTAAGAGGATGATATATACACATACATAATACACAGACACACACAGACACACACACATATACTCCTATTCACTTACAATTCATTGTTCTCAGTTTTGTAAAACAAACGAAAAACAAAAAAGAAGAAGCAAGAAAGAAAGTTGTATACAGTCAACAAAAGGGAGTTTCCCTGGCTTTTCACTCTTGCTTCACCAACTCACAGTGAAATTGCTACAGTGGAATTGGGGATTTCTGAAAAATTATTTTTACCAATTGTTAATTCCTTTGACTTAGCTCAGCTCTCTCTCTCTCTGTGTATACACACACACACACACACACACATATATATATACACACATATATATTTATAAAAAATACACACATATATATGAGATAACAGCCTAAGAAACCCTATGGGACAGTTCTTATGTATATATAATATCCTCATTGTGTAAATGAGCAAAGTGACTCAGAGAATTAGTGATTTATCCAAAGTAATATAAGTAGTACATACATGGTGGAAGAGATTTTCTGACTCCTGGTCTAGTGCTTTTTCTGTAAGTATAAACCAAACCCAATCCCATTGCCATCGAGTTGATTATGACTCATAGCAATTCTACAAGACACAGTAGAACTGCCCCATAGGACCTCCAGGGTTATAAATCTTTATGGGAGTAGACTGTCACATCTTTCCCCAATAGAGCAGCTAGTGGGTTCGAAGCACTGACCTTTGGTTAGTGGCCAAACACTTTAACTACTGTGCCACCAGGGCTCTCCTATAGTTATTGTATAATGCTGGAATGAATTGCATAACATTTGAGAATATCAAGGTTTCGGTGCTTGAAAACATTTTTCTAAAACGTGTTTAAATCCTGATATTTTCATGTAGAGTTTTTTTTCTGATAAGGTGGACAAATTCTGAAAATTTCCAAGTCTTAGATGAGAACAACAAGATATTGTGTATTTTTTTTTACTTGTTTGCAATAAAGGACTTCTACAGTTATTATGTTTTTATCTGAGTATCACTTACTCGCTGATTTACTATAATCAATTCTCATTCTCCTTTTCAATTTTCAGACTTTTCTATTGCCTATACTTTCAGATTTATTTTCTACTCCTTCCTCATTTTGTGTTATTTTTGACAATAGCAGTGCCAAATTTCAAGTATGGCTGTATAGTATTGACTTTGGACTCTGTTTCCCAAAGTATTAATATGACAAAAATATGATTGCCAGAAGCATACATGTGGTAAGGTGTAGTTCCTTGAAGAGACCATTTTGTAATACCCTATGAAAGAACACTCAGAATCTAGAAGTGGCGATTTTCGTAAGACAGTCCTTTATTTAGAACATGGAATGGGGCAATCACTTAGTTAGCTTTCTGACTCTGGAACCCATTTCATAATTGTAGTGATAGAAGGCAAGGCTTACATATGATAAACGCAGAATTGTATTTAAAAACATCAGCACTTCTTGCATAAGGAGATTTTAAACAAGAAAAAGTCCAAGTGCTAAATAGATGATTAAAATGGCAATGAGTTACAAAGAGCCTAGATGAGTTGGTTTGATTTTATCAGGAGAAAATATGAAGGAATGAGGTCTGATAATGAATAAAAAATATCTCATCCACATTAAATGTTATAGAGCCAGACAACATATATTTTAGAACCATTCAGTACTTTACCTTAACCAGCTAGAATTCTATATTTTAAGCTCCATCCTATTCAAGAATCTGAAATTAAGAATTTTCTTTTTAAAAGGAAATGAGCATTTCACTTCAAAGGGGAGCAAAATGTCCTCGGTTTCATCATTTTTTTTTATAATTTTTATTGTGCTTTAAGTGAAAGTTTACAAATCAAGTCAGTCTCTCACACAAAAACCCATATACACCTTGCTACACACTCCCAATTACTCACCCCCTAATGAAACAGCCTGCTCTTTCCCTCCACTCTCTTTTCCTGTCCTTTTCGCTAGCTTCTAACCCCCTCCACCCTCTCATCTTCCCTCTAGGCAGGAGACGCCAACATAGTCTCAAGCGTCCACCTGATCCAAGAAGCTCACTCCTTACCAGCATCCCTCTCCAACACATTGTCCAGTCCAACCCATGTCTGAAGAGTTGTCTTCAGGAATAGTTCCTGTCCTGGGGCAACAGAAGGTCTGGGGGCCATGACTACCAGGGTCCTTCCAGTCTCAGTCAGACCATTAAGTCTGGTCTTACGAGAATTTGGGATCTGCATCCCACTGCTCTCCTGCTCCCTCAGGGGTTATCTGTTGTGTTCCCTGTCAGGGAACTCATCGGTAGCCGGCCACCATCTAGTTCTTCTGGTCTCAAGATGATGTAGCCGCTGGTCTCTTGGGCTCGTAATCACCTTGTGTCCTTGGTGTTCTTCATTCTCCTTTGATCCAGGTGGGTTGAGACCAATTGATGCATCTTAGATGGCTGCCTGCTAGCTTTTAAGACCCCAGACACCACTCGTCAAAGTGGGATGCAGAATGTTTTCTTAATAGATTTTATTATGCCAATTGACTTAGATGTTCCCTGAAACCATGGTTCCCAGACCCCTGCCCCTGCTACGCTGGCCTTCAAGCATTCAATTTATTCAGGAAACTTCTTTGCTTTCGGTTTAGTCCAGTTGTGCTGACCTCCCCTGTATTGTGTGCTGTCTTTCCCTTCTAAAGTAGTTCTTATCTACTATCTAATTAGTGAATACCCCACTTCCACCCTCCTTCCCTCCCCCGTCTCGTAACCACAAAAGAATGTTTTCTTCTCAGTTTAAAATGTTTCTCAAGTTCTTATAATAGTGGTCTTATACAATATTTGTTCTTTTGCAACTGACTAATTTCACTCAGAATAATGCCTTCCAGGTTCCTCCATGTTATGAAATGTTTCACAGATTCCTCACTGTTCTTTATCAATGCATAGTTATCCATTGTGTGAATATACCATAATTTATTTATCCATTCATCCATTGATAGGCACCTTGGTTGTTTCCATGTTTTTGCTGTTGTAAACAGTACTGCAATAAACATGGGTGTGCATATATCTGTTCGTGTAAAGGCTCTTATTTCTCTAGGATATATTCCAAGGAGTGGGATTGCTGGATTGTATGGTAGCTCTATTTCTAACTTTTTAAGGAAGCGCCAAATCAATTTCCAAAGTGGTTGTACCATTTTACATTCCCACCAGCAGTGTAGAAGTGTTCCAGTCTCTCCACAGCCTCTCCAACATTTATTATTTTGTGTTTTTTGGATTAATGCCAGCCTTGTTGCAGTGAGATGAAATCTCATTGTAGTTTTGATCTGCATTTCTCTAATGACTAACGATCGTGAGCATTTCCTCATGTATCTGTTAGCTACCTGAATGTCTTCAAATTTAGTGAAGTGTCTATTCATATCTTTTGCCCATTTTTTAATTGGGTTATTTTTCTTTTTGCAGTTAAGTTTTTGCAGTATCATGTACATTTTAGAGATCAGGCGCTGATCAGAAATGTCATAGCTAAAAACTTTTTCCCAGTCTGTAGGTAGTCTTTTTACTCTTTTGGTGAAGTCTTTGGATGAGCATAAGTGTTTGATTTTTAGGAGCTCCCAGTTATCTAGTTTTTCTTCTACATTCTTTATAATGTTTTCTATACTGTTTATGCCATGTATTAGGGCTCGTAATGTTGTCCCTACTTTTTCTTCCATGATCTTTATCATTTTAGATTTTGTATTTAGGTCTTTGATCCATTTTGAGTTAGTTTTTGTGCATGGAGTGAGGTATGGGTCTTGTTTCACTTTTTTGCAGATGGATATCCAGTTATGTGAACACCATTTGTTAAAAAGACTGTCTTTTCCCCATTTAATGTTTTGGGGCCTTTGTCAAATATCAACTGCTCTTATGTGGATGGATTTATGTCTGGATTCTCAATTCTGTTCCATTGGTCTGTGTATCTGTTGTTGTACCAGTACCAGGCTGTTTTGACTACTGTGGCGGTATAATAGGCTCTAAAATCAGGTGGAGTAAGGCCTCCCACTTTGTCCTCCTCTTTCGGTAATGCCTTATTTATCTGGGGCCTCTTTCCCTTCCATGTGAAATTGGCGATTTGTTTCTCCATCTCCTTAAAGGATGTCCTTGGGATTGGATTGGAATTGCATTAAAAGTATAGATTGCTTTGGTAGGATAGACATTTTTATAATGTTAAGTCTTCCTATCCATGAGCAAGGTATGTTCTTCCACTTATGTAAGTCTCTTTTGGTTTCTTACAGAAGTGTACTGTAGTTTTCTTTGTATAAGTGTTTTACATCTCTGGTAAGATTTATTCCTAATTATTTTATCTTCTTGGGGGCTACTGTAAATGGCATTGATTTGGTGATTTCCTCTTCGATGTTCTTTCTGTTGGTGTGGAGGAATCCAACTGATTTTTGTGTGTTTATCTTATATCCCGATACTCTGCTGAACTCTTCTATTAGTTTCAGTAGTCTTCTGGAGGGTTCCTTAGGGTTTTCTGTGTATAAGATCATGTCATCTGCAAATAGAGATACTTTTACTTCTTCCTTGCCCTTTATTTCTGGATGCAGTTTATTTCTTTATCTAGCCTAATTGCTCTGGCTAGGACTTCCAGCACAACATTGAATAAGAGTGGTGATAAGGGGCATCCTTGTCTGATTCCCGATCTCAGTGGGAATGTTGTCAGGCTCTCTCCATTTAGGGTGATGTTGGCTGTTGGCTTTGTATAAATGCCCTTTATTATATCGAGAAACTTTCCTTCTATTCCTATTTTGCTGAGAGTTTTTATCATGAATGAGTATTGAACTTTGTCAAATGCCTTTTCTGCATCAATTGATAAAATCATGTGATTCTTGTCTTTTGTTTTATTTATGTGGTGGATTCTATTAATTGCTTTTCTAATTGATGAACCATCCCCGCATACCTGGTATGAATCCCACTTGGACATGGTGAATTATTTTTTTGATATGTTGTTGAATTCTATTGGCTAGAATTTTGTTGAGGATTGTTGCATCTACATTCATGAGGGATGTAAAAATAATTTTCTTTTCTTGTGGTATCTTTCCCTGGTTTTGGTATCAGGGATATGATGGCTTCATAGGCTGAGTTTTCTATGCTCTGAAATACCTTTAGTAGTAGTGGTGTTAACTCTTCTCTGAAAGTTTGGTAGAACTCTGCAGCGAAGCCGTCTGGACCAGGGCTTTTTTGGGGGGGGGGGAGTTTTTTGATTACCTTTTCAATCTCTTCTTTTGTTATGGGTCTATTTAGTTTTTACCTCTGTTTGTGTTAGTTTAGGTAGGTAGTGTGTTTCTAGGAATTCATCCATTTCTTCTAGGTTTTCAAATCTGTTTGAGTATAGTTTTTCATAGTAACCTGATCTGATTCTTTTCATTTCAGTTAGGTGTGTTGTGATATCGCCCATCTCATTTGTATTTGGGTTATTTGCTTCCTCTCCTGTTTTTCTTTTGTCAGTTTGGCCAGTGGTTAATCAATTTTGTTGATTTTTTCAAAAAACCAGCTTATGGTCTTGTTAGTTCTTTCAATTGTTTTTCTGTTTTCTATTTCATTTAGTTCAGCTCTGATTTTTATTATTTGTTTTCTTCTGGTGCTTGTGGGTTTCTTTTGTTGCTCTCTTTCTGTTTGTTCAAGTTGTAGGGATAGTTCTTTGATTTTGGCCCTTTCATCTTTTTGGATGTGTGCATGTATTGATATAAATTGGCCTCTGAGCACTGCTTATGCTGTGTCCCAAAGTTTCTGATAGGAAGTGTTTTCATTCTCAGTGGATCCTATGAATTTCTTTATTCCATCCTTAATGTCTTCTATAATCCAGTCTTTTTTGAGCAGGGTATTGTTCAGTTTCCAAGTGTTTGATTTCTTTTCCCGTTATTAATTTCCACGTTTATGGCCTTATGGTCAGAGAAGATGCTTTGTAATATTTCAATGTTTTGAGTTCTGCTAAGGCTTGATTTATGACGTAATATGTGGTCTATTCTAGAGAATGTTCCATGTGCACCAGAAAAGATAGTTGGTTGCTGTTGGGTGGAGTGTTCTGTATATGTCTGCGAGGTGAAGTTTGTTGACTGTGGCATTTAGATCTTCCATGTCTTCATTGAGCTTCTTTCTGGATGTCTTGTCCTTCACCGAAAGTCGTGTGTTGAAGTCTCCTACTATTATTGTGGAGCTGCCTATCTCACTTTTCAATGCTGATAGAGTTTGTTTTATGTATCTTGCAGCCCTGTCATTGGGTGCATAAATATTTATTATGGTTGTATCTTCTTGGTGTATTGTCCCTTTAATCATTATATACTGTCCTTTCTTATCCTTTCTGATGGATTTAACTTTAAAGTCTATTTTATCAGAAATTAATATTGCCATTCCTGCTCTTTTTTGATTGTCGTTTGCTTGATATATTTTTCCCATCCTTTGAGTTTTAGTTTGTTTGTGTCTCTAAGTCTAAGGAGTGTCTCTTGTAGGCAGCATATAGACGGATCTTGTTTTTTAATCCATTTTGCCATTCACTGTCTGTTTACTGGTGCATTTAGTCCATTTACATTCAGGGTAATTATGGATAGGTATGAATTTAGTGCTATCATTTTGACGTCTTTTTTTTGTGTGTTGACAGCTTCCTTTTCCACCTTGATTTCATGTGCTGAGTAGATTTTCTTTCTATATTGTCCTCTCCTCATATTTGTTGTTGTTGATTTTGTTTCTGTTGAGTCTCTATTTTTCCCTTGTATTTTATTTTGATGAGTAGGATAGTTTGTCTCCTTTTTGGTTACCTTATTATATACACCTATTTTTCTAAATTTATAACTAACTTTTATTTCTTTGTATCGCCGTATCTTCCTCTCCATATGGAAGGTGTATGATTAAATTTCTTAGTCCCTCTTTATTATTTTAATGTTGTCTTCTTTTATATAATGACATTGCTGTTACCCTGTGTTGGGCTTTTTTTTTTTAATCTTGCTTTTTTTTTTTTTTTTTTTTTTGGATTCCCTGTCTTGGTTGACTTCTGGTCGCTCTGCCCAGTGTTCTAGTGTTGGGTTGATACCTGATATTATTGATTTTCTAAACAAAGAACTCCCTTTAGTATTTCTTATAGTTTTGGTTTGGTTTTTACGAATTCCCTCAACTTGTGTTTATCTGGAAATGTCTTAATTTCACCTTCATATTTAAGAGACAGTTTTGATGGATATATGATTCTTGGCAGGCAATTTTTTTCCTTCAATTTTTTATATATGTCATCCCATTGCCTTCCTGCCTGCATGGTTTCTGCCGAGTAGTCCGAACTTATTCTTATTGGCTCTCCATTGTAGATGACTTTTCTTTTATTCCTTGCTGCTCTTATAAATGTCTCTTTATCTTTGGTTTTGGCAAACTTGATTATAATATGTCTTGATGACTTTCTTTTAACATCTACCTTATGTGGAGTTTGATGAGCATCTTGGATAGATATCTTCTCATCTTTCACAGTATCAGGGAAGTTTTCTGCCAACAAATCCTCAACAATTTTCTCTGTATTTTCTGTTATCCCTCCCTGTTCTGGTGCTCCAGTCACTCCTTGGTTATTTCTCTTGATAGAGTCCCACACGATTCTTAAGTTTTCTTCATTTTTTTAAATTCTTTTATCTGATCGTTCTTCAAATATATTAGTGCCAAGTGATTTATCTTTGAGTTCAGAAATTCTAGCTTGTACTTGCTCAATTCTGCTCCTCTGACTTTCTATTGAGTTATCTAATTCTGTAATTTTATTGTTAATCTTATGAATTTTTGATTGCTGTCTGTCTATGGATTTTTCCAGTTTATTAAACTTTTCGTTATGCTCCTGGATAATGTTTCTGATTTCTTCAGTTGCTTTATCTGTGTGTTCCTTGGCTTGTTCTGCGTATTGCCCCTTTCCTTCCTGATGTCTTGAAGGATTCTGTATATTAAACTTTTGTATTCTGCATCTGGTAATTCATCTAAAAGATCCCTGGATTCTTTGTTTTGAGAGCCTGTGGAGGTGATCATGACCTGTGTCTTTATGTGACTTGATGTTGACTGTTGTCTCCGAGCCATCTATAACCTATTGTATTAGTTTATGCTTGCTTACTGTGTCATAGCTGCTTGCTTTGTTTTGTTTTGGTATACCCCTATGGGTTGCTCGAGTGAGCTAGCTTGATTATTTTCGCCTTTGGAGCTCTAGTGTCCTGTCCCCAGCTGGCTGGAGCTGTTATCACGTATATCAGTCTAGGAGTCCATTCAGTTTTCTTGTATGAATTCAGCTCAGGTTTCAAGGTAGCTGATATCAAGTGTGTGGTATAGGCTCTGTCCTACAGTCTTAGAGGGGCAGGGGTGATTGGTGTATATACCTGTATCTGATTGCAGCAGGGGTCACACTCTGAACAAGGCAGGGGGCTGAGAACCGACCCCCAAGTGTCTCTGAGGAAAACGCGTCTCTGTTCCTTAGAGTGTGCTTTTGGGTGTGTTCTGCAGAGGGACCATGGGCACCCAATGTTTTTGTTGTAAGGAGTGGGAGGTACCAGTTATCCCTGGACCCCTGTCACGGGTGGCTGGGCGACCCAAGTGGAGCCACCAGTCCTTAGGTCCCTGTCGTGGGTAGGTGAGGACCTTGTTTAATAGGCAAAGCAATGTCAAATATCAAACACCCACCTCTCCACTGCACAGCTGAAATGGTTGGAGTTTGCCGACGAGGGCCTATTCTCCTGAAATAGACCACAGGTCCATGCAGAAGGGAAAGGTGCTCAAGGTTCATGGATGGTTTATGCCTAGACAGGAGCTGCTTCTGTCCTGAGCTCTCCCGGTTAATGGAGCCAGGAAATTATCTTTTCCCCCCCAGTTGCAAATTTTTTCCTTCCCCAAGGCCGGGAGGACGGCTCCAGGTGCTCACCAGGGTCTATGTCAGGCCTAGGGATTCAGCCATTGAAGCTGGCTTGGGGGTGGGGAGGGCACGGTAAAATATATGCAAGTACTTAGCTTTTGTCCAGGGCGCCGCTCTCCTCAGGTTCCGGAGGTGCGAGTGGGCTGTGTGGCTGGCTGCTTCTACCTGAGGAAACCTTGGCCCAATGCTAGGACCAGCCCACTGCCGCTGCTGCCGCCGTAGCCACCCCAGGAATTGTGCCTGAGGACTCCCCACGATTCAGGTCCGGTAACTCCTCTCTGCTTCTGAATGGTCTCTTCCTTCCCCTGCCCCTCAGTTTGTTGTCTGAGCTTGCCTTTGATGCTCAGGGCTCCCAGCTTGTCACAAATACACTCGTTTCACTTGTTTTTTCGGGTGTTTGTTGTAAAGAGGGCTTGACGGAAGCATCTCCCTATTCGGCCATCTTGGCTCCAACTCCTCATCATTCTTAAAAGTATATCCTTTTCCATGAAATACTTGACCTATAAAGAAGCAAAAATTTCATTTAATTGATTTTATGTATATACAGATGTATATTACAAAAAATGAAAAATACAACCTCCACTTTCATGATGCCTTACTAAGGGTTATGATGCCCTCTTCAGTTGGCTAACATCTGGACATGCTTCACAAACAAACGGAAAAATATGTTTCAATTAGTCATCTGACTAGAGAATTGTGTGGTTTGATGTAATGGTGAAATAGAGTATTTGAGCCAATTATGAATGTAATGAGGATGTACCAAGGGATTTGTAAACTTGTGGATTTGGTAAAGGCATGAAGGAACAGGATCATGAAGAGAAGGAAGAGAATAAAGGCAGCCAGAGGAAAAGCTGCTTAGATTTATGTGCATTTTTCAAAAATCAGACTCTTCAGTACTCCATACCTTTCTGTCCTTTGTGCCAAGCTTGCTGCAAGGGGACATTTTGACCTTGTTCAGATGCAGTTCTGTCATGGACATGAAGTTACCAATGAATAACACTTCTGGCTTTGGCAATGAAGGCAGCACTTATTTTTAAGGTATCTCAAGGAGTTAATACTTTTTTTTTCAATGATCTGGTTTTACTTTTTGTTTTATTGTTTAAAACAAATAGTAGTTGTTTCATGGTCAGGAATTGACAATTTGCAGTTTAGTGAGAATAAAATGAATTACTTCAAGTAGGAAAATAAGAATATAAATAAAATTGATTTAACCATGTACCTTGTATGAAAGATGACAAAGAAAATACTTATTACTTTTTAGATGATTTTGTCATAGAGGTGATATGCTGATTCATATTGAGGTATAAAGACTAAAGGCTAAAGGTATGCTCAGGAAGTCCCTGGCAAGAATCCACTAGTGTGATCTCTTTTACAGTAAAAATAGGTTCACTTATTTCTGATATCCACGGCAGAAGTGATGGCCCATCGAATGGGCTAAACTAGGCAGCAATTGTGAAATAGGGAACATTACTCTTTGATTTCACTTTTGCCTGGAAACCTCTTACTCCCTCTTCCCATTTGGCCCCTGCTATTCTTTTTTTTAATTTTTATTCTTTATCTGTGCCCCTCGACCAATGCAATTGTATTATCTTTCATTCTACATACAGCATTAGCTAGCCTTGGTTATGGGCATAGGAATGTAGACTTGTGTGTGTGTGTATGTGTGTGTGTGTACTCCTGACCTAATCCACAAAGAGAAGTTTTTGTCTCATTCATTTTCAGTGGGTTGCTACACTCACTCTCATGAATTAAGTATCTGGAGCCACAGACAGCAATTTCTGGAATATTTATGGAGTCATTCAAGAACATAATAATGATAACCAATTGAGTGGTATTAAGTATTATTATTGATTAACCTATTTAACCTAAGAGTGAGAGACTGGGTAGTGGCAATTCAGAGCCAGGAATCAAATTTTCATATTGGAGAACTTTATTTTTTGTCCTATTAGGTATTTCCATTGATTTAATTAAAACTTGTCATAGGTCACCAGCTGGGGAATCATAAAGAGAAAAATGTGTTCTTAATGCAGCTTTTTTTTTTTTTAGTATCTTGTAATCTGATAGAAAACCTTGTGAAAATCAATGACCTGTGAATCAATTTCTCTGTGGATGTGGTGTGGTTTTATTTCACAAAATGTAGGTAATTAAGATTTGAACAAAAATGATTCTGAGTGTTTTTAAAAAATAATGAAAGTTAGAATTCCATTCCTTTCATTTTTAAATTGGAGAGTTTTTGGGGGGGGAGGTGAAAGAAACCCACAAAATAGAAGAATATATATGCAAAAATATTTTCACATAATGAGTTCATAACTTAGATTAAGATGTTCTTAGCGCAGAGATTGAGGTAGTATTTTTAGAAAGCCGACCAGACACAATTAAACACAGACATTTTAAAACTAATGCTTTTTAAATTGTAGCCTTTTGATTTAAATAAGCGAATGGTTTAGTTAAGTTTTGTTTGGAAACAACACCCTCCGTTTTCAGATTGGAGTATGCTGTTATAAACTCAGGAGAATAGTGACGCTTCCTTGGGGTAACAGACAAATGTCTCTAGATCCTGGGGAAAGAAGAACAATAAATATTGTTGTATGAGTAATTTCACTTTCTGTAATATGTCTTCCTTAAATTCCTGGCCCATTATACCCTCTATTACCTCTGCCTCTTATTTCCCCCCACATAGTATGTGTAAATGTTTATTCCGTTTGTTCCATCGTCTACCCTCCAGTATTCACATAGTTGTAACAGAAAACATACATGATTGTATTATTTGCCCATGGAAAAAAATCATATTTAAATAGGTTGATCATTGTGTGGACAGGCAGATGAGAATTCACCTGTCCTACACTTTAAAAAAAAAGTTTATTGAACTATAATTAATATATCATAAAATTCATCCATTTAAAGTATACAATTCTATGTTCTTTAGTGTGTTTACAGAATAGTGCAATCATCAACACAATTTAATTTTATGATTTTTGTCCCCCACAAAGAAAGCTTGTATCCATTAGGATTCTCTTTTTATTTTTTTGGCTTTTGTAAATGATGCTGCTACAAACATTCATGTACAACTTTTTGTGTGCATATATGTTTTCAGTTCTTTTGGGTATATACCTAGGAGTTGAATTGCTGGGCCATATGGTAGAGTTACCTTATGTAGAATTACCATATGACCCAACAATGTTTGTAGCAGCATCATTTACAACAGCCAAAGACTAAAAAAAAAAAAAAAAAATCCTAAATTTCATCAACTGAAGAGTGAATAAACCAAATGTGATGTATCCATACAATGGAATAATATTTAGCACTAAAAACCGATGATACTACATGCTACAATATGGATTAACCTTGAACACATTATGTTAAGTAAAAAAAGCCAGTCATAAAACTCTGGAAACCTTGGTGGCATAGTGATTAAGTGCTACAGCTCCTAACCAAAACAAAAGCTCAGCAGTTTGAATCCACCAGGTGCTCCTTGGAAACTCTGTGGGGCAGTTCTACTCTGTCCTATGCAGTTGTTATGAGTCCATGGTCAAGAGTTTTTGTGTTTTTTTTAAATAACTCTATGTTTAACTGTTTTTTTCTTTGACTTTGTATGAATCATTTATTTATTTATTGTGTTTTAAATGAAAGTTTACAATTCAGGTCAATCTCTCATACAAAAACTTACACACAACTTGCTATGTATCCCCTGGCTGCTCTCCCCCTAACTTGACAGCATACCCCCCCCATCCTGTGTTCGCCCTGTCCATTCAACCAGCTCCTGTCCCTCTCTGCCTTCTCATCTTGCCACCAGGCAGAAGCTGCCGACATAGTGTCATGTGTCTACTTGAGCCAAGAAGCTCACTCCTCACAAGTATCATTTTCTGTCTTATATTCCAGTCCAATCCCTGTCTGAAGAGTTGGCTTTGGAAATGGTTCCAATTTGGGCTAACAGAAGGTCCAGGGGCCATGACCTCTGGGGTCCGTACAGTCTCAGACCAATAAGTCCGGCCCTTTTATGAGAATTTGAGGTCTGCATCCCACTGTTCTCCTGCTCCATCAAGGATTCTCTGTTCTGTTCCTTGTCAGGGCAGTCATCGGTGGTTGCAGGGTACCATCCAGTTCTTTCTGTCTCAGGCTGATAGAGTCTCCGGTTTATGAGGCCCTTTCTGTCTCTTGGGCTCATATTTACCTTGTGTCTTTTGTGCCCTTTCTGTCTCTTGGGCTCATATTTACCTTGTGTCTTTTGTGTTCTTCATTCTCCTTTGATCCAGGTGGGCTGAGACCAATTTACACATCTTAGATGGCTGCTAGCTAGTGTTTAAGACCACAGATGCCACTCACCAAAGTTGAATGCAGAATGTTTTCTTAATACATATTGTTATGCTGATTAACTTAGATGTCCCCTGAAACTATGGCCTCCAGACTGCCGTCCCTGCTACTCTGGCCTTTGAAGCATTTGGTTGTATTTAGGAAACGTCTTTATTTTTGGTTTAGTCCAGTAGTGATGACCTCCTTGGTATTGCGTGTTGTCTTTCCCTTTACCTAAAATAGTTCTTGTCTACTATCTAATTAGTGAATCCTCTCTCTCTCCCTTCCCGCCTTCATAACCATCAAAGAACATTTTCTTCTGTGTTTTAACTTTTTCTTGAGTTGTTATAATAGTATTTGTACTTTTGCAACTAATTTCACTCAGCATAAGCCTTCCAGATTCCTCCATGTTTGAGATTTTCATGGATTCATAGTTGTTCTTAATCATCGCATAGTATTCCATTATGTGAATACACCATTATTTATCCATTCATCTGTTGATGGGCAGCTTGGTGCTTCCATCCTTTTGCTGTTGTAAACAGTGCTGCAATGAACATGGTGTGCACATATCTGTTCCTGTCAGGGCTCTTATTTCTCCAGGATATATTCCAAGGTGAGGCAATGCTGTATCCTATGGTAGTTCTATTTTTAGCTTTTTATGGAAGCGCCAAATCAATTTCCAAAGTGGTTTACCATTTTACATTCCCACCAGCAGTATATAAGTGTTCCAGTCTCTCCAGAACCTCTCCAACATTTATTATTTTGTGTTTTTTGGATTAGTGCCAGCCTTGTTGGGGTGAGATGGTATCTCATTGTAGTTTTGATTTGCATTTCTCTGATGCCACATGATCCTGAGCATATCCTCATATATCTGCTAGCTGCCTGAATGTCTTTTTTTGGTGAGGTACCTGTTCATATCCTTTGCCCATTTTTGTAATTGGGTTATTTGTCTTTTTGTTGTTGAGTTTTTGCTGTATCACATAAATTTTAGAGATCAGATGCTGATCAGATTTGTCATAGCCAAAACCTTTTTCCCAGTCTGTAGGTAGTCTTTTTGCTCTTTTGGTGAAGTCTTTGGATGAACATAAGTGTTTAATTTTTAGGAGCTCCCATTATCTAGTTTCTCTTCGGGTGTTTTTGCATTGTTAGTAATGCTTTGTATACTGTTTTAGGGTTCCTAGTGTTGTCCCTATTTTTTCTTCCATGACCTTCAGCGTTTTAGATTTTATACTTAGGTGTCTGATCCATTTTGAGTTAGTCTTTGTGCATGGTGTGAGGTATCGGTCTTGTTTCATTTTTTTTTGCAGTGGATATCCAGTTACACTAGCACCATTTGTTAAAGAGACTGTCTTTTTCCCATTTAATGGACTTTGGGTCTTTGTCAAATATCAGCTCCTCATATGTGGATGCATTCATGCCTGGCTTCTCAGTTCTGTTCCATTGGTCTGTGTATCTGTTGCCATGCCAGTACCAGGCTGTTTTGACTGCTGTGGCAATATAATATGTTGTAAAATTGGTTAGTGTAAGGTGTCCCACTTTGTTCTTCTTTTTTGAGTAATGCTTTACTTATCCGGAGCGTCTTTCCCTTCCATATGTAGTTGGTGATTTGTTTCTCCATCTCATTACAAAATGTCATTGGAATTTGGATCGAGACTGCATTGTATCTATAGATTGCCGTGGTAAAATAGACATTTTTACAATGTTGAGTCTTCCTATTCATGAGCAAGGTTTGTTTTTCCACTTATGTAGGTCTGTTTTGGTTTCTTTCAGTAGTGTCATCTAGTTTTCATGTATAGGTCTTTTTATGTTTCTGGTTAGATTTATTCCTAAGGATTTTATCTTCTTAGGGGCTACTGTAAATGGTATTGATTTGGTGATTTCCTCTTTGATGTTCTGTTTGTTAGTGTAGAGGAATCCAACCGATTTTTGTATCCTGATGCTCTGTGGCAATCTCCTATTAGTTTCGGTAGTTTTCCTGAGGATTCTTTAGGGTTTTCTGTGTATAAGATCATGTCATCTTCAAATATAGATACTTTTACTTCTTCCTTACCAATTTGGATGCCCCTATTTCTTTATCTAGCCTAATTGCTCTGCCTAGGACCTCCAGCATAATCTTGAATATGAGTGGTGATAAAGGACATCTTTGTCTGGTTCCTGATCTCAAGGGGAATGCTTTCAGACTCTCTGCGTTTAGGATGATGTTATCTGTTGGCTTTGTATAAATGCCGTTTATTATGTTGAGGAATTTTCCTTCTCTTCCTATTTTGCTGAGAGGTTTTATTATGAACGGGTGTTGGACTTTGTCAAATGCCTTTTCTGCATCAGTTGATAAGATCATGTGGTTCTTGTCTTTTATTTATATGATGGATTACATTGATTGTTTTTCTCACGTTGTACCCTCCCTGCATACCTGGGATGCAGAGATGCATCATGGTGAATTATTTTTTTTTGGTATGTTGTTGAATTCTATTGGCTAGAATTTTTTGAGGATTTTGTGTCTAAGTTCATGAATGATGTAGATCTTTGATTTTCTTTTTTTTTGTGCTGTCTTTACCTGATTTTGGCATGAGGGAGATGCTGGCTTCATAGAATGAGTTTGGGAGTATTCCATTTGTTTCTGTGCTCTGAAATACCTTTAGTAGTAGTGGTGTTAACTCTTCTCTGAAACTTTGGTAGAATTATCCAGTGAAGCTCTCAGGGCCAGGGCTTTTTGTTGTTGTTGTTGGGAGTTTTTTAACTACCTTTTCCATCTCTTCTTTTGTTATGGATTTATTTAGTTCTACCTCTGTTTGTGTTAGTTTAGGTAGGTAGTGTGTTTCTAGAAATTTTTCCATTTCTTCTAGGTTTTCAAATTTGTTAGAGTACAATTTTTTATAGTAATCTGGTATGTTTTTTTTTTTTAATTTCAGTTGAGTCTGTTTTGATATCACCCATCTCACTTCTTATTCAGGTTATTTGATTCCTCTCCAGTTTTTCTTTTGTCAGTTTGGCCAGGGGTTTATCAATTTTGTTAGTCTTTTCAAAGAACCAGCTTTTGGTCTTTTTAACTCTTTAAATTGTTTTTCTGTCCTCTATTTCATTTAATTCTGCTCTAATTTTTATTATCTTCTTTCTTCTGGTGCCTGAGGATTTCTGTTGTTGCTATCTTTCTGTTTGTTTGAGTTGTAGGGATAATTCTCTGATTTTGGCCATTTCTTCTTTTTGGATGTGTGCATTTATTGCTATAAACTGACCTCTGAGCACTGCTTTTGCTGTGTCGCAAAGGTTCCGATAGGAAGTGTTTTCATTCTTATTGGATTTTATGAATTTCTTTATTCCATCCCTAATTTCTTGTATAACCCAGCAGTTTTTGTGAAAGATGTTGTTCAGTTTCCATGTGTTTGATTTCTTTTCCCTGCTTTTTCTGTTATTGATTTCTATTTTTATGGCTACTTTCAGAGAAGATGCTTTGTAATATTTTGATGTTTTGGATTCTTTTAAGGCTTGCTTTATGACCTAAAATGTGGTCTATTCTAGAGAATGTTCCATGTGTGTTGGAAAAGGAAATATACTTGGCTGCTGTTGGATGGAGTGTTCTGTATATGTCTATGAGGCCAAGTTGGTTGATTGTGGCATTTAGATCTTCTGTGTCTTTATGGAGCTTCTTTCTGGATGTCCTGTCTTTCAGCGAAAGTAGTGTGTTGAAGTCTGCAACCATTATTGTGGAACTGTCTATCTTGTTTTTCAGTGCTGTTAGAGTTTATTTTATGTATCTTGAAGCCCTGTCATTGGTTGCATATTTATTATGGTTATATCTCTCTGATATATTGTGCCTTTAATCATTATGTAGTGTCCTTCCTTATCCTTTGTGGTGGATTTAACTTTAAAGTGTATTGTGTCAAAAATTAATCTTTTTTGATTGTTTGCTTGATATATTTTTTTCCATCCTTTGATTTTTAGTTTGTGTCTTTAAGTCTAAGGTGTGTCTTCTAGGGAGCATATTGACAGATTGTATTTTTTCATTCATTCTGCCACTCTTTGTCTCTTTATTGGTGCATTTATCCCATTTATATTCAGAGTAATATTGGATAGTTATCAGTTTAGTACTGTAATTTTGATGTCTTTTTTGTTTGTTATTGACAGTTTTATTTTTCCACTTAACCTTTTGTGGTGAGTAATTTTTCTTTGTATATTGTCTTTTCCTCTTTTTCATTGTTGTTGATTTTGTTTTTGCTGAGTCTTTATGTTTTTCTTGTATTTTATTTTGATGTGTAGGATGGTTTGTCTCCTTTGTGGTTACCTTTTTACCCATATTTTTCTAAGTTTAAACCAAACTTTTATCTCTTTATATTGCCTTGACTTCCTCTCCATGTGAAAGATCTATGCCTACATTTTTTAGTCCCTCTTTATTGAAAAAAAATTTTTTTTTTCTTTATTGATTAGTTGTTGTCATGTTTTACATAGTGATGTTTCTGTTCCTCTGTTTTGAATGTTTTTAAATCTTGACTTATTTTTGTGATTTCCCTATCTGGGTTCATTTCTGGTTTCTCTGTCCTGTGTTCTAGTCTTGGATTGTTAGCTGATGTTACTGATTTTTCTAACCAGAGGACTCCCTTTAGTATTTCTTGTAGTTTTAGTTTGGTTTTTGCAAATTCCTAAACTTCTGTATATTTGGAAATGTCCTAATTTTGCTTTCATATTTGAGAGACAGTTTTACTGGATATTTGATTCTTAGTAGGCAATTTTTTTCCCCTTTAAGTCTTCATATATGCAGTCCCATTGCCTTTTTCCCTGCATGATTTCTGCTGAGCAGTTTGAGCCTATTCTTATTGCTCTCCTTTGTAGGTGACTTTTTGTTTATCCCTAGCTGCTCTTAATATTCTCTCTTTATGTTTGGTTTTGACAAGTTTGTTTATAATATGTCTTGGTGACTTTCTTTTGGGATCTACCTTATATGGGTTTTGATGAGCTTCTTGGATAGATATCTTCTCATCTTTCATGATATCAGGGAAGTTTTCTGCCAACAAGTCTTCAACAATTCTCTCTGTATTTTCTGTTCTTCCTCCCTGTTCTGGTACTCCAATCACTAGTAGGTTATTTCTCTTGATAGAGTTCCACATGATTCTTAGGATTCTTCATTTATTTTAATTCTTTTACCTGATAATTCTTTCAATATTTGGCTGCCAAGTGTTTTATCTTCCATCTCAATAATTCTGACTTCTAGATCCTCAATTCTGCTCCTCTTACTTTTTGTTGAGATCTCTAATTCTGAAATTTTATTGTTCATCTTCGGAATTTCTGTTTGTTGTCTCTCTGTGGGTTCTTGTGGCCTATTAAATTTTTCATTATGTTCTTGAATAACCTTCTTAATTTCCTCCACTCCTTTATCTGTGTGTTCCTTGGCTTGTTCTGTGTTTTGCCTGTCCTCCTTTCTGATCTCATGTAGAGTTCTGTATATTAATCTTTTGTATTCTACCTCTCGTAATTCCAGGAATATCTCTTTGTCCAGAAGATTCCTTGATTCTTTGTTTTGGGAGCTTGTTGAAGGGATCATGGTATGCTTCTTTATGTGATTTGATATTGACTGTTGTCTCTGAGCCATCTATCAGTTTCATATTAATTTATTTTTTGTTTGCTACTGTGTCCTAGCTGCTTGCTTGGTTTTGTTTTGCTATGCCCAAATAGGCTGCTTGAATGAGTTAGTTCAATTATTTCAGCTTTGAAGCTCTCATGTCCTGCCACCAGATGGCTAGGGCTGTTACCAGGTATATGAGCCCAGGGATCCATTCAGTTTTCTTGGATTCAGCTCATTTGTCCATGTAGTCATTCACCAAGTGTGTGGTTCAGGCTTTCACCTACAGCCTTAGAGGAGCAGGGATGATTGGTGTAGGCATAGGTATCTAGCTGCAGCAGGGGGTCACAATCTCAGAAAGGCAGAGGGCTGACAACCATCCCCCGAGTGTATCTGAGGAAAGCACATTCCAGTTCATTAGAACTCACAGGTGGGTGGGCTCTGCACTGGACCATGGACACCCTTTTCTTTGGGCTGTAAGGACTGGGAGGCACCGCTTATCCTTGGACCCCTGTAACAGGTGGCTAGGTGGCATGGGCGGAGCCACCAGTCCTCAGGCCCCTGACCTGGGTAGTTGAGGACCTTGCTTAATAGGCAGAGCAGTATCAAATGTTCACCTCTTCACCACACAGCTGAAACAGTTGAAGTCAGACCCTAGGCACATACACTGTTGCACAGTGTCAAGGAGGGTCTATGCTGCTGAAATGGGTCCACATGGGTCCATGCAGGGGTGAAAGGCATTCAGAGTCCATGGACTGCTTGTGCCTTTGCCCAGGCAAAGGCACTGCTTCTGCCCTGAGTTCCCAGCTTAGGCGAGTCGGCAGATTATTTTTTCCCCATTTGTTAATTTGTTCCTTCTCCAAGGCCAGGATAATGGCTCAGGGCATGCAGCAGGACCTGTTTCAGGCCCAGGGAAAGTGACTGCCCCTGAAGCCAGCTCGGGGGCTGGAGCCAGAGGTATTAGAGATCAGATTAAAAGGAGAGAGTTCTTTCAAAAGGGGGGCTTTTTGGTCCACGTGGTGAATTAGATGCCGAGAATGCTGTTCTTTACTGATGCCAGACACATGAATAGACTCTGTACCGATCACTCTCTTCCACTGTGAAAACATATTCTGAACGTTACTGCCAACCCCGATGCTGTTGTGCCAGGGGATTGGGTCTGCAGGGTGTCAGTTTCCATGGAATTAGGTCCAGCAACTTCTTTCTGCTTCTGAATTGTCTCTCCCTCCCCCTGCTACTCAGTCTGATTTGGCCTCTGCCATTCAGTCTGATTTCTTAACTTTGCCTTTGATGTTCAGGGCTCTTAGCTTGTCATATACATAATCAATTTACTTTTTTTTTCGGGTCTTTCCTGTAAGAGGAACCACTGGAAGTGTCTGACCACTCCACCATCTTTGCCCTGCCTCTATGTTTAACTTTCTGAGCAACTGTTAAACTGTTTGCCAAAGAGACTGTAGCATTTTTTTTTACCATTTTTACATTTCCAGCAGCAGTGTATGAGGATCCCAGTTTCTCCATATCCTTGCCAAGATGAGTTGAATTAATAAAATCTGATTAACTCAAATTTAGTTTATTGGTTTGTTTGATTTAATTATTGTGTGTCTTTTAGTTATAGCTATCCTAGCAGTGTGAAGTGCTGTCTCACTGTGATTTTTATTTGCATTTCCCTAATGACTAATAGGAAACCCTGGTGGGGTAGTGGTTGAGAGCTTCAGCTGCTAACCAGAAGGCTGGCAGTTCAAATTCACCAGGTGCTCCTTGGAAACCCTAAGAGGCAGTTCTCTTCTGTCCTGTAGGGTTGCTATGAGTTGGAATTGACTCAATGGCAACAGGTGTGTGTTTTTTTTTTAATTTTTTAATGACTATTTTGAGCATTTTTTCATGTGCTTATTGGCTATTTGCATATCTTCATTAGAGAAATTTCTATTTAAATCCTTTGCCCATTTATTTAAAAATCAAGTTATTTGTCTTTTTATTGTTTAGTGGTAAGAGTACTTTACATATTACCAGATACATGGTTTGCAAATACTTTCTCCCATTCTATGTCTTGACTTTTCACTTTCTTCAGAAAGCACATTTAAAAAAAGTTGATGGAGTTCAATTGATTTATTTTTTTGTCACTTGTGTGTCTGGTGTCATATATAAGAAACCATTGCTTTATCTAGGGTAATTCAGATTTACTACTAAGTTTTATTCTAAGATTTTCATAGTATTTGCTCTTACATTTTGGTCTCTTACTCATTTTAAGTTTTTATGGTGTGGATATAGGGATCCAAGTTTATTCTTTTGCATGTGGATATCCAGTTGTCATGGCAACATTTGTCGAAAAGATTATTATTTCCCCCATTGAATTGTCTTGGCAACCTTGTCAAAAATCAACTGACCATAACTGTAAGGATTCTTACATTTCTTTTTGTTGCTTAATAGATTTCTTTGAAAGGAAATTAGTAAAGCCCCAATGCTATACTCTGCCAGAATATGAAATTTGCTTTCCTAAATGGAACCTTTTGTTGAAGCGATATTTATTACAGTGAACAGTTAGTGGTAGAGAAACAAAAGAAATTTCTGGAATGTCAAAAGGGGCAGTGTAAAGAATTGGAAAACTGCCCACAAAAAATATGTCCAGCATAGAAATATTTGCAGGAGTCCCTGAAATCCTGGAAATCATATATGGGAAAAAAAAAAAGCTTAATATCACTGAGTTCTTTTACATCCCAATAACAGAAAGTTGACTAAAATACTTCCATTATTCTGTTTAGACTTGGCATATTTTCAAGGGAACAAATAAAACCTATAATAATCTGATGCTTTCGTAATCCAATGTAGCTATTGTATAAAGCTGCTAGATTCTTAATTCCCTTTTGAAGATATGATGGTCCTAAATTTATCCATTTTTTGATCTTCACTATCTTTCAAAATATTTTTTCCTACTGTCTTAGGCTGGGTTCTCTAGATAAGCAAATCCAGTAACGTGTATAAATATATAGAGAGAGATTTATATCAAGAAACCAGCTCACAGGATTGTAGGGGTTGGAACATCCCAAGTCCTTGGATCAGGATAGAGGCCTTTCCCAATTCACAGAGCCACAGAAGCTGGTGAACCTAAGATGAGCAGGTTGGAGAGCAGGACTCCTGCTCACAGGCTGTGACAGTGGAGGAATCCCCAAGGTCAGCAGGCAAGACTGCAACATTTCTCCTGATTCACGTAGCTGCAGGGGCTGGTGAACCCAAGATAGGCAGGTCAGGGAGCAGAACTCTTTCTCGCAGGCCATGAAGATTGTCGAATCTCAAGATGGACAAGTAAGCTGCTGGCTTAAGTCCCAAGAACCAGAGGTCAGACAAGAGACAGCTAGCTGCTGGATCCAGAACAAGCCAACCACCTTTGCAAAGCGAGCAGGAAGGAAGTAGGCAGCAGAAGGTAGAGAGATGAAGGCTAAGGGGGCAGTGAGGCACCACAGGCCCCACCCCCACCAGTACCACTCAGCAGATTCCATCATGGGTGTGATCACATATCAAATTTCAACAGGGAAGTGATCACAACATTATACAACTGCTAAAACATTGAGAATCATGGCCCAAGCAAGTTGGCACACAACCTTAGCCATCACACCTACTTTCTTAACTAGTTTTCTAAAAAGGTATGAGCTCTTCTATCTAAGAAGATAAAAAGAAGATAGGTTCTAGAAATTGTATTTATGGGCAAATTTTTTTTTCATTACAATATCAAAGAAGGATGACATTTTTATTTTTTTCTCTGTCCTCTGCCATAATTGTTTTTGAGCTTTCAGATCCATTTTACTCCCTTCTGAGAAAGATCCTTGGCCCTATTGCTGTAACATCATGAATTAAAATGCCAGCTCAATTTGTAGATGACATAGTCTGTGGCTGTTATTTTAGGTTTTAAACTCAGAAAATATTGCTTGGGATTTGGTTGACTTTCTTTCTAAAATTGCCTCTATTTACATTTGAACTAAAAGTCAAAATATCTTTTGGGGCAGGAGGTAAAATATGCCCAATGAACAAACTCTGGAGTAAGCTCTAACTGGTATGACTGAAATATAAATTTGCGTTGCAATGTATTTGAATATTCACTTATTCACAGCTGTGAAAATTATGGCTCAAATTATTTTCTGATACGATATAGAATATTATGAGAGTTCTATTTCTGGAATGGCAGCGTGATGAGTTTTGAGACCCATTTTCCTGTGAAATAACCATGTTGTTGTTGCTAACTGCCATTGAGTTGGCCCGACTCATGGCATCCCCATGTGCAACGGGTTTGAATCATTGTGATCCATAGGGTTTTCACTGGCTGATTTTTCATAAGTAGATCACCAGAGCTTTCTTCTTTGTCTTAGTCTGGAAGCTTGGCTGAAACATCCTCAACATAGCCACATGCAAGCTTTCGTTGACAGACAGGTAGTGGCTGTGTTTAAAGTGTGTTGGCTGGGAGTGGAGCACAGGTCTCCTGCATGGAAGGTGAGAATTCTGCGACTGAAACACCACTGCCACCAAAACAATCACAACTGGTGACAATTGTTTTTTAAAAATCAACAATTTAAATTCTCTGGAAATTAAGGACATAAATTTATGAAGAGACATTTATTCTAGAAAATCTACTAAATCTTGGTAAGAACAGTGAGAATCTGTGATACTGGAGCAATGACCCACTCATTCCCTTCCTTTGACTAGTTCAGCATGAAAGAAGCTCCACTCTCAACAGGTGTGGCCGTGAAGATGGGGCTTCCTCTCCTCTCAGCTCCCAGTGAATGGGTATGACACTGGGAAAGGCAGCATTTCTCATTCCCTCCAGCAGTGGGTTTCAGAGACAAAATTTTGGGAAGGTGAAAATGAAAGATCAGGAGTTTTCCTCCTCTACTCAGTCCCCCAATCATAGAGCAGAAGCTATTTCTCAGGCTTAGCATGCAAATAATACTGGGGCCCCTATTGTCTTCATCCCAGTTTGCTCAAAGTGTGGGGGATCAAAGCTTGGAGAGGCAAGCCAAGATGATAGGCTACTGCTCCCACCCAGTGCCATGGTTCTAAAGCAGGGGTGTCACTCTGAGAGCAGTGGGCCACTGTCCATGCCCAAAACTCCAGACTTGTGCCTCAGTTTTGCCCAAGAAGGACAGATAGGCCATAAGAACATAGGGCTCTGAAGCTCTCTCTGAAAGAACTGACCTTATCTGCAAAAGGATATGGGAAGTTAAAGCCTAAGAGTGTTGCTGTGAATTAAATTTTGCCTCCCCAAAATATGTGTTATAAATCCAAACCCGTATATCTGTGGATGTAATCCCTTTTGAGAATAGGGTTTTCTTTGCTATTCTAATGAGACCATATCAGGTAAGGTATATCTTACGCCAGTCACTTTTGAGATGTAAAAAAGCAGACTAGGCAGAGAAGAAAGTAGATTCAGGGGGCAGATTGACACTGTCTGAGGACAAGGGAGGCAGACAAGTCTACAAGCCCAGGAAATACAAGGATGGCTACCTAGAAAAGCTGAGATGAGGATTTTCCCTCACAGAAGACAGAAAGCCTTCCCCTAAAGACAATGTCCTGAATTCAGACTTCTAGCCTCCTAATTGTGAGAAAATAAATTTGTTTGCTAAAGCCATCCATATGCAATATTTCTCTTGTAGCAGCACTAGCAAACCTAGACAAGTGTGCTCAAAAACAATGGAGATTTTGGTGATAAGCAATTAAGAGGAAGTTGGCAGTTCCATGAGACCAACAAGCTAACTTGTAGGCTACCTACTTTACCAGAGAAAACCAGGGCAAGAGTTAGCTAAGAGGAGCCCTCCTGGGTTCAGAACAAACCTCAAAGACTGGGCTAAAAAACTACCCATGCAACCCAAATCCACTTCCATCCAGTTGACTGCAACTCATAGGGGCCCCCTAGGGTTTCCAAAGCTGTAAATCTCTACAGAAGGAGACTGCCACATCTTTCTCCCACAGAGTCACTGGTGGTTTCATACCACTGACCTTTAAGTTAGCAGTCAATTGCCTTAACCACTGCACCATCAGGGCTCCTTACCCATGCACAGGGGCCCACATTAAATTCCGTCAGACTCTGAAGCAATGTATGCCCCAGAACATTGTAAAACAAAACAAAACAAAAAGCAATAGAGCAATCAGCCTGCAATTATGGTGGCACAGTGGTTAAGAGCTCAGCTGCTAACCAAAAGGTCTGCAGTTCAAATCCACCAGCCACTCCTTGGAAACTCTATGGGGCAATTCTACCCTGTCCTATACAGTCACTGTGAGTTGGAATTGACTTGACGGCAATGGGCTTGATTTTTGGTTTAAAACATAGGTGTGATATGAACAGAGGCAGACGACTTTCCAGAGAGATTAGGGAAAGAGACAAAGAGCCCTGCTAAAACCCTGTCATCCCAGGGTGACTGTGTGCATGCCCACGTTTGGATCCTCTGGGGAGTAACACCAGAGATTTTACACTGCAGGGCAAGTATACTTCACTGAGATAGTCCAACCAAGTCACTAAACATATTAAAAAATATATATATACAAGCAAAAAACTAAATAAAAACAAGCCCTGAGGTGATGAGTATCCAAAGTTGTTGCAATATAATATGTAAAATGTTCAGTTTTCAACAAAAAATTATGAGACATGGAAAGAAATAAGAAAGTGTGACCCATACGTGAGAAAATAGGCAGGTAACAGAAATTGCCTGTGAGAGGTCTCCAACGTCAATTTAAAAGACAAAAACTTCAAACCAGTCATTATAAATATGTTCAAAAATTAAAGGAAATAATGTATAAAGAAGTAAAAAAAAAGATCTATGACAATGTCTTGTCAAGTAGAGAATATTAACAAATAGAAATTATAAAAAGAACTAAATGAAAGTCCTGGAGTTGTAAACTATACACTAACTGAAATGTAAAGTTTACTGAGGGGGCACCAGAGTAGATTTTAACTGGTAGAAGAAATAATCAGTGAACTTGAAAATATATTGATAAAGATAATACAATCAGAAAAAAGAGAAAAAAATCTAAAGAAAAACGAACTGTCTCAGAGAAATGTGATACACAACAACATATAACTAATGGGAGTACCAGAAGGAGATGGGAGACAGAAAGGAACAGAGAAAATATTTGAAGAAATAATGGCTGAAAACTTTCCAAGTTGATGCAAAACATCAACATATGCATCCAAAAAGTTAAATAAACTTCAAGCAGGATAAACACAAAGAGATCCACATACAGACACTATGCAGTCAGAGGCCGCTCTAGTGGATCCTGCCAACTATATCAGTTATATGAAACCAGTCCAGGGAGGGTGAGATCATCCACCTCTGATGCCAAATGTGTGGAGGGTAGTAAATCCCACCCTAAAAAAAATTGTTTTTTTTTACATGCCACCTGCGTCCCATAGAGATCTCAGCTTCTCTTCCTTGGTCAATCCAGACCCCACCAGCTTCATGCAGCCGTTTATCTCTCATCCCCATTCACTTGGGGCTAGGTCCGTGGTTACCAACCCTTTCTGTTTCTTAGATTCAGTAATCTATTGGAAAAACCCACAAACTCCAGGGAAAGGGCTATCTTTAGCAGAGAAAAAGATACAAACACGTAGGGTGAGGTCTGGAAGGGGTCTCATGCAGAGTTTCCCTGTCCCCGGGGGACTTGCCTACCTTCCCAAGAGCAGATGTTTGCTTTTACCACTCAGGAAGCTCCACTGAATCTCATCTTCAAAGACCTTTGTTGGGCCCACCATGTGACTACAATAGATGACATCACAGCCCCTGAAGCTTAATCAGCACTGGGGCCCCAGGTGATCTGTCTTGGTCTGGTCATCCCCCACTCTTGGCCTCAGGTGTGGTCTGGCTCTCAGGAATCAGGGCCAAAGGCCAAATTGTTTATTGGAAGGGGGCTCCACACCTCACAGAAACATTTCCATACAAAGGCACATCATGGTAAATATGCTAAAAGCCAAAGACAAAGAAAAAATGTCAAAATAGCTAAAGAAAAATGACTTGTCATGTAAAAGGTAACACCAATAAGGTAAAGAGGCGGTGTCTCATCAGAAAAAAATGGAGGTGAGAAGTCAGTAAAAGTGCTCTTTCAAAGTGTTAAAATAATTCTCCCTTCCAAAAAAACCTATAAACTGTACTCTCACATCCAGCCAAACTATCTTTGAAAGATGAAATATAAAGATATCCCAGATAAACAAAAACTGAAAGAATTTGTTACTAGCAAACCTATCTTAAAAGAAATAATAAAGACATTCTTCAGGCTGAAAGCAAGTAAACCCTAGAGTACCCACTAAGAAAATAACTTTAAAATACATTGAAAAAAATCATTAAGGGAATTAAAATGTTACACTAAAAATATTCAGTTAATGCAAAAGAAAGCAGAAAATGAGATATACAGCAAAAAGTACATGAGACATACAGAACACTAATTGTAAAATGGCGGATATAAATCCAACAATATCAATAGTAACATTAAATATGAATGGATTAAACTATTCAATCAAAAGTTGTGGATTTTCAAACTAGATTACAAAAAAAAGACAATGTCCAACTATGTGCTGCTTAAATGAGAGACACTTTAGATTCAAAGATACAAATAGGTTGAAGGTAAAAGGATAAAAAAGATGTATTATGTGAACAGTAATTTTTTTTAACCATAAGAAAGTTTTTATGGCCATACAAATATCAACAGATTAGACTTAAAACAGTAAACTTCACTAGAGATAAAGATAATGATAAAAGATTCAATACATCAGGAAGGTGAAACAATTATGAACATATATGCACCTAACAAAACCAAAACCAAACCCAGTAAATAGGGCAGAGTACCTAACAAAAGAGTCCTAAAATACATGATAAAATGATTGACATAATTGGAGAACTAGGAAGTTCAACGATAATATTTGGAAACTTCAGTGCCCCACATTTAATAATGGATAGAAAATCTTGGCAGAAGAACAACAAGGAAATAGAAGACACGAACAACACCATAAAAGAACTAGACCTAACAGACATCTACGGAACCTTCCACCAAATAACAGCAGTTCACACAGAACAAACATCTCCAGGGTAGACCATATGCTAGACTCTAAAACAAACCTCAATACGGGTAGTCCCCAACTTAAGACGTATTTGAGTTATGATGAACTCTGCTTATGACCATTCTTTTTTTTTTTTTGTATATCTTATCATTAGCAATATGTAATATATACAATGTTGTAGGGTGTAATTTGCTGATATTATCATTCTTAGATATTCTCTCAAAGATGTTCAGTTTTATGATTCAAAACACTGCCATAAGGGTTTAGTTTTCCAAACTAAATCAGGGGTTTCATTTGCTTGAAAAGGTGGACCCAAGCACTGATCACTTTGCTAAAGTTGATGAGCAGTTTCAGGAAGCAGTGAGATATTACTGTGAAATATATGAAGAAAAAAAAAGGGGGCCATGCAGACAGCTCTCACTAATTTTCTGATTAGAAATATACCCAGGGATAATTCAGAACCTTCCACAAGTGGCATTATTACCACAACTGACAAAATTCCAATGTTTTCTAATTCTTCATTGACAGAGTAGATTTTTATTATTTGTGTATTTTTTGTATGTATTAAAATATATCTTTAAATTTATTTGTAATGTTTCCAGCCCCCAAAGAAAAATATTGGATTTATAAAGATATTGATAATTAAAGGCAATAGTAATGAAAACTAAAAGAAAAATGAGGTATTTGACTTATGTCACAACTCACTTATAATGGAGTCATCAGAATGTGATCACATTGTAAAACAGGGACTACTTGTAAATTTAAATGGATTGAAATCACACAATCCATTTTTGTGTTATATGACCACAATGGAATGAACTGAGAAACTGATAACTGAAAGAAATTTTGGAAATACAAAATATGTGGAAATTAAACAGCATACTCCTTAGTAACTAATGAGTCAAAGAAGAAATCATTAGAAATATTAGAAAATACTTTGAGATGAATGAAAATAAAGATAGAACGCAGCAATGCTTATGGGATGCAGCTAAAGCAGTGCTTAGAGGAAAATGGATTTCTGTAAAACACATTAAAAAATCTGAAATCAATAATTTATCCTTCCACTTTAAGAAACTAGAAAAAGAATAGCAAACTAAACCTAATACAAGAAGAAAGAAATAATAAATGTTTGAGGAAATTAATAAAATAGAGAAGAAAAACAGTAGAGGAGAGCAAAGAAACCAAAAGTTAGTTCTTTGAAAAATCAAATTTAGCTATATTGAAAAAGCAAATGAGAGAGAAAGCTCAAATTACTAAAATTGGAATGAAAGAGGTAAAATTAATACCAACTTTAGAAAAATAGAATTATAAGAGAATACTATGAACAACTGTATGCCAACTAATAAAATAATTCAGGTGAAGTGTACAAATTCCTAAAACACACAAATTATTAAAATGTACTCAAGTTGAATTAGAAATTATGACTGTATCTATAAGAACTTGTTGCTGTTGTTAGGTGCCATCGAGTCAGTTCCAACTCATAAGGACCCTAAGTAAAACAGAACAAAACGCGTCCTGGTCCTGTCCCATCCTCTCAAGTGTTGTTAAGTTTGAGCCCATTGTTGCATCCACTGTGTCAATCTGTTTCGTTGAGGGTCTCCCTCTTTTTCACTGACCCTCTACAATGTGTGGTAGCATGTCCAAAGTATGTGAGACAGTTTCCCCATTGTGGCTTCTAAGGAGTATTCTTACTGTACTTCTTCCGAGACAGATTTGTTCAGTCTTCTGGCTGTCTACGAGATATTCAGTATTCTTAACCAACACAATCATTCAAATGCATCGATTCTTCTTCCTTCTTCCTTAGTCATTATCCAGCTTTCACATGCATATGAAAAAATTGAAAATACCATAGTTTGCATAAGGCGAGCCTTAACCCTCAAAGTGACATCTTTGCTTTTTAACACTTGAAAGACGTCTTTTGCAGCAGATACACCCAATGAAATATGTAACTTGATTTCAGGACTGCTCCTTCTATGGGCATTGATTGTGGATCCAACTAAAATGAAATCCTTGAAAACTTTATTATTTCCTCCGTTTATCATGATGTACCTTATTGAACCGGTTGTGAGGATTTTTGTTTTCTTTGTGTTGAGGTGTAACCCATACTGGATGCTGTAGTCTTTGATGTTCATCAATAAGTGCTTCAAGTCCTCTTCTTGTTCAGCAGGCAATGTTGTGTCATCTGTATATTGCAGGTTGTTAATGAGTTTTCCTCCAGTCCTGATGCTTTTTTCTTCTTCATATAGTCCCACTTCTCGGATTATTTTTTCAGCATGCAGATTGAATAAGTATGGTGAAAGAATACAACCCTAACATACACCTTTCCTGACTGTAAATCATGCAGCATCCCCTTGCTGTGTTCGAACGACTGACTTTTGGTCTGTGTACAGGTTCCTCATGAACACAATTAAGTGTTCTGGAATTCCCATTCTTCGCAATGTTATCCATAATTTGTTGTGATCCACACGGTCGAATGCCTTTGCCTTCTGTTGTTCTCTGCTTTCAGCCAGGATCCATCTGACATCAGCAGTGATATCCCTGGTTCCACGTCCTCTTCTGAATCTGGCCTGAATTCCTGGCAGTTCCCTGTCGATATACTGCTGCAGACACTTTTGAATGATCTTCAGCAAAATTTTGCTTGCGTGTGATATTAATGATATTGTTCGATAATTCCCACATTCTGTTGGATCACCTTTCTTGGCAACAGGCATAAATATGGATCTCTTCCAGTCGATTGGCCAGGTAGCTGTCTTCCAAATTCTTGGCACAGGTTAATGCGTGTTTCCAGCTCTGCATTTGTTTGTTTGTTGAAACTTCTCAGTTGGTATTCTGTCAATTCCTAGAGCCTTGCTTTTCACCAATGCCTTCAGTACAGCTTGGACTTCTTCCTGAAGTCCTATCGGTTCTTGATCATATGCTGCCTCCTGAAATGGATGAACATCCACCAATTATTTTTGGTACAGTGACTCTGTGTATTCCTTTCATCTTCTTTTGGTGCTTCCTGTATTGTTCAATATTTTGCCCATATAATCCTTCAGTATTGCAACTTGAGGCTTGAATTTTTTCTTCAGTTCTTTCAGCTTGAGAAATGCTGAGCGTGTTCTTCCCTATTGGTTTTCTAACTCCAGGTTTTTCCACATTTCGTTATAATACTTTACTTTGTCTTTTGGAGCCACCCTTTGAAATTTTCTGTTCAGCACTTTTACTTCATCATTTCTTTAATTCACTTTAGCTACTCTATGCTGAAGGGCAAGTTGCAAAGTCTCTTCTGATATTCATTTTGATCTTTTCTTTTTTCCAGTATTTTTAATGACTTTTACTTTCCTTATGCATGATGTCCTTGATGCCATCCAACAACTTGTCTGATGTTCAGTCATTAGTATTCAGTGCATCAAATCTGTTCTTGAGATGGTGTCTAAATTCAGGTGGGAGTTACTCGAGGTCATATTTTGACTCTCATGAACATGTTTTAATTTTCTTCAGCTTCAAATTGAACTTGCATATGAGCAATTAATGGTCTGTTCCACAGTTGTACCCTGGCCTTTTTCTGACAATGATATTGAGCTTCTCTGTTGTCTTTTTCCAGAGATGTACTCGATTGATTCCTGTATTTTCCAGTGGGTGAGGTCCATGTGTATCATCATCATTTATGTTGTTGAAAAAAAGGTATTTTCAGTGAGTAAGTTCTTGGTCTTTCTCAAAATTCTATCATGTAATCTCAGGTGTCATTTGTATCACCAAGATTATATTTTCCAACTACTGATCCTTTTTCTTTGTTTCCAACTTTTGCATTCTAATCACCAGTAATTATCAATGCATCTTGATTGCATGTCTGATCAATTTCAGACTGCAAAAACCTGTTGCCGTCAAGTCGATTCCAACTCATAGCAACCCTGTAGGACAGAGTAGAACTTCCCCATATGGTTTCCAAAGAGTGCCTGGTGGATTCGAACTACCGACCATTCGGTTAGCAGCCATAGATCTTAACCCCTACACCACCAGGGTTTCCTTCAGACTGCAGAAGTTGGTAAAAACATTCAATTTCTTCATCTTTGGCATTACTGGTTGGTGGGTAAATTTGAATAATAGTCTTATTAACTGGTCTTCCTTGTGGGTGTGTGGATATTATCCTATGAGTGAGAACTTTGTACTTCAGGATAGATCTTGAAATGTTCTTTTTGACAACTAATGCAATGCCATTCTTCTTCATTTTTTCATTTCTGGCATAGTAGACCATATGATTGTCCAATTCAAAATGGCCAACACCAGTCCATTTCAGCTCACCTAGGATATTAATATTTATGCATTCCATTTCATTTTTGATGACTTCCAATTTTCCCAGATTCATAATTTGGATGTTCCATGTTCCGATTATTAATAGGTATTTGCAACTCTCCTCATTTTGAGTTGTCCTGCATCAGCAAATTAAGGTCCCAGAAGCTTTACTCCATCAATATCATCAGTGTCGACTCACTTTGAGGAGGCAGCTCTTCCCAAGTCATATTTTGAGTGCCTCCCAACCTTAGGGGCTCATCTTCTGGCACTGTATCAGACAGTGTTCCACTGCTATTCATAAGGTTTTCGCTGGCCATGCGTCTTAGTCATCTAGTGCTGCTATAACAGAAATACCACAAGTGGATGGCTTTAACAAACAGAAGTTTATTATGTCACAGTCTAGTAGGCTAGAAGTCCAAATTCAGGGCATCAACTCCAGAGGAAGGCTTTTTCTGTCAGCTCTGGAGGAAGATTCTTGTCATCAATATTCCCATGGATTAAGAGCTTCTTCATGTAGGAACCCTGGGCCCAAAGGATGAGCTCTGCTCCCGGCGCTGCTTTCTTGATGGTATGTCCCTCTGCTTGCTTCTCTCTTTTATATCTCAAAAGAGACTGGCTCAAGACACAATCCAATCTTGTAGATTGAGGCCAACCTCATTAACAGCCACCTAATCCACCTCCTTAACATCATAGAGGTAGATTTACGATAATAGGGAAATCACATCAGATGACAAAATGCTGGACAATCACACAATACTTGGAATCATGGGCTAGCCAAATTGATACACGTATTTTTTGAGGACACAATTCAATCCATGACACCATGTTTTTTAGAAGTAGATCACCAGGTCCTTCTTCTTAGTCTATCTTAGTCTGGAAGCTATGCTGAAACTCATCCACCCTGGATGATCCTGCTGGTATTTGAAATACCAGTGGCATAGCTTTCAGCATCCCATCATCATGCAAGCCAGCACAGTACAACAAACCGACAGACAAATGGTGGCTATAACAAATAAAAACATTGAATTAGTAATCAGAAAACTACCTACAAAGAAAATCAAGGCACTAGTGGCTTTACTGCTCAGTTCTACTAGATATTTACTTAAGAATTAATACCAATTCTTCACAAAAATAGAATTTTCTTCGAAAAATAGGAGAGACCATTTTCCAACTCATTCTTGATGCTAGTCTTACCCTGATATCAAAACCAGAGAAACACATCACCAGATCAATATCCCTTATGAAAACATAAGCAAAAACATTAACAAAATACTAGGAAATGGACTTCAGCAACATATAAAAGGATTACATCCTATAACCAAATGTGATTTATCCCAGGAATATAATGATGGTTCAACATCTGATAATTAGTTAATAAATATACTGTGCCTGTAGAGTAAATACAAATCTGAGTGGTGCAAAGTGTTAAGCACCCTACTATTGGCCGAAAGTTTGGCAGTTTTATCCCACCCAGAGTCATTGCAGAAGACAGACCTGGCAATTTTCTGCTGAAAGATCACAGCCTTAGAATTCCTGTAGAGCAGTTCTTCTGCGCACATGTGGGGTTACCATGAGTTGGAATCAACCCTACAGCAACTAACAACAACATCTATAGCGTGAAGGATAAAACACGCATTATCCATCTTAATAAATACAGAAAAAAGGCATTGGATAAAATTCAATACCACTTCATGATAAAAAGTCTTTAAAAACGAGGAATATTAGGGAAATTCCTCAACATAATAATTTCTGTAACAAAAGAAAAAGCTAAAATCTTACTAAATGATGAAAGATTGAGTTTCCCCCTAAAATCAGGAACAAGACAAGGATGTCTGATCTCACCATTTCTATTCAACAATGTACTGGAGGTTCTAGCCAGGCCAATTAGGCAAGAAAATGACATAAAAGGCATCAAGATTGGCCAAGGAGAATGAAGTAAAACAATCTCCATTTGCAGATGACATGACCTTCTATGCAAAAAATTCTAAAAAATTGGCTAAAATGCTATTAGAAGTAATAAACAAGTTCAGCAAGATCGAAGGATACAAAATTAATATACAAAAAATCAGTTGTATTTATATACCGTAAATAAGAATAAACAGAAAATTAAATTAAGAAAACAATTCTGTTGAAAACAGCATTAAAAAATAATTAGGAGTAAATTTAAGAAAAAAGAATACGAAGCTTATACTCTGAAAACCACAAAACATTGAAGGAAATTAAAGAATAAATAAATAGAACCAAAAAAAAAACCTAAACCTGTTGCCATCGAGTCGATTCCAATTCATAGCAACCCTACAGGACTGAGTAGAACTGCCCCACAGGGTTTCCAAGGAGTGGCTGGTGGATTCAAACTTCCGACCTTTTGGTTAGCAGACAAATGCATAACCACAGCACCACCAGGACCCCAATAAACAGGAAGACTTCCTATATTTGTGAACTGGAAGAATTAATATTGTTAAGATGGCTTTACTCCCAAATTGGTCTATACTGATTTTGTTGTTGTTTTAAGTTTATTGTGGTAAAATATATATAACATAAAAGTATACATTTAAACCATTTTAAATGCATAATTGAAAGACATTAATTGCATTCAAAATGTTGTGCACCAGCACTACTATTTTCAAACTATTTCATGACCCCAAACAGAAGCTCAGTACCCATTAGTCAATAACTTTTCATTCACCCCTCTCCCCAGATCTTGGAAAACTCTAATGTACTTTTGTCTCTATGCGCTATGTACTTGCCTGTTCTTTGTATTTTATATAAATGGGATCATACAGTAGTTGTCCTTTTTGTCTGACTTATGTCACTTAGCATAATGTTTTCAAGTCTTATACAAATTGTATTGTGTGTCAGCACTTCATTTTCCTTTATGACTAAATATATATGCTGTTTACTCATTCATTTGTTGATAGACACTTTGATTGTTTCCATCTTTTGTCTGTTGTGAATAACGCTCTAAGGAACATTGGTATGGCAGTATCTGTTAGAGTCTGTGCTTTTAATTCTTTTGAGTATATACCTAGGAGTAGAATTGCTGGGGTCATATGGTAGTTCTGTGCTGAACTTTTGGAGGATCAGCCTTAGTGGCTGCAACATTTTTCATTCCCATCAGCAGTTTTACATGGGTTCCAATTTCTCCACATATTAACAAACAAATGTTATTTTCTGTTTATTTCATAATATCCTAGTAGGTGTGAAATGGTATCTCATTGTGGGTCTTGACTTATATTTCCATAATGACTAATCATGTTGAGCATGATTCTGGGCTATTCGCATATCTTCTTTGGAGAAATGCCTACTCAAGTCCTTTACCCATTTTTTAATTGTGTTGCTTCTCTTTTTGTTTTTGAGTACTTTATATATTTTGGATAATAAACCCTTATCACATATATGGTTTACAAATATTTATCCCATTTTGCGTGTGTCTCTTCACTTTTTCATAATGTGCATTGATGCATAAAAGTTTTTAATTTTGATGAAATGCAATTTATCTATTTCTTTTGTTTCTCTTCCTTTTTTGTTGTATCTAGGAATCCATTGCTGAAACCAAGGTTCTGAGTATTTACCACTCTGTTTTCTTCTAATCATTTAATCATTTTTAGCTATTAAATTAAGGGCATTGATTCACTTTGAATTAATTTTTATATATGGAAGTAGGTGTCCTAACTTTATTCTTTTGCTTGTGGAAATCCTGTTGTCCCAGCACCATTAGTTGAAGAGGCTATTCTTTACCCCATTGAATGGACTTGGCAACCCTTACTCAAAGTCAACTGACAGTATATGTATGGGTATATTTGTGTACTCAACTCTATATTCCATTGGTCTATATATCTATCCTTATGCCAATATCATATTTTGATTACTGTATCTGTAGGAATTTTTGAAATTGGGAAGTATGAGTCTTCCCACTTTGTTGCTATTTCTCAAGATTGTTTTGGCATTTAGGATCCCTTACAATTCCCTATGGATTTGAGATCTGGCTCTTCCATTTCTGCAAGAACATGCTGTTAGAATTATGATAGGCACCATTGACTTCTTAACAATATTAAGTCTACCGATATGTGAACAGAAGATATCTTCTATTTATTTAAGTCTTTAATTTATTTCATTAATGTATTATAGTTTACAATGTACAAATTTTTACCCCCTTATTTAAGTGTATTTTACTCAGATACTATTTTAATGGAATTTTCTTATTTTCCTTTTCAGATTGCTCATTTTTGGTATGTAGAATCAGAGTTGATTTTGGTTCACATTGTACCTTGAAACTTTGTTGAATTTGTTTATTAGATCTGGTAGATTTCTTGTGAATTCTTTGAGAATTTCAGTATATAAGATCATGTCATCTAATAGTACAAATAGCTTTACTTCTGCATTTTCAATTTGGATTTCTTTTTCTTGCCTAATTGCTCTAGCTACAACTTCAAGTACATATTGAATAGCAGTGGTGAAAAGGGCATCCATATCTTCTTCCTGGTCTTAAAAGGAAAACTTTAAGTCTTTCTTCATTGAATATGATGTTGGATGTGGGTTTTTCATAAATTCCCTTTATCATATTGGGGAATTTCCCTTGTATTCCTAGTCTGTTGAGCATTTTTATCAGGAAAAGGTGTTGGATTTTGCCAAATGCTTTTTTAATCAATTGAGATGACCATGTATTTTTTTCCTTTTTCTATATTAATATTGTGTATTAGATTGACTTGCTAATTTTGAACCACCTTCACATTACTTGAAAGCTCCCACTTAGTCATGGTCTTTCGTTGTTTTAATATGATGTTGGATTCAGTTTGCTAGTGTTTTATTGAGAATTTTTACATTTATATTCATAAGACATATTGGTCTGTGGTTTTCTTTTTTTGTAATGTGTTTATCAGGCTTTAGTATCAGGGTACTGCTGGCCTCATAGAATTAGTAAGTGTTCCCTCCTTTTCTATTTTTTGGAAGAGTTTAAGAAATATTGATGTCAGTTATTATTTAAATGTGTGGTAGAATTTCAAAGTAAACCCATACGGTCTGGACTTGAATTTGTTGAGAGGTTTTTCATTATTAATTCAAAGTCCTCACTTATTATGGGTCTGTGGAGATTTTCTATTTTTCTTTTTTCAAGTGTTCTTGAATTCTGTTTTTTTATTGTGCTTTTTTTTTTTTTAGATGAAAGTTTACAGCACAAGTTAATTTTTCATACAAAAATTTATACACATATCGTTATGTAACCCTAGATGCCATCCCTATAATGTGACAGCACACTCCTCTTTCCACCCCAGGGTTCTTGTGTCCATCTAACCAGACCCAGTCTCCAGACAGGAGCCACCCATTTGGTCTTGTGTATCTGCTTGAACTAAAAAGCACATTCTTCACAAGTATTGCTTTGTTTTATAGTTCAGTCTAATCTTTGTCTGAAGAGAGGGCTTTGGGAATGGTTTCAATTCTGGGTTAACAGAGGATCCGGGGGCCATGGCTTCAAGGGTTCCTCCAGTCTCAGTCAGACCATTAAGTCTGGTCTTTTTAAGGGAATTTGAGTTCTGCGCCACACTTTTTTTCCGCTCCCTCAGTGACTCACCGATGTGTTCCCTGTCAGGGGAGTCATTGGTGGTAGCCAGACACCATCTAGTTCTTCTGGTCTCAGGCTGATGGAGTCTCTAGTTTATGTGGCCTTTTTGTCCCTTAAGCTAATATTTTCCTTCTGTCTTTGGCGTTCTTTATTGTCCTTTGCTCCATGTAGATTGGGACCAATTGATGCATATTAGATGGACGCTGCCAAGCTTTTAAGACCCCAGGCACCACTCACCAAAGTGGGATGCAGAACGTTTACTTAATAAACTTTGTTAAGCCAATTAACCTAGGTATCCCTAAAAACCATGATACCCAGACCCCTGGCCCCTGCTACCCTGCCCCTCGAAGTGTTTGGTTGTGTTCAGGAAACTTCTTAGTTTTTTGTTTAGTCCAGTTGTGCTGACTTCCCCTGTATTGTGTGTGGTCTTTCCCTTCACTTAAGATGATTCTTGTCTACTACCTAGTTAGTGAATTCCCCTTTCCCTCCCTCCCCACCATAATAACCATCAAAGAATGTTTTGTTCCGTATTTAAACCTTTTCTTGAGTTCTTATATTAGTGGTCTCATACAATATTTGTCCTTTTGCGATGGACTAATTTCACTCAGCATAATGCCTTCCAGATTCATCCATGTTCTGAGATGTTTCTCGGATTCATCATTGTTCTTTATCATTGCGTACTATTCCATTGTGTGTGTAACAAAATTTGTTTATCCTTTTGTTTGTCGATAGGCACCTAGGTTTCTGTCTTTTTAGTATTGTGAACAGTGCTGCAATGAACATGGGTGTGCATATATCTATTAGTGTAAAGACTCTTATTTCTCCAGGATATATTCCAAGGAGTAGGACTGCTGGATTATATGATACTTCTATTTCTAGCTTTTTAAGGAAGCGCCAAATCGATTTCCAAACTGGTTGTACCATCTTACATTCCCACCAGCAGTATATAAGTGTTTCAGATCCTCCACAACCTCTCCAACATTTATTATTTTGTGTTTTTTGGATTAGTGCTAGCCTTCTTGGAGTGAGATGGTGTGTCATTATAGTTTTGATTTTCATTTCTCTAACGGCTAATTATTTTTTAATTGGGTTATTTGTATTTTTGTTGTTGAGGTTTTGCAGTATCTTATAGATTTTATAGACTAGACCCTAATCAGATATGTCATGACCAAAAATTTTTTCCCAGTCCTTAGGTTGTCTTTTTATTTTATTTCTTTTTTAATTTTATTTTTATTGTGCTTTAAGTGAAAGTTTACAAATCAAGTCAGTATCTCATACAAAAATTTATACACACCTTGCTATATACTCCTAATTGCTCTCCCCCTAATGAGACAGCACACTCCTTCCTTCCACTCTCTCTTTTTGTGTCCTTTCAGCCAGCTTCTGACCCCCTCTGCCCTCTCATCTCCCCTCCGGACAGGAGATGCCAACATAGTCTCATGTGTCTACTTGAGCCAAGAAGCTCATTTTTCACCAGTATCATTTTCTATCCCATTGTCCAGTCCAATCCCTGTCTGAAGAGTTGGCTTTGGGAATGGTTCCTGTCTTAGGCTAACAGAAAGTCTGGGGACCATGACCACCGAGGTGCTTCTAGTCTCAGTCAGACCATTAAGTCTGGTCTTTTTACGAGAATTTGAGGTCTGCATCCCACTGCTCTCCTGCTCCCTCAGGGGTTTTCTGTTGCGTTCCCTGTCAGGGCAGTCATCGGTTGTAGCCGGGCACCATCTAGTTCTTCTGGTGTCAGGCTGATATAGTCTCTGGTTTACGTGGACCTTTCTGTCTCTTGGGCTCATAATTACCATGTATCCTTGGTGTTTTTCGTTCTCCTTTGTTCCGGGTAGGTTGAAAGCAATTGATGCATCTTAGATGGCTGCTTGCTATCATTTAAGACCCCAGATGACACTCTCCAAAGTGAGATGCAGAATGTTTTCTTAATTGATTTTATTATACCAATTGACTTAGATGCCCCCCGAAACCATGGTCCTCAAACCCCTGCCCCTGCTTCTCTGGCCTTTGAAGGATTCGGTTTATTCAGGAAACTTCTTTGTTTTTGGTTTAGTCCAGTTGTGCTGGCCACTCCTGTGCTGCATGTTGTCTTTCCCTTTACCTAAAATAGTTCTTATCTACTATCTAACTAGTGAACACTCCTTTCCCTCCTTCCCTCCCTCCCCCCTCTTGTAACCATCAAAGAATATTTTCTTCTCTGTTTAAACTATTTCTCGAGTTCTTATAATAGTGGTCTTATACAATATTTGTCTTTTGGAACTAATTTCACTCAGCATAATGCCTTCCAGATTCCTCCATGTTACAAATTGTTTCACAGATTCATCACTGTTCTTTATCGATGCATAGTATTCCATTGTGTGAATATATGATAATTTATCCATTCCTCCGTTGATGTGTACCTTGGTTGCTTCCATCTTTTTGCTATTGTAAACAGTGCTGCAATGAGCATGAGTGTGCATATGTCTGTGTAAAGGCTCTTATTTCTCTAGGATGTATTCCAAGGAGTGGGATTGCTGGATCCTGTGGTAGTTCTATTTCTAGTTTTTTATGGAAGCACCAAATAGATTTCCAAAGTGGTTGTCCCATTTTACATTCCCACCAGCAGTGTATAAGTGTTCCAGTCTCTCCAAAACCTCTCCAACATTTATTATTTGTGTTTTTTGGATCAATGCCAACCTTGTTGGAGTAAGATGGAATCTCATGGTAGTTTTGATTTCCATTTCCCTAATGGCTAATGATCATGAGCATTTCCTCATGTATCCGTTAGCTACCGGAATGTCTTCTTTAGTGAAGTGCCTGTTCATATGTTTTACCCATTTTTGAATTGGGTTATTTGTCTTTTTGTAGTTGAGTTTTTGCAGTATCATGTAGATTTTAGATATCAGACACTGATTAGAAATGTTATCGCTAAAAACTTTTTCCCGATCTGTAGGTAATCTTTTTACTCTTTTGGTGAAGTCTTTGGATGAGCATAGGTGTTTGATTTTTAGGAGCTCCCAGTAATCTACTTTTTCTTCTGCATTGTTAGTAATGTTTTGTATACTGTTTATGCCATGTTTTAGGGCTCCTAACCGTGTCCCTATTTTTTCTTCCATGATCTTTATCGTTTTAGGTTTTATATTTAGGTCTTTGATCCATTTTGAGTTAGTTTTTGTGCATGGAGTGAGGTATGGGTCTTGTTCCATTTTTTTTGCAGATGGATATCCAGTTATGCCAGCACCATTTGTTAAAAAGACTGTCTTTTCCCCATTTAACTGTTTTGGGGCCTTTGTCAAATATCAACTGCTCATATGTGGATGGATTTATGTCTGGATTCTCAATTCTGTTCCATTGTTCTATGTATCTGTTGTTGTACC
Organism: Loxodonta africana; assembly: GCF_030014295.1. NCBI lineage: Eukaryota > Metazoa > Chordata > Mammalia > Proboscidea > Elephantidae > Loxodonta > Loxodonta africana. The sequence goes on from NC_087369.1 coordinate 97,561,201, forward strand.
AGTCCTAGGCTGTTTTGACTACTGTGATGGTATAATAGGTTCTAAAATCAGGTAGAGTAAGGCCTCACACTTTGTTCTTCTTTTTCAGTAATGCTTTACTTATCCGGGGCCTCTTTCATTTCCATATGAAGTTGGTGATTTTTTCCTCCATCTCGTTAAAGAATGTTATTGGAATTTGGGTTGAAATTGCATTAAATATACAGCTCGCTTTTGGTAGAATAGACATTTTTATAATGCTAATACTTCCTATACACGAGCAAGGCATGTTTTTCCTCTTATGTAGGTCTCTTTTGGTTTCTTACTGAAGTGTTTTGTGGTTTTCTTTGTATAAGTCTTTTACATCACTGGTAAGATTTATTCCCAAGTGTTTTATTTTGGGTGGGGGGGGCTACTGTAAATGGTATTGGTTTGGTGATTTCCTCTTCGATGTTCTTTTTGTTGGTGTAGAGGAATCCAGCTGATTCTTGTATGTTTATCTTGTATCCCGATACTCTGCTGAATTCTTCTATTAGTTTCAGTAGTTTTCTGGAGGATTCCTTAGGGTTTTCTGTGTATAAGTTCATGTTGTCTGCAGATACAGATAATTTTATTTCTTCCTTGCCAGTCTGGATGCGCTTTATTTCTTTATCTAGCCTAAATGCTCTGGCTAGGACCTTTAACACAATGTTGAATAAGAGTGGTGATAAAGGGCATCCTTGTCTGGTTCCTGATCTCAGTGGGAATGTTTTCAGGCTCTCTCCATTTAGGGTGATGTTGGCTGTTGGCTTTGTATAAATGCCCTTTATTATATCGAGAAACTTTCCTTCTATTCCTATTTTGCTGAGAGTTTTGATAAAACTCTGGGTGAATGAATGGGTGTTGAACTTTGTCAAATGCCTTTTCTGCTTCAATTGATAAAATCATGTGATTCTTGTTTTTTGCTTTATTTATGTGGTGCATCACATGAATTGTTTTTCTAATGTTGAACCATCCCTGCATACCTGGTATGAATCCCACTTGGTCATGGTGAATTATTTTTTTGATATGTTATTTAATTCTGTTGTTCAGAATTTTGTTGAGTATTTTTGCATCTAAGTTCATGAGTGATATAGGTGTGTAATTTTCTTTTTTTGTGTGTCTTTACCTGGTTTTGGTATCAGATAATGGTGGCTTCATACAATGAGCTTCGTAGTATTCTGTCCTTTTCTATGCTCTGAAATACCTTTAGTAGTTGTGGTGTTAACTCTTTGAAAGTTTAGTAGAATTCTGCAGTGAAGCCATCCGGGCCAGGGCTTTTTTTTGTTGGGAGTTTTTTTATTACCTTTTCTATCTCTTCTTTTGTTATGGGTCTATTTAGTTGTTTTACCTCTGTTTGTGTTAGATTAGGTAGGTAGTGTGTTTCTAGGAATTCATCCATTTCTTCTAGGTTTTCAAATTTGTTAGAGTACAATTTTTCGTAGTAGTCTGCTATGATTCTTTTGATTTCAGTTGGGTCTGTTGTGATATCGCCCATCTGATTTCTTATTGGGGTTATTTGCTTCCTCTCCTGTTTTTCTTTTGTCAGTGTGGCCAACGGTTTATCAATTTTCTTGATTTTTTTTCCAAGAACCAGCTTTTGGTCTTGTTAATTCTTTCAATTGTTTTTCTGTTTTCTATTTCTTTCAGTTCTGCTCTAATTTTTATTATTTGTTTTCTTCTGGTGCGTGAGGGTTTCTTTTGTTGCTCTCTTTTCAGAATTTTTTCTTTATAGATTTTATTATACCAATTGACTTAGATGTCCCCTGAAATCATGGTCCCCAAACCCCTGCTTCTTGTATCATGGCCTTCAAAGCATTCAGTTTATTCAGGAAACTTCTTTGCTTTTGGTTTATTCTAGTCGTGCTGAGCTCTCCTGTGTTGTGTGTTGTCTTTCCCTTCACCTAAAATACTTCTTAACTACTATCTAATTAGTGAAATCCCCTCTCTCTCCCTCCCTCCCCACTCTTGTAACCATCAAAGAATGTTTTCTTAGGTGTTTAAACTATTTTTCGAGTTCTCATAATAGTGGTCTCATGTAATATTTGTCCTTTTGCAACTGATTAATTTCACTCAGCATAAAGCCTTCCAGATTACTCCATGGTATGAAATGTTTCACGGATTCATCATTGTTCTTCATCGATGCATAGTATTCCATTGTGTGAATATACCATAATTTATTTATCCATTCATCCGTTGGTGGGTATCTTGGTTGCTTCCATCTTTTTGCTATTGTACACAATACTGCAATGAACATGGGTGTGCATATATCTATTTGTGTAACGTCTCTTATTTCTCTAGGGTATATTCCAAGGAGTGTGATTGCTGGATCATAAGGCAGTTCTAGTTCTAGGTTTTTAAGGATGCATCAAATCGTTTTCCAAAGTGATTGTACCATTTTACATTCCCACTAGCAGTGTATAAGTGTTCCAGTCTCTCTAGAACCTCTCCAACATTTATTATTTTCTGTTTTTTGGTTTAATGGAGGGCTTTTATTTCTTTAGCATATATTGCTAGATCATATGGTAGTTCGATTTCTAGGTCTTTTAGGAAGCTCCAAATTGATTTCAAAAGTGGTTGAGACATTCTAAATTCCCACCGGCAGTGTCTTAAGTGTTCCAGTCTCTCCACAACTTCTCCAGCATTCATTATTTTGTGTTTTATGGATTAATGCCAGCTTACTGGACTGAGATGTGATCTCATTGTAGTTTTGATTTGCATTTCTCTAATAACCACTGATCGTGGTTATTCTGATAGTGGTCTGAATGAAGTGCCTGTTCAGGTCTTTTACCCATTTTTTAATTGGCTTATTTGTCCTTTTGTTGTTGAGTTTTTGCAGTATCATGTAGATTTGAGAAATCAGATGCTGGTCACATTTGTCGTAGCTAAAAAACATTTTTCCAGTGTGTAGGTAATGTATTTTTCTCTTTTGGTGAAGTCCTTGGATGAGCATAAGTGTTTGATTTTTAGGCACTCCCGGTTATCTAGTTTCTCTTCTAGTGTTTGTGTGTTGATAGTAATGTTTTGTTTATTGATTATGCCATGTATTAGGGCTCATAGCTGTGTCCTATTTTATATTCCTTGATCTTTATTGTGTTAGATTTTATATTTGTCTTTGATCCATTTTGATTTGGTTTTTGTGCATGGTGTGACATATGGGTCTTGTTTCATTTTTTGCAGATGGATTTGCAATTTTGCCAGTACCATTTTTAAAGAGACTACCTTTCCCCCATTTAACAGACTCTGTGGCCTTTGTCAAATATCAGCTGCTCATATGTGGATGGATTTATGTCTGGATTCTCAATTCTGTTCCATTGGTCTGTGTATTTGTTGTTGTTCCACAAGCAGGGTGTTTTGACTACTGTGGTGGTATAATAGGTTCTAAAATCAGGTAGTGTGGGCCTCCCACTTTGTTCTTCTTTTTCAGTAATGCTTTACTTATCTGGGGTCTCTTTCCTTTCCATATGAAGTTGGTGATTTGTTTCTTCATCTCATTAAAAAATGGCATTGGGTTTTGGATCAGGATTGCATTGTAGCTATAGATTGCTTTGGGTAGAATAGACATTTTTACAATGTTGAGTCTTCGTATGCATGAGCAAGGTATGTTTTTCCACTTATGTAGATCTCTTTTGGTTTCTTGCAGTAGTGTTTTGTAGTTTTCTTTATATAGGTTTTTTACATCTCTGGTTAGATTTATTCTTAAGTATTTTGCTTTCTTGGGGGCTATTTTAAATGATATTGAATTGGTGATTTCCTCTTCAACATTCTCTTTGTTGCAGTGGAGGAATCCAACTGATTTTTGTATGTTTATCTTGTATACTGATACTCTGCTGAAATCTTCTGTTAGTTTCAATAGTTTCTTGAGGATTCTTTAGGGTTTTCTGTGTATAGGATCATGTTATGTACACATAGATATACTTTTACTTCTTGTTGGTTTATTTTTTCCACTTAATTTTTTTGCTGAGTAGTTTTTCTTTATATATTTTCTTTTTGTCTTTTTCATTGTTGTTGATTTTGTTTTTGCTGAGTCTTTATGTTTTTCTTGAATTTTATTTTGATGCGCAGGATTGTTAGTCTCGTTTGTGGTTAACTTAATATTTACCCCTGTTTTTCTAAGTTTAAACCAAACTTTTAAATCGCCTTGACTTGCTCTCCATGTGAAAGATCTATGACTAGAATTTTTTAGACACTCTTTATTGAGTTAATGTTGTCATCTTTTACATAATGACATCGGGGTTCCCCTGTTTTGAACTTTTTAAATTTTTGTTTGTTTTTGTGATTTCCCTATGTGGGTTGATATCTGGTTGCTCTGTCCTTTGTTCTAGTCTTGGGTTTTTATCTGACGTTATTGATTTTCTAGCTAGAGGACTACTTTTAGTATTTCTTGTAGTTTTGGTTTGGTTTTCACAAATTCCCTAATCTTCTGTTTATCTGGAAATATCCTAATTTTTCCTTCATATCCAGTTTTGCTGGATTTATTATTCTTGGCTTACAAATTTTTTTCTTCAAGGCTTTGTATATGTCATCCCATTGCATTCTTACCTGCATGGTTTTCTGCTGAGTAGTCTGAGTTTATTCTTATTGACATCTTTGTAGGTGACTTTTCATTCATCTCTAGCCACTCTTAAAATTCTCTCTTTATCTTTGGTTTTGGCAAGTTTGATTATCATATGTCATGGTGACTTTCTTTTGATATTTACCTTGTGTGGGGTTTGATGAGCATCTTTGATATACACCTTCTTGTCTTTCACTATATGAGGAAAGTTTTATGCTAACAAATCTTCAACAATCCTCACTGTATTTTCTGTTCTCCCTCCTTGTTCTGGTACTCCAAACACTTGTAGGTTATTTCTCTTCATGGAGTCCCACATGAATCTTAGGGTTTCTTCATTTTTTTAGATTCTTTTATCTGCAGCTGTATTGGTGCTAAGTGTAGTATCTTCCTTCTTACTAATTCTGATTTCCTGAAGTCTTCCCCTCTGACTTTTTTTTGAGTTGTCTAAGTCTGAAATTTTATTTTTAATCTTCTGAATGTCTGTTTGCTGTCTCTCTGTGGATTCTTGCAGCATATTATCTTTGTCATTATGCTCTTGAATAACTTTCTCATTTTCCTCCAGTGCTTTATTTCTGTGTTCTTTGGCTTGTTCTGCATTTTGCCTGATCTCCTTCCTGATCTCTTGGAGAGTTCTGTGTATTAATCTTTTGTATTGTACCTCTGGTAGTTCTAGGAATATCTCTTTGTCCAGAAGATTCCTCGAGTCTTTGTTTTGGAAGCTTGTTGAAGGGGTCATGGTCTGCTGCTTTATGTGATTTAATATTGACTGTTGTCTCTGAGTCATCAAAAAGGTATAATTTTTATTTATTTTATTTTTTCTTACTATGTCCTAGCTTCTTGTTTTGTTTTGATGTGCCCACATAGGCTGCTTGAGTTAGCTAGTTTGATTATTGGTGCCTCTGAAGCTCTAATGTCCTGTGTCACCAGTTGGCTAGAGGTGTTACCAGGTATATGAGCCCAGGAGTCCATTTACTTTTCTTGTATGGATTCAGCTCAGGTGTCCAGGTAGTCAGTCACCTAGTGTGTGGTGCAGGCCCTCATCTACAGTCTTAGAGGAGCGGGGGCGATTGGTGTAGGCACAGGTATATGGTGCAGCATGGGTTCACAGCCTGAGCAAGGCAGGGGGCTGACAACTGTCCCTTAATATTCTGTGAGGAAAGCACATCCCTGCTCCCTAGAGCTCACATGTGGGTGGACTCTGCAGCTGGACAATGTACCCATTGCTTTTGGCTGTAAGGACTGGGAGGTATCTATTATTCTTTGACCCCTGTTGTGTGTGGCTAGGTGGCGTGGGTGGAGCCACCAGTACACAGGCCCATGATGTGTGTAGGTGAGGACCCTGCTTAATAGGCAGAGCAGTGTCAAACATCAAAACGTGCCTCTCCACCACACAGCTGAAATAGTTGAAGTCAGACCTCAGGCACATATACCGTTACACTGTACCAACGAGGGCCTAAGCTGTTGAAATGGGTCCACACAGGTCCATGTAAGGGTGGAAAGCATTCAAAGCCCATGGACCGCTTGTGCCTGTGCCCAGGCAAAGGTGCCGCTTCTGCCCTGAGTTCCCAGCTTAGTGGAGCCGACAGATTATTTTTTCCCCATTTGTTAATTTGTATCTTCTCTGAGGCTGGGAGAATGGCTCAGGATGTGCACTAGGACCTATTTCAGGCCCGGAGAAAGCATCTGCCACTGAAGCCAGCCCAGGGGCTGGAGCAGAGAGAGGAGGGATCAGATAAATGGGAGAGAGTTCTTCCAAAAGGGGTGCTTTTTGGCCCACACAGTAAATTTAGATGCAAATACTTATCTTTTGCTGAGAGTGGTGTTCTTCGCTGATTCCAGAGGAGTGAGCGGACTCTGTGCCACTTGCTCTCTCCTGCTGAGGAAACCACGTCTCAAACATTACTGCTAGCCCCGCTGTGGTTGTGCCAGGTGATCAGGCCTTTGGGGTGTCAGTTCCTACCTAGTCACCTCCAGCAACTCTTCACTGCTTCTGAACCGTTTCCCCCTCCCCCGCCACTCAGTCTAATTTCTTAACTTTGCCTTTGATGTTCAGGGCTCCTAGCTAGTCATACGTATAATTGATTCACTTGTTTTTTGGGTCTTTGTTTTAAGAGGGACCGCTAGAAGTGCCTGACTTCTCTGCTATCTTAGCTCCGCCTTTCTCTACATTCTTTATACCAAGTTCTCTCTTGTGAGAGGAGAACTTTTAAAAAAAGTGAACTCTTCCTTGCCTTCAGTGCCTAAATTTCTCCAAATAGCCTCAGATTCTTAGTGTTGCTCAGTGACAAATTATTTATTATTTAGGAAATAGTAATTTTATCTTAAGTTAAAACTTTAGATTGTCAAATTTTATTATTTATTACATAAGTTACAACTGGGACTAAGAAAGAATAACAATATGGTGGTAGAGAGAAGGGCATCAATTTTATTTCTGGAAAATTTTGAAGTCGGTTATTGCTTCTGACATGCATCATTTCAGTTGTTTAATTGGCTATATACCCTCATGATTTTACCAAAGGACACATTTTTGGAATTATAAATTATCAGTTTATTAGTTATAAACATTAGTGGTTTTAGAAAAACTAGTTTAGGTAGAAATGGGATGTAAAATTAATTGTTGATAATTAGAAAAATATACTTTCAATATGAAAACTAGGAAATACTTTAATACTTCATAAAGGAAAACAGCTTGTGCTTAAAACATTATAGGACTTTCCAAGAATGTATTCTGCCAATTTTAAAAGCTCATGAATGGGACAAGTTTTAGATTAGATGGAGAAGGCAACTGTTTTAATGTTACAAGCTAAAGAGCTCATGATGTTGTTGTTGTTGTCAGGTACCATTGAGTCGGTTCCAACTTATAGCAACCCTATGTACATTAGAATGAAATGCCGCATGGTCTTTCACCAATCCTCACAAATGTTGCTGTGCTTGGGCCAATTTTTGAAGCCACTGTGTCAGCCCATCTCATTGAGGGTCTTCCTCTTTTCTGTTGACCCTCTACCAAATATGATGTCCTTCTCCAGGGATTGGTCCCTCCTGATAACATGTCCAAAGTACGTGAGAAGAAGCTTCTCCATTCTCGCTTCTAAGGAGCATTCTGAATGGTACTCCTTCCAAGACAGATTTGTTCGTTCTTCTGGCACTCCATGGTATATTCAGTATTCTTGGCCAACATCATGATTCAAAAGCATCAATTCTTCTTTGATCTTCCATATTAATTGTCCAGCTTTTGCTTGCATATGAGGCAATTTTCATACCATGGCTTGGGTCAGGCACATCTTAGTCTCAAGGTGACATCTTTGCTTTTTTAACACTTTAAAGAGGTCTTTTGCAGAAAATTTGCCCAGTGCATGAGAAATTTATGAGGGAATCTGAATCCCTAAGTATTTTGTGACTCATAATTGTCATTATTCTGAGTTCAGTGGGGGACACAGTAAAATATTTTAAGCAAGGGAATAGCCTAATCTGATTTTCCTTTTTAAAAGTTCACTCTGGTCATTTTCTGTTTGTGGAAGAGAATGGGACTGGGTTACATTTTTATAAGAAGAAAAGGGATTTGAGAGTAAAATTTGGTACTATGTAGCCTGTTAGGTTGCCCTTGTAGGAAATCCCAGGTTTTGCACTGCAGTAAAAAGAGGAAAAGGGCCCTGAAGACCAGGTGTCCACTTTATAATTTTAGTCAGGGTAAGAGAAGAAAGGCAACAAATATATATAAGATAATGTCTGGAAAGCTTCTAAATAAAATCATGTATTCACAAATCAATACTGATTGCAATGGCTTGATTTTCAACATTAGTTTTCTTTTTGTGTTTAGCGGTGACCTAAAGTTGACACCTATCAAACCAATATGTACTCATAAATTTGTATGAAAAAAGTTGGTCTATTAATGTGAAAGAATATAGAGAATATTTTAACCTATTGCAGCTTTTGTTGCTGCTGGAGGTTCTGCCCATGTGCTGAGGGTTGAATGTCATGGACTCATCCTAGTCTGTTTGGTAAATACTGCCCTATTCTGCTTTAGCTCCATATATTGTGAAAGAGATTCTTATCAGATGTTCATTTTTAATTACCCACATTTCTGGGACCTTTTGCAATCTTATGGAAATTTTGAGTTTAGCCCAATACCACTAGTTAGAGTAGAATAATAGATAATGGAAACAGCCCTGGTCACTTTGGACACCCTAGTTCTAGTCCTGACCAAGTCACTCACCAGCCGTGTGACCTTTGTTGAGTGCCTTCACTTTTCTGAAAGGAAGGTTTTCTAGTCTCACTTTCAGCTCCAAAATTCTTTGATTTTTATGATTCCTCACAGAGCTGAAGTTCCCAAAGTATTAGGCTGGGGGCTTTTGGGTCTTCTTACTTTATTCTCGTATTTGAATATAAATCTATAGTTTGTTTGAATACATTTGTGTAATGCTTCCCCTTTTAACTATTGCATTTCCTTGACAGTGTACTCTTTTACTGTCTACAAAACGCTATGGTTGTTGAAAAAGAAGCATGATAAAGAATGCACGGATGAGTAACCTTTGGTTATTTGTCGTAATTAAATGGCATTAACCCATATCACATTCAAAAGCCAGTTATTTACACATAAGAAAAGGGAGGATTTGTTGCATACCCTATTACGTATTCTGCTCTTCACTCCTCTCCCAGAATGTTTGCTGTTCTGCTTACTATAATAAAGATGCTTTGCAAAGCTCTTGTTTCAAGTTCCAGCATTGTACATTCTCAGTCATATTACAAGAAAAATTCTTTTTTTTCCCATTTTGACTTTGATTCTTGTGATGGTTAAGGTTGTGTGCCAACTTGACTGAGCCATGATTCTCAGTGGTTTGGTAGTTGTATGATGTTGTGATAACTTCCATGATGAGATTTGATATAATGTGATCACCTCCATGATGGAACCTGATGTGAGTAGCCAGTCAGTTGAAAGGGAGTCTGCTGGGGTGTGTGGCCTGCATAGAATATAAGTGGATGTTCTGGCAGGGCTCGTGAACTTTTGCTAGCTCTGGATCCTGCAGCTGGCTCCTGTTTGTCTGATCTCTGGCTCTTGGAACTTGAGCTATCAGCTTATCTGTTCTTGCCTGCTGATCTTGGGATTTGTTGATCTTTGTAGCCTGTGAGCAAGAGCCCTGCTCTCTGACCTTCAAATCTTGGGTTCGCCATCCCCTGTGGTTACATGAATCAGGAGAAGCCTCTATCCCAACCCATGGACTTGGGTTATTCCAGCCTCTACAACAACATGAACCATTTCCTTGATATAAATCTCTGTGTATATATTTATATGCTTTACTGGTTTTGCTTCTCTAGAGAACCCAGCCTAAGACAATTCTTAGGATATTTTATAAGTGTCCAAGGTTGTAGAAACAGGTTGTATCCATCACCGGGGGAGGTCAGGCCTTTTGAAGGAGGCAAATTTTTAGGTCCTTTGACTTCTACAAAATATAGGACTATGGGATTTTGTGGTAGGCAGAATTCTAAAATGACCCACAATGACCCATGCCCTTGTATAATCCCCTCCATTTGAGTTGTGTGTGAGAGCTATGAATATGATTATACGTGACTCTCATGATTAAGTTACTAATCAGTTGCCTTTTAGTTTATTGAAAGAGAGATTATCCTATGTGAGCTTGGCTTAATTAGGTGAGCCCTTTAATAGAAGGTGAACTATCAGAGATACTCTCCTGCTGGCCTTGAAGGAGCAAACTGCCATGCTGTGGAGATGATGGACATCTTCTAGAATCTGAGAATAGCCACTGGTTGACAACAAGCAAGAAAATAAGACCTCAGTGCTGTAACCTCAAGGAACAGAATTCTGCCAGCCATCACTGAGCTTGGGAAAGGACCCTGAGCCTTAGATGACATGACAGACTTAGCTGGCACCTTGATTTTAGACTTATGACCTGAGCAGAGAAACCAACTACACTGTGCCTTGAGTTCTGACCTACAGACAGGAACAGGCTACCCAGTATGTAAGGTAAGCATGTGCTTAAGGCATCAACAAATCAGGGCATCAGTTGCCAAAGTAAAGACCCATAGATGCCAAGCAGATGGGACAGAAGGAAAAGTGAGTGCCGCACTGGAAGGGGAACTGGAATTGAAATGAAATTGATACCAGCTCCAGTGTGTGAAAATATGTGGGCCAGAAATAAAGTTTACACAGGGTCACAAGGGCACCCACGTGCAAGGTTGTTTAGCTCTAGGGGCCCTACCACTTCAATACCTTCATTGACATTTGTCTCATTCAGCCCTCTCCTGTGGGCAAGGATGGATTATTTTTATAAATAACAGGCCTCTTATCTATTTTGTGAACTAAGTTCACTGACTCATTTTCTTTGTTGTGGAATATTCTTTTTGTAGGAAATGTGGTATATAGTAAAAATCTTATTACCCCACATCCACTAAAAATTTTATAATCCAGTTCATCTCATATGTCACTTTGCATTCAATTGCCACTTTTGCATTCAATCATTAATATTATAGTTGCATTTAAAAATAACTTAAATCGTGGATAGCTAACATACATATATGTATAATCACATATGTATAACCACATATGTATAATTCACATATCCTGTTCAAATGAGTTAATAAGCAAAGGAGGTGGCACCACAGATTATCAGTGTTTAGGGCCCTCACATGCCTTAATCTGGCCCTGCCTACAGATGCTGTGAAATAGTAAATAGATGTTTTAAGCTGCTAAATTTGTGGTAATCTGTTAAACAACAATAGAAAATTAATACAGCATTCAAATTTCCTTTCTGTTCACATTCCTAGGAAAGTCTTTGATTTTTGATCACTTTGAGCTAGAGCTCTAATGATATTTAAAAGAATAAAGAATGAAAGAAAACATCAATCAATGGTAATAAAAGAGGAAACCTTCCAATGTCATATGTCAGAAAAAATAGGACTTGCTATTTAGAAGAGAACTTATGGGCTAAAAAGTATGCCTTTGCCTTTCCTCATCTCTATACTGGGAGGGATTTCTGCTTTTTAATTCTTGCTGATTTGCAGGGGCAGGTTCTGCAGTATCTAGGGGATGCCTATACCACTTCAACACTTCAAAAGCCTTCCTCAGTATATATCAGGAGTTCCCCTTCTATTCTGTGGCCATACATTGGCCTAGGGATCAAGACCAATCAGACCACTCTGCATACACATTTTGGGAGAATCATTAATTATATATACCAGCAGTTTTCCATTTTCCAATAAGAGATTTATGGCCTCCTGGTCTCCAGAATCTTACAGTATAGTTAAGCAGGCAAGTCTTGAAATACACAAGTTTAATAATATTAAATAATCAGTGTATAATGTCAACATATGAAGGGTCAGTTTAATGGTAGAAACTACAACTTTTCATAGGAGGGAGAGATTGGTTTAAGGAACGCTATTCAGGGAGAGCCTCATGGCATAGATGGGACTTTAAATGTAAGTATAATTTTGATAGCAGGAGAGAAAGAGAAATGATGTTCTGGAGAAGACAAATGACATGTGAAAAAACAAACAGATAAGAAGGTGTAACGTTTGTTAGAGCCTGGAATGGGAAGGCTTGTGTTCGTGAGTGGCAAATTTGTAAAGATAGCTTGGTGCCAGATTGTGGAAGACTTTGAATGTTAGTTAATTTAAAGGGTATGAAGTTCATCCGTAGACATTACTTTCCTTGTCATCTTGAGGAGGACAAGGAGTAACCCTCTCACTCTAATTGTTAATTTTCACTAATACTTTTGTTAAATGAGGATAATTGCTTTACCTCTCTTCTTCCATAATGAGAGAAATAAGATTGTCAGGCTTTATCACTAGAAGGAAAGGGTCCTGATCACAGAGATAATAGACCCACTGCTCTGCACTGAAGAGATCTTGTCTATAGTACTGTTTCAGTTCTGCATACTTTATTTTAGAAGGGGCATTGACAAAGTGGACGAGGTACATTGAAGAGCTCAACATACATTATATTTCTTTTTGAAAACCTCCTGTGTTTTGGAGGTAAATTGGTATATCCTGGCTTAAAGCTGATTCACTGTCCCTTATATTGTTGATGGGCCCTTAGGAGTAATGCCTTGTACCAAGACTTCCTTGTCTGTTATCTTTGAAATATCTACTGCAATAACTGTTGAACTACCTTCATTATTCCTCAGGCATCAGCAAGCATGCTGAGAAACAAACTTTTCTGGACTTGTGGCAGCAGTAGCAGCTGCTGCTGGGTATGTGTTATTGCCTGAGTCTTCACAATCTAGGTACTGCATACTATATACATTATTAAAACCTAATCTCATACTTCCTCCATTAAATAAGATTCAGTGTCAGAGGGACATATTTTATTGTTAATCTTCTGAATTTCTGATTGCTGTCTGTCTATGGATTTTTCTAGCTTATTAAATTTTTCATTATGTTCCTGAATAATCTTTTTAATTTCTTCAGTTACTTTATCTGTGTGTTCTTTGGCTTATTCTACCTATTGCCTCATTTCCTTCCTGATGTCTTGAAGGATTCCGTATATTAATCTTTTGTTTTCTGCCTCTGGTAATTCCCGGAAGGCACTTTCATCTAGAAGATCCCTTGATTCTTTGTTTTGAGAGCTTGTTGAGGCAATCATGGTCTGTTTCTTTATGTTACTTGATACTGGCTGTTATCTCTGAGCCATCTGTAAGTTATTGTATTAGTTTATTTTATGTTTGCTTACTGTGTCATAGCTTCTTGCTTTGTTTTGTTTTGATATGCCCAAATGGGTTGCTTGAATGAGCTAGCTTGATTATTTTTGCCTTTGGAGCTCTGACATCCTGTCCCCAGATGGCTACAGCTGTTATCAGGTATATCAATCTAGCAGTCCATTCACTTCTATGAATTCAGCTCAGGTGTCCAGGTAGCGGATCATCAAGTGTGTGGTACAGGCTCTGTCGTACAGTCTTAGAGGGGCAGGGGTGATTGGTGCAGGTACTGGTATCTGGTTGCAGCAGGGGATCACACTCTGCACAAGGCAGGGGGCTGAGAATCATCCCCCACGTCTCTGAGGAAAGCGTGTCCCTGTTCCCTAGAGTGTACAGGTGGGTGGGTTCTGCAGGCGGACCATGGGCACCCAATGTTTTTGGTTGTAAGGACTTGGAGGTACCAGTTATCCTTGGACCCCTGTCACGGGTGGCTCAGTGACCTGAGTGGAGCCACCAGTCCTTAGGTCCCTGATGTGGGTAGATGAGGACCCTGTTTAATAGGCAAAGCAATGTCAAACATCAAACACCCCCCTCTCTGCCACACAGCTGAAACAGTTGGAGTCTGCCAACAAGGGCATACTCTCCTCAGATAGGCCCACACAGGTCCACGCAGAGGGGAAAGGTACTCAAAGTCCTTGGACCGTCTATGCCTGGACAGGAGCCGCCTCTGTCCTGAGCTCCCCCAGTTAGTGGAGCTGGCAAATTGTCTTCTCCCCCAGTTGTAAATTATTCCTTCTCCAAGCCCGGGAGGATGGCTCTAGGCACTCAGCAGGGCCTATCTCAGGCCCAGGGAAATCAGCCACTGAAGCCGGCTTGAGGGTGGAGGGGCGCTTTAAAATATATGCAAGTACTTAAGCTTTTTCCGAAAGTGCTGTTCTTCTCTGGTTCCGGAGGTGTGAGTAGGCTGTGTGGCCGGCTGCTTCTCCCTGAGGAAACTGTGGCTGAATGCTAGTACCAACCCGCCACAACTGCTCCCGGGAGTGGTGCTTGAGGGCTCCCCACGATTCAGGTCCGGTAACTCCTCTCCACTTTTGAACCATCTCTTCCTCCCCTTGCCCCTCAGTTCATTTTCTAAGCTTGCCTTTGATGTTCAGGGCTCCTAGCTTGTCATAAATACACTCGTTTCACTTTTTTTTAGGGCCTTTGTTGTAAGAGGAAACCCTGGTGGCGTACTGGTTAAGTGCTACAGCTGCTAACCAAGAGGTTGGCAGTTCAGATCCACCAGGCGCTCCTTGGAAACTCTATGGGGCAGTTCTACTCTGTCCTATAGAGTCTCTATGAGTCAGAATCGACTCAACAGCAGTGGGTTTGGTTTTTGGTCGTTGCAAGAGGGCTTGCCGCAAGAGTCTGTCTGTTCTGCCATCTTGGCTCCACCTCTGCAGAGGGACATATTTTGAGTGTAACAATTGCTAGCTTCAAAAGAACTTACTGTCATTATAGAGTATAAGATATTTCTATGTGGAGTGATGATCCTTTAGATAGTACCTCTGAGAAAGCTTCATACCTCCCTAATGCATAAATGGTGACCTTTTTCAGAGAATTCCAGGTGGTTTTAGAGAATACTTTGTGATATCCTAATTTTTTGTACCATTGAGATTTACTTCTCCCATGAAAGAAAGTAAAAAAAAAAAACTCAGAAAAAAAAACGAACAGTGCCTCGTAGACCTGTGAGTCACCATCAAGCATACTAACATACACATGATGGGAGACCCAGAAGTAGAAGTGACAGAGAAAGGGACAGAAAAACTGTTTGAAGAAATAATAGTAAAATCTTACAATTTTTTTTAAAAAAACTTATTAATATACACATCCATGAAGCTGTGCAAACTCCAAGTAGAATAAACTCAAAGCCACATCTAGACACATCATAATTAAGCTGTTAAAAAACAAAGATAAAGAGGGAATCTTAAAAGCAGTAAAAGAGAAATGAATCGTTTAAAATCGATTCTTCAGCTGAAATGAATGGACACTAGACAGTGAATTAAATCCATGTAAAGAAATAAAGAGCCCTGGTAAAAGTACTACTTAGGTAAATATAAAAGACAGTATAAATGTATATTTTGTTTGTAACTATTTTTTCTCTCATTTGTCTTAATGAGAGCTACATAAAGCTATAATTATAAATATGTGTTGATGGCCACATAGTATGTAATGTAATTTGTATGACAATAAGAACACAAAAAAGTGGGGGAGGGAATGGAGCTATGTTTGAACAAAGTTTTTGCACAGTATTGAATACTACATTGTTGTAAGTTAATGTATTAATTGCAAACCTCAGGGTAACCACTGTAAAAATAACAAAAAATATAGTAAAAGAAACAATTAAAATAGTATGCTAGAAAATATATATTTAACACAAAAGAAGACAGTAATGGAAGAATAGAGGGATAAAAAGACGTAAAATATATAGGACACAAATAACAATGGGGTAAACATAAATCCTGCCTTATCAGTAATTATATTAAATTATATATATTAAATATTCCAATTAATAGGCAAAGATTAGCAAAGTGGGTACAAAAATATGATCTAACCATATGCTGTCTCCAGTAGACACACTTTAGTATCAAAGACACAAATAGATTGAAAATAAAAGGATGGAAAAGGTTATACTATGCAAACAGTAACCAAAAGAGAGCTGGAGTGACTATACTAATATCAGACAAACATTCTTGCCTAAAACAAGAGGATTTCTTAGGTAGTTTTAGTTAGTATTCTGTGAATTGATTTAAAATATAAGAGCATTTCCTGGCTCAGAGAATAGAGTAAAGCAAAAGATTGGGGGAAAAAAGGATATAATTCGGACTACAAAGGAATATGACATTTGGAAAACAACAAAATAGACTCAATTGTGAAACAAAGTTTTTTTTGGACCATTTTAATTTTGACAGTGGTAGTACTTCATTACTGAGTTCATTTGATAAATAAATACTGCCCTAGACAACTGTATAAGCTCTTTAATGTATATGGTTTTTGCATTTTGCATTATGTATATTTTGATGATTGTATAAACAAATAGTGCATAGGTAAAATTCACACCCAAATACATTCATTCTTAATATGAATTTAACCACAAGATATACCCAACGACTCAACCATGCACAAAGTAAAGATGGTCAATTTTGCTGTTAGCCATCACTTTTTTGCAACCATTTATTTTGGGGCTTAGCATGTATTAGCAGCCTGTGCAGTGGCTAATGAAATGTTCAGTCACCATGTTTCATCAGTTTATTTTGAAGGCAACTCAGATTCATTTGATCAGTCTACACTTTCCCTATAGCCAAACTTCTAAAAGTTACACTAAATATCTTTAAACTCTTAAGACTTCCACATAGTTTCAACTTTATTCTTGGTTATTACAGAGTTAGTTTTCCCATCACAGTCTCTGCTGTGGACATGAGGAGCCCATCAACCAAAAACACTTGAATTCGTATTTTGGTGGCTGGAGTGGTGAGGACAGGAATGAAAGTAGCTGACTCTATTAAACTGGAATGAGGAAAGGCTTACACGAGCTGGTGAGATTTATACCAAAAACGCTTGAAGGATCTTCATTGTTTTATTTTTTTCTTAATGCATAAAATGGTGATTTTACACAATTACAGAATGGAACAGAAAAATCCTGTGATTTATGTTTCACAGTTAAAATTCTGAAAAGATAATTGAAAAAAAATATTTTCTCTGTAAAATCTTTCACCCCAAAGTCTCCTTTTTCTTTGAAAAAGCAACCACAGTTTCAGGATAAATCTGTCAGGGACTTTAAGAATATCAATCACTTTCACATCTGGAGATAGAGCACTTTTCTTAAGGAACACTTGTGGCATAAATTGGAAGGTGCTCTGTCTATGACAAAGGGTAATATTACAGAAGTAGCAAGCAGCCCCCACGTGCTTACCTTGGTTAGAACAGGGAAAGAGCAGTTCCTGTGTATTTGTGCAGCAATAAACTGTGATCTCTGCTATTAAGCTTGCCCGAACTGAGTGTAAGGCACCAAACAACTTGCCCACAGATGCTGGAGTATTGAGCTTCCTCTGTAACAGCTGTCTGATCCTTCGTCCCCAGGTGCTGCTGCAGCAGCTGTTTGTATTTAAATGCCAAACTAGTAGAGTTTACTCTGTGAATAAGAATCACTTACAGAGCTTGTTAAAATGCAAAGTTTAATCCATCACAGAGAGTGATTCAGTGTCACTGGTGGTAGCAGGGGGAATCTGCATTCTTAATAACACCAGTTGATTTGTATATAGGTCCAAGAACCAAAGGTGTGGAAGCACTTCCCTAAACATAATTTAAAATATTAAAAAAAATTTTTAACTATCAGTCACTTTATGTGTTCAGTATAAGCAACTAATCAAGAGTTTTTATTGCTGCATGAGCATTTATAACTGGCTTTACTTTCTCTCTGAAAGTTATGTCCTTCTTTTTGTAGAAAGGTTTCTCTGAATGAGAAAACAAAACAAAACATAGAACATCACCTACGTATAAGATTCAACTGTGGTTAATTTGCAGAGCTAATTGTAGCAAAATATTTGCATGGCAATAATTTTCTGGTGTTATCCAGAGTACACACACACACACACACACACACACACATTCACACATACACACACACTACCCTACCTAGAATGTAATTTTCAAATTTAATATAAGAAATGAATATGTTATATCCACCTTATGGAAGAAGAGGAAATCTTATACAAGATTTTGTAGCATTTGAGTTTTCTATATTTTAGAATTTTTTTTGAAAATCATTTTTGCAGATATTTTTGTACAGTTAAAAAAAATCCCATTAAAATGAAAATCCCTCCAAAAAAACCTAAACCAAACCTACTGCTGTTGAGTTGGTTCTGACTCATTGAGACCCCATGTATTATAGAGTTGAACTGAATTCCATACAGTTTTCTTGGCTGTAATCTTTACAGAAGCAGATTGCCAGGGCTCTCTCCCATAGCACCTGTTGGGTGAGTTCAAACCGCCAACCTTTTGGTTAATAGTCGAGCGCAAACTGACTGAAATCTCTAAGATTTGAGTACTGTATCATAGGATAGAATTCTGTTTGGATAAATCTGTGAAATTTGACCTAAAGAACATTCAACATTGATAAGAAAATTATTTTATGATTAAACTGGTGCTAAATTATATACATTAACTGAAATGATGGAAGTCAGGGCAGCTGTTGATAAAGTTTTCTAAATGAAAATTGTGCCTTTTGAATTAAACACCTTACTTTTAATTTTTATTGAGATTCTCTCTAGTTGAAAAGATTTGAAATTTAATGTGTTTTCTTTTTAAATGTAAACATTTCCCTTTAAGAATCATGTGTATTTTCTATTGTTGCAATACTCTGTTAAGATTTAATGTTGAAGTAGGCTACTTACACATTACCAACGTAAATGGATCGTTGAGGACATAACTTACCCCAATCAGAGGTTTGCATTCCTTTTATAACACTTGATTCCAAATAAAACCAAACCAAACCCATTGCCGTTGCGTCCATTCCGACTCTTAGCGACCCTATAGTATCCACCAAGTAAATGAGACTTAAAGCTTAGTTTAGAAGGAACTCTGTCATCTTCTCACAGGAAGAACCAACAATAACAACAACAACAAAAAACCTTATAAACACATTTTTTAAAAACTCAAGAAAGTAAAAGTAAGGCTTTTGATAGATTTGCAGTGCTCAGGGTGTGATAGTTGAGCTCCTCCTCTCCCCTCTCCAATTCCTGTCTGTGGCATAAATTTAAATTTAGCACTTTCAGTCAAATTTATTAAGGGTGTACAAAGCTAGGTGTTGTGAAGAATACCAAGAAGCATATAAATCACAATCTATACTCCCCAATCCTATAAGCTATGTAGATACAGCCTATAGAGATGAAAATAAAACTAACAGCTAACAGCTAAAGGATATATGTGTAAACACTTGCCATCAAGTCAGTTCAAACTCATGGCCACCCTATGTGTGTCAGAGTAGAGCTGTGTGCCATAGAGCTTTCTCTACTTATGATTTTTCAGAAGCAGATCACCAGACCTTTCTTCCAAGACATCTCTGGGTGTACTTAAACCTCCAGTCTTTCAGCTAGCAGCTGAGAACATTATACAATGTATTGTATTGAGAGCAGGCCAAACCGTATTGAGAACATCTTGCTAGGCATTTCAATTCTTCCAACTGCACCTCAGGCAAATATGTTGTTGTTGTTGTTAGGTGCTGTTGAGTCAGTTCCAATTCATAGTGACCCTATGTACAACAGAATGAAACACTGCCTGGTCCTGCACCATGCTTACAATTGTTGTTATGCTTGAGCAAATTGTTGCAGCTGCTGTGTTAATTCATCTTGTTGAGAGTCTTCCTATTTTTCGCTGGCCCCTCTGCTTTACCAAGCATGACGTCCTTCTCCAGCGACTGATTCCTCCTGACAACATGTCCAAAGTATGTGAGATGCAGTCTCGCCATCCTTGCTTCTAAGAAGCATTCTGGCTGTACTTCTTCCAAGACAGATTTGTTCGTTTTGTCAGTCCATGGTATAGTCAATATTTTCCCCCAACTCCACAACTCAAAGGCATCAATTCTTCTTCAGTCTTCCTCATTCATCGTCCAGCTTTTGCATGGATATGAGGCAACTGAAAACACCATGCCTTGGGTCAGGCGCACCTTAGTTCTCAAGGTGACATCTTTGCTTTTGAACACTTTTAAAGAGCTCTCTTGCAGCAGATTTGCCCAATGCAGTGTGTCATTTGATTTCTTGACTGCTGCTTCCATGGGTGTTGATTGTGCATCCTAGTAAAATGAAATCCTTGACAACTTCAGTCTTTTCCCTGTTTGTCATGATGTTGTTTATTGGTCCAGTTGTGAGGATTTTTGTTTTCATTGTGTTGAGGTGTAACCCATACTGAAGGCTGTGGTCTTTGATCTTCATTAATAAGTGCTTCAAGTCCTCTTCACTTTCAGCAAGCAAGGTTGTGTCATCTGCATAATGCAGGCTGTTAATGAGTCTTCCTCCAATCCCGATGCCCCCATTCTTCATATAGTCCAGCTTCTTGGATTATTTGCTCCGCATACAGATTGAATAGGTATGGTGGAAGGATACAACCCTGATGCACACCTTTCCTGACTTTAAGCCACGCAGTATCCCCTTGTTCTGGTGAATGACTGCCTCTTGATCTGTGTACCGGTTCCTCATGAACACAATTAGGTATTCTGGAATTCCCATTTTTCACAATGTTATCCATAATTTATTATGATCAGGCAAATAGGGTGGGCAATTTTGTTGCAGAGTTTATAAATTCCATAGTGACAGATGAAATAGAAATTGTTGGTGTAAGTGGCTCATTACAGCGCTAATGCATGTGTTGGCAATTTCATATTGCCAGCTTGAGACCAGTGAAACTCACCTGGTTTCATACACAAAGTGCTATTTCAATACTCTAAATAACATTGTGAAACAACCACTGTAATTCACCTTTGTGAGGTAGGCCATTACTACTTACATACTAACTGGTTAGAGTCTATTTCTTCTGATAGTTCTTTGAGATTTTTTTTTCTTGGAAAAAGAAAAGTAAGATGTGTGTGAAAAAGTTATATTATTTTATGCCTTTCAGTAAGTGTCACACGGTTACCCTAAGGTTATGATACAAGTGTCCCAATCTTTTACAAGGTTAGAGAGATCTGCTGTTTTATAAACATTTAGTTTGATCTGGGGCATGGTGTCTGTTCCTGCCTAGACTTTCAGTGATCATGCTATCCTTCTTAAAACAGTTCTCTATCACTTGGGGACAGTCTTTTGGTTATCCCTGCATTTCTCTGCAGTGGTTAATATGGTACGGAACACACTCAGAACAGGTGCTCAGCCCATGCATGCTTACTGGATCATCAACACAGCGATGCTCAGTGAAAGCATCTGTGTAACAGCTCATCTAGTTCAGAGAGGCTCTTGACTTCAGTTGTTTTCAAGTTGGTTAGTCCCTAGTACTATCAATATTGTCACCTAATATTATTGAACTTTTCTATCACTGTTAGCCTTTTGGTCTTATGAAACTTTACTTTTAGAATAAAATTATCATCTACATGTCCAAAAAAAAAAAGCCAATGTTTCTCTAGAAAGATGTTATTGATGTATTTTTGGTAAGATGGGGGGCACAATTTTTCCTTGTGAGGAATTGTCTCAAACCATGTAGGATGTTTACCATACCTGGTTCCTGCCTACTAACTACTAGCCATGCTCCCCAGTGATGGTGATAACTAAAGACACTCCTACACATCATACTACCTGGAGGAAAGTGGAGGCAGCCTTGGGTTAAGATTCACCCAGTGAGTGACTCAGTATTAATTTGCATTCAGCATCCATTGATGGGAGCGCTTGCTGTGTTCTAAAACCAGTTCTAGAGCTCAGAAGGATAAAATAATGAATTTATACATAGTCTTTGATTTCACGTATCTTTGAGACTAGTAGGGAAAAAAGACATGCCAGCAAATAAATACAACATGAGGTGGATATGATAAGGAGTAAGAACAACACAGAAAAAAACCTGAGATTAATACTTAGAGGAGAGGTAGGATTTTAACAAATGGATGGTGAGGAAGACCTTGGGAGTGGGGAATAACATTAAAAAAGGTACGGACATGGGATAATGCAGGATATTTGCAGGAACGTGAATGGTGCAGTTCATTTGAAATGGAGGATTTCTATATGGGAGTAACTGGAAATGGTGCCAGATTATGGAAGGCCTTGAGATCCAACTAAAGAGTTTTAGATTTTATTTCGTAAATAGTGGAGAGCCATTGAAGGCTTTTGATAGCGGAAAGGAAATAAATCAGTACACTGATAAAATTCTTAAGAAAGATTACCATTATAGTCTAGATATGTAGGTAATGACAATAAACAGGGAACAAAAAGAAGTGCTTTGCTATTTAGACAGCTGAAAAGGCTGCCAATGAGCAGACGGGTGTGCAAAAATAAGAATCAGCTTTTCTTTAGTTCAAGTATAGCAAAGTTATCAAACGTCAGCGCCCATTATCGGTTAGTGTCTACTGTCTATCTAAAGCTGTATGGCAAAAGTAATTCTGAGGCTGGAGCCTAACTTAAGAAAAAGTTCCATGATAAATTAATGATATTTGGCATGGGATTGGGATCCCGGAGTAGAAGGACAAATGCCGTGTATTCACTACTATAGAGCAAATGCTTTAGATCAAATAAGAGTCTATAAGGCAGCTATCAGACAGAGGCACTTCAGACAACTGCTACATCACTAAAAGACTTTGTTCATGTTTAGTATGAAGAGATATAATGGTCCTACAGCCTTTTCAACAATATCTGCATACTGGATTACAATTCATTACCACGTGGTGTCTCCCAAAGAAATGAACATAGCTTTTTATGTAGAAAATGTAAATTGTCAGACATTTCGGAGCCTGATAAAAGAGTTCGTAACCTCAAGCGACTACGCAGCTGATTTATTTAACTGCTTGTTAATAGTAAAGCCTAGTTCAAGTTAATTTGTTCTATTTAAAGATTTAATTTTGTCATTGATATAAGCCCCATTTCATTTATATTGTTTTCTGGTTTGCTGAATGAATTTCTAATGGCAGCGGATTCCAAAGCGCTGTTTAATCATACAATCTAAAGTTTGTAAACCCTTCTCCACCCCACACACACAAAGGAAATTTGAAGTTGAAATTCATGCAATCATTTCTAACACCTGAAGTTTGTACCTTTTTTTTTTTTTTTTTGGCGGCGGGGAAGCAGTCTGTGATATGGGTGGAAGTTGAGATGGGCATTTTGTTTTACTTCTTTCGGGGTTGATGGGACAAGGGCAGGTAACAGGGATTAAGAAAATATCAATTTAGATGCTTTTGGGAGTTTTCTGCATATTCTTTGGATATGGCTTTCCAAGGAGTTAAGTATCAGCTGTGGGAATGGCTGTAAATCATTTAGACTCCACGGAGTAGTTTATGCAGTCATTGTAAATGCCTAATGACCTGAAGATTCTCAGTGTAGTTTATGAATTAATGCACTTACCCAAAGAACTTCATATAAGATCAACCAGGGATTAATTTTATCCTGGGAAAATTGGCATTCTGTTTTCTTTTTTTTTTAAACATTTAGTATGTGGACATGTAGAAGTATTTTTCATACAACCAACTAACTTATGGTAAAGGTCTTTAATTCATGCTTTTGAGAATTCTGTTACAGCAGTACTTTCATTCTATGACCTTCATTCTATTTCTTTGGAAGAAGGAGCCCAGACAAAACAACTTTGCCGTGGTACTGTTGTCACACTGCATATTATTATATTAGGCATATCTTAACTATTCAATGAGAAACCCTGGTGGCACAGTGGTTAAGCACTTGACTGATAACTGAAAGGTAGGCAGTTTGAACCTACCAGCCTCTCCACAGGAGAAAGAGGTAACAGTTGGCTTCCATAAAGATTGTTGTCGTTAGGTGCCTTCAAGTCAGTTTGGATTCATAGCGACCCTATGTATAACAAAACACTGCCTGGTCCTGTGCCATCCTTACAATCGTTGTTACGCTTTGAGCCCATTGTTGCAGCCACTGAGCCAATTCATTTCATTGAGGGTCTTCCTCTTTTTCACTGATCCTCTACTTTACCAAGCATCCTGTCCTTCTACAGGAACTGTCCGCTCCTGATAACAAGTGCAAAGTACCTGAGACAAAATCTCACCATCCTTGCTTCTAAGGAGCATTCTGGCTGTACTTCTTCCAAGACAGATTTTTCTTGCGTGTTTGTCCTTCTGGCAGTCCATGATATATTCAGTATTCATCACGAACACCATAATTCAAAAGTGTCAATACTTCTTACGCCTTCCTTATTCATTGTCCAGCTTTCACATGCATATGAGGCAATTGAAAATACCATGGCTTGGATCAGGCAGTCCTTAGTCCTCAAAGTGACATCTTTGCTTTTGAACACTTTAAAGAGGTCTTTTGCAGCAGATTTGCCCAATGAAATACGTCGTTGATTTCTTGACTGCTGCTTCCATGGGCATTGATTGGGGATCCAAGGAAAATGAGATCCTTGACAATTTAATCTTTTCTCTCTTTATCGTGATGTTGCTCATTGGTCCAGTTGTAAGAATTTTTGTGTTCTTTCAGTTGAGGTGCAATCCATAGTGAAGGCTGTGGTCTTTGATCTTCATTAGTAAGTGCTTCAAGTCCTCTTCACTTTCAGCAAGCAAGGTTGTGTCATCTGCATAACGCAGGTTATTAATGAGTCTTCCTCCAATCCTGATGCCATGTTCTTCTTCACGTAGTCCAACTTCTTGGATTATTTGCTCAGCATACAGATTGATCAGGTATGGTAAGAGGATACAACCCCAATGCACACGTTTCCTGACTTTAAACCACACTGTATCCTCTTCTTCTGTTCAAACGACTGCCCCTTGGTCTGTGTACAGGTTCTTCTCGAACACAATTAAGTGTTCTGGGATTCCCATTCT
This sequence comes from Loxodonta africana, assembly GCF_030014295.1. Lineage (NCBI taxonomy): Eukaryota > Metazoa > Chordata > Mammalia > Proboscidea > Elephantidae > Loxodonta > Loxodonta africana. The sequence goes on from NC_087369.1 coordinate 97,585,907, forward strand.
TTGCAATGTTGACCCTAATTGGTTATGATCCACAGAGTCGAATGCCTTTGCATAGTCAATAAAACACAGGTGAACATCTTTCTGGTACTCTCTGCTTTTAGCCAGGATCCATCTGACATAAGCAGTGATATCCCTTGTTCCATGTCCTCTTCTGAATCCAGCTTGAATTTCTCGCAGTTCCCTGTCGATATACTACTGTGACTGCTTTTGAATGATCTTCAGCAAAATTTACTTGTGTGTGATATTAATGATATTGTTCAATAATTTCCACGTTGTGTTAGATCACCTGTTTTTGGAACAGGTACAAATATGGATCTCTTCCAGTCGGTTGGTGAGGTAGCTATCTTCAATGTAGATGAGTGGGCACCTCCAGTGCTGCATCTCTTTGTTCGAACATCTCAGTTGGTATGCTCCTGACCCAAACCATCGTATTTTTTTTTGCTAAAAAATAATGCATTTATTATATAAGTAATTAGATTATACAGTGAATTATCAAAGTATTAATATTAAACTGATGGCCTGGTAGCAACCAGAAAGCATATTAGCAGTATTTCACTTTTTGCATTGCTTTCAAAATCTCAACAGCACTTCTGATTTGTTTGAAGGATTGCACAAGTCAGCCTTTCCTTTAATCTCCATCATATGCCATTTAAATTTGGTTGTCTTCTTTAATGAGAACTTGATGCTAATAAATCTAACAAGATAAGGTCAATGTTCACATAGGCTTGTTTGCAGTTTTGGCTAGAATCCTCTCAAGTTCTATGGAACGAGTCATCTTGCCACATGCATCTTAATTGTTAAACAGGACACTCAGCAAGAGAGTGGAAGTTAATAAATAAACATCTATACATCTGTAATCTTAAAAAGTGACCTTTTAATGATGATTGAGTAGCAGCATAGAGTATTATGCAAATACAATAGGCAGAATAGCCAAGCCATGATGTTTTCAGTTACCACATATACATGGGAAAACTGGACAATGAATAAGGAAAACCGAAAAAAAATTGATGTCTTTGACTTATGGTGTTGGCATAGAATATTGAGTATCCCATGGACTGCTAGAAGAATCTGTTTTGGAAGCAGTACAGCCAGAATGCTCCTTAGAAGCACGAATGGGGAGACTTACTTAGTCTTATGTACTTTAGACATGTTATCTAGAGGGACCAGTCCCTGGAAAAGGACATCATGCTTGGTAAAGTAGAGGGTCAGTGAAATAGAGGAAGACCCTCAACAAGATGGATTGACAGAGTGGCTGCAACAGTGGGCTCAAGCATAACAAAGATTGCGAGGATGGCACAAGGGTGGGCAGTGTTTCATTCTGTAGTGCATAAGATCGTTATGAGTCGGAACCCAGATGGCACTTAACTACAGCAATCCACTTTGTGACTCATTTATGGAAACATTTTAAATCATCCCAACACACCTCATCATTTGACATCCATAAGTGTACAGACTATTTTAAATAGCAGCATAAGCCATTAAAAAATTAGGAAATATATCTACTACAAAACACACAAACACAAAATTATTGTGCCCCTTTGGAGTATCAAATATAAAAGCGAGATTTGGATTATGAATTTACAGTGGATTATTTATGCTAGTAATGTCATCAAAGAAGATAACATTAAGAATTGACTTTGAGTATAATTTCAAATTGTTATTTTTGTCGTTGGTGCCGCCAAATCCATTCTGACCCATAGAGACCCTATGTACAACAGGACGAAACACTGCCCTGTTCTGTACCATCCTCACCATTTTTACTATGTTTGAGCCTATTTTTGCAGCCACTGTGTCAATCCATCTTCTTGAGGGTCTTCCTCTTTTTCACTGATACTCTACTTCACCAAGCATGATGTCTTTCTCCAGGGACTAGTCCCTCCTGATAACATGTCCAAAGTGCATAACATGAAGTCTCACCATCCTCACTTCTAAGGAGCACTCTGGCTGTATTTATTCCAAGACAGATGAGTTCATTCTTCTGGTAGTCCACGTCCCTTTCTGAATCCAGCTTGAATATTTGGCAGATCCCTGTGGATGTACTGCTGCAACCGTTTTTGAATAATCTTCAGCAATATTTTACTTGTGTTTGATATTAATGATGTTGTTTGAAAATTTCCACATTCTGTTGGATAGCCTTTCTTTGGAATAGGCACAAATGTGGATCACTTCCAGTAGGTTGGCCAGGTAGCTGTCTTCCAAATTTCTTGGAATAGATGAGTTTGCGCTTCGAGCATTGCATCCATTTGTTAAAACATGGCAATTGGTATTCTGTCAATACCTGCAGCCTTGTTTTTTGACAATGCCTTCAGTGCAGCTTGGATTTCTTCCTTCAATACCGTCAGTTTTTGATCATATGCTACCTCCTGAAATGGTTGAATGTCCATCAGTTCTTTTTGGTACAGTGACTCTGTGTGTTCCTTACATCTTCTTTTGTCCTTTCTCATTTCCTTCATTATTTTGCCCATGTATCCTTCAAAATTGGAACTCGAGGACTGAATTATTTATTTATTTCAGCTTGAGAAATGCCAGGGATATTCTTCCCTATTGATTTTCTAACTCCAGGTCTTCGCACATTTTAGTACTTCACTTTGTCTTCTTGAGCCGCGCTTTGAAATCTTCTGTTCAGCTCTTTTCTTCATCATTTCTTCCATTTGCTTTAGCTACTCTGTGTTCAAAGGCTAATTTCAGAGTCTCTTCTGACATCTATTTTGTTCTTTTCTTTCTTTCTTGTCTTTTAAATGACCTTTTGCTTTCTTCACGTATGATGTCTTTGATGTCATCCCACAACTCGTCTGGTATTCAGTGTTTAGTGTTCAGTTTGTCAAATCTATTCTTGTAATGGTCTCTGAATTCAGATGGATTATACTCAAGGTCGTACTTTGGCTCTTCTGGACTCGTTTTAATTTTCTTCAACGTTGACTTGAACTTGCATATAAGCAATTGATGGTCTGTTCCACAGTTGTCCCCTGGCCCTGTTCTGGCTCATGATATTGAGCTTCTCCATGTCTCTTTCCACAAATGTAGTCAGTTTGGTTCCTCTGTATTCCACCTGATGAGGTCCACAGGTATAGTCAACATTTAGTTGTTGAAAAAAAAAACTATTTGTCTTGGAACGAATAAGTCATTTGCCTTGCAGAATTCTATCATGCTATCTCTGGTGTCGTTTCTATCACCAAGGCCATATTTTCCAACTTCTGATCCTTCTTTGTTTCCATCTTTTGCATTTCAATCACCAGTAATTATCCATGCATCTTGTATCCATGTTTGATCAATTTCAGACTTCTGGAATTGGTAAAATCTTCAGTTTCTTCATACTTTCGAATTGCTACTTTAAATATAATTCTCAATATTCAGGTTGTTTTACCCTAGAATGCTCATTTAGTTTTGACATCTCATATCATATGTTTTCCTTCAAGCCACTATATATCTCTACAATTTTCCCACTATTTTTAAAATAAGATTCTATTGTATTAGCATCTTTGGAATGACTGTTGTGTGTAACATCAAATCTAAGTTACAGTTTGTCTCTTGGTGCCAGATTTGTGTTGTACATTTGTAGTTCCCTGCTGTCTCGATTCTAATGTTGTAGTTTGCTCGTAGAAATGTCTAGAATCTAGCACATATGGCTTTTATGACTTACTAATAAGAAAAAGCTCTCAATTAAAATGCTAACAATAATCTGTTGCTTGAAATTCAATAAATGAAGGGCTTTTGAAGTTTGGCCTTGGTATATTTGTTTTCTATTTTATATACATACCCGTTCCTTATAAAATACAGATGGACAGGATTTTCTTGTTTAGTTTTAGAAAAACTTAAGTGCTTTTGGTTGTAGGTATTTGTTTTTGATTTTAAAATCACAGATTTAAGTGACTTCATGTTAGTACAGCTCATCAATATATAGATTTTTTTCCTGAATTCTTTTCAGTATTTTTCTTGTCCTCTTCCAGATGTAGTCATAGCACGTGAAAATAAAAATCCAAATTAGACTCAAAACAGTGTTGTACTCATGCATAGATAGTATGGTGGATCGCAGGAACATAAAGCATTAATTGGTGAAGCCCAATTCCATGCTGCTTATAGTGTTAGGGAAGCCTGGGTTGAAATTTCATTAAATAGAATATGTGTGTGAAAACATTGTCTGGTCATGAAAATTCATTCTGATTTCTCATCTCTGATTTGCTAATGTTTATAGTCTTTTTCACTTAATCTTTAGGCATATTTTTTCAGTGTGGCATACATTTTATTACCTTTTTGTTACTCTTTGTGTTTAGTTGCCAAAAGCTAGATTTTAAATTCATTAAATGCAGTGATTGCACTGTGCTTCTTCCACCCCTGACAGTTCCTAATAACTGCATTATACACATAGAATAGATTGTGCAGCAAATCTTTGTTGCACAAATGAATCAATGAAATTATGGAGTAGTTAGTTGTACAGATGGAGTATGCTCTTTCCAAAAGTTTACAGATGTGGATATCTGGCTACCCTTAGGTCACTCTGAGATTGTTGTCAGGTGTCTCTTATATCAGTTGCAATAGCCAGATATCTTCAATCACGCCATTCTAGAAGATGTTCTGTAGGTGTCTTAGAAGCCATTTTCAACCTTAGGCCATCTAAATTCCTATGACAAGTAGTATAACATAGTGGTTAAGAGCATGAGATCTAGAGTTAGACTTCTTGGATTGAAACCCTGGCTCCACCACTAACTAGCTTGTGTGACCTTATGTAAGTAATTGACCTCTCCATGACCCAGTTTCTACATCTGTAATATGGGGAAAATAATAGTTCTTTCCTCTTAGAGTTGTTGTGAGAATTGAGTTCATGTATTAAAAATGCTTACGAGGCGGGGGCCAAGATGGCGGACTAGGTGGACGCTACCGCGGATCCCTCTTGCAACAAAGACTCGGAAAAACAAGGGAATCGATCACATACATAACAATCTACGAACTCTGAACAACAAGCACAGACTTAGAGACGGAAAACGAACAAATACGGGCAGACAGCGACTGTTTTCAGAACTAGGAGCCAGCGCACCAGCTGACTACTTGGAAAATCTAGTTTCCCAGTGATGGCTCGGAGACAGCAGTCCATATCAAACCACATAAAGAAACAGACCATGACAGCTTCTCCAACCCCCCAAACAAAAGAATCAAAATCTTTCCCAAATGAAGATACAATCCTGGAATTATCAGATACAGAATATAAAAAACTAATTTACAGAATGCTTAAAGATATCACAAATGAAATTAGGATAAATGCAGAAAAAGCCAAGGAACACACTGATAAAACTGTTGAAGAACTCAAAAAGATTATTCAAGAACATAGTGGAAAAATTAACAAGTTGCAAGAATCCATAGAGAGACAGCATGTAGAAATCCAAAAGATTAACAATAAAATTACAGAATTTGACAATGCAATAGAAAGTCAGAGGAGCAGACTCGAGCAATTAGAATGTAGACTGGGACTTCTGGAGGACCAGGGAAACAACACCAACATAGCTGAAAAAAAATCAGATAAAAGAATTAAAAAAAAAGAAGAAACCCTAAGAATCATGTGGGACTCTATCAAGAAGGATAACTTGCGAGTAATTGGAGTCCCAGAACAGGGAGGGGGGACAGAAAACACAGAGAAAATAGTTGAAGAACTCCTGACACAAAACTTCCCTGACATCATGAAAGAAGAAAGGATATCTATCCAAGATGCTCATCGAACCCCATTTAAGATTGATCCAAAAAGAAAAACACCAAGACATATCATCATCAAACTTGCCAAAACCAAAGACAAACAGAAAATTTTAAAAGCAGCCAGGGAGAAAAGAAAGGTTTCCTTCAAGGGAGAATCAATAACAATAAGTTCAGACTACTCAGCAGAAACCATGCAGGCAAGAAGGGAATGGGACGACATATACAGAGCACTAAACGAGAAAAACTGCCAACCAAGGATCATATATCCAGCAAAACTCTCTCTGAAATATGAAGGAGAAATTAAGATATTTACAGATAAACACAAGTTTAGAGAATTTGCAAAAACTAAACCAAGACTGCAAGAAATGCTAAAGGAGATTGTTTGGCCGGATGACCAATAATATCAGGTACCAGCACAATACAAGGTCACAAAACAGAACGTCCTGATATCAACGCAACTCAAACAGGGAAAGCACAAAAACAAACAAATTAAGACTAATTCTAAAAAATAAATAAATAAATAAACAAAATAATACACACAACAGGAAATCATGGAAATCAATAGGTAAACGATCAAAATAATCAAAAAGAGGGACTAAATATAGGAGGCATTGAACTGCCAGATGGAGAGTGATACAAGGCGAAATAGAAGGATACAAGTTAGGTTTTTACTTAGAAAAATAGGGGTAAATAAAAAGGTAACCACAAAAAGGAATATCAATCCCATAACTCAAGAAAAAAGCCAAGAAAAATGTAACGACTCAATAAACACAAAGTTAAACATTATGAAAATGAGGATCTCACAAGCTACTAAGAAAAACGTCTCAGCACAAAAAAGCATGTGGAAAAATGAAACGGCCAACAACACACATAAAAAGGCATCAAAATGACAGCACTAAAAACTTACTTATCTATAATTACGCTGAATGTAAATGGACTAAATGCACCAATAAAGAGACAGAGAGTCACAGACTGGATAAAAAAACACGATCCATCTATATGCTGCCTACAAGAGACACACCTTAGACTTAGAGACACAAACAAACTAAAACTCAAAGGATGGAAAAAAATATATCAAGCAAACAATAAGCAAAAAAGAAGAGGAGTAGCAATATTAATTTCTGACAAAATAGACTTTAGACTTAAATCCGCCACAAAGGATAAAGAAGGACACTATATAATGATAAAAGGGACAATTGATCAGGAAGACATAACCATATTAAATATTTACGCACCTAATGACAGGGCTGCAAGATACATAAATCAAATTTTAACAGAATTGAAAAGTGAGATAGACACCTCCACATATATAGTAGGAGACTTCAACACACCACTTTCGGAGAAGGACAGGACATCCAGTAAGAAGCTCAATAGAGACACGGAAGACCTACTTACAACAATCAACCAACTTGACCTCATTGACTTATACAGAACTCTCCACCCAACTGCTGCAAAATATACTTTTTTTTCTAGCGCACATGGAACATTCTCTAGAATAGACCACATATTAGGGCATAAAAAAAATCTTTCCAGAATCCAAAACATCGAAATATTACAAAGCATCTTCTCAGACCACAAGGCAATGAAGCTAGAAATCAATAACAGAAAAACTAGGGAAAAGAAATCAAATACTTGGAAAATGAACAATACCCTCCTGAAAAAAGACTGGGTTATAGAAGACATCAAGGAGGGAATAAGGAAATTCTTAGAAAGCAACGAGAATGAAAATACTTCCTATCAAAACCTCTGGGACACAGCAAAAGCAGTGCTCAGAGGCCAATTTATATCGATAAATGCACACATACAAAAAGAAGAAAGAGACAAAATCAGAGAACTGTCCCGACAACTTGAGCAAATAGAAAGTGAGCAACAAAAGAATCCATCAGGCACCCGAAGAAAACAAATAATAAAAATTAGAGCTGAACTAAATGAATTAGAGAACAGAAAAACAATTGAAAGAATTAACAAAGCCAAAAGCTGGTTCTTTGAAAAAATTAACAAAATTGATAAACCATTGGCTAGACTGACTAAAGAAAAACAGGAAAGGAAACAAATAACCCGAATAAGAAACGAGAAGGACGACATCACAACAGAACCAAATGAAATCAAAAGAATCATATCAGATTACTACATAAAATTGTACTCTAACAAATTTGAAAACCTAGAAGAAATGGATAAATTCTTGGAACAATACTACTTACCTAAACTAACACATTCAGAAGTAGAACAACTAAATAGACCCATAACAAAAAAAGAGATTGAAACGGTAATCAAAAAACTCCCAACAAAAAAAAGTCCTGGCCCAGATGGCTTCACTGCAGAGTTCTACCAAACCTTCAGGGAAGACTTAACACCATTACTATTGAAGGTATTTCAAAGTATAGAAAAAGACGGAATACTACCCAACTCATTCTATGAAGCTACCATCTCCCTGATACCAAAACCAGGTAAAGACATTACAAAAAAAGAAAATTTTAGACCTATATCCCTCATGAACATAGATGCAAAAATCCTTAATAAAATTCTAGCCAATAGAATCCAACAACACATCAAAAAAATAATTCACCCTGATCAAGTGGGATTTATACCAGGTATGCAAGGCTGGTTTAATATCAGAAAAACCATTAATGTAATCCATCACATAAATAAAACAAAAGACAAAAACCACATGATCTTATCAATTGATGCAGAAAAGGCATTTGACAAAGTCCAACACCCATTTATGATAAAAACTCTCACCAAAATAGGAATTGAAGGAAAATTCCTCAACATAATAAAGGGCATATATGCAAAGCCGACGGCCAATATCACTCTAAATGGAGAGAACCTGAAAGCATTTCCCTTGAGAACGGGAACCAGACAATGATGCCCTTTATCACCACTCTTATTCAACATCGTACTTGAAGTCCTAGCCAGAGCAATTAGGCTAGACAAAGAAATAAAGGGTATCCAGATTGGTAAGGAGGAAGTAAAGCTATCACTATTTGCAGATGACATGATCGTATACATGGAAAACCCTAAGAAATCCTCCAGAAAACTACTGAAACTAATAGAAGAGTTTGGAAGAGTCTCAGGATATAAAATAAACATACAAAAATCACTTGGATTCCTCTACATCAACAAAAAGAACACCGAAGAGGAAATAACCAAATCAATACCATTCACAGTAGCCCCCAAGAAGATAAAATACTTAGGAATAAATCTTACCAAGGATGTAAAAGACCTATACAAAGAAAACTATAAAACTCTGCTACAAGAAATTCAAAAGGACACACTTAAATGGAAAAACATACCCTGCTCATGGATAGGAAGACTTAACATAGTAAAAATGTCTATTCTACCAAAAGCCATTTATACATACAACGCACTTCCAATCCAAATACCAATGTCATACTTTAAGGGAATAGAGAAACAAATCACTAATTTCATATGGAAAGGAAAGAACCCCCGGATAAGCAAAACATTACTGAAAAAGAAGAAGAAAGTGGGAGGCCTCACCCTACCTGATTTCAGAACCTATTATACAGCTACAGTAGTCAAAACAGCCTGGTACTGGTACAACAACAGGCACATAGACCAATGGAACAGAATTGAGAATCCAGATATAAATCCATCCATTTATGAGCAGCTGATATTTGACAAAGGACCAGTGTCAGTCAATTGGGGAAATAATAGTCTTTTTAACAAATGGTGCTGGCATACCTGGATATCCATTTGCAAAAGAATGAAACAGGACCCATACCTCACACCATGCACAAAAACTAACTCCAAGTGGATCAAAGACCTAAACATAAAGACTAAAACGATAAAAATCATGGAAGAAAAAATAGGATCTACCCTAGGAGCCCTAATACAGGGCACAAACAGAATACAAAACATTGCCAAAAATGATGAAGAGAAACCAGATAACTGGGAGCTCCTAAAAATCAAACACCTATGCTCATCTAAAGACTTCACCAAAAGAGTAAAAAGACCACCTACAGACTGGGAAAGAATATTCAGCTATGACATCTCAGACCAGCGCCTGATCTCTAAAATCTACATGATTCTGTCAAAACTCAACCACAAAAAGACAAACAACCCAATCAAGAAGTGGGCAAAGGATATGAACACACATTTCACTAAGGAAGATATTCAGGCAGCCAACAGATACATGAGAAAATGCTCTCGATCATTAGTCATTAGAGAAATGCAAATTAAAACTACGATGAGATTCCATCTGACACCAACTAGACTGGCATTAATTCAAAAAACACAAAATAATAAATGTTGGAGAGGATGCGGAGAGACTGGAACTCTCATACACTGCTGGCGGGGTTGTAAAATGGTACAACCACTTTGGAAATCCATCTGGCGTTATCTTAAACAGTTAGAAATAGAACTACCATACAACCCAGAAATCCCACTCCTCGGAATATACCCTAAAAATACAAGACCCTTCACACAAACAGATATATGCACACCCATGTTTATTGCAGCTCTGTTTACAATAGCAAAAAGCTGGAAGCAAACAAGATGTCCATCAACGGACGAATGGGTAAATAAATTGTGGTATATTCACACAATGGAATACTATGCATCGATAAAGAACAGTGAGGAATCTCTGAAACACTTCATAACATGGAGGAATCTGGAAGGCATTATGCTGAGCGAAATGAGTCAGTTGCAAAAGGACAAATATTGTATAAGACCACTATTATAAGATCTTGAGAAATAGAAAAAACGGAAAAGAACACATACTTTTGTGGTTACAAAGCGGGGAGGGAGGGAGGGAGGGAGGGAGAGGGCTTTTTATTGATCAATCTGTAGATGGGAACTGCTTTGGGTGAAGGGAAAGACAACACTCAAAACATGGAAGGTCAGCCTAATTGGACAGGATTAAAAGTAAAGAGGTTTCCGAGATAAAATGAAAGCTTCAAAGGATAGCGAAGCAGGGGCTGGGGTCTGGGGAACTTGGTTTGAGAGGACTTCTAAATCAATGGGCAAAACAATTCTATTATGAAAACACTCTGCATCCCACTTTGAATTGTGCCACCTGGGGTCCTAAATGCCAACAAGCAGCCATCTAAAATACATTAATTGGTCTCAACCCACCGGGAGCAAAGGCAAAGGAAGAACACCAAGGTCACACGACAACTAAGAACCCAAGAGACAGAAAGGGCCACTTGAACCAGAGACCTACAATATCCTGAGACCAGAAGAACTAGTTGGTGCCCGGCCACAATCGATGTCTGCCCTGTCAGGGAACACAAGAGACAACTCCTGAGGGAGCAGGAGACCAATGGGATGCAGACCCCAAATTCTCATTAAAAGACCACACCTAATGGTATGATTGCAACTAGAGGAATCCCAGAGACAATGCTCCCCAGAACTTCTGATGGCAGAGGACAGGAACCATCCCCGAAGACAAATCATCAGGCATGAAAAGGACTGGTCAGTGGGGGGGAGAGAGATACTGATGAAGAGTGAGCTAATTAAATCAGGTGGACACAGGAGAGTGTGTTGGCAACTCTTGACTGGAGGGGGGATGGGAAGATAGAGAGAGAGGGAAGAAGGTAAAATTGGCACGAAACGAGAGACTGTAAGGGCTGACTCAATAGGGGGAGAGCAAGTGGGAGAAGGGAGTAAGATGTATGTAAACCTACATCTGACAGACTGATTGGAATGGTAAATGTTCACTTGAAGCTTAATAAAAATTTAAAAAAAAAAAAAAACAGCAAGGATGTACTCTGTGACACAGATTAGGACACAATAAACCTAAATAATGGCTATAAAAAAAAAATGCTTACAATAGTGGCAAATGTTAGTTACTGGTATGATAGTGGGTCCTGCTGCTTCTTAAAAACTAAAAAAAAAAAAAATTCCAATCATTTTTCTATTTTTAAACAAAGCAGACAAATTTTGATGGCTTATTTTATATACCTATAAATATAAAATGGAGTCATGATTTTTCCATTTGGGAAAATAAATTTAAAATTTACACACGCATACATTCATACACACACAAACACACACAATATTAGCAATAATACTGTGCCCCAAACTTGTAAATCAATGCTGTTAATACCAAGCTTTAATGGAACAAAGTGACATGAGATAAAAATAGAAAGTCTGGGTAAGTGTGTATGCCATATAAAACAGCATTAAAGTCACAAATGGTCCAGTTGATAGCTTGGTATTTTATCATAATGTTCATCCTTAGCAGTAATTTGAACATCACCACTATGTCTGTGAGAAAATATAGCAAAATGCAGATGGTTTTAAAAGCTGGAAGTTTGTATGCCAGATATTGAGAATGGGCTTTTTGCATTTAATGGATGCCCTCACTTTGAAGGGACATGCTGATTAATTGACTGAGGAATTCTAATCAATTCTAAGCCTTGCTAAATGTCTCCTTGGATATTTGTTATGGATTTGATTTATTTAGCCTTTTCAGCCTTCATGCTTCCTTAAAAATGACCGTGTATCTAATTAGCAAAGTTTTCACGCTTATATTCAGAAATGCATTGATCAGGCCAATTTGCTAATTATGTCAGTGACTTGAAAGATCACATGCATAAATGAAAGTCAAAACAATAAGTGTGAACTCTGTTACTTCTTTCAAAATCCAGTGATCCAAGGGTGCAGGCTATTAGTTGGTGAAACCTTGAAAGCTATCTCAGGCCTATATCCTTTATCAGATCCATGTCCTTTCTCAAGGTCTTAATGAAAGGGCTTACAAAAGCAAAGGCAAGGTAACATAGTATGTGGAGTAACTTACATTTACTACATCTAAAGTTCAAATAGTCATCTATAGAGAACAGCTCATTTTATTAAATTTATAGACATCACAATTGTTATGGATTGAATTGTGTCCCTCAAAAACATGTTTTGTAAATCCCAACCTCTATGCCTGTGGTTATAATTCCATTGGGAATGGGTTGTCTTTGTTATGTTAATGAGATAGGATTAGTGTAGGGTGTGTCATGAGTCAATCTCTTTTGAGATGTTGTTAGATGCCCTTGAGTCACTTCTGACTCATAGCAACCCCATGTACAACAGAATGAAACACTGCTGGGTCCTGTGCTACCCTCACAATCCTTGCTATGCTTGAGCCCGTTGTTGCAGCCACTGTGTCAGTCCATCTCGTTGAGGGTCTTCCTCTTTTTCACTGACACTCTACCAAGCATGATGTCTTTCCCTAGGGACTGGTCCCTCCTGATAGCACGTCCCAAGTACATGAGACAAAGTCTCACCATCCTTGACTCTAAGGAGCACTCTGGCTGTACTTTTTCCAAGACAGTTTTGTTCGTCCTTTTGGAAGTCCATGGTATATTCAATATTCTTTTCCAACACCAAAGAGATTAAACAAGCAATTAAAGAAGAGAGATGGGGTAAAATGGATGCCAAGACACATGGAGATCTTCAAGGAACCAGGAAGCAGAAGCTAACGAGACAAGGACCTTCCACCAGAGCCAAGAGAGAGGGAAAGCCTTCCCTTGAAGTCGGCCCTCAGAAATCTGCCTTCTAGCTTCCTAAACTATGAGAAGATAAATTTCTGTTTATTAAAACCATCCACTTGTGGTATTTCTGTTATAGCAGCACAAGATACCTAAGAAAATTTATTTCTACAGTTTTGTTGACAATATATTATATTCAAGTACAAGTATCTACTGCAGTTCATAAAATGGAATGTGGAACCTGGATGCATGAAAATTGCAGGGCATTTAAAATCAAGAAATTACTTCATGTATCTCTTTTCTATTTTTATAATTCACTCCTCAAACATATATAAAGAGCAAAAGAAACCTAATATCCCCTCTGAGAAGTCATTAAACTTTCTAGTTGAGTGATATTTCAAGAATATATGAGCATCCACCATAAAAATGTATATCTCATTCTGTTGGACATAAACTATAATTTTTCCCTAGCCATTCATATGCTATCATCAAAACTAATCCATAAGCTTTTCTATTTATCTCTTTATCATATTTAATCACTATAATAGTACTTTAAAGTCTTTTGTAAACTGTTAGGAAGATTACCTAAGAAATTTAGCTTCCATATTCCTTTTGGCACACTTACACAATTTCCTCCTGATACTTGTAATGCACTTTTTTTTTATTGTGATTTAGGTGAAAGTACACAGCTCAAGTTAATCCCTCATTCAAAAGTTTATACACACATTATTTTGTGACATTGGTTGCAATCCCCACAATGTGACAGCACATTCCCTCTTTCCACCCTGGGTTCCCTGTGTCCACTCATCCAATTCCTGTCCTTTACTGACTTCTTGCCCTGCCTTTGGACAGGGGATGCCCATTTGGTTTCATATATTTGATTGAACCAAGAAGCACGTTCCTTACATGTTTTATAGGCCTGCTTAATCTTCGTCTAAAAAGTGGACTTCGGGGATGGTTTTTGTTCTGGGTTAGCAGAGCATCTGGAGGCCACAGTTTCAGGGGTTCCTGCAGTGTCTTAAGCCTGGTCTTTTTACATAAATTTGAATTCTGTTCTACATTTTCCTCTTGTTCTGTCCAGGACTCTCTGTGTGTTCCCTGTCAGGGTAGTCATTGGTAGTAGCTGGGCACCATCTAGTTCTTCTGGTTTCAGGCTGACGGAACCTCTGGTTCATGTGGTCCTTTAGTCCTTTGGGATAGTATTTTCCTTGTGTCATTGGTTTTATTCATTCTCCTTTGTTCTGAGCGGGATGGGAAGAATAGATGTACATTAGATGGCCATTTGCAAGCTTTTAAGACCCCAGACACTACTCACCAAAGTGGGATGTAGAACATTTTCTTAACAAAATGTGCTTTGGGTTTAAAAAAAAAATTTTTTTTTTTTGGGTTATGCCAATTGACCTAGATGTCTCCCGAGACTATGATCCCCAGGCCCCAGCCCCAACTACTGGGGCCTTCAAAGTGTTTGGATGTGTCTAGGAAACTTCTATGCTTTTGTCTTGCTCCAGTTGTGCTGACTTCCCCTGTATTTTGTGTTGTCCTTCCCTTCACTGAAGTTGACACTTGTCTACTATTAGTGAATTCCCCCTCCCTCCCTCCCCACCTTCATAACCATCAAAGAATGCTTTTTTCTGTGTGTAAATCTTTTCTTGAGTTCTTATAATAGTGGTCTCATACAATATTTGTCGTGTTGTGACTGCCTTATTTCACTCAGCATAATGCCCTCCAGATTCATCCATGTTGTGAGATGTTTCACAGATTCATCATTGTTCTTTATTGTTGGATAGTGTTCCATTGTACGTATGTACCATAATTTGTTTATCCAGTCATCTGTCGATGGGCATTTAGATTGTTTCTATCTTTTTGCTACTGTGAACAGTGCCGTAGTGAACATAGGTGTGCATATGTCTATTTGTGTGATGGCTCTTATTTCTCTAGGGTATATTCCTAGGAGTGAGATTGCTAGCTCATATGGTTTTTCTATTTCTAACTTTTTTTTTAATATATTTTTTCTTTTTTATTGTACTTTTGATGAAGGTTTACAGAACAAACTAGTTTCTCATCAAATAGTACACACATTGTTGTATGATAAAAAAAATGTATGATATTGGCTAATAATCCCACGACATGTCAGCACTCCCCTTTTTCAACCCTGGGTTCCCTATTACCAACTTTCCTGTTCCCTCCTGCCTTCCAGTCCCTGCCCCAGGGCTGGCATACCCCTTCAGTCTTGTTTTGTTCCATGGGCCTGTTCAGTCTTTGGCTGGAGGGTGTACCTCAGGAGTGACTTCATTAGTGATCTGAAAGGGTGTCCAGGGCCATACTCTCTGGGTTTCTCCAGTCTCCGTCAGGCCAGCAAGTCTGGTCTTTTTGAGTTACAATTTTGTTCTGCATTTTTCTCCAGCTCTCTCCAGGACCCTCTATTGTGATCTCTGTCAGAGCAGTCAGTGGTGGTAGCCAGGCAGCATCTAGTTGTACTGGAATCAGTCTGGAGGAGGCCATGGTAGATGTGGTGCATTAGTCCTTTGTACTAATCTTGACTTTGTGTCTTTAGTTTTCTTCATTCTTCCTTGCTCCTGGAGGGGTGAGACCAGTGGAGTATCCTAGATGGCCGCTCACAGGCTTTTAAGACTCCAGACGCTACTCACCAAAGTAGAATGTAGAACATTTTCTTTATAAACTATGTTATGCCAATTGAGCTAGATGTTCCCCGAGACCATGGTCCCCAGAGCCCTTAGCCCAGTAATTTGGTCCCTCAGGGAGTTATGTACCTTGTATAAGTTGTGCTGGTTTCTGCAGTATTGTGTGCTGTCTTACCCGTTACCAAAGTTACCACTTATCTATTGTCTATTAAGTGTTTTTCAATCTCCAACCCTCCCCTCCCTCGTAACCATCAAAGATTGTTTGTTTTTGTATGTAAACCTTTTCATGAGTTTTTACAGTTGGGGTCTCATACAGTATTTGTCCTTTTATGATTGACTTATTTCACTCAGCTAATGGCCTCTGGATTCATCCATGTTATGAGATGCTTCACTGGTTCATCGTTGTTCTTCATTGTTGCTTAGTACTCCATTGTGTTTATGTACCACAGTTTGTTTATCCATTCATCTGTTGATGAACATGTAGGTTGTTTCCATCTTTTTGCTATTGTGAACAATGCTGCAATGAACATGGGTGTGCATGTGTCTATTCTTGTGATGACTCTTATTTCTCTAGGGTATATTCCTAGGTGTGGGATTGCTGAATCATATGGTTTTTCTATTTCTAGGTCTCTAAGAAAACGCCATATTGTTTTCCAAAATGGCTGTATCATTTTGCATTCCCACCAACAGTGCATAAGAGTTTCGATTTCCCTGCAGCCTCCCCAGAATTTGCTATTTCCTGTTTTATTGATTCGTGCCAGTAATGCTGGGGTGAGATGGTATCTCATTGTGGTTTTGATTTGCATTCTCTGATGGCTAGAGATCATGAGCATTTCCTCATGTGTCTGCTGGCCTCTTGAATGTCATCTTTGGTGAAGTGTCTGTTCATTTCCTTTGCCCATTTTTTAACTGGATTATTTGTCTTTTTGTTGTAGAGGTGTTGGATTTTCTTGTAGTTTTTAGAGATTAGACCTTTGCTGAATTTGTAATAGCCGAAGTGTTTAATTTTTAGAAGATCCCAGTTACCTAGCTTATCCTCTGGAGATTGTGTGTTGTCGATTGTGGTTTGTATCCTGTTAATGCCGTGTATTAGGGCCCCTAGCGTTGATCCTATTTTTTCTTCTATGAACTTCATAGTTTTTGGATTTATATTTAGGTTTTTGATCCATTTTGAGTTAGTTTTTGTTTATGGCGTGAGATATGGGTTCTGTTTCTTTCTTTTTTTTTTTTTGCAGATGGACATTAAGTTTTGCCAGCACCATTTGTTAAAAAGACTGTCTTTTCCCCATTTGATGGACTTTGGGCCCTTGTCTAAGATCAGTGACCATAGATGGATGGATTTACATCTCAGTTCTCAATTCTGTTCCATTGGTCAATGTATCTGTCATTGTACCAGTACCAGGCTGTTTTGACTACCGTAGCTGTATAGTAGGTTCTGAGATCAGGTAGTACGAGTCTTCCTACTTTCTTCTTCTTCAGTAGTGCTTTACTTATCCAGGACTTCTTCTCTTTCCATATAAAGCTAATGATAAGTTTTTCTGTCTCTTTAAAGAATGTTGTTGGTATTTGGATCTGTATTGCATTGTATTTGTAAATCACTTTGGGTAGAATTGTCATAGATGATTATTATGGTTGTCTTCATGATGGATCGTCCCTTTAATCATTATATAATGCCCTTCTTTGTCTTTCGTGGTGGATTTTGTTTTAAAATCTATTTTATCTGAGATTAGTATTGCCAATCCTGCTCTTTTTTGGTAATTATTTGCTTGATATATTTTTTTGATTTTATGAAATTTAAGTCTTTGTTTCTAAGGTATGTCTCTTGTAGACAGCATATTGATGGATCCTGTTTTTTATTCATTCTGTCACTCTTTGTCTCTTTATGGGTGCATTTAGGCCATTTACATTCAGTGTAATTATTAATAGGTGTGAGTTTATTGCTGTCATTTTGTAGTGCTTTTTTTTTTTTTGTGGTGCTAACATTTTCTTTCTTCCTCTTACTCTCCAGTGCTGAGTTCCCTTTGTTTGTGTATTTCTTTTGTTTTTGCAGGTTTTTTTTTCTTTTATTGAGACTTTATTTTTTTTTTTTCTTTATTTTGATGAGTAGGTTTATTAACTTTCTTTGTGGTTACTTTGAAATTTAGTGTTATCTTCCTAGGTATGAACCAGTCTATTATTACTTGATATTGCCTTGCCCTCCTCTCCATTAGAAAGTTCTACACCTATACGTTTAATCCCTCTTTTATTGTTCTGACATTGTTGTCATTTAGAGATTAACCTCTCTGGTTCCCTGTTGCAATTCTTTTGGTTTTGGATAGTCGTTGAGAGTTCATTTCCTAGGGTGGTATCTGGCTGGTCCTCTGTCAGTTTCCTATTCCATTCAGTGTTTGGCCAAATTCTTTATCTCTTCATTTGACACTTCAGGTTCCAGGAATGACATTTGTCTCTATTTTACTTAGTTTTTTGGGTCTTTGCTGTGGAGGGACAGTGTGGTGCTTCTATCTATGACACCATGCTGGCCAGAAGTCCTATTTCTAGCTTTTTAAGGAGGTGCCATATTGTTTCCAATGTGGTTGTACCGTTTACATTCCCATCAGCAGTGCGTAAGAGTTCTAGTCTCCCCGTAACCTATCCAACATTTATTATTTTGTGTTTTTTGGTTTAGTGCCAGTATTGTCAGAGTGAGATATCTCAGTGTAGTTTTGATTTGCATTTCTCTAATGGCTAATGATCATAAACATTTCCTCATCTGTTTGTTAGCAGCCTGAATTTCTTCTTTGGTGAAATGTCTATTCAATCCTTTGCCCATTTTTTAATTGGATTATTTGTCTTTTTGTTGTTGAGGTTTTGCAGTATTTTGTGGATTTTACAGATTAGACCCTTATAGGGTATGTTGTAGCCAATTTTTTCCCCAGTCTGTGGGTTCTCTTTTTACTGTTTTGGTGAAGTCTTTCGATAAGCATAAGTGTTTGATTTTTAGGAGCTACCAGTTACCTAGTTTCTCCTCTCGTGTTTGTGCATTGTTAGTTATGGTTTGTATACTATTTACGCCATGTATTAGGCCCCCTAGTATTGTCTGTATTTTTTCTTCCATGGTCTTTATCATTTTAGATTTTATATTTAGGTATTTGATCCATTTTGAGTTAGTTTTTGTGTATGGTGTGAAGTATGGACCCAGTTATTTCAGCACTATTTGTTAAAGAGACCATCTTTTCTGCATTTAATGGTCTTTGGACCCTTGTCAAATATCAGCTGCTTATAGATGGATGAATTTATGTCTGGGTTCTCAGTTTTGTTCCATTGGTTTGTGTATCTATTGTTGTACCAGTACCAGGCTGTTTTGACTACCGTGGTGGTTTAATAGGTTCTAAAGTCAGGTAGTGTGATGCCTTCCACTTTATTCCTCTTCTTCAGTAATGCTTTACTTAACTGGGGCCTTTTCCCTTTCCATATAAAGTTGGTAATTTTTTTTTCCATCTTGTTAAAAAATGTTGTTGGAATTTGAATTAGGATTGCATTGTATCTGTAGATTGCTTTGGGTAGAACTGACATTTTCACCATGTGGAGTCTTCCTATCCATCAGCATAGTATCTTTTTCTACTTATGTAGGTCTGTTCTGGTTTCTCGCAGTAGTGTTTTGTAGTTGTCTTTGCATAGATCTTTTACGTCTCTAGTTAGGTTTATTCCTAAGTACTTTAACTCCTTAGAGGCTATTGTGAATGGTATTCATGATGTATTTTTAGCTATGCATATAATATGTAATCTTCTAAATCATAATGCATAATGCCCAATTCTTTCCCTCTAATGAAAGGAAATAATAAACATAAAAATAAGCTCAGAGAGAGAGGGACATCCAAGTTTGAAGTAAGTGCTTCTCAAGTGTCTGAATAATATTGCTGTTTTTTTCTCTAGAATGGATAAGAAATTTTTTCTCTACTCTGAACTTTGGAGGAGGCAAAATGGGAAATCTGAATAAATATCTGCATTTGTAGAAATTTAATTACCCGAGACTCATTTTTTACTTAAAATGCAGTTAAAAAAAAACCTTAATAATTCACAACTAATCAAGAGAGGAAGCCCAGTGTTGATATAGAGCAAAAGATAACTATAAAAATTTTAAATAAAAGAAATATAATTTTATTCCTTTAAGGTGCATATTTTAACAAGAATGAGAATAATAAAGTAAATTATTAGAGGCCATTAGTAGTCTTGCTTTAATAGATAAGAATGCAACTGTGATTTTAATAAGCATGTCAATGAAACGAAATAAATATTCCTAAAGCACTGTACATGTTTAAAAAATGCTGTTTAAATATTATTCTTGAAATCTTATTTACATTGTCTAATTACTTAGCAAATTCTCTAAAGATATTCTGAAGACAAATATCAGCCTGACTTAATTATTTTTGAAAAAGTCAAATTCATGGAGTCTACATTAATGAGTTTATACTACTATATCATTAGTTCCCAGAATACTAGTCACACTCATTTTTATGGGGAATTTCAACAGCAAATTTCAAGTAAATTATAAATTAATTTTGGACTATTGCCACTGTACTCCTACTGTTAATATGGATAACTAAAGATGGATGACAATTCCATAATTTATTTAGTCTTCTGATGGTTTCAGTTATTCATAGCAAAGCAACCTTTCCTGTCAGGTTATTTACATTTATTTTCTTCGCTACATAATACATTATGTTATGTTATTTACAGGTTGTTTAATTGCTTCTCTATAAATAGATTGATCTGAAGATATGACAGCAGCAGTTCACTAAAACAGATACATGAGAAATTTTTCATACTTTTCAGTTTTGATCACAGTTATGAAGCACTTTACCCAAGAGATTATGCCCTCCCCAAATAATTCATACAGGCTTGCCTCATTTTATTACGCTTAGCTTTTTTACATTTCACAGATACTGCATTTCTTACAAATTGAAAGTTTGTGGCAACCCTGTGTCTAGCAAGTCTGTTGGTCCCATTTTTCCAACACCATGTAGTTACTTCATGTTTCTGTGTAATAGTTTGGTAATTATTGCAATATTTCAAACTTTTTCATTATTATTATATCTGCTATGGTGATATGATCAGTGATCTTCGATGTTAATATTGTAATTGTTTTGGGGCTCCACAAATGGCATGCATATAAGACGGCGAACTTAATAAATGTTGTGTGTGTTTTGATGGCTCCATCTGACCAGCCGTTCCTGTCTCTGTCCCTCTTCTTGGGATTCCCTGTTCCCTGAGACATGACAATATTGAAATTAGGCTGATTAATAACCCTAGAATGGCCTCTAAGGGTTTGAATGAAAGGAAAAGTGGCATGTCTCTCACTTTAAATCAAAAGCTAGAAATGATTAAACTTAGTGAGGAAGGCATGTCAAAAGCCAAGACAGGCCAAAAGCTAGTCTTCTTGTGCCAAGCAGTTAACAAAAATGTGAATTTAAAGGAAAAGTCCTTGAAGGAAATTAAAAGTGCTACTCCAATGAACACAGGAATGTTAAGAAAGCTAAACAGCCTTACTGCTGACATGGAGAAAGTTCTAGTGGCTTGGTTAGAAGATCAAACCAGCTACAACATTCCCTTAAGCCAAAGCCGAATCCAGCAAAAGGTGCTAACTTTCTTCAATTCTGTGAAGACTGAAAGAGGTAAGGAAGCTCCAGAAGAAAAGTTTGAAGCTATCAGAGGTTGGTTCCTGAAGTTTAAGGAAGGAAGCCATCTCCATAGCATAAAAGTGGGAGGTGAAGCAGCAAGTGCTGATGTAGAAGCTGTGGCAAGTTGTCCAGAAGATCTAGCCGGGATAACTGATGAGGGCGGCCACACTAAACACCAGATTTTCACTGTAGATGAAACAGCCTCATGTTGGAAGAAGATGCCATCTGGGACTTTCATAGCTAGAAGGGAGAAGTCAATTCCTGGCTTCAAAGCTTCAAAGGATAGACTGAGTCTCTTGTTAGGGGCTAATGCAGATGGTGACTTTTAAGTTGAAGCCAGTGCTCATGTACCACTCCAAAAATTCAAGGACCCTAAATAATTATGCTAAATCTACTCTGCCTGTGCTCTATAAATGGAACAACAAAGCCTGGATGACAGCACATCTGTTCACAACATGGTTTACTTAACATTTTAAGCCCATTGTTGAGACCTACTGCTCAGAAAAGAAAAGATCCCTTTCAAAATATTAAGCTCATTGATAATGTACCTGGTCACCCAAGAACTCTGATGGAGATGTACAAGGAGGTGAATGTTGTTTTCATGCATGCTAAACACAAAATCCATTCTATAGCCCATGGGTAGAGGAGTAATTTCTGCTTTCAAGTCTTATTAAATACATTTCTAGCTGCTGTAAATAGTGATTTCTCTGATGAGTCTGGACAAAGTAAATTGAAAACCTTCCGGAGAGGAATCACCATTCTAGATGCCATTAAAAACATTCGTGATTCACAGGAAGAGGTCAAAATACCAACATTAACAGGAGTTTGGAAGACGTTAACTCCAACCTTCATGGATGACTTTGAAAGGTTGAAGAGTTCAGTGGTGGAAATAACTGCAAATGTGGTAGAAACAGCAAGAGAACTAGAAGTGGAGCCTGAAGATGTGACTGAATTGCTGTATTCTCAACATAAAACTTGAACGGATGAGGAGTTGCTTCTTGTGAATGAGAAAAGAAAGTAGTTTCCTGAGATGGAATCTACTCCTGGTAAAGAGGCTGTGAACATTGTTGAAATGACAGCAAAGGATTCAGAATATTTCATATAAACTTATTTGATAAGGCAGTGGCAGGTTGTGAGAGGATTGACTCCAGTTTTGAAAGAAATTCTACCATGGGTAAAGTGCTATCAAACAGCATTGTGTGCTACAGAGAAATCTTTCATGAAAGAAGAATTGATCGATGCAGCAAACCTCATTGCTGTCTTATTTTAAGAAATTGCCACAGCCACCCCAACCTTCAACAACCACCACCCTGATCAGCCACCAACATCAAGGCAATATCCTCCGCCAGCAAGAAGATTACAACTCGTTGAAGGCTCAGGTGATGTTTAGCATTTTTTATCAATAAAGTATTTTTTAATTAAGGTATGTACATTTTTTTAGACAAAATGCTGTAACATACTTAAAAGACTGCACTATAGTGTAAACATTACTTTTATATGTACTGGGAAACCAAAAAGTTTGTGTGACTCTCTTTATTGCAATAATTGCTTTATTGTGTTGTTCTGGAACCAAACCTGAAATGTCTCCAAGCTGTGCCCATATATATTTACTATAAACCAAAAAAAAAAAAAACCCAAACCCACTGCCGTCGAGTCGATTCCGACTCATAGCAACCCTACAGAACAGAGTAGAACTGCCCCATACAGTTTCCAAGGAGTGCCTGGCAGATTTGAACTGCTGACCTCTTGGTTAGCAGCCATAGCACTTAACCACTACACCACCAGGGTTTCCGATATATATATATATATATATATATATATATATATATATACGCACACACATATACATACTTATTTGATAAATTTCCAGATAATAAAACAGTCCATAACAAATTATACATTTGCTTTCATTTATAATCTATGATTGTGTTTAACAGGTTCTTGTAAATTTTTTACTTAAGCATTTCTGTAAGGATGTACAAAACTTTGTCCCTCCCCCCAAGCCTTTTTGAACTATGGATGCTGAATTTAAGATGGACTGTTGGAATAAGAAGTGGAAATAGCTCGTGGATAAGGAAACAAGAGCTACAGTCCTATTCCAGTAGAATTGTGTAGTTATTTGTATAAGGAAGTATAGTCCCTATTTTCCTTGACATCTCCTCTACCTCTTTTATGTCTTTTTCAGAGTTGGATTGTAGTTTTCTAGTATATGGAAGAAACTTTGAAAGGGCAGAAATCAACGGGGAAAGGCTTCTTAACATCACCTGGCAAGAACTTACTGAAGTTGGCGTAATCCGGACTGACCACCAGGATATTATATTAAAAGCAGTTGCTGGTATTCATAAAAAGGTGAGTAGAGCACTATATTACCCATATTTTTATGCAAATAATACATGCTTTCTGTGTTTTCTTTACCAACTGCTCCCACCCCCCATGAAATATTTTTGTAAGTGCCACTATGCCGATTTTTCCTATAAAAAAAAATATGTTACTATAAAAAATTATCATAGCATGTATAGATATGATACCTATCTTTCTAGTTAACAAAAAATAAGGTCAACAACCATGATTCTGTCTGCTACGTGGTCTACAGTAAATTGCGATTTTTCACCTTTCCAGTGGAAAGATGATTATGACAGTATGTTCTAATTACTGTGTTTATGAATTCTGGTGGGCCCCTCTCATTTCCATATTCAAATCATGGTTATTTCTGAGGTGTTTGCTGTTTTTCACTATGAGTTGGAATTGACTTGACGGCAATGGATTTGGGTTTTTTTTTTTTTTGCTGTTTTTTGCTCTGCCTGGGGATGATGTGTCCCATCTATCTTGGGAAAACTCACAAATATTTTGTCTAAAGTCACTTCCTCCCAGAAATCAAAGTTGGGGATACTAGTTTTGGTGAATTAGCTTGCAAATTCCTATAAAATCAAAGGAGAGAGAGAGGGCTACTGTGTCCACTGAGGCTCAAAATGAATCAAAAAATATCAAAGGAATTATCAAGACCAGATACAATATTCGAGATAACTGTCTCTGCAGGAATAAACTTGCCAATTTTCTCTAATAGGGGTCTGAGTGGTGCAAGCAGCTTATATCAACTGCTAACCTAAAGGTTGGCAGTTTGAACCCATAGTGGCTCTGCAGAAGGAAGGCCTGGCAAACTGCTTGCTTAAAGATTACAGCCAAGAAAACCCTATGGAGCAGTTCTATTCTGTAAAACATGGGGTAGCCATCAATTGGAATAGACTTGACGACATCTTATTTTTTTCTTTTAATTATGTCAAATTCAGCCCAAACTCAATAATAAATATAAGGGCAAACATAGAACTATTTAATAAGGATTAAAAGCTTAGAAAAACTTGGAATTTTTCATTATGTCAAAGCTGTAATCGTCCTAAAATCTATTAATCATTCAAAAAATATTCATCGAGGACCTTTAATTATTTGATAATTCAAGCAATATCATATGCCTAATATGTTAACTTTCATTTCTCACATTTTAATTTGTGATGCTTAAAACCAATTTATTTCTAGTAAAATTTTAAATATTCTAATTTCCCATATCTCTTTGGGATGAATTTCATTCTTTTACTTTTTCTGTAAGGACACTGTGCATTTTTTAAAAAATGAAGTCTCTGTGTATCTCTGCCATTTTCCTTCATTATCTAAGTAGACTTTTCAAGAGAGTGACAATATGTCTGTTTTATTGCACTTTTTTAAAATTGATTTTTATTGTGCTTTAAGTGAAAGTTTACAAATCAAGTCAGTCTCTCATACAAAAATTTATACACACCTTGCTCTACACTCCTAATTGCTCTCCACCTAATGAGACAGCACACTCCTTCCCTCCACTCTCTATCCTCGTGTCCATTTGGGCAGTTTCTGGTCCCCTCTGCCCTCTCATCTCCCCTACACACAGGAGATGCCAACACAGTCTCATGTGTCTACATGATCTAAGAAGTCCATCCTTCACCAGTATCATTTTCCAATCCATATTCCAGTCCAATCCATGTCTGAAAAGTTGGCCCCGGGAATGGCTCCTGTCCTGGGCCAACAGATCTGGGGACCATGACCTCCAGGGTCCTTCTAGTCCCAGTCTGACCATTAAGTCTGGTCTTTTATGAGAATTTGGGGTCTGCATCCCACTGCTCTCCTGCTCCCTCGGGAGTTCTCTGCTGTGTTCCCTGTCAGGGCAGTCATCGGTTGTGGCCGGAAGCCATCTAGTTCTTCTGGTCTCGGGCTGATGTAGTCTCTAGTTTATGTGGCCCTTTCTGTCTTTTAGGCTCGTAATTACCTTGTGTCTTTGGTGTTCTTCATTCTTCCCTGCTCCAGGTGGGTTGAGACTGATTAATGCATCTTAAATGCCCACTTGCTAACGTTTGAGACCCCATACACCGCTCTCCAAAGTGGCAATCAGAATGTTTTCTTAATAGATTTTATTATGCCAGTTGACTGAGATGTCCCCTGAAGCCATGGTCCCCAAACTCCCACTCCTGCTTCACTGGCTTTCGAAGCATTCACTTTATTCAGGAAACTGCTTTTGGTTTACTCCAGTTGTGTTGATCTCTCCTGTGTAGTGTGTTGTCTTTCCCTTCACCTAAAATAAAGCTTACCTACTATCTAACTACCTAATTAGTGAAAACCCCTCTCTCTCCCTACCTCCCTCCCCCCTCTCGTAACTATCAAGGAATATTTTCTTCTCTGTTTAAACTATTTCTTGAGTTCTTATACAACTGGTCTCATACAATATTTGTCCTTTTGCAACTGACTAATTTCATTCAGCATACTGCTTTCCAGATTTCTCCATGTTATGAAATGTTTCATGGATTCATCATTGTTCTTTATTGATGCGCAGTATTCCATTGTGTGAATATACCATAATTTTTTTTTATCCACCCATCCATTGAAGGGCACCTTGGTTGCTCCCAACTTGATGCTATTGTAAACAGTGCTGCAGTGAACATGGGTATGCGTATATCTGTTCGTGTAAAGGCTCTTATTTCTCTAGGATATATTCCAAGGAGTGGGATTGCTGGATCATACGGTAGTCCTATTTCTAGTTTTTTAAGGAAGTGCCAAATCGATTTCCAAAGTGGTTGTATCATTTTACATTCCCACCAGCAATGTGTAAGTGTTCCAGTCTCTCCACAACCTCTCCAACATTTAGTATTTTGTGTTTTTTGGATTAATGCCAGCCTTGTTGGAGTGAGATGATATCTCATTGTAGTTTTCATTTGCATTTCTCTAATGGCTAATGATCATGAGCATTTCCTCATGTATTTGTTAGCAGCCTGAATGTCTTCTTTAGTGAAGTGCCTGTTCATATCCTTTGTCAATTTTTTAATTGGGTTATTTGTCTTTTTGTAGTTGAGTTTTTGCAGTACCATGTAGATTTTAGAGATCAGGCGATGATCGGAAATGTCATAGCTAAAAACTTTTTTCCAGTGTGTAGGTAGTCTTTTTACTCTTTT
Organism: Loxodonta africana; assembly: GCF_030014295.1. Taxonomy (NCBI): domain Eukaryota; kingdom Metazoa; phylum Chordata; class Mammalia; order Proboscidea; family Elephantidae; genus Loxodonta; species Loxodonta africana. Next base: position 97,612,795 of record NC_087369.1, read on the forward strand.
GGTGAAGACTTTGGTTGAGCATAGGTGTTTGATGTTTAGGAGCTCCCAGTTATCTAGTTTTTCTTCTGCATTGTTAGTAACATTTTGTATACTGTTTATGTCATGTATTGGGGCTCCTAGTGTTGTCCCTATTTTTTCTTCCATGATCTTTATTGTTTTAGATTTTATATTTAGGTCTTTTATCCATTTTGAGTTAGTTTTTGTGCATGGTGTGAGGTATGGGTCTTGTTTCATTTTTTTGTAGATGAATATCCAGTTATGCCAGCACCATTTGTTAACAAGGCTGTCTTTTCCCCAATTAACTGACTTTGGGCCTTTGTCAAATATCTACTGCTCATATGTGGATGGATTTATGTCTGGATTCTCAGTTCTGTTCCATTGGTCCATGTGTCTGTTGTACCAGTACCAGGCTGTTTTGACTACTGTGGCGGTGTAATAGGTTCTAACATCAGGTGGAATGAGGCCCCCCACTTTGTTTTACTTTTTCAGTAATGCTTTATTTATCTGGGGTCTCTTTCCCTTCCAAATGAAGTTGGTGATTTGTTTCTCCATCTCATTAAAAAAATGTCTTTGGAATTTGGAACAGAATTGCATTATATCTATAAATGGCTTTTGGTAGAATAGACATTTTTACAATGTTGAGTCTTCCTATCCATGAACCAGGTATGTTTTTCCACTTATATAGGTCTCTTTTGGTTTCTTGCAGTAGCGTCTTGTAGGTTTCTTTGTATAGGTCTTTTACATCTCTAGTTAGATTTATCCCTAAATATTTTATCTTCTTGGGGGCTACGGTAACGGTATTGATTTGAAGATTTCCTCCTCGATGTTCTTTTTGTTGAAGTAGAGGAATCCAACTGACTTCTGTATGTTTATCTTGTATCCTGATACTCTGCTGAACTCTACTATTGCTTTCAGTAGCTTCCTTGAGGATTCTTTAGGGTTTTGTGTGTATAAGACCATGTCATCTTCAAATAGAGATACTTTTAATTCTTCCTTACCAATCTGAATATACTTTATTTCTTTATCTAGCCTAATTGCTCTGGCTAGGACCACCAGCCCAATGTTGTATAAGAGTGGTGTTAGAGGGCACCTTTGCCTGGTTCCTGTTCTCAAGGGGAATGTTCTCGGAATCTTTCCATTTAGTATGATGTTGGCTGTTGGATTTGTATAAATGCCCTTTATTATATTGAGGAATTTTTCTTCTATTCCTGTTTTGCTGAGAGTTTTTATCATGAATGGGTGTTGAACTTTGTCAAATGCCTTTTCTGCATCAATTGTTAAAATCATGTGGTTCTTCAGATATATGCACACCCATGTTTATTGCAGCACTGTTTTTGTTTTCAATAGCAAAAAGATGGAAGCAACCAAGGTGCCCATCAATGGATGAATAGATAAATAAATTATGGTATATTCACACAATGGAATACTATGCATCGACAAAGAACAGTGAGGAATCTGTGAAACACTTCATAACATGGAGGAATCTGGAAGGCATAATGCTGAGTAAAATTAGTCAGTTGCAAAAGGACAAATATTATATGAGACACTATTATAAGAAACTCAGAAATAGTTTAAACTGAGAAGAAAACATTCTTTTGTGGTTAAAAGAGGGGGGAGGAAGGGTTGCTGGGAGAGGGGCATTCACTAACAGATAGTAGATAAGAACTACTTTAGGTGAAGGGAAAGGCAGCACACAATACAGGCAAGGTCAGCACAATTGGACTAAACCAAAAGAAAGAAGCTTCCTGAATCAACTGAATGCTTCGAAGGCCAGTGTAGCAGGGGCAGAGGTCCGGGGACCATAGATTCAGGGGACATCTAAGTCAACTGGCATAATAAAATCTATTAAGAAAACATTCTGCATCCCACTTTGAAGAGTGGCGTCTGGGGTATTAAACGCTAGCAAGCAGCCATCTAAGATGCATCAGTTGGTCTCAACCCACCTGGATCAAAGGAGAATGAAGAACACCAAGGACACAAGGTGATTACGAGCCCAAGAGACAGAAAAGGACACGTTAACCAGAGCCTACATCATCCTGAGACCAGAAGAACTAGATGGTGCCCGGCTACAACTGATGACTGCCCTGACAGGGAACACAACGGAGAACCCCTTTGGGCGAGCAGGAGAGCAGTGGGATGCAGACCCCAAATTCTCATAAGACCAGACTTAATGGTCTGACTGAGACTGGAAGGACCCCAGCGGTCATGGCCCCCAGACCTTCTGTTGGCCCAGGACAGGAACCATTCCCGAAGCCAACTCTTCAGACATGGATTGGACTGGACAATGTGTTGGAGAAGGATGCTGGTGAGGAGTGAGCTTCTTGGATCAGGTGGACACTTGGGACTATGTTGGCATCTCCTGCCTGGAGGGGAGATGAGAGGGTGGAAGGGGTTAGAAGCTGGCAAAATGGACACAAAAAGAGAGTGGAGGGAGAGAGTAGGCTGTCTCATTAGGGGGAGAGTAATTGGGAGTGTGTAGCAAGGTGTATATGGGTTTTTGTGTGAGAGACTGACTTGATTTCTAAACTTTCACTTAAAGCACAGTACCGTCCCAAAAAATCATTTGGTTCTCGTCTTTTGTTTTATTTATGTGATGAATTCCATTAATTGTTTTTCTAATGTTGAACCATTCCTGCATACGTGGTATGAATCCTGCTTGGTCGTGGTGAGTTATTTTTTTGCTATGTTGTTGAATTCTCTTGGCTAGAATTTTGTTGAGGATTTTTGCACCTAAGTTCCTGACAGATATGGGTCTGTAATTTTCTTCTTTTGTGATCTTTACCTGGTTTTGGGTATCAGGGATATGGTGGCTTCATAGAATGAGTGTGGGAGCATTCTGTCCTTTTCTATGCTTTGAAATACCTTTAGTAGTAGTGGTGTTAACTCTTCTCTGAAAGTTTGGTAGAACTCTGCAGTGAAACCATTCGGGCCAGGGCTTTTTTTTTGTTGGGAGTTTTTTGATTACCTTTTCAATCTCTTCTTTTGTTATGGGTCTATTTAGTTGTTCTATCTCTGTTTGTGTTAGTTTAGTTAGGTAGTGTGTTTCTAGGAGTTCATGCATTTCTTCTAGGTTTTCAAATTTTTTAGAGTATAATGTTTCGTAGTAATCTGATATGATTCTTTTCCTTTCAGTTAGGTGTGTTGTGATATCGCCCATGTCATTTCTTATTTTGGTTATTTGCTTCCTATCCTGTTTCTCTTTTTCTCAGTCTGGGCAATGGTTTATTAATTTTGTCAGTTTTTTCAAAGAACCAGCTTTTGGACTTGTTAACTCTTTCAATTGTCTTCCTATTTTCTAATTCGTTTAACTCTGCTCTAATTTTTATTATTTGCTTTTTTCTCATGCCTGAGGGTTTCTTTTGTTGCTCTCTTTCTGTTTGTTCAAGGTGTTGGGATAATTCTTTGATTTTGGACCTTTCTTCTTTTTGTATGTTGTGCATCCCTCGCAGTGATTTTGTGTTTCAAAAGAAGGTTTTTTTTTTTTTTAACAAAAGTTCAAAAAGGGGTTGTATGCATAAATATCATGCTTAGTGTGGGGAGAACTGCTAAATCCAGGTTTTACATGTTTCCAAAACAATATGTTCATTAGCCTAGTGGAAATCATTATGTGGAAAATAAAAACCACAGACTTATTTAGCTATGTCATTCTTCTCACTTGTTCATAAATTATGTGTAACACTAGTAGATGACTGGGTGTTACAAAAACCACGTATGCTCTAAGTCAAATATTGGAACTGTGACTTCTACAAGTTCCTTCAACCATTTATATATCCTGGTTTTCGTTCATATCTTTTATGACCGTGGTCAAATAATCACCAAAATGGGACAGTGAAAATTTGGGGCTCTAGCTCTTCTGTCCAGTTTATTGAGGTATAAAGGAGCCCGAAGATCTTAAAAACCCATGGTCTGTAAATGTTTCTTCACCATGTTTATCTTGCTTGAGATTGATCTGAATAAAGATATTTGGCTGAACACCCAAGGCTGTAAACCATACTTCATTGAATTTAAGATGCTATTGTTGTTAAGATATACCATTATTTAATTTAGCACAAAGATAAAAATGTTATAAATTCCTTCTTACTGAAATCACATCCTGATTTTATTGTTGTTGTTAGGTGCCGTTGAGTCAATTCTGACTCATAGTTACCCTATGTACAACGGAACGAAACACTGCCCTGTCCTGCACAATCCTCACAGTCGTTGTTATGTTTGAGCTGATTGTTGCAGCCACTGTGTCAATCCATCTCACTGAGGGTCTTTCTCTTTTTCACTCACCCTCTACTTTACCAAGCATGATGTCCTTCTCCAGGGAATGGACCTTCCTTATAACATGTCCAAAGTATGTGAGACAAAGTCTTGCCATCCTTGCTTCTAAGGAGCTTTTTGACTATGCGTCTTCCAAGACAGATTTGTTTGTTCTTCTGACACCCAGTGGCATATTCAATATTCTTTGCCAACACCATAATTCAAAGGCATCAATTCTTCTTAGGTCTTCCTTGTGTAGTGTGACAGCTTTTGAATGAATATGAAGTGATTGAAAATACCATGGCTTGGGTCAGGCACACCGTAGTCCTCAAAATAACGTTTTTTTAACACTTTAAAGAGTTCTTTTGCAGTGGATTCTCTAATGTAATAAGTCATTTGATTTATTTCTCTTTTTTCTTTCTTAACATTTTATTGTGTTTTTGGTGACAGTTTACACAGGAAATTGGGTTCTCATTTAACAATTTCCATACATAAGTTTCAGTGACATTGGTTAAATTTTTCACCAAGTATCAGCGTTCTTATTATTTCCATTCTGGTTTTTTGGTTTGCCTTAATCTAGCTTCCCTGTCATCTTTGATCTAAGGAAAATATCTACCACTTGGTTTCATTTAGATGATTCTTTAGAGACGCAATCTGTCATTTGGCCGAAAGATGACCTCTGGGAGTGGTATGAGTTCCAAGTTTAAAGGGTATCCCAGGTTGATAATCTCTGGAGATCATCTAGTCTCTACCAGTCCAGTAAGTCTGGCCTTTTTCACCCCATTGTTTGATTTCTTGACTGCTGCTTCCATGGACATTGATGGGGGATCCAAGGAAAATGAAATCCTTGACAACTTAAATATTTTCTCCATTTATTATGATGTTGCTTATTGGTAAAGTTGTGAGAATTTTTGTGTTCTTTATGTTGAGGTGTGATCCATACTGAACTCTCTGATCTTCATCAGTATGTGCTTTAAGCCCTCTTCCCTTTCAGCAAGCAAGGTTGCGTCATCTGAATATCCCAAGTAGTTACTGAGTCTTCCTGCAATCCTTATGTCCATTCTTATTCATATAGTCCTCTTCTCAGATTATTTGCTCAGCATACAGATTGAATAGGTATGGTGAAAGGATACAACCCTGACACATACTTTTTCTGATTTTAAACCATGCAGTATCCTGTAGTTCTGTTCAAATGATTGTCTTTTTGTCTATGTACAGGTTCCACATGAGCACAATTAGGTGTTCTGGAATTCCCATTATTCGCAGTGTTAACCATAATTTGTTATGATTCATATAGTTGAGTGCCTTTCATAGTCAATAAAACACAGGTAAACATCTCTCTGGTATTCTCTGCTTTCAGCCAGGGTCCATCTGACATCAGCAGTGATATCCCTCATTCCACATCCTCTTCTGAATCTGGCTTGAATTCCTGACAGTTCCCTGTCAATGTACTGCTGTAACTGTTTTGAATTATCTTCAGAAAAAAAAATTATTTGTGTTTGATATTGTTCAATAATTTTCGTGTTCTGTTGGATCACCTTTCTTTGCAATGGGTACAAATATGGATCTCTTCCAGTAGGTTGGCCAGGTAGCTGTCTTCCAAGTTTCTTGACATAGATGAGTGGGCACTTCCAGCACTGCATCCCTTGTCGAAACATAGCAATTGGTATTCTGTCAATTCCTGGAGCCTTGTTTTTTGCCAATGCCATCAGTGAAGCTTGGACTTCTTCCTTCAGTAACATCAGTTCTTGAACATATGCTACCTGTTGGGATGTTTGAATGATGACCAATTATTTTTGGTACAGTGACTCTGTGTATTCCTTTCATCTTTTTTTTGATAATCCTTGCATCTTTCAATATTTTCCCCATAGAATCCTCCAGTATTGCAACTTGAGTCTTGAATTTTTTCTTCAGTTTTTTCAGCTTGAGAAATGCCAAACATGTTCTTCCCTGTTGGCTTTCTAACTCCAGGTCTTCACACGTTTCATAATATTTTGCTTTGTCTTCTGGAGTCGCCCTTTAAAATCTTCTGTTCACTTCTTTTACTTCATCATTTCTTCCTTGTGGTTTAGCTGCTCTGTGTTCATGAGCAAGTTTCAGAGTCTCTTCTGACATCCATTTGGTGTTTTCTTTCTTGCCTGCCTTTTGGTGACCTTTTGCTTTCTTCACATATGATGTCCCACAACTTGTCTGGCCTTCAGTCTTTAGTGTTCAGTGTGAAATCTGTTCTTCAGATGGTCTCCAAATTCAGGTGGGATAAACTCAAGGTCGTATTTTGGTTCTCGTGGACTTGTTCTAATTTTCTTCAGCTTCAACTTGAACTTGCCTATGAGCAATTGCTGGTCTGTTTCACAGTTGGCCCCTGGCCTTGTTCTGACTATATGGAGCTTCTCCATTGTCTCTTTCCACAGATGCAGTCTATTAGATTCCCATGTATTCCATTTGATTCCTGTATATTCCATCCAGCAAGATCCACATGTATAGTTACCATTTATGTTGTTGAAAAGCAGACATTTGCAATGAAAAAGTCATTGATCTTGCAAAATTCTATCATGTGATCTCCAGTGTTGTTTCTGTCGCCAAGATCGTATTTTCCAACTACCAATCCTTCTTGTTTCCAACTTTTGTATTCAAATCCTCAGTAATATCAGTGCATCTTTATTGCAAGTTTGATCAATTTCAGACTGCAGAAATTAATAAAAATATTCAATTTCTTCATCTATGCCTTAGTGGTTGGTGCGTAAATTTGAATAGTAGTCATGTTAACTGGTCTTCCTTCTAAGTATATGGATATTTTCCTATCACTGACAGCATTGTACTGCAGGATTGATCTTGAAATGTTCTTTTTGACGAAGAATGCTGCACTATTCCTCTTCAGTTTGTCATCCTCAGCATAGTAGACCTTATGATTATCCAATTCAAAGTGGCCAATGCCAGTCCATTTCAGCTCACTAATGCCTAGGATATTGATCTCTATGCAGTCTATTTCATTTTTGACCACTTCAAATTTTTTTGGATTCATACTTCACATATACAGCTGTTTCTTCTAATTTTGAGTCATGCCACATCAGTAAATGAAGGTCCTGAAAACTTGACTTCATCCGGGTCATTAAGGTCAATTATACTTTGAGCACGCAACTCTTCCCCAGTCATTTTGAGTGCCTTCCAACCTGCTGGGCTAATCTCCCAGCACTATATCAGACAATGTTCTGCTGCTATTCATAAGGTTTTTACATACCAATTTTTTTTAAGAGGTAAATTGTTCTTACTAGGATATCTTCTTCCTAGTCTGTCTTAGTCTGGAAACTCCACAGAAACCTGTCCACTGTGAGTGATCCTGCTGCTTTTTGAAATACTGGTGGCATAGCTTCCAAAATCACAGCCACACACAAGCCACCACGATAGGACAAACTGATGTATGAGTGGTGGAGACAGAGTAGAACTGTGCTATAGTGTTTCCAAGTCTGTGATCTTTACAAAAGCAGACTGCCACATTTCTCCTGTCGAGTGGCTGGTGGGTTCAAACCACCCATGTATCAGTTAGCAGCCCAGCACATTTAACCACTATGCCATCCTGATTTTAGAGTTCTTAAAATATGAAAAAGTGTGCCTCTCCAAATCAGTAAAATATGATACTAAGCAAGTCTATATGGCCCCTGAAGGTATGCTTTGTAATAATATTTTGGGAGACCAAACTGAAAAAGGCACACATGTTCCTAGAGGTAATAGAGATACGAGATTTTACATAGCTGGTTAAGGAATGACTTGTGGTAAGACTATTTTTGACTCAAATTCTGAAAAATGAGCCAAATATCATCTCATGCCTTAACTGGACAAATATAGCTCCCAGGACAGAACATTCATAATCCCATTGGAAGAAAAATTCTCAAGAGAGTATGAACTGGAAATAATCAAACAGAAAAAGTTGTCAGAGGGTAGGCTCTGCTTAACAAATGATTTCCTAGGCGAGATCAGTATATTTGTTTTATTTTGTGTGCTTCCATGCAGAGGTGAAACTTGAAAAATGAGAGCAGACCTATCAGCTATTATGGAATATTATACTACTCCTTCTTGACACATATTTAATTTAAAAAAGTCTATCAGTTTCTTTAATGTCAAGTGAAGAGTGAGTACATGGAGTACATAAACACAGACATTGAATATAACTTAAAAGAGACAAAATAAAGACGTGTTGATGGAGATCAGAAAGCTGAAATTGTAGGTTTTGAGGCAATAGCTTTAATAATACTATTTGCCTTTATGTTGCAAAGGTTGTAAAATACTATCCCATCTTCTAGTCTGATTTTCACAGTAGCTTTTGTGATATAAGAAATATCGGGGACAAATTTATCATGACCATTTTATAGATGAAGATGCTGAGGGTCATATACGTTAACTGTCTCGCTGCAAAGTTGCTTGATGAATAAATAATAGAGCTGGGTGCAGAATTCAGATCTTCTGGCTCAATATTCTTACCACCCAATCAAGGCAGGAAGCAGAAACAGGATAAAGAGGGGAAAGGAGTGAATGGATGAGAGGGATCTAGGGCCTATCAGAAGATCCAGGAAGTCACTATGTTAATATATCTGGGAAGTAGGGCATTATCAGCAGGGTCAAATGTAACAGAGAGGTAAAAGAAATTTATATCAAATTTATGGACAGTAAAACGTAAGGCAAAATATTTTCCTACATTAATATTGAAGTATGTATGACAGGGAAAGACAGCTTGACCACCCATAACAAACAATTTGTATTATTCTGCAGGGCCCTTCCTAAATATGTAATTTGCTTTCTAGGATATCACCATTATCAGCTAAGCAGAGAAATGGATTGTTGAATTTTCATTTCTACCCGTATTCATTCTTTCTTAGGTGAGAGAGTAGTATCATGTATTATTAAAAACCTCTGTAAAACCTTCATATCCCTTGTGGAATGTCTCTCCTTTGTAGAAAGGTAAAGAAGCATGTACTGGCAGGTGCAGCTGTATAGTAACTTTTTTTTTTTTTTTTACTATATATCTCCAAGCAGTCAGGAAATAGTCGATGGATTTGTCATCAAAGTATGAAGTTGAAGAATTATTTTTAGTGGATTTACGATTTTTACTACTGAGCTTTCTCTTCTATTTGAGCTACTTACAAAGAAAAATACTAAGCAAGAACAGTATCAAAGGAAACAAAATTATCGATGCTAAAATTATTGCTCATAGACGTGTTCATAAGCATTTGACAGAATGGACACAGTAAATTAATTTGGATATGTATCAAAAGGCAATCACTGAGGTTTTATACTAGTCAAAAAATGAAAATCGTGTTTCATATAATTAAAGTTTAAATTCTGTGCAGATAATTTCTGACAGGTATGATAAAGTAATATCATTATAAGTAGAAATTCAGCTCTTTGACAGTAAGAACTTACCTCCATCAAAGGAGTAAGGAAGTTTCTTTTTCTGGAAGGAAATAACAGGAACTAATTGAACTGCAACTCTCTGATATGCCCTGTAGTATCACAGATCACTATAATTACTATCAGTGCCATTTAGAGAGATTGGGAGACCTTCGCAAGGATTCACAATTGGTTCTTTATTCTAGTAAAAACAGCATTTGGAAAATAATCAGTAGGAAATGATTTTTGTAAAAACAATAGAAAGAATAATGAAAATCATATTTTTAAAAATCCATATAATCAACCCGTTTTTCCTTCTAACATATCAGAAAAATTAATCTATTTATACATTCTTTTTTGAAATTGTCCTCAGGCCTATCTCATGTTTGAATCTGGGACAGAGTTCATTACCCTATAGTAAGAAACCTAAGTTGTGACATCCTTTCCCCAGCTTTTGAGTATAGAAAATGCAATATTGTGTGAGTTAATAGTTCATTTTATGAATTATTTTCTTGCCTCTGAGAAATTCAGAAAAAGATAGAAGAAAAACACACTATTGTTCAGTTTTTTGTAATATCTCAAGTACTTTGAAGCTGGGAATAGAACAATAGACATTCTAAAAATGTATTTTTTGGATGCCCTCTCTTAAAATCTTGAGTAGAGGATGTATAAAGTGCCTGCCTTTACATCCGTGGTGGAACTAATTGATAAAGTAGACTAAAAAATTCCTCTGAAGTCAGGCCACCAAGCAGCATTTTCAGATACTCAGACCATTGTTCTCCCTCAACCCCGTGAACATGTAAAAAGCAGGAATTATCCTGCAGCCTCTTTTAAAAATGTATCCAGTTGCCTGGAAATTAGTCCCATGTTGCTGTAACAAATTCTTATAAGTTGTAACCATGTTAGAAGAATGGAATGTGATTTAAATGATGACAAAGCAGATGGTTTCCTTTTCAGCAGTTGGAAGGAAAGATTAGTAACTGACTTCTTGGTTTCAAGATTCGACTCATTCAAGTTAATTTTACTCACACTGAACTTCTTTGGCGATGTTATAAGAACAAGATAAATGATTTTTATCTTTTATCTTAGATACATAAGCCTTTCTGGCATGTGCAGATTTTTTTATTAAAGTGTTTCATTCCTTCTTCTTTCCCAGTACATTTCAGTTAGATTCCAATAGTTATAAACAAATTTAATAGGAAAAAAGCAACCCTCAGGTAATTTATTATTTACTGAGTGCCCCAGAACAATGTGTTAATGGATGGCAACATGTGAGGAACTGGCATTTTAATGAAATAAATAGATCTCTAAGTGTACTGGGAAAGAGAAATGCCCAGATATGAAAATAAATGTGTTGCAGCATAATGAAGGGAAAGATGAGTTTTATAGTTTGGAACAGTTTATGGATGTAAATTGGATATAATCTTATTTTGTCTTTTGTGATACCAGAGCTATAGCTAAAGCATTATCACTTTTTTCTATGTTCTTTTTAAACTTTATGTTATCCTTATATCCGAGTTGATCTAAAACTCAATGTTCATGTAGTTAAGCCTTTTAATCCAGAGTTAATGAATGAATCTATATTTTGTGGAGGGAGGCTAAGCAACTCCTTTTCATATTTGCTAACTTTTACAACCCTTGTTATGCCTTACTGTAAGTATGCTTGCAATTAAATCTCATCTTCCTTTCTATTCTTCAGAATTCTAGGCTAAACCCTTAAATAATTATAAAACCATGCAGTCTAAATAATTGTCTATTTCTCGTCTTCTACAATCTCATTTTCTAGTCCTTTTAATAGAAATGAAAGTTACATATAAGGACTAAAGATGTGTGATTTCAAAAACTTAAGCTTGTCCAACTGATTAGATAGCTGGCTTCCAGTGGCAGATTTTTTTTTAAGCCTAAACTTAGGGAAATCATGGTTTATCACTTACGATAGCCTATAGAGCAGGAAGTCCCTCAAGTTCATTCATAGTTGCTAAATTCCAGAATTGGTACAGGGTTGATTTTTACATTGACACCGAGGTAAGTTACAGTTGTGATGGGGGATTTGAACTATTTGGACAGCTGTTGGAAATGTCATTCTATTAATAGCAAGACATGTGTCTGACTTTGCCTACCATTCCCTTCCTTCTCTACTACTTACTAACTATAAGATGACATGTTCACTGTCTCCCAAGGCTTTTATCACTTCTAAATAGTTCTTGTTTTCTTAGTTAGAATTTGGACAAGAGAAATTGTTCTTTCTTATCATGGTTTTCTTTTCTGAGAGATGAAATTGCCAAGAGTTCAAGTCTCCAAACTCAGGTGAATTTTATCTCAGGACATGGGTGGAGAGGGGAGGGGAAACTAAAAACATATTCATATTATTTCAGAAGCAGGATCAGTAATCTTAAATGGGAGAGGTGCCAGAAGCCTGGAGATAGGAATTTTGTTTTTTAATCTTAAAGAGTTGCTTTACAAAGTTTTCCAAGATGTAAATATTTTATAACATGTTGGGTACAAAACGCGTAGTTGCTTAAATAACTGCACTAAAATAATATCAATTAATATATCTAAACCTGTTTCCCACAGAAATAGAACAGAAACTCACTGAACAGAGCTTACATAGTTCATCTTATCTTTGTTTTTTAACATCTTTTTTTAAAGTCCCATTTTCTTTTCCTTGACTGTATTTTCTTCATAAGTTATCTTGGTTTTTTTCCCCCTTAGAACAAAGTTGAAGAGCAAGCTATGCAAGGAGGACAGCAGGTAAGAAAACACCACACCACCACCAATGACAACAAAAAAACTATTGAGAATTAACAGAAAAAAAATAATTAAAATTTGTCATAGCACTAAGGACCAAAGTATGATGAGACAGATGTACTCAGCTTTACAATTTCGTGGTTCAAAGTATAGCTGATAAATTCCTTCAAAATTGGAACTGTTAACAGCTGTCTGGAATGTGAGAAAAAGTGAATCAAATTGGATCTTTTCAGTACAACAAATATCCAGATGGAGACATCTGGATGACTAATTGGTTCACTTTGCTTGGGGACTATTTTACTTCTGTTTGTGTAAAAATTCTAGCACCTGATCTTTTTTGGCCCCAGGCTTTTGGGTGTCATGGTAGTTGGATATATTGTCACCTCCCTTCTCTTTTGTACTGTTTAAGCTGTGTGTGTGTGTGTGTGTGTATAGTATGGTTTATAATTTGTCCAAGTTATTCTTGAACGAGATTAAGCTTTTTTCTGTTTTTGTTACAGTGTATAAAAGTTTCTAAATAGTCAACATTTTCCTTTTTTAAAAAATTTTGTGTATGTGTGGGTGGGGAGTATTTCTGTTTACCAGAAATTTTCTTATCATTAATTTACCATTGTACTAAAGGTATGTTTTGCAAGTGAGAAGAATTTGCAAGTGAGAGCATAGAAGGACTATAAAAGCATGAATGTATTTTATCAAAGGGATACTGATTTGTCCATATTCAGCCACAACACTTAACTGAAAAGAATCATTAAATGTGATTAGCCAAAGCAGGTATGGAAAGGACACTCAGTGATTCATATGTGAATTGTTTTGTAGGAGTGGAAAATCAACTTATATTATTTATATGTGTGAGTTCTCAATTTATGGATTAAAAAAAATCTGTCATTATAATCCTTGGTAGGCTTAAATTGGATATGTAAGCCCGTATTTAGAAAATCTGTTGATCCCTTACTAGCGGTGAATAAGATCGTAATCTTGAACCTAGCCTACATTTTGAAGTTTCTTGGTTTAGCTACTTTAGGGGATTGATATGAATTTCCTCCTGAGGTCTGATATTCTTAAGGGGTAAATATTTTTCTGGTTTTAATCACTTTCAAACTACTCTTACAGTGTATTTTTTTAGTATCTGTAGTAGTACCCATAGAAGAAGAAAACAAATATATTTGCAGTTGCAAACTAAATATTGTCAAATTTAGAGTTTTCAAGTGAAATTTTACCAACATGCTGTTGTGAGTTAATCTTATCTTGGACCATCACATACTTTTGTTTGTGTACAGAGTCATTTTGTAGGCTCCTTTTCTCTCATATTTTGGTTATCGCCACTTCTCATAGTGAAAAAGAAGGAAAAAAATTTTTAAAAAAAGCTCTGTGCCCTAAAATCTTCTTAAAACCAAACAGTAGTTTCTCTTAACTAGTAAAAAATGTCTACCTAGAGCATTATGCTCTTTTAAGAACTATCTATATGGGATCGAAGTGACAACAGCAAATCAAAAGATTAAAAACTTCAGGGGGCAGTGAGTTTATGTTAATTGGGGAAGAATAACTCAGAAAAGGAGGGTGAGAATGGTTGTACAACTCCAAGAATGTAATCAATGTCACTGAATTGTACATGTAGAAATGGTTGAATTGGTGTATGTTTTGCTGTGTATATACTCAACAACAACAAAATAATACAAAAAACAGAGGGATAAAACAAACAAACAAACACTGTTGCCTTTATCTTTGTCACATGTCAAAAAAACTCAGGTTTCTCATTATTCTTGTAGATTATTCCTTTTTAAGATGGTAAAAAAAAAAAACCCACTGTGGAGCTTTGAATTTACTCTTTGTTGCATCTACTTACCAACAACTAACCGTTTTAGACAAGATAAATGAAAATGAATGAAAGGAGTAAGAGGATAAAGCAGTAAATGTTTATTGGTTAATCGATAGGCGCATGTATGATACGTATGACATATATATGTATGTGTATATATGTATACACATTACTGATATGAAAGGTATGTAGCATACAATTTACAAATAATAATAAAATACATGACACTCTATATATAAATTCCATATAGCTAAATGATTCTAAAAGAATGCTTTCCTTTATTTTTGATGAACTCTTGTAGCCAACCTATGGTTACTATTAGCGAATGAATGTAGCTTCATCATGAATGTTAATTGGTATTTTTATTTACATTAATGACTAACACAAAAGTAAAACAATGAGTATGTATGTTGAAAATTCACTTGTTCTTCAAAAATGTGTGCGACTTCTTTGCTGAATTGAGTGATCCAGAAACCCAGTGAATCAATCAATCGATAGTTTTTGAAATTCAGAAGATTTACTCAACTTTTTATGCTATTCACAATGCAGTAGCTACAGACATGATCAACAAACTTCAACATTTAACCAGCATTATTAACATTTCTCCATCACTTTTTTAAATCTATAAAACCAACAAAACAATAAATCAAACCCTGATTTTGTAGTGTTTGTCAATTTCCATGGCATAAATACTCTCCCTGTGGCTAATTTCAAGCTACCAACATGATGGAGTTGGGAAGAGATGTACAGTAGCATACCACCATACAGATACAATAAACATAAATGATTCAAGAGTACATATAATAATAAAATATGTTAAAATAAAGAAATTGTAAGTTTTGAGCACTTACTCCTTTTGTTTTTAATATAATTTATTTAACTGTATTAATTTATTTTTTTTAAATAATGGCAGTGTTTAATAACCAGCTTGAAAAATTCCTGACAATCAACCGTCTCAAGACAGTAAGAGGCAACTTTAGTACACCACTGGAAAGTAACTACTGACATTAATTCATTAAGAATTTGTAAGTGGTTCTGGATGTTACCAAACGTATTGAGACACTGAACATCATTAATCATACAGAGGAACTCACTGTGGGAAAGTAGCAGTTGTTAAAATGATTTCAGCTTATAAACTTGCCTGAAAGCAAAGGTTTGCTTACTGAATAGTATCTCTAAAGATACTAATATCAATTATTTGTGGTGTTTTTAAAGCATCTTTCTGTGCTGAATATTTAATAATTTTTCACAGTATATATACCATTAAATATTATTAAAAAAAAAAACTTGTTTCTGTTGAGTTGATTCCAACTCATTGACCCTACAGGACAGAATAGAGCTGCCCCATAAGGTTTCCAAGGAGTGGCTGGTGGATTCGAACTGCCCATCTTTTGGTTAGCAGCTTAGGTCTTAACTACTGCACTACTAGGGCTCCCACTAAATATTATAGGAATAGGAAACATCAAGATGGGAAAACAAATAAAGAAGAAATGGGGAATCTGTCCTGGATAGAGTTGGATCATGGGGACGGTAATAAGGAGGCATCATCTCAACAGTAACCCTGAAATAGGTTATTTCCAGGTGCACTAGTTTTCTATTGGTGCCATAGTAAATTACCACAAACTTGCTGCCTTACAACAATACAAGTTTTTTATGTTACAGTTCTGTAGTTCAGAAGTCTGACCTGAGTCTCACTATGCTAAAATCAGGTATCAGCAGGGCTGCTTTTCTTTCTGGATGCTTTAGGGGAGGAAGAATCCTTTTCCTTGTTAATTCAGGGTGTTGTTGAACGCAGTTCCTAGAGGCTGAGGTCCCTATTTCCTTGCCAGCTGTCAGCTGAGGGTGGTTCCAGCTTCTAGAGATTATCTGTGTTCCTTGGCTCGTGGAAACCTTCTTCCATCTTCAAAGCCAGTGATGGCATTTAGAGTCCCTCTCACACTTGGAGTCTCTCCTGCCTCTTCTTTCATTATGACATCCTCTGACTTCCTTTTCTGCCTCCCTCTTCCACCTTTAACAGTCCATGTTATTACATCTAGATGTCTAGATGTCTTAAGATCAACTGATCAGCAAAGTTAATTCCAACTACAATCTTAATTTCTTTTTGCCATGTAACATGACACATTCATAGGTTTCAGGGATTAGAATGTGGACATCTTGGGGGGGGGTATTATTCTGCCTACTATACCAGAGCTTTTTTCTAGACAAGGTTTGAAGTCACTCTCCTTTATTTCTGCTTTTAACCCTTTAGATGTTAAGGGAAGGTGCTCTACCACCCCTTTTCTTTCCATTTATCCCCCAGGAAGGTCTGTTCTTAGACATTTTCTACACCGTGGTTAACAGCTTTGCTGCTAACCAAAAGGGTGGCAGTTTGAATCCACCAGCTGCTCCTTGGAAACCCTATGAGGCAGTTCTACTCTGTCTTATAAGGTTGCTATGAGCTGGAATCGATTAGAGTGCAACAAGTTTGGTTTGGTTTTACCCACTAAAAACCCACTGCCGTTGAGTCGATTCTGACTCATAACAACCCTATAGGACAGAGTAGAACTGCCCCATAGAGTTTCCAAGGAGTGCCTGGCGGATTTGAACTGCCGACCTCTTGGTTAGCAGCTGTAGCACTTAAGCACTATGCCACCAGGGTTTTCCGATTTGGTTTTAGTAAGTGTAAATGATAAATGACTAAAAGCTAAAGTGCTCATAGGGAAGCTACATCATGAAAGGATAAAGAACTTGAACAAGCACTGAATGGAATAAGAAACTGACAGAGAATGGAACAAGGACAGCTACGGAGTGGCGGTCCCCTACTAGCTAATGTGGCATGGATTTGCCACCTTGGACCTAACCCACCAGAACGGTGGACAGAGAGTATGGAAAGGCAGCTTCACGGAGCTCCCAACTAGAGGCAGAGCACCCGGTGACCAGGGATACATGCTTTCCTACCCTGCACCCAGCCTTCTTCCCTCTACACAGCCTCTGCTACTTTCCAACTAGCCACAGTTGCTAGGCCAGAGAGACACCCTCTCCAGCTTTTACCCCAAGCAGCTGGTTTTTAATCCTAATTTTACTACTATGTGACCTTGGGAAAGTCAGTTAACATCCTTGATCTTCCGTTTCATCATCTACTAAATAGGAATCCAATAGATTCCTTGTAGCACTACGGTGAGGGTTAAAAAGAGCATAAGTAAATCCTGACTCCAGTGCCTAGCACGTAATAAGCCAAAAAAATAAACCAGTTGCCATCAAGTCAACTCTGACTCCTTGTGATCCATAGGGTTTTCAGTGGCTGATTTTTCAGAAGTAGATTTCCAGGCCTTTCTTCCAAGGTGTCTCTGGGTGGACTTGGACCTCCAGTCTTTTGGTTAGCAGCCAAGCACTTAACTGTTCACACCACCCAGGGCCTCCTAGCACGTAATAGGTGTTCAATTAATGATACTTCTTATTATTACTATTATCTTTTTTTTATTTATTTTTTTACTATGTTGCATTTGAAGTAAATTTCATTCCGTTCTAGGTCATCAGTTATGTACCATGCCTACAGTGTATACTTATGGCCAAATGATTTTATTTTACAGGTGAAAAAAAAAAAAAGTACTGGGTTCTAGCATTAATGGATCTAATTTCCATTACGGGAATATCTAATCTAGTGTAATATGAAGAGGGAGTATTTTGGGTTCTAAAACATATTTACATTAATTTCTCTATTGCTGTAAGATTTCTGGGTGTTCTATACTCTGATATTGTGAGAGCATATAAAACCTAGAGGATTCTGCCAGATAGTTCTCTTACAGGATAGTATTGCTATCTTCACATCAGTATTAATTGAATGCTCACTGCGTGAACTAGGTAATGATGAGAAAATCACTAACCTTCAGTTTACCCATATGTTACTCCCTCTTGATATTATTGGAGCCCTGGTGACACTGTGGTTAAGAGCTTGACTGCTAACCAAAAGGTTGGCCATTTGAATCCACCAGCCACTCCTTGGAAACCCTATGGAGCAGTTCTACTCAGTCCTATAGGGTCTCTATGAGTCAGAATTGACTCAACAACAAATTTTTTTAAGTTCATATTATTGATATGCTAAGAATCTTAGTTGGGCCATTGGTGGTTCAATGGTAGAATTCTCACCTATGAGGGAGCCCTAGATTTAATTCCTGGCCATTGTACCTCATGTGCAGCTACCACCCATCTGTCAGTGGAGGCTTGTGTGTTGCTACAATGCTGAACAAGTTTCAGCTGAGCTTCCAGACTAAAATGAACTAAAAAGAAAACCTGGTGGTCTACATCAGAAAATCAGCCAATGAAAACCTTATGAATCACAATGGTCCGATTCACACCTATCATAGGGATGGCAGAGGACTGTGCACAGGACTGCCATGAGTTAGGGGTCTACTCGAAGGCAGCTGCTGCTAAGAGTCTTAGTAAAATAGCTTTCTCCAGAGGATAGTAAAGGGTAGCTTACTTTGTGGGCTATGTGGATTGTATTTGATCATGAAAACCTGCACGCTACCTTTGACTTTAAATGTTTCTACTAATTAGGTATCTCATGTAGAATTAGTTATCAAGCCCTACTAATTTTTCTTTTGTGGTTTGTTTTGAATCCAACTCTTTTTTTCCATTTCTACTAATGAGGTTCAAGGTGTGGCTGTGCTAACTACTAATTAATGTAGAACAGAGATGGTAGTCATGAAAACCCGGTAGGCTGAGGAATTGTAAGACCCTGTGAGGTGGCTGATGCAGTCCAGGAAGTTTGATGTATATCCAAAGGGGTAATAGTGACCAACAATGGTGATTTTGAAAAGGGAGATATAAGTTGCATAGCTTGTTTCCAGTGGCAAGAACAGACATTTAAATGTCTGAAAATTGTTTGGTAGGATCTAGGAAGATGAAAAGCCTCACCACGTCTCCCTCTTTCTGTTCTCATAGATTGATTCCAAGCCTTAGATCTTTAGGAAAAAAGACTAGTGACAAGAAAAACACACAGGATGAGAGACTATATCTCAGCTTAGCTTTTTGAAAGATCTGTGGAAATTTCCTTTGCTTTCCTAAAAGCAATCTACCATTTTTTTTTCTTTAGTGATACCAAAATTTGAAGGTCTAGGAAGAATAGTAACATTTCTAAGTAAAATTTCAGCCACTATTAGGTAGTTTCTCCCTATAGAGATTAATATGTTGAGTAATTCTGCTATCCCATGGCAACTATTTAATGGGACAACTGCCCTTTTGGAGCATAATCAATTCTTTCTAAAAACCAAAAAACCTGTTGCCATCGAGTTGATTCCAACTCATAGTGACCCTATAGGACAGAGTAGAGCTGCCCCATAGGGTTTCCAAGGCTGTAAATCATTGCAGAAGCAGACTACCACATTTTTCTACTGTGGAGAGGCTGGTGGTTTCAGATCTCCAGTCTTTCATTTAGCAGCCAAGTGCTTGTCTTTTTCTGAAATACAGTGTAATGGTTAAGTGCACAGGTTCCAGAATCAGAGTAGCTGAGTTTGAGTATTGTCCTTTTTAAGAGCTTATTTTGTGACCTAAGGAGCCCTGGTGGCACAATGGTTAAGTACTGGGCTGCCACCCAGTGGCTCTACAGGAGGAAGACCTGGCAATCTGCTCCTGTAAACATTAACCAAAACCAAAAAACCCATTGCCCTTCAATTGATTCCAACTCATAGAGACCCTATAGGACAAAGTAGAACTGCCCCATAGGGTTTCCAAGGCTGTAATCTTTACGGAGACAGACTGCCACATCTTTCTCTTGTGGAACAGCTGGTGGGTTCAAACCAGCAACCTTTTGGTAAGCAGCTGAGTGCTTAACCACTGCTCCACCAGGGCTCCATTCCATAAAGATTACAGCTTAAAAAACCCTATGGGGCAGTTCTGCTCTGTTATATGAGCCGCTATGAGTCAAAACTGGCCCCATGGCACCTCACAACAACAACACAGGTCTTCCTTAAGCCGACTTGTACTATAGCTAAGATTAAAAAAAAAATCTCTTTAAGCATTTTTAAAGCTTGTATTTTAATGTAATGACAGTTCTATCTACACTATTAAAAAAAATACATCAAAAGTTCTTTTGGACTTTTTTTAAATGTATTTTTGAACTTTCCCCTGTTAAATACAAATCTATCCAACCATTGATGATTTCTCACCCTGTCCTCTCCAATTTCCCTCCTCATTAATCTACAAAGCCCCCCCCCCCCGCCCGTACTTCAAGATTGGATGGTGGCAGCTATTAGAAAGAATATAGCCTTTCAGCTGAGGTACCCTTACGCTTTTTTTCATTAATTTTTTTCATGAGAGCAGACTTTAAAAAAGAAAACAAGCCTTTCCATAGAGTCGATTCCAACTCCTAAGAACCCCATGTGTTACAGAGTAGAACTGCTCCATGGGATTTTCGTGGCTGTAATCTTTATGGGGAAGGGGCCCTGGTGGGGATACGGCTAAGCACTCTGCCATAACTGAAAGATGGGCGGTTGGAACCCACCAGCTGCTCCTTGGAAGAAAGATGAGGCAGTCTACTTCCGTAAAGATTTATGGCCTTGGAAACCCTATGGAGCAGTTCTGCTCTGTGCTATAGGTCTCTGAGTCAGAATCTACTCCTCAGAAATAGGTTTGGTTTGAGTTTTTGGAATCTTTACGGTAGTGATTTACCAGGCCGTTTTTCCACGGATTTACTGTGTTGGTTTAAACTGCCAACTTTTAGGTTAGCAGCCAATCACAAACCGCTTGTGCCACCCAGGCTCCTTGAAAAGACAACTGAAAAAAAAAAAAACGTTGCCATCCAGTTGATTCCGACTCATAGCGACCCTATAGGACAGAGTAGAACTGCCCCATAGGGTTTCTAAGGAGCGACTGGTGGATTCAAACTGTCGACCTTTTGGTTAGCAACTGTAGCTCACTGTAGCTCTTAAACACTGTGCCATCAGGGCTCCTGAACAGACATTAGAGCAAACTAAATGGATTTTAAACGTCAGTGATCTATTTGACCACAGAAGGGAAACAACAGGCAGTAAGCAGCCCGTGTCCCTTAGCACATGCTACCAAACTCAGCATTTTAGCACTTGTCACTCAGAAGTACAGGTTATTCTCAATCATAAACCCCCTACAAAAGCCTCATGATATATAATGAGTGTGCCACTGAGCTGTTACTGGAAGCCAACTTATGATCATATGAAAATCTTCATTACCAAATAACTGCCAAAAAGCATGCCATCATGAGTAGACTTGAAAAACAATAAGGCTGAACTCTAATATCTAAAGCTTGTAATCACACTTTGTTTTGACTCAACTTCTTCAGTACAATTATCCTTGTTAAAAAGAAGCATTTCACAATATTAAATTTGTGTATGAACTCTTGAGCTTTATTTTCAGATCATGAAGCAGGGAAAGTCTGGCCTGAAATTCAGATGAGGGTTCCTAAGTGTGGTACAAGTGGAAAGGCTTTTGTAACAGAAAAACAGGAAGAAGGAAGCTAGACTGGGCAATTTTGAGATTGTCTAGTGGGCATTTTCATTACTTATTTGGGATTAAGGGGAAATTTTGAACCAGGTTAAACTAGCAGGCAAGTGCTAATGGGCTAGTTTAGGTTTCCATTTCCAGGAGAGTCAGTAGATCGGGCTGGATTTTTGGTTCCTGGGAAAGTTAGGCATTTGCACGAAATAGAAACTTGGGTTTTGGTTTGCTGATGTGGGGCTCAGCAAAAGTTACTCCATTTTGAGGCTGGTCTATGAGTCGCAATCAACTCGACAGCAATGGGTATAGGTATAGTTAGGTTGGGAGCCCTGGTGGTGCAGTGGTTTTAGAGCTCAGTTGCTAACCAAAAGGTCAGTGGTTTGAACCCACCAGCTGCTTTGTAGGAGAAAGATGTGGCAGCCTGCTTCCGCTGAAGATTATAGCCATGGAAACCTTATGGGGCAGTTCTACTCTGTCCTGTATGGTTGCCATGAGTCAAAATCAACTTGATGGCACAGGTTTGGTATTGGTTTTTTATAGTTAGGTTAACATCCCCGTACTTTCTGCTCTTTATATGCATGTTGTGACAAAGATTGTTGAAATGTGTAAGGTCTTATCTATCAGAGTTCATTGCTTGATATAGCTTATTTCCTATGTGGAAGAAAAACAGCTGTACTTTCTCCAGCCTCATAATGCAATGAAAGGACTTGTTATTCCACTTCAGTTACATACTATATTATTATTAAATGAAGAGGCAGTTCTCTTATTCTTTATTTTATTTGGAAATAGAAATGTGTCATTATACCGTAGATCATCTAGTACCTGATAACTTCAGTTTTCTGACATTTGGCATGATGTCTTTTGTCTTCTGTTTTTATTTAGTTCATAGCATATCTTTGGAAGTACAGTTAGTATAGAATTGGTTTTATCACTTTCTCTGAACGGTATAGAATCTTAACATGACATCTAGAAAAATATAGCATGGATAATAAATTATTGAAAAGTATACTTTAAGAAAATATATGGTGGCCTGTGCTATTCTGAAGCCCTATTACTTGACTTGAAGCATTTTATTTTAAACTAAATTGACTATTCATGCACCTGTTTATATCTAATATTTGTGGCAACCGCATCTCCAGTTACCATTATAGAATTAGATAAATGCAGTAATAAAATACCCTTGTTCTGAAAGGTGGATTTGTATTGAATATCATCTTAGACTTTATAAAAGAGGTCATTTTCATAAGGACCTAGCCATTTTTCACTGCCAGTCTTTGTGCTGGTGTGTTACTATAGTTTTCAATAACCTGCCTTAATATCTGTAAGTTTAATTATCCTTAAAAAAAAAAAAAAAGGACACCTGTTCTTAATAAAATCATTGATCATTTGAGGATGTGAAGAGTAAACAAAAATCAATACTTTGCTATATTATCTGGCCTTTGGTGTAAAAAAAAAAAACCCACAATTCACTGTATATTCTGTAAAAGGCTTCTATCTTTATTAGAATCGATTACTTTATGAAAAGAAAATGTATTGTTATTTAACAAATGTGTTTTCTGTTGCAAATCTGGCATTTTGCACCAAGGAGCCAAGATCAATTTACAACATTTAGAATTATCCAAGCTTTAATTGATGTAGAATCACTTGCTTAAACAATTGACCTTTGAAGTAGAAGGTTAAACAGACACAATAAGCATATTTCTTGAGGATGCTTTCAGGATTCAGCTGTTAGCTCCAACAGACTCACACAACGTAGCTAAATATGCACGTTCAATCACTACAAATATTTTTAAATAAAAATATAGCTCCCAAAAATATAATTATTTTAGCTTTATGAAAGTTGTCAGATAACATCATAAAATTTTTTCCTGCCCTCACCTCAGTCCTCTTTCCTCAGTGGGAAGTTAGTGTTGTTTTGGACTATGGGAAGAGGCTACTTTACTGCTAAAGGCAAAGTGAAAAAAAAAATTCAAAATGAAAATTTTTAATTAAATCAGTAAGGTGCACTATTTCTTTGGATAAATCAAAGGTTGGACATTATTTTGATGTAGATTGTACTTTATGGTCAGCATTCTAGACAACATGATGAAATCTATGTGAAAATATTTTGGTTTTGCCTTTTTTTTTAAATATGGAATTATTCGTTTTTTAGCTTTCTCCTCTATCACTACCTTCTTTATCTACAATATAAGCTCCATGACTGCAGGGACCATGACTGTGAAGTTTATTGCAATATTCTAAACATATAGAACAGTATCTGGCACACAGCTGGCACTCAACAGAATTTGTTGAATAAATAAAAGTCAAAAAATTACAAGAAGCATGTGCATTTCACTCTGTATTCATTGGTTAGAATTAATTTTATTCTTTTTTTTTCCTTGATGAAGCAGTAATAAGTATTTAATTGTATTAAATCTTGTGCCTTGGGTGCATATATTCTTAATATTCTGTGTGTTAAAATAGGAAGTACACATAAAGCATTTCTTCTGCATCTCCAAGTAAGATGGCTATGTCAAGGAAAAGCACTTCTGCAGTTGTTGGAGTTGCAAGCTGAACTAGCAGTTGTTTTATATGGAGCACCATTTCTACTTTAAAAAAAAGCAAAATGCCTGACAGACAAATCATGGATATTCACACTTGAGTATTTGGCAAATATATTCTCAAAAATGAACAAAGAGAGCCTGTCACTTCATTTGACAGTATTTACTGCCAATAATAAAATTTAAACTTTGAAGCAAAAATTAGAATTTAGGAAAACTTGTATCCACCGCCACAAACTTGACAACTTCTCAATACTCAAAAGATTTTTCTGATAAGATTGATGGTGATTTTTTTTTTTTTTACCAGTTTCAATCATACATATTATTCCATTCACACTTCCTTCCTGGTGTTCCCTGGCCTATTGTTCCAATCTGGACTAAGATGCTCTAGACCAGCTGTAAATGTCATCCTGGAAATTCCCTTCATTGTTTTACTTGGTTGTATTCACTGTTTCTTGAGTCCCCCATGTCTTTCTTTTTTATTCCAATTATGCTGGAGTATGTCCTCCAATAACTTTCTCTAACAAGTTGCTTTCAAATTAAATTTTCTGGATGCTTTCATCTTTGAAATATCTTTCATTGTCTCTCACTTTTGGCTGGATATAGAATTCTAGGATGAAAATAATTTTCTTTAGAGTTTTTAAAGCAAAGCATCTTTTCTAGCATCCAGTGTTATTCTTCAGAAGTCTGACCATAGTCTGGTACTCCTTCCTTTGTGCATGAACTGTTTTATATTTGTGAAAGCTTTGGGCATCTATTCTTTGTCTGCAGTATTCAGCAATTTTATGAAGCTGTGTATAGGTGTAGCTCTTTTTTTTTTTCATTGTGCTGAATATGCCAAATAATTTCCAGTTCTAGAAATTTCTACCTTTTAAAAAATTTTATTGTGCTTCAGGTGAAAGTTTACAGCCAAGTTCATTTTTCATTCAAAAATGTATATACGTTTTCTTTTGTGACATTGGTTGCAACCCCCACAATGTGACAGCACACTCCCCATTTCCACCCCAGGCTCCCTGTGTCCATTTGTCCAGTTCTTGTCCCTTCCTGCATTCTCATCTTGCTTTTGAGCAGGAGTTGCCCATTTGGTCTCGTTTATTTTATTGAACTAAGAAGCACATTCCTCACATGTGTTATTTTTTGTTTTATAGTCCTGTCTAATGTTTGTCTGAAAAGTGTGCTTCGGGAGTGGTTTCAGTTCTGAGTTAGCGGAGTATCCAGGGGTCATAGTCTCAGATTTCCTCCAGTCAGTGTCAGACCAGTAAGTCTGGTCTTTTCTCATGATTTTGAATTCTGTTCTACATTTTTACCCCTGCTCTGTTCGGGAGTTTCTATTTTGATCCTTATCGGAGTGGTTGGTGATGTTAGCTGGGCACCATCTAGTTCTGCTGACCTTAGGCTGGTAGTCTCTGGTTCATGTGGACTTTGAGTCCTTTGGGCTAATATTTTCTTGTCTTTGGTTTTTTTCATTCTCCTGTGCTCTGAGCAGGATGGAACCAATAGATATATCTCAGATGACCACTCATAAGCTTTTTAAGACCTCAGACACTATTTACCAAAGTGGGATGTAGAACATTTTCTTTATGTTATGCCAATTGACCTAGATGTCCCCCGAGACTATGGTCCCCAGCTCCCAGCCACAGCTACGTGATCCCTCAAAGTGTTTGGCTGTGTCTGGGAAACTTCCATGCTTTTGCTTTGGTCCAGTAGTGCTGAATTCCCCTATACTGTGTGTTGTCTTCCCCTTCACCAAAGCTGACAATGTCTACTACTAGTGATTTCCCCTGCCCACTCCTCCCCATCCTTGTAACCATCAAAGTATGCTTTTTTCTGTGTGTAAACCTTTTGTCGAGTTCGTATAATAGTGGTCTCACACAATATTTGTCCTTTTGTGATTGACTTATTTTACTCAGCATAATATCCTCCAGATTCATCCATGATGTGAGATTTTCATGGATTCATCATTGTTCTTTATCATTGCATAGTATTCCCTTGTGTGTATGTACCATCATTTGTTTATCCATTCATCTGTTGATAGGTATTTAGGTTGTTTCCATCTTTTTGTTACTGTGAATAGTGCTGCAGTGAACATGGGTATGCATGTGTCTATTCGTGTGGTGTCTATTCTATTTCTCTAAGGTATATTTCTGGGGGTGGGATTGCTGAATTTTGTGGCATTTCTAATTTTAGCTTTTTTAGGAGGTGCCATAGCATTTTCCAATGTGGCTGTACCATTTTGCATTCCCACCAGCAGTGCATAAGAGTTCCAATATCCCTGAAACATCTCTGGTATTTGTTATTTTATGTTTTTTTGGATTAGTGCCAGTATTGTCGGAGTGAGGTGGTATCTCATTGTAGTTTTGATTTGCGTTTCTGTAATGGCTAATGATCGTGAGCATTTCCTCCTGTGTCTGCTGGCCGCCTGAATGTCTTCTTTGGTGAAGTGTCTCTTCATATCCTTTGTCCATTTTTTAATTGGATTGTCTTTTTGTTATTGAGGCACTAAAATGTTTCGTAGATTTTAGAGATTAGACCTTTGTTGGATATGTTATAGCCAATTTTTTTTCCTAGTCTGTAGGTTGTCTTTTTATTCTTTTGGTGCAGTCTTTTGATGAGCATAAATGTTTAATTTATGGGAGCTTGCAGTTATCTAGTTTCTCTTCCATTGTTTCTGCATTGTTAGTTATGGTTTGTGTACTATTTATGTCATGTATTAGGGCTACTAATACATTGATGGGTTTTCTAATATTGAAACATCCATGCATATCCAGTATGAATCCCACTTGGCCATAATGTATTATTTTTTGATACATTGTTGAATTCTATTGGCTAGAATTTTGTTGAGAATTTTTGCATCTATGTTCATGAGGAATATTGGTTTGTAGTTTTCTTTTCTAGTAGTGTGTTTGCCTGGCTTTGGTATCATGGTTATGCTAGCTTCATAGAATGAGTTTGGGGGTATTCCTTTCTTTTCTGTGCTCTGAAATAACTTGAGTACTATCGGTGTTAGCTCTTCTCTGAAAGTTTGGTAGGATTCTTGAGTGAACCTCCAGGCCAGGGATTTTTTGTTGTTGTTGTTGGGAGTTTTTTTATTACTGCTTCAATTTCTTCTTTTGTTTAGTCTTTTTAGTTTTTCGACCTCAGTTTGTGTTAGTTTACGTAGGTAGTGTGTTTATACAAATTTGTCCATTTCTTCTAGGTTTTCAAATTTGCTGGACTTCAATTTTTCGTAATATTCTGTTATGATCCTTTTTATATCTGTTGTAATATCACCCATCTGATTTCTTATTTGGATTATTTGCTTCCTCTCCCATTTTTCTTTTGTCAGTCAGGCCAA
The DNA here is from genome assembly GCF_030014295.1 of Loxodonta africana. Taxonomy (NCBI): domain Eukaryota; kingdom Metazoa; phylum Chordata; class Mammalia; order Proboscidea; family Elephantidae; genus Loxodonta; species Loxodonta africana. The sequence goes on from NC_087369.1 coordinate 97,640,309, forward strand.
TGGTTTGTGGATTTTGTTGATTTTTTCAAAGAACCAACTTTTGGTCTTGTGGATCGTTTCAATTGTTTTTCTATTCTCTATTTCATTTATTTCTGCTCTAATCTTTATTATTTCCTTTCTTCTGGTACCTGAGGGCTTCTTTTACTGCTCTCTTTCAATTTGTTTAAGTTGTAGGGTTAATGATTTGATTTTAGCCCTTTTTTCTTTTTTGAAGTGTGCATTTATTGCTATCAATTAACCTCTAAGTACTGTTTTGCTGTGTCCCAAAGGTTTTGGTAATGTGTGTTTTCATTCTCATTTGGTTTAGTGTTTTTTTGTTGTTGTTGTTGTTATCCCATACTCGATTTCTTCTATTACCCAGTAGTTTTTAAGCAAGGTGTTTTTCAGTTTCCATGTATTTGATTTTTTTTTCTTGCTGTTTCTGTTATTGGTTTCTATTTTTATGGCATTATGATTAGAGAAGATGCTTTGTATTATTTTGATGTTTTGAATTTTGTTAAGGCTTGCTTTGTGGCCTCAAATGTGGTCTATTCTGGGGAATGTTCCATGTGCATTGGAAAAGAATGCATACTTTGCTGCTGTTGGGTGGAGTTTTCTGTATATGTTTATGAGGTTGATTTGTTTAATTGTGGCATTTAGATCTTCTGTATCTTTATTGAGTTTTTTTCCAGTTGTTCTGTCCTTCACCTAAAGTGGTGTGTTTAAGTCTCCTACTATTATTGTGGAACTATCTATTTCTATTTTCGGTGCTGTTAGATTTTATGTATTTTGCAGCCTTGTCATCTGGTGCATAGATATTTATTATGGTTATGCCCTCCTGTTGTATTGACTGTTTAATCATTATGTAGTGTTCTTCTTTATGGTGGATTTTGCTTTAAAGTCTATTTTATTGGACATTAATATAGCCACTCCTGATCTTTTTTTGGTTATTGTTTGCTTGATATATATATATTTTTCCCATCCTTTGAGTTTCAGTTTGTTTATGTCTTTGTGTCTAAGGTGTGTCTGTTGTAGACTGTATATAGTTGGGTCATTTTTTAATCCATTCTGCCACTTTCTGCCTCTTTACTGTTACAGTTAGGCCATTTACATTCAGCGTAATTATTAATGAGTTTACTGTTTTCATTTTGTTTTTTTTTGTGGTGTTGATGGTTTCTCTGTTCCACTTAATTTTCTGCATTGAGTTTTTTTTTTTTTTTTTTTTGCTTATGTATTTCCTTCTCATCTCTTTCATTATTGTTGACTTTGTGTTTGCTTGGCCTTTTTTTTTATTTTGATGGGTAAGTTTGTTAGCTTTCTTGGGGGTTACCTTGAAATTCACCTTTATTTTTCTAAGTTTAAACTAGTCTTTTATTTCTTGATACTGCTTTGACTTCATCTACATGTGGAAGTTCTATGACTACATCATTTATTTCCTATTTTTGTTTTGATATTTTCATTGTTTACGTATTGATGTCTCTCGTTCTCTATTTTCAGTATTTTAGCTTTGTTTTATTTTTGTGAATTCCCTGTCTGGGTTGGCATCTGGTTGATCTGTCCTGTGTCCTAGTTTTGGACTGTTGTCTTGAGTTGTTGGTTCTGTAACCAGAGGGCTACCTTTAATATTTCTTGTAATTTTTGTCTAGTTATTACATATTCCCTTAATTTCTAATTATCTGGAAATGACCTAATTTCACCATCGTATTTGAGAGATAATTTTGCTGGATATATAATTCTTGCCTCCAATTTTTTTTTTCTTCAAGTCTTCATATATGTTATTCCATTGCCTTCTTGCCTGCATGGTTTCTGCTGAGTAATCAGAATGTAGTCTTATTCATTCTCCTTTGTAGGTGACTTTTTGTTTATCCCTAGCTGCTCTCAGGAGTCTTTCTTTGTCTTTAGTTTTGGCAATTTTGATTATGATATGTCTTGGTGACTTTTGGTGTTTATCTTGTATGGGGTTCGTTGAGCTTCTTGTATAGATATCTTCTTGTCTTTCATGATGTTAGGGAAGTTTTCTGCCAGTAAATCTTCGACAGTTCTCTCTCTGTTTTCCATTATCCCCCTCTGTTGTAGTTTTGTTGTAGTACTCCAGTCACTCATAGGTTTTTCCTCCTGATAGTATCCCACATAATTCTTAGGCTTTCTTCATTTTTCTTCATTCCTTTTTCTGATTTTTCTGAAACAAATTGGTGTTGGGGGATTTATCTTCAATCTCATGAATTCTAATTCCTTTGTGTCAATTCTGCTTCTGTGACCTATTGAGTTACCTAATTCTGAAATTTTATTGTTAATCTTTTGGATTTTTAATTCCTGTTTTTGTACAGTTTCTAGCAGCCTGTTTATTCTGTTGTTTTGTTTCTGTATTGTTTTCCTGGATTCTTCTATTGCTTTATCTGTGTGTTCCTTGGTTTGGTCTATGTTTTGCCTGATTTCCTTCTGGATCTCTTGGAGAACTCTGTATATTAGTATTTTTACTTCTTTATTAGGTAATTCCATTGCCTTATCTTCCTGTGGAAGGTTTTCTGGTTCTTTATTTTTGTCGCTTGCTGGAGCTATCTTGTCCTTCTTCTTTATGTGATTTGATATTGACTGTCGTCCCCCAGGCATCAATAAGTTATTATATTTATTTATTGTATTTGTTTTTTGCATTCTGGATTTTTTTATATATGCAAATAGGCTAAGCATGTGTGCTACTCTGTTCATTAATCTGACCTTGCTGAAGCTCTTACTTCCTGTCTCCAGGTGGTCAGAGCAGCTACTTGGTATGTGAACCCAGGAATCTGTTCACTGCTTTTGTGAAGGTGCTGAAGATATAGGTGGTGTTTTTAGTGAGGTGATGAACCTGTCCTGCTGGTTACCTGACTGCGGGTTCAGGGGGTGTTCTCCCTGGGGATTGGGTTTGGTGTTGTTTGTGTGCCCTATCATTTACTGGTTGTTTGGGGTACAGGTGCCCAGGTCATAATTCACTGTTTGGTGCAGAGTCTCACCTACAGTCCTGGGTGGGCAGAGCACATAGGACTGTTTGGAGCAGGCACAGGTCTCTGGTTGTAGTGAGGGGAGATGTGGTGGGGCAAGACAGGGGGCTGTTGGGTGCCCCCAGGTACCTGGATGGAGGATATGCCCCTGTCCACTAGAGTGCATAGTGGAGGTGGGTAGTGCAGCCAGTCCTTGGGTACCCAGTGCCGTTGTCTGGAGGGATTGAGGGGTACTACTAATTCTCACCAGGGAAACCATGGTGGGATAGTGGTTAAGTGCTACGGCTGCTAACCAAAGGGTTGGCAGTTTAAATCTGCCAGGTGCTCCTTGGAAACTCTATGGGGCAGTTTTACTGTGTCCTATAGGGTCGCTATGAGTCAGAGTCGACTTGACGGCACTGGTTTTCCTAATTCTTAGGTCCCTGTCATCGGTGGCTAGATGGAGTGGATGGTACCACCAACCCTCAAGCCCTTGGTGTGGGTGGGTGAGACCCCTTCTTAGGGGGTGGGGTGATATCAAATGTCGCAAATCTACACTTCCCACTGGGCTGCTGCATGAGAAAGTCGCTTCAGTTGGAAGCCTTGCCCATTTTATTCTAATGAGGGAGTGCCAATCTGGGTTGGCTGGCAAGGCACTAGTGTAGGTGATCAGCGAGGGTGAAGGGCACTGCAAGACCATGAACCCCCCTATGTGAGTAGCTGGGCGAAGGGTTGGGTGCCTCCAGACCTGGCTGTGAGATCCCAACATAGGGAGTGTGGCAGTGTTGAATGCCTCCAGACTGGTTTAGGAGTGTGGAGGGGGATGGATGAAGAGAAACCAGTGCTCCTGGGCTGTGGAGCTCTGGTGGGGGAAGGTTATTGTGTGCGCACAGTGGGTTGGGAGCTTGCACTTAACTTTCATAGCTATGTTGTCACTCCTTTTTGGTTCTAGAGGTGTGTGCAGATTTGCTGCTGCTTAGCTGCATCAGATGGGGTGGGTTTTGGCTTGGGATATTGCTGCTTGCCTCTATTTGTGTGTGCTGTGCAGACTCAACTAACAGAACCCTGTTGGTTCCATGATCCATGATCCCCTGTTTCTGTTGGTCTGTGAATTGTTTCTCCTTTCACCTGTCACTCAGCCTCGTTCTTCAGCCTTGTCTTTGATGCTTAGGGTACCTAGATTGTCTTATATATCCATTTCACTTGAATTCACTTGTTTCTTTCAGGACTTTGTTGTAAGCAGGACTACAGAAAACATCTGACTATTCCGCTATCTTGGTCCCACCTCCTTTTATTCTTTTTTTTTTTTAAAGACATCTATTCATGGTCATGGTCAGAACCTTATCCTCTATTATGGCATGGAAATTCCATAATAGATGGAATAAGGTGAATTTTCTTTATAAATTTTACTGTGTTTTAGGTGAAAGTTTACAGTGCATATTAGTTTCTCATTCAAAAATTTATACAAAAATTGTTTTGTGACATTGGTTGCAGTCTTTGCAATGTGTCAGCACTCTGCCCCTTTCCCCTTAGGTCCCAGGTTCCCCTTGTCCATTAATCCAGGTTTCTTGTCCCTTCCTGCCTTCTCATCTTCGCTTTTGGATAGGGCTTGCCCATTTGGTCTCATATGCTTGATTGAACTAAAAAGTACATTCCTCACGTATGTTATTATTTGTTTTATAGGCCCATCTAATCTTTAGCTGAAAGGTGAACTTCAGGAGTGGCTTCAATTCTGAATTAGCAGGGTTTCTGGGAGCCATAGCCTCAGGGGTTCCTCCAGTCTCTATCAGACCAGTAAGCCTGGTCTTTTTTGGTGAATTTGAATTTTTGTTCTACATTTTTCTCCCAGTCTGTCCAGAACCTTCTACTGTGATCCCTGTTGGAGCAGTCAATAGTGGTAGCCAGGCACCCTCTAGTTCTGGTCTCAGGCCAGTGGAGGCTGTGGTTCCTGTAGTCCATTAGTCCTTTGGACTAATTGTTTCCTTTAGTCTTTGGTTTTCTTCACTCTCCTTTGTTCCTGATAGAAAGAGGCCAATAGCTGTATCTTAGATGCCCACTCACAAGCTTTTAAGTCCACAGATGCTACTCAACAAAGTAGGATGTAGAACATTGTCTTTATGAACTATGTTATGCCAATTGATACAGATGTTGGTTGTATATAGATTCCCTTTATTATGTTGAAGAATTTCACTTCTATTTCCTATTTTATTGAGAGTTTTTATCAGGAATGGGTGCTGAACTTTATCAAATGCCTTTTCTGTGTCGATTGAGATGATCATATGATTTTTTTCTTTTGTTCTATTTATGTGGTGGATTACATTGATTCGTTTTCTAATGTCAAACCATTCTTACATAAAAAAACCTCTGGTATGAATTCCACTTGGTCATGGTGCATTATTTTTTGATACGATACTGAATTCTGCTGGCTAGAATTTTGATGAAAATTTTTACATCTATATTCATGAAATATACCGGTAATTTTTTTGTGTGTGTGTGGTGTCTTTGCCAGGCTTTGGTATCAGGGTTATGCTGGCTTCATAGAATGAGTTTGGGAGTATGCCTCTTTTTTACGCTCTGAAATAGTTTGGGTAGTACTGGTGTGAGCTCTTATCTAAATGTTTGGTAGAATTCTGTAGTGAAGCCATCTGTCATACAATTATAAGGAGCATGTGCATTTCACTCTGTATTTATTGGCCAGAATTAATTTTATGCATTTTAAGACATCTACTCAAAGTCAGAATCTTATTCTCTGTCATGCCATGGAAATTCTTCTTCCTAGTGATATAGGGTGAAAATTCAATGGACTAATATTTACTGGAGAATAGGCGTTTTGAGTTCAGAAGTCGTTATTGAATAATTTTCTAAGATATACTGACTTCTGGAGCAAAGAGGAATGAAAACCTGCATAGTTTCCAAAGTTTCAGATAAAAATAAAGAATTAACCAAACATTTGCCTGATATTGCTCATCTAGATAGGTGAAAGTTTTTCCTCCTATTTTCATTTTGATGTTTGGTGTGATGTAGGTATAGCTATGGAGTTTTTGTATTGTAACATTTAAAAACTATTCACCTGGCTTCATCGTTTTTTAATTTTTTTATGGGTTTCCAATTGTATATTGTAATTTTCACTTTATATAGATGTTAGATAGATAAACCCACCAAACCCACTGCCGTTGAGTTGATTCTGACTCATAGCAACCCTATAGGACAGAGTAGAACTGCCCCATAGAGTTTCCAAGGAGTGCCTGGCAGATTCAAACTGCCAACCCTTTGGTTAGCAGCCGTAGCTCTTAACCACTACACCACCAGGGTTTCCCGTTAGATAGATAGGCATGTATAAATGTATATATGTACTATAGGTATATCTAGAGCCCTGGTGGCAGAGTGATTAAGAGCTCAGCTGTTAACCAAAAGGCTGGCAATTCGAATCCACCAGCTAGTCCTTGTAAACCCTATGGGGCAGTTCTCCTCTGTCTTATAGGGTTGCTATGAGTTGGAATCGGCTCGATGGCAACAGGTTTTATAGGTGTGTGTACATGTATATATACATATTTGTATGTATATATGTGGGTGGGTATGTATATATAAATATATGCACACATACATACACATGCACATACATACATATATTTGGTTTTGTAGTACCGTGAATGGAATTTACTAATCCTCACTACCTGTATTTATAGAAAAGCTAAGTGTGCATGAATTACGAAAATGCCTTTACTGTAAACCATAGCCTGTTACTCCTGTGGAGATACCAAAACACTAATTATGTAGACATCATTAAGCAAAGGAAAATAGATCCTATACCTTCCAGTTACCTTGAAGACTAAGCAAGAGCTTTACTTTTCTCCTATATATGTCCATAACCTGTTATTGTCTATTCAGTGCTATTCAGTTCTCACACTTCTGGCAACAGACATTGCTTTCTTAGCACTTTGAAAAACTCACCAACTGCAAAACCCCTGGATTTGCTCAAGTCCATCACTTCAGTATTCATACCTGCTTCCAATAGCAGTCATCAGAAAAGCATGAAAAAGCACTGAGATATTTTAAATATGCTGTAGCATGAAAATTCATGAATGTATTTTAAAACTATATAATTGTTTTGGAATATACACTCTTCTGAAACCCATAATTAAGTTCACAATTCAGAAAACAAAAATGTTAAGTCAATAGTATAGGTATGGCTCAGTGTCATTTAAAAGATATTACCCTTAACATGATTATTAATAATTTTTCTCAGGGATTCAGCCTCCCTCTGATTAAGTTATAGTAAATTTCCATACTGTGATCTCTTCTCTGTCACATTACTTTGCCAAAAATCATTCTAGATTCCTGTACTATCTGTGAAAAATCTAATCTGTGTAATCCACCTTTGATAATTTTTCTCCTTTACTTTCAAGAATATACTAAAGAAAAGCCTGCTTTTTTAAAATGTCACAAGTTATTCCATTAATAACTTTAGCCTCTCAGAAATCAATGTCAGTTTTTTAAATGGAAGGCCATTAGCTATAGGAATGTTAAACTCTCAGACACTGATTCTACTTTATGAATGGAAAAGTCATTTTACTTAGTCCTCTACCCCCTCTCCGCCCATGTTTGTTTTAAATATAGAGCTTCGAGCTTCTAATATCATTTACTCAGTGGTGTTAGTATCCTAATAGTTTACTCCTAAAAGAAAGAATTTGTATGTCTAATGGTACAGATTTGTTATGTACAGTATATTCAAATTTACTGAATAGCTCAATAAGATTTTTTTTATGTTGAGCAGAAATTCTTATCACCCGTTCATTTTTCTCTTAATACATTTTTCTCTATCTTTTATGTATCTTTTAATTTACTTTAATTTTGATCATTATGCCAATTTTGTCTATGACACATATTTGATTTCATATCAGTTGTTACCCAGCACCACCCTTATTCCCACTCTGACACCTGCATAGGCACTATGCATAACTCTACAAACACTTCCATTTCCTGATTGAGCGCCATTTGGCTGATTTTGGCTAGCTGTAGTACAACCCACACCAGGAGGTTGAATATTTTAGATGGAGATTGTGGGTGATTGTTTCCTCAACCCTTGCACTGGTTTTCATTCTGGAGTGTAGAGTGAAACAACTCTACTACTGACTCGTCTGAATACGTTGTGTTTTCTTGGAAATAACCTCCATTTGAAACTCACTATGCAGTCTATTTAGGTAATGTTGTCCTTTCAAAGATTCTGAAGTGGATATACAAGTGGAAGAAATGTGTTGTGCGCATATGGTAACTTCTCAGTCAACAAAGAGGAATCACAAGAGTTATTCTCTGAGCTTAGTTTTTTTTTATATTTTCATTAGAGACTTAGCTAAGGAATAATGAGTAGGCTCATTTAGTATTATGATAATGCCAAACTCTAATGTGTTGGGGTGTGATTCACTGGTAGTTCATGAGAATATAGAATGAGAATTCAAAATGACCCTTATTTAATGTAAATTGAACATTTCAGTGGCATTTCATTATGGGCTTCTGTGGGGAGATGGAGAGAGGCATTTTAAGAAAGAATTTTATGGCTTTATTAAACTCGTTGCCCTCCAGTTGATTCTGACTCACAGCGACCCTATGGAACACAGTAGAACTGTGCTATAGGGTTTCCAAGGAGTAGCTGTGGATTTGAATTGCCGACCTATGGCTGTTGTTAAGTAAATGTTTTATTGGAAATCAGTTTTCTTTTCTTGCGTCTGCTTTTGAATGCCATGCAAAAATGGGGTATAAAATATATCAAGTGTCTCAAAGGAAATGTGTATACATTATGATATTGTACATTATGTATTTTAAAGTAATTTTCAAATATTATTCCCTTTCATCAGCTTAATAATTGTATGAAGTAGGGCAGGGTTTGTTGTTTCTATTTGACAGACTGATAAACTGAAATTAGTAGCTAAATAATTTGCTCAAGGGTAAAGAGTTAGGTGGTGGGAAAGGTAAGACTAGAAAATGTGTCTATTTACATTTTGTGTTAGTCATCATTCATTCATTCATTGAGTAACAACTTTTAGAATCTCCATATGTCAGGCATTGTCCTGGATTCTGGAGCTATGTGAGGCAAAAATGTTCATGGTTCCTGCCCTTAATGAGCTTATACATTCCAGAAATATGAAGACTGCCATATAATCAACTAAAGACTTATAAAACACTGCACATGGTAGAAATGTTGGGTAAAAAATCAAAGATATAGTTTGGCATGAAATATATAACAAGGGAATGGTAAAATTACATGTTATATTAATGGTAATTAATATGATTATTGTTAATTAAATATTATATATAACATGCTTGAGAGAAAGTCATGAGAAGTATTTGATTTAAAAAGCAAGTATATGAAAAGGTATTTAAGGACTAGTTGTTAATGCAAATAGGGGTGAAGGAATTAGGAGGCTATATTAAAGAGTATTTTGGAAAAGAAAAACTAATAAGATGACATTGTTTACTACTGAGGGATAAAAGGAATGCAGAAATGGTGAAAATCATGAAATTGTGGTCAGTGATTTTGTCATCAAAGCAATATATGGAAGATAAAAATGTGGATAAAGAAGTAAATTATAAATGATAAGGAAAGGATATTTTTTCAAAGGAAACGAATATTTGTTAATGACTTTTTTAGGTCTTGCAAATAAGCTGTGCTGGAAAAAGGAAGAAAATAAATATATAACAATATTTTCTTTAGAAATATTTCTGTTTTTGTGTATTTAAATTTAAAACTTTCAGGCTGTCATCTTTGTGATATGTTGATTATTATTGTCATAATAATGAGGGTGGTCAAGATAATAACAAATAACACATACGTGTGTATATATATATATATATATACACACATTTTTTCTATAGTTATTTATAGTTGAAAAAGCGATTTCACATCATCAGCTCATTCTGTCTTCAACTACATGATCGAGTTATTAACCTTCAACTACAATCTGGAGTTTTCATTAAGGATCTCTATTATGCAAATAAGAAAATTAAATCTTCAAGTGGATTAGTTTAATGGTTAGTAAATTGTAGCTATTGAACTTGAACTCAGGTCTCTAAATTCAAGTCCTGGAAAATAGCATCCCAAGTAGGAACTGTTTTATACTGTTTATACTTCCATTAAGAAAAACCATTGATTTGATTTTTTAAAAAATGAATTGCTTTTGGAAAATACAACTCTTATGGCTTTGCCTTTTTTTAAGCATGAGAAGCTTGTGTCAATCACTAAGAAAAAGAAATCTTTCATTGGAGTCTGCAATTTACCATCACTTTTTTTTTTTATAGTTTATGGTTTGGATTATATTCTTTGGGGGAAAATTATTCTACATAATTCCATTTACATCATTGTAGGAGATCCTCAAACATGTTTTCTTTTATTAATGCTCTTGTCTGTTCTACTGTGTCCTGGAAACATAAGATATTTGTCCATTTTTGGCTTTGATCTTTGTATTCACGGGTGGCTGTAGGCAGATGATAAAGTAGGTGGATGACTGTCCTAAGCATGTAATAGCAATAGTACATAGAAAAGGGTAATGAATATTTTTTCTCCTGTGTAGGTAATGTAGGTTAAGGCCAGATCTAGAGACCTATAGATCTCATTTATGATACAAGATATAAACAAAGCAATATTAGAGCCTTAATTTAGCAATAAGAAACACCTAGATCATGGAATTAAAAATGTCTCCTCCACTTTTCCACAGGACTGTAGTATCCAGATGAATAAAATAATGATTTGGTTTAGTATTTAACCTATTTACAATCGCACAAATCAGCAATCCCTTTTGCAGAAATCCTTCAGAAGATTCCCATGTTTTTAGGGAGAAAATATCATGTAGGCTTCTCTTTACGGGTCAGGATTGACTCTAAATATGTCCGTTCCATTCTTAAATTTCAAATGTTCATACTACAGGAAACTTTTTTAGCTGCTTTGTCTGCCCCACAGATGTGGGGCAGAAAAATGTTAGCACTTGTTGCATACATAATGCGCTAGCAATATGAAGAGTATTTGAAGGAAGATGGTGAACAGAGAGGAGTCTCCCCCCCGCCCCCAGCTTTGCTAGGGTAAAATGTGTTTCAGAGAGCTAAAGGAAGTACACATGTCATTTCTTTGTACTACTATTATTGCCATCAGCTCTTAAAAGCTCTATACTCTTTAAAGCTAATGAACATCATATACTGGCAAAAAGTAATCATCAACTGGATCAAATAAATGATCTATTTCATTTTGTGGAATCTGGAAATTATGTAACTCAAATTTTAATGAAACCATGATGGACTGTATTTCTTGGCTCTCAGTATAAGATCACAAAGGGGTTGAAGTAAATAAATATCCCTTTTGGTATACTATGGTCTCCATGATTTCAGAAGAAATTCAATATTGTAAGGTAAGCTAATGGTTGAGAAACATTTTTTGGGAAAGAAAACTTCATTTCACATTAGTACTCTAAAGTGTATGGCTTTTAAAAATGTCAATAAGATCCTCTCTTTTACAATGTAAATGTCATTATTTGCTCTTAGCTGTCAATGCTAAAATAATAACCAGAAAGGCACTCCTGGGCTATCATTCCCTGATGCTAAATATTACCAAAGTATAAGCCACTTTACCTATATATTTTGGAGTTACTGAAAAAAGTTTTCTATGTTCAAAATGATTTAAAAAATTCAAAACGTAGTTACCATGCAAGAGAAGACATGTATCTAATTTTGCACTCTTTAAAAGAGGTCTAGTGAGGTAACAAAAAACCAAAAGAGATAGTGTTTATCAATTGTTTAATCTTAACGAGATTTTCAGAAATTACATTAGAAAAGTCAATCCAAATTTACTTAGAATGTGAGAGGGGCTAGTTATTTAATTTCTTTGAGGTTTCCTTAATAATGTGAAGGAATTGTCCACCATTCTTTGTTATTTAGAGTCTGGTGGCTAAGAATTCCTAAAATATCGTGATTCTTTTTAGTACATACCAAATTATATATGTAAACAATAATAGCTTGTATTTGTTATCTTCAATAGTTCCACATTTGATATCTTCAATAGTTCCACAGATGGGTAAAGCAGGTATTAGTATCCATATTTTGGGAATGAAAAAATGCACAAACTTAGATATCACACCAGGCCTAGTTCTTCCTTTAGCTGCTCTGACAACAACATAGTAAATGTCACAAGATTCCCATTTTTCCTTATCCCTCTATGGCCAAATACATTCAATAATGTTGTAGAATGAACACTGGGAATCAGGAGGCTTCTATTTCCCAGATAAAACCTGCTAATAATTAGCTGTGTGACCTTGACAAACCATTCAAGAGAGTTGTCAACAGAAAAACATTCTTAAGACTACAAAGTCAGGAAATATTACCCATGTACTTATTAAAAATTACCAGAAGATACATTTCAGCTGACCAATGGAGGTGTAAAAATAAAGAGCTCAAAAACAGGGAAGTTGTTGTATAAGAGAACTAGCAGTGAACAATGAAACTAGTAAAGCACAGAGTTAGTCAATAAAAATTTCCATGCATGCCCAACTTTCAAAGACTGAAAGGGAAGGTCCTTTTAAATACATTCCCTTACTACTTAGTAACCCACAGATTGTTTTCTAAATATTAAATAGGGAAGATATAGTAACTTCTTCCAAATCAAGAGGAGACCACTTAGGCCATTATTGTACATCTGTGGTTGCTTCTGCTAGTCATTTAATGAGGCCCTGAACAAAGTTGTGATGAACAGATGTACACATGTTCATGCAAAGAGATGACATGTATCTGAAAGAAGTATCTAATCACTTGAAGTGGTGCATTTTAATACCAGTATCCTTTTTTTTTTTATCCAACTAAGAATCTTATATTTCATTTATGTTTCAGTTACCAGCTATAAGAAAGGACTATATACACAGTTCTCACGAATTTGAGATAAATGAAAATTAAGAAACCCTTTCCCTGTATTTTGAGTCTATACCCAATCCTGTTCAGAATACCGAGTAGAACAGAAATGAGTTAGATATTTTAATAAAGCTGCATCAGAATTATCCTCAATTATAAACCCTCAATTTAAGGGCATCTTTGTTCTCATCAGTGGAGCTCAGTAAGATTCAAGGGAACTTATATTGCTCCTGCTTTGTTTTATAGTAAGCGGTCTTTAAAACAAGAATTAACACTTTCTATTTTTTTTTAATTTTAAGCAAATAGTTTTTGCCACATTATTCCCATGACTGAACCTTATTCCTCTCATGCCCTTTGTTCAGTTATTACCAAGAATGATACCAGTATCACTAGAAATGGTAACGTAAAGAATGAAAAGTGCTTAATGGTAATTTTATGTTCATCTTCTATTACTTTGGCTAAGTGGCATTGGTGTTGAACTTATTCTATGTTTACAGCGTGGTAGATAAATACTGTCTCACTTCTTCCTCCCCAAATTCCCACTTTAATTTCAGAATGACAAAAAGATGCCTACCAGATTCAGAAAACAAAGTGAACATCTTGAACATGCTGTTGACCGCGTTTTTGTCATGATATCGGAAAGAAGAAGGGCACGTAGTCTACATGGCACTGATGAACAACCACCTCATAATATTCTTACAGCTGCTCTCGAACTGATTAATGTGGTCAAGATGATACTAAACATACTGGAAAGGTAATTCCTAATATCTGGTCTTCTTTAGCCCTAAGACCGTTACAATTTTCCTCTTTCTCTTCAGAAACCTTACATATGGACTGGATTTTATTTCCAAACTATCTTTTCAAAGACGTTTACAGATATTTTATTGATGCTTTGAATATCTCCCTATGATACACAACATAGGTATACAGCTACTTTTAAACGAAGCAGTATTTGATCATCTGGTGTTTTGCAGAAAAAAAAATTATTCATTTTTCAAAAGCAGTATTTGTTTTACAAAGAATTCACTTTGAATTTCTTTAGGTGAAACTCTGAAGCTGCATTTGAAATAATTTTCTTTTCTGCAGTCTTTTAGGAATGCACAAAAGTTGCACCAGACTTCTGAATTACTACATAAGGACTCTTTACAGCAACAAAAACACTTTTTATTCTTTGAATAATAATTAAATTTGGGGTTTTAAGTAAATGAGAGTCAGTCCTGGTTTTAAAACTTCATGTTATTAAGAGAAGGCTATAGAAGTCAAAGGTTAAAGATTTAATAACCTTAGGTTGCATATTAATATTTAAATTTCCTAAGTGTTATTTTGACCAAAAACTATAGTCAACTCTTAATTCTACGCAAAAATGAAACACTATATAGATGCTTACTCCTGGGTCTTTTGCTTCTGCTATAGGAAAACATTAACTCCCAAAGAGGTTAGATAGTGAGAAAAGGGAAGCGTGCTTTTGTGGTTAGGGAGAGAAATATAGAAACTAGAAGTCATTACACATTTCTCTACACATCTTTGTTTCCTGCTGTCTTACTTACCTGTTTTAATCTCCTGTATTGCAATTAACACTTTATTAACAAACCCATTTTGTTCACATAAAGAATGGGTAAAGGGACTGACCCACTTGTTCAAAGCAACATCAAATTGAGTGTTACAGGGAAGGCTTTATCTCTCTGTTGGCTCTAGGGAAAGGTCCTTGTCTTCAGTCTTCCCCTGGTCTAGGAGCGTCTCAATGCAGGGACCCCAGATCCAAAGGATACACTCCACTCCTGGCTCTTCTTGCTTGGTAGTAATGAGGTCCCCCACCTCTTTGCTCACTTCTTTTATATCTCAAAAGAGATTGACTGAAGATACAACTTAATCCTGTAGATTGTGTCCTGCCTCATTAACATAGCTGTCTCTGATAAAGGTTAGGATATATAATACATAAGATAATTACATTAGATCACAAAATGGAGGACAGCCACACAATACTGGGAATCATGGCCTAGGCAAGTTGACACACATTTTTAGGGGACACAATTCAGTTCATAATAGGATCCTTGGGATGAGCCAATGTTAAGAAGGAGAATAAGGAAAAGGATGTTGGCTGGACAGCAAAGATAGACACAGGACTAAATAGTGACAACAAAGAGAAATTCCCAAGATTGAATATAACCTGCTGCACTGATAGTTGAAATTGACAGGATTAGATTTTCTCACATTATTAATCTAATTTCAAAATTCAAAATTCATAGTATTAAGTACAGTTTCACTAAATTCACAATTTAAGGGCATCTTATATGGGTTGCTATGAGTCGGAATTTATGCAACAGTAATGGTTTGTTTTTTTTTTTTTTTGGTTTTGCTCTCATGAGTGGAACCAGGTGAGATTAAAAGGAGATTATATTGCTCCTGCTATATTTTATAATAAGTAGTTTTAAAGACAATTAGTCAAGTTCCTATTTCAGAAATGAGATAATACAAAATGATCGCATATAGAAGCTTTCCAATATGGTAAATTTATGCATTAGTTTAGTATCTTTTTTTCTGATTCTCATAGTCCTTGCTGAAGAACTAAAAAAAAAAATGTGACTATTAAATAAGAGGTATTCATACTGAATACTCTTTTACTAAGCTGAAGCCTCATTAAGAATTTTAAATATGATCTTTGAACACCAAAAACGTTATTAATGAAACAAAGTAAAAAAAAAAACAAAACACAGTGGTATGCCTTGCACTGGGCATGGTTGCCACTAAAACACCTTGGTACTTCCTAATTCCATTAGTTTTAATCACTTCTGATTTTCTGAAGACACCCTAGGAAACTCCATATTTTGAAAGTTGCATCATGGACTCATAGGAATCATTTCTGAGAGTAACATGGATTTTAAGATTGGTCAGGGCTCAGCCAAGTTGCATTTCCTATAAAATAAACTTTCCTTTAGTAAATATCTGGTTAGAGTGTCAATTGGAGGAATCCTCCCCCTTTTCTCTCTGAAACTGAATTATTGTGTTAGTGATGAAAATGATTTCTGTGGTTTATCCTAAAGTTGGTCTTATTTCTATGTGTTTCAAAAACAAAATAAGGGAAAATTCTATTAAAATGTAAATTTTCCCTTAGTTTCGATTAATGTTGAAATTTTATCAAATTGGAATTCAGTCTATTATTTGACCTGAATCAGCTTGGTTTAATAAAATCTATGATATCAAGCCTAAAAATTACTTGTTTTATTAAAAAGGAGGATATAAATCTGGGGAGTCATCTTGGTAATAGAGGTAGTAATTAATTTTTGAGAATTAAAGTTAATTCAGGAGTTTAATTAAAGATATCATCCTGAAAATGAGGGAAAAAAGCTGGCCATCTTATCTGTTTCCAGGAAGAGTTTCTTCTTCTAGCTTTTTTTGTATTGTCCTAAAATTTTCAGTCTGTATAGTGAACTTGAACTTTTTCAGCTGAACTACAGTATAGTAAAGATTGACCTTTACAAGCAGTATAAGCTTGAGTATTCATGACAGAGCTTCATTTTAGTGTAATAGAAGGTACATTTTAAGGTTTACCGTAGAGGTTACGGGTTTTTTTAAGTTTCTAATAATGGTACTAAGTGGAAATGTTAGAGTCTGTTAACTAATATTTCTCTCATAATGTTATATTTCCATTAGTTATTAATATCCTAAGTGGTTTACTAATTCATTGTAGACAGAATTTGTGACAAAATTCATTGGGGATAATATAGCAACTCAAGACCATTTATCCAAGCATAACCACTAGGATTGTACTTAAAAAGACACACAAATTAGCATGTTTCGTACTGAAAGTTAAGGAATGCCATAGGGTGAGGGACAAGGCTCCAATTTCTACAATTTAGGCAAAGTAGGTCAATGTTTTGTTTTGTTTTGTTTTTTGCTTATTTGATAGTCTAGAAGTAGATGAGAAGAGAAAAACTTCCCAGGGAATTTTGCCCACATATTTTATACCCCGGGCAGAGTTACAAGAGATTGTCCTATGGACCCTCACAGTTCTCTTGCCACATAAGTTTTATAAACTTAATTATAAGAAATATTTTGAATAATTGCACACATTCTTATGTGCTTTAGAAAGACTTCCAGAAGTGCCACTTCCATGCAAACACCAGGATATTAGGAAGCCTTACAAATTACTCTTTATTGATAATTCCTAAATAAAACTTCATTTTCCTTATGAGAGTAGCTATGAATTCAGCACTGTAGTGCTTGCTAATTTATTTTACAAATTACGTTCTGAAAAGTGTTTTCATTTTTTGGATATTAATTATATAGATGAAATGAGTAATTTTTTTTTCCAACAAAGCTATGTAGCCTTCATCATCTTCAAATTACTACTGGTGGTTACAAGTTCGACAGATCATACAAGCCTAAGAGCTATGCTAGATAAAAATCATAAAGCCCCAAATTTTCAATTGGCTAAAATGTCTTAAGTAAAGTACATTATTTTTCATTTATGACAAATAAAATGATTTACCAGATATAACCAATCTTTATTTTTCAAGGGATAATCTACTTGTGGATTATAAAGTTAATTAATATGTGCTCCTTTTCTTGCTTCCTTTTGTCCTTTTTCATGTAATCCATTGTACAGTAAAGTAGACAAGGAAAAGAAAATAAATTAAGGAGAGCCCTACTTTGCCTTCCACCCTTTCATAGTAACTTGAAAACCGGAATAACTACTGTAAATTGTGTTCCCACCATCCTATCAGTTTATTAAAGTCCTAGATATATTGCATTGGTCAGCTTCCATAAAAACTTGTTTCTCTTTGATATATAACACTGTTATATGTAGAATTTTACTGACTCTTGACACTTTCTTAAAGTGATCTAAAGTTCTGTATCTTGTCAGTTATCATTTTATATTTCCTAAAGTATAAAGACATGGTATTCAGTGGAACTCAGGTTGATATAATCTCTTTTCATCCCTCCCTGGCAGGCCTCCATTTGATCGCAATGCAGAATTTTCCAGTCTGAAAAACCACCTGATTAAACATATCACATTATTGAAACATTTCTCTGAACAGGTAAGGCATGGTTTTGTTCTACATACATCCTCATATATACTTATTCATCAAGTCCTATAAATTTATCGTTCATAGGCTTATAGGACCTGTCTCATCTTTACCATTTCCAAAGCCCACATGGAAATTGAGGTCCATTTATTTTTAGATCTGGAATATTCATATACTTACCTGATAGAGTTTCTGCCTCCAATGTCTTTTTCAATATGAATTTACCATTACTTATCACTGGATTTTCCTAAATTAATTATTCAGTTGCTCAGAAACCTTCAAAGTCTTACCACTACCTAGTAAACATACAGTAAACTTGACAATCCCCACGTGCATGTCAGTTTGTCATACTGTTAGGGCTTCCATGTTGCTGTGATGCTGGAAGCTATGCCACTGTATTCAAATACCAGTAGGGTCACCCCTGGCAGACAGGATTCAGCTGAGCATCCAGATTAAGACAGACTAGGAAGAAGGACCTGGCTGTCTACTTCTGAATAACAGCAGAGCATTGTCTGGTATAGTGTCAGCAGAAGAGCCCCTCAGGTTGGAAAGTACTTAAAAGACAACTGGAGAAGAGCTGTATGCTCAAAGTAGAGCTGACCTTAATGACTTGGATGGAGTCAAACTTTTGGGACCTTCATTTGCTGCTGTAACATGACTCAAAATTAGAAGAAACAACTGCAAATATCATTAATAATAAGAATATAGAATGTACAAAGTACAAATCTAGGAAAAATAGAAATCATCAAAAATGAAATAGAATGCATAAACATCAGTGTCCTAGGCATTAGTAAGCTGAAATGGACTGGTATAGGCCGTTTTGAATTGGGCAATCATATGGTCTACCATGCCAGGAATGACAAAGAGGAATGGTGTTGCATTCATCATCAAAAAGAACATTTCAAGATCTATCCTAACGTACAACGCTGTCAGTGATAGGATAATATCATATGCTTACA
The DNA here is from genome assembly GCF_030014295.1 of Loxodonta africana. Taxonomy (NCBI): domain Eukaryota; kingdom Metazoa; phylum Chordata; class Mammalia; order Proboscidea; family Elephantidae; genus Loxodonta; species Loxodonta africana. Next base: position 97,659,113 of record NC_087369.1, read on the forward strand.
AGGAAGATCAGTTAATACAACTATTATTCAAATTTACACACCAACCACTAAGTCCAAAGATAAAGAAATTGAAGATTTTTACCAACTTCTGCAGTCTGAAATTGATCAAACATGCAATCAAGATGCATTGATAATTACTGGTGATTGGAATGCAAAAGGTGGAAATAAAGAAGGATCAGTACTTAGAAAATATGGTCTTGGTGACAGAAATAATGCTGGAGATCACATGATGGAATTTTGTAAAACATTGCAAAGAATGGAAATTCCAGAACACTTAATTGTGCTCATGAGGAACCTGTACATAGATCAAGAGGCAGTTGTTCGAACAGAAAAAGGGGACACTTCGTGGTTTAAAGTCAGGAAAGGTGTGTGTCAGGGCTGTATCCTTTCACCATACCTATTCAATCTGTATGCTGAGCAAATCCTTCAAGAAGTTGGACTGTATGAAGAATGGGACTTCAGGATTAGAGGAAGACTCATTAACAACTTGCAATATGCAGATGACACATCCTTGCTTGCTAAAAGTGAAGGGGACTTGAAGCACTTATTGATGAAGATCAAAGACTGCAGCCTTCAGTATGGATTACACCTCAACATAAAGAAAACAAAATCCTCACAACTGGACGAATAAGCAACATCATGATAAATGGAGAAAAGGTTGAAGTTGTCAAGGATTTCATTTTACTTGGATCCACAATCAACACCCATGGAAGCAACAGTCAAGAAATCAAACAAAGTGTTGCTTTGGGCAAATTTGGTGCAAAAGACCTCTTTAATGTGTTAAAAAGCGAAGATATCACTTTAAGGACCAAGGTGCACCTGATCGAAGCCATGGTGTTTGCAGTCGCCTCATATGTATGTGAAAGCTGGACAGTGGATAAGGAATATGGAAGAAGAATTGATGCCTTTGAATTATGGTTTTGATGAATATTGAATATACTATGGACTGCCAAAAGAACAATCTTGGAAGGAGTACAGCCAGAATGCTCTTTAGAAGCAAGAAAGACGAGACTTTCTCTCACATACTTTGGACAGGTTTTCAGGAGGGACCAATTCCTGGAGAAGGACATCATGCATTGGTAGAGTAGAGGGTCAGCAAAACAGAGGATGTCCCTCAACGAGTTGGATTGACATGCTCTTATGACCTTCTATTGAGCTGCCTAATTCTGAAATTTTATTGTTAACCTTTTGGATTTCTATTTGCTGTCTCCCTTCGGATTCTTGTAGCCTGTTAAATTTGTCGTTTTGATCTTGTGTTGCTTTCCTGAATCCTCCATTGCGTTGTGTGTTACTTGGCTTGGTCTGAGTTTTGCCTGATCTCCCCCTTATCTCTTGAAGAGCTCTGAATATTAATCTTTTGGATTTTACCTCCGGTAATTCCAAGAATCTCTTTCTCTGGAAAGTTTCCTGGTTCTTTGTTTTGATCACTTGCTGAGTCTACCTTGATCTGCTTCTTTAAGTGATTTGATATTGACTGTTGTCTCTGAGCCATCAATAAGTTTTTTAATTTATTTATTGTATGTTTGCTTACTATGTGCTAACTTTTTGTTTTGTTTTGATATGCCTAAATAGGCTGGGCATGTGAGATACAGTTCTCACGTCCTGTCACCAGGTGGTTAGAGCTGCTACTAGGTGTGTGAGCCCAGGAGTCCATTTAGTTTCCCTTGTGTGGATTCACCTGAGGTTTCCAGGTCGTTGGTCACTGGGTGTGTAGTGCAGACTCTCTCCTACAGTCCTAGATGGGCAGGGCTATGTAGGGGTGATTGGAGAGCAGGCACAGGTATTAGTCTGCAGTATGGGGCTATGTGTTAAGCAAGGTAGGGGTCTGATGGCTGCCCTGAGTGCCTAGGTAGAAGGCGTGTCCCTGTCGCCTAGAGTGTATAGGTGGGTGGGTTTTGCAGCTGAACTCTGGGCTCCCAGTGCTGTTGGCTGTAATGACTGAGAGGCACCAGTTATTCTTGGACCCCTGTCATGGGTGGCTTGGTGGAACGGTGAAACTGCCAGTCCTAAGGCCACTGATTTGGGTGTTTGAGGATCCTGCTTAATGGGCAAGGTTGTGTCAAATGTCACAAATCTGCCACTTCCCCTTGGCTAGTGCAATTGACTTCAGAATATACCCTGTTGTTCTGTGCTAATGATGGCCTATGCTGCTGAAATGAGCCCACACAGGTCTAGGTAGAGGTGAAGGGCATTCAAAGTCCATGGACCCCTTATGCCTGTGCCTAGGCAAAGGGGCAATGCCTGCCCTGGATTCCCAGCTTAGGGAGCGTGGTGATTTTTTAAAGCTGGGAGACTCGTTTGGGCACGGTTAGTCCTGAGTACCAGGCTTAGAGAAGTTGGCAGGTTTTTTTTTTTTTTTTTTTTTGTCATTGTTGTTTGTTTTCCCTAAAGCTGTGAGACTGGTTTTGGCACAATAGCTCCTGTTTCTGGTTTAGGGGGTGTGGCAATTGTTGAATACTGCCAGACTGGTATTGGAGCTCAGTGGGGAGGGGTATGGGTAAGGGGGAAAGAGGCATTTCTCCTCTATGAAAGTCTCAGAGAGGATGGGATTATTTTGATCCCATGTGTTATTTTAGATGCTTGCGCTTAACATTTGTAGATCCAGTGCCACTTAACCCTAGCTTTAGAGGCTTGTGCAGACTCTGCTCAGTCTCTCCTGATGTGGTGAAATGTGTCCTGAGTGCTACTGCTTGTCTAAGCCCACGTATGTCAGCTGATCCATCCCGCAGGGTGCTGGCTAGCTCAAGTCTGGCACTTCTCTGATGCTTCTGAACTGTCTTTCCTTCTCCCTGCTGCTTAGTCTGACTCCTCAACTTTCTCTTTGATCTTCATGGCTCCTAGATTGCCATATATAATCAATTCACTTGTTTTTTTTTGGGGGGGGTTTTTGTTGTAAGAGGGACCACGGGAAGCATGTGACTGTTCTGCCATCTTGACCCTGCCTCTGTGTAATAAATATTTGATGGTGATTAAGCCATACCAAGAAATCCTGAAACAGTATTATCATAGGTATTGTGTCTATGTGAATTATGTTTTTTTTTTAAATCAGAAAAGGTCACAGGGGAATTTTATTCCTTTATGCAAAGCCTCAAAATTAGACTGCTACTTCCAGCAAAGTCACTCTAGATTCTTACAGACAAATCATCCCACCAAGAACAACTGGAAAATCTGGATAAAACAAAATAAAATAAACTCTTCTGTTTGAAGGCATCAAAGAGATAGTTAAGACAAGCTGGATTTGAGATCCCACAATCCCATAGAGAAGGGAAGCTCAGAGAGCTGTGCCTTATATTTAGTACTATTTTTATGCCTCAGGTATTTATGCATTCAAAATTGGTGACCAAGAAGCTGGAAACCTGAGCAGAAATTCGTGGATGAAACACTGAGAAGCTGAGCAGAGTTTTCATTAGGTATAAAACCAATAGCTGAGTTAAAAAAAAAAAGTTATTCATGGCAGGCCAAGTTTTTTGTGAGGACCTATGAAGGGCTACACACTAGGAGTAAGGGTAAACCACAAAGAGATCAGTCCTCCCAAAGACTGAAACTCAGCTTTTAATCAATTAAATCCATCATTAGATGAAGTTGATCTATCCCTACCCTAACTGCCTGACAAAATCAAAAGTAAATTCTCTCTGAACAAAGATAACATTATCAAAAGCCTTTAATTATCTTTATAATTTTTCACACACAACATCCAGCAGTCAATGAAAACTTAAGTGGATAGCAAAAACAAATTAATTGAAAATCAAGAGAAAAAAGAAACACGCCTGTCTTAGTTATCTAGTGCTGCCATAACAGAAATACCACAAGTGGCTGGATTTAACAAAGAGAAATTTATTTCCTTACAGTAAAGTAGGCTAAAAGTCCAAATTCAGGGCATCAGCTCCAGGGGAAGGCTTTCTATCTCTGTTAGCTCTGGAGGAAGGCCCTTGTCCTCAATCTTCCCCTGGTCAAGGAGCTTCTCAGGTGCAGGGAACCCGGGTCCAAAGGACACACTCTGCTCCTGGTGCTGCTTTCTTGGTGGTATGAGTTCCCCAACTCTCTGCTTGCTTTCCTTTCATTTGAGAGATAAAAGGTGGTACAGGCCACACCTCAGGGAAACTTCCCTTACATTGGATCAGGAATGTGACCTGGTAAGGGTGATACAATCCCACCCTAATCCTCTTTAACATAAAATTACAATCACAAAATGGAGGACAACGACATAAAACTGGAAATCACGGCCTAAGTTGATACACAGATTTTTGGGGGGATGTAATTCAATCCATGACAACACCCATCAAGAAGCTGTAGATATTACCATTATCATTCATAACCTTTAAAATAACTGTGACTGATAACATCAAAAATTTAAATGAGAATATGTAAAATGTTAGCAGAGTTCTTAAAAGTATAACAAAACCAAATAGAGATATTTGGACTAAAAAATATTATAAAATTAAGAAGTCAAATAGGTTTAAGAACAGACAACATAACTGAAGAGGAAACAGTGAAGTGGAAGATAGATCAGAAGAAAATATTGAGATAGTGGCATGGAGAAAGAAAAGAATGAAAAACTATAGAAAAGAGCATAAGGAACATATGGGACGTGGTGAAAGGTTTAACACACAAATAATTGAGTCCCAGAGGACTGAGTAGAGCAGATGGGGCAGATGCAATATTTGAAGAGCTAACAACAAATAATTAAAAATATGAATTGAATTCATTAAGCTACAGACTCAAGAAGCAATATGAACTCAAAATTGGGTGAATACAAGGAAAACTACACTTTTAAATATCGTAGTAAAACTCCTCAAAATGAAATTGAAATATCTTAAAATATGTCAGGGAAAGATAAATACATACTGTCTTATAATAGTAATGATAAGATTGATAAGTGGCTGGCAGAAAAAATGTAAGCCAGAAGAAAAAGAATAATATCTCCAAAGTACAGAAAGAACATAATCACCTATCTAGAATTTTATACCTAGCGAAGATACCCTTCAAAGCTGAGGTGAAATAAGGACATTTCTGGACAAACAAAAACTAAGAGAATGCATCACGATCAGACCAGAAAACAAAAATACCAAATTGAATTAATTCCAAAGAGGGAAGTTAATACTTGATGGAATGACAAAGATTCAGAAAGAATAAAGAGAAGCAGAAGGGAAAAATATATGGATAAAACCTAAAAGAATGTTAACTCTATAAAATACTAATATTGTGGAATTTCAAATACACATGGAATTAAAATACATGGAAAATACCATAAAATGGAGTAAGGGGGTAAATAGAGTTAAAAAGTTTTCACATCCTTGCATATTCTTGGAAGCCCTGGTGGCATAGTGGTTAAGTGCTACAGCTGCTAACCAAAGGGTGGGCAGTTTGAATCTGCCAGACGCTCCTTGGAAGTTCTATGGGGCAGTTCTACTCTGTCATATAGGGTCGCTATGAGTCGGAATCAACTCAACAGCACTGGGTTTGGTTTTGGTTTGCTTTGCATATTCTTGGAAATCAGAGTCATATTTTGTAACTTCTAGGGTAATCCCTAAAGTAATGGTAAAAAGATTTATAAGACATTAATAGAATAAGGAAAAGCAATAATAACAATAATGATTACTACTTCAAAAGAAGAAAAGAAATGAGAGGGAAAGAAACATACAGAAGGTGGTGCAAAGCAAATGCAAATAGTGATATAAAAGACAAAAAAACAAGCCCATTGCCATTGAGTTGATTCCAATTCAAAGCAACCCTATAGGAAAGAGTAGAACTGACCTATAGAGTTTCCAAGGATTGGCTGGTGGATTTGAACTGCTGACCTTTTGGTTAGCAGCCAAGCTCTTAATCACTGTGCCACTGGGCCTCCAACAAAACAGTGACATAGTAGATATAATTCCAAATATATTAGTAACTACATTTTATATGAATGCACTGAAAACTTAGACAAAAATTGTCAGATGGGACCAAAAACAACAAGAACTTTATGTTACTTGCAAAACACGTTGCTTGATACAAGGATACAGAAAGACTGAAAGTGAAAGAATAAAAAAAGATGCACCATACAAACTGATTTTAAAAACTGGTGTAGTTGTTCTAATATCAGATGAAGTAGATTTTAAGGCAATGACTTAGTTAGCTAGTATTGTCATACCAGAAATACCAAGAACAGAAAATTATTTTCTTACAGTTCAGGGACCTAGAAATCCAAATTCAGAATGTGAATTCTTTGGTGTTCCTTGGTGTTCTTTTGCTTGTTGATGGATCCTCACATAGTATCTGTCTTCTCCCTGTGTGTGTCTTGGTGTCCATTCTGCCCTTTCTGTAACTCAGAAATGATTAGGTTAAAGAATCACCCTACTGTGGTGTAGGGTATCACTAACATAAAGAAAAATACTATTTCTAAACAGAATCATATGTACAGGTACATGTATTAGGATTTCAACACGTATTTTTCTTGGGAAACAATTTAACTCATTACAGACCAAAAGCCTTATAATAAGAAGGCATGAAGAAATAAATCACAAGAAGATTCTCATGAATATAGATGCAAAAATTCTCAACAAAATTCTAGGCAATACAATTCAGCAGCATATCAAAAAAATAATACACCATGACCAAACAGAATTCAAAAAGGTATGCTATGATGCTTCAACATCAGAAAATCAATCAACGTAATCCACCACATAAATAAAAGAGAAGAATCACATGATCATCTCAATCAGTGCAGAAAAGGCATTCGACAAAGTCCAACACTCATTTCTGATAAAAACTCTCAAAAAAATAGATGTAGAAGGGAAATGCCTCAAAATAATAAAGGGCATCATTCTTAATGAAGAGAGGCTGAAAACATTCCCCTTGAGAACAGGAACAAGACAAGGATGCCCTTTATCACCACTCCTATTTAACATTGTGCTGGAAGTCCTAGCTAGAGCAATAAGGCAAGAAAAAGAAATAAAGAGCATCCAAATTGGTAATGAAGAAGTAAAACTGTCCCTATTTGAGGATGATATGATACTGTACATAGAAAACCCAAAAGACTCCACAAGAGAACTGCTGGAACTAATAGAAAAATTCAGCAGAGTAGCAGGATACAAGATAAACATAAAACACTCAGTTGGATTCCTATACACAAATAAAGAGAATGATGAAAAGGAAATTAGGAAAACAATACCATGTATAATAAAAAAATAGCCCCCCCAAAAAAAAATACTTAGGAGTAAATCTAATCAGGGATGTAAAAGACCTATACAAAGAAAACTGCAAAACACTACTGAAAGAAACCAAAAGCAATCTACATAAATGGGGAAACATACTATGCTCATGGATAAGTAGGATCAGTGTTGTGATTCTACTTATCCATGAGCATGGATAAATAGAATCACAAAGCGGTTTGTGTTCTACCCAAAGTGATTTACAAATACAATGCAATCGCGATCCAAATACCAACAGCATTCTTTAAAGAGATGGAAAAACTAATCATTAACTTTATATAGAAATGGAAGAGGCCCTGGGTAAGTAAAGCACTATAGAAGAAGAATAAATTAGGAGGACTCGCACTACCTGACCTATGAGGAACCTACTATACAACTAAGGTAGTCAAAACAGCCTGGTACTGGTACAATGATAGATCCATTGACCAACGGAACAGAATTGAGAACCCACATGTAAATCCATTCACCTATGATCACCTGATCTTCAACGAGGGCCTAAAACCCATCAAATGGGGAAAAGACAGTCTTTTTAACAAATGGTGCTAGCAAAACTGGATGTCCATCTGCAAAAAAATGAAACAGGACTCATACCTCACACCATACACAAAAACATTCAAAATGTATCAAAGATCTAAATGTAAAACAAAAAATTATAAAAATCTTAGAAGAAAAAATAGGATCAATGCTAGAGGCTGTAGTACACAGCATTAATGGGATACAAACCATAACTAATAGCACACAAACTCCAGAAGATAAGCTAGATAACTGGAATCTTCTAAAAATTAAACACTTATGCTTATCAAAAGACTTCACCAAAAGATTAAAAAGAAAACTTACGGACTGGGAAAAAAATTAGTTTTGGCCATTACATATCAGACAAACGTCTAATCTCTAAAATCTGCAGGAAAATCTAACACCTGTACAACAAAAAGACAAATAATCCAATTAAAAAATGGGGAAAGGAAATGAACACCAAAGAAGACATTCAAGTGGCTAACAGACACATGAGGAAATGCTGGTGATCACTAGACATTACAGAAATGCAAATCAAAACCATAATGAAGTCCCATCTCACCCCAGCCTTACTGGCACACACAAAAAAAAAAAAAACCAGAAATAACAAATGGAGAGGCTACGAGGAGATCAGAACTCCTATGCGCTGCTGGTGGGAATGCAAAATGATGCAACCATTTTGGAAAACATGGATGGTGCTTCCTTAGAAAGCTAGAAATAAAAATACCATATGATCTAGCAATCCCACTCCTAGGAATATATCCTAGAGAAATAAGAGTCATCACACAAATAGACATATGCACGCCCACGTTCATTGCAGCATTGTTCACAATAGAAAAAGATGGAAACAACCGAGATGCCCATCAGCAGATGAATGGATAAGCAAACTGTGGTACATACACAATGGAGTACTTTTGCAATGATAAAGAACAATAATGAATCTTCAAAGCATCTCATAACATGGATGAATCTGGAGGACATTATGCTGAGTGAAATAAGTCAATCACAAAAAGACATATATTGTATGAGAACACTAATATAAAGACTTATGGAAAGATTTACACACAAAAAGAATTAATCTTTGATGGTTATGAGGCAGAGTAGTGATGGGGGGTGGAAAAACATCAAATAGACGATAGGTAAGTGGTAACTTTCGTGAAGCTAAGACAGTTCCCAGCACTGGAGAAGCCAGCACAACTTGTACAAAACAAGGTCGTGGAAGCTCCATAGACACATCCAGACTCCCTGAAGGACCAAATTACTGGGCTGAGGGCTGTGGGGACCATGGTCTCGGGGAACATCCAGCTTAATTGGTATAACAAAGTTTATAAAAAAAAAAGTTCTACATTCTACTTTGGTGAGTAGCTTCTGGGGTCTTAAAAGCCTGTGAGCGGCCATCTGAGATATTCTGCTGGTCTCACCCCTTTGGGATCAAGGGAGAAAGAAGAAAACTAAGGACACAAGGAAAAGATTAGTTCAAAGGACTAATGGATCAAAACTGCTAAGGCCTCCACCAGACTCAGCCCAGTACAACTAGATGGCGCCCAGCTACCACCACTGACTGCTTTGACAGGGATCACAATAGAGGGGCCTGGACAGAGCTGGAGAAAAATGTAGAATAAAATTCTAACTTGTAAAAAAAGATCAGACTTACTGGTCTGACAGAGACTGGAGAACCCCTGAGAGTATGGCCCCTGGACACCCTTTTAGCTCAGTAATGAAGTCACTCCCAAGGTTCACCCATTAGCCAAAGATTAGACAGGCCCATAAAACAGAACAAGACTAAAGGGGCACACCAGCCCAGGGGCAAGGACTAGAAGACAGAAGGGGACAGGAAATGTGGTAATAGGGAACCCAAGGTTGAGAAGGGAGAGTATTGACATGTCCTGAGGTTGTTAACCAATGTCATAAATCAATATGCATACTAACTGTTTAATGAGAAGCTAGTATGTTCGGTAAACCTTCATCTAAAGTACAATAAAAAAATTTAAAAAAAGAAATCACAAGAATTTGAAAGTATTTTGAACTGAATGATACTAAAGATATAACAAACTTGTGATATGCAGCTTAACTTACTCTTACGGGAAATCATAGCCTTCAGTGTTTTTATTAGAAAAGAAGAATGGCTGAAAATCAATGATCTAAGCATCCATCTCAAAAAGCTAGGAAAACAAAAGCAAATTAAATTAAAAAAAATTAAGATAAATGCCTAAATTAATGGCATAGAAAAAAATTAAAGACAATCCAAAAATCCAAATTTTCATATTTGAAAATAATAATAGTGACTATAAATTCTTTCCAAGCTTTTTTTTAAAGAAAACAAATGGTGTATCAGAAATGAAAAGGATTTCACTAGAAATCATGTGTACATAATGTGCATAATACTCTTCTATCTTTTTATGCCAATAACATTGACAATTTAGATAAAATGGGTAAATTTCTAAAAATATGACTTGTGAAGATTGATGCAAAAAGAAAATCCGAACTGTCATATACATGAAAGTCATGCTACTTAAGTGCAATCCTTGCACCAGACATATCGACATCAGCTGAGATCATGTTATAAAAGTAGAGCCTCGGGTCCCACACCTGACCTCCTGAATCATTATCTAAATTTTAACAGTATCCCCAGGTGACTCATATCCACATTAATGTTTGGAAAACACTTCATTAAGGAAATTGAATCAGTAATTATAAACCTTCCCACAAAGAATACTCTGTCCCAGATAACTTGATTTGTGAATTCTTCAAAACTTTTAAGGGAGAAAAAGCAACATTGTACAATCTGCCAGAAAACAGAAAAAGAGAAAACACTTTCCAACTAATTTTATGAGGTCATCGTAACCTTGATAACACAATCTTGTAAAGACATCACAAGAAAGGAAAATTACAGGTCAGTCTCTCATGAACATGGAAGAAAGAATCTTAAAAACATATAGCAAATTAGAATCCAGTGATAAATAAAAAGAATATTATATCACAGACATGTTCATTCCAGGAGTGCCAGGCTGGTGCATATGTTTGTGCATCAAAACTCATGTTCATAGCAGGATTTTTCATTATAGCCCCAAACTGAAAACCACCTAAATATCCTCAATGGTAGTGTGGATAAATAGACTGTGGTGTATTCACACAATAGGATACTATATAGCAATGAAAATGAACAAACTGCAAATCTTACAAATTATTGAATGAAAAAACCCAGACACAAATGAACATATATTGTTTTATTTCAGTTATACTGTAGAAAGTTCAAACCAACAAATTTAATCCATAGTATTAGAAGTAAGAATAGCGGTTACCTTTGTTGAATTATGGATTGTAGTGACATGAAAGGGAACAAGAGGGCTTTCTGCAGTGTAAATTATTTTCAATTTCTTGATCTGGGTGGTAGTTATGTATATGTGTTCATTTTGTGATAATTCACTTAGGTTTTGTGGACTTTTATGCATTTATCTTGCATGTGTGTATACTCCTCAAAATAATACATGGCTCCTTTTAGATGTAATTGATCCTTATATTACCTCTATGAAAGAGAAAATAATGCCCTACAGAGAGATTCCATGCTAGATTGCCAGAGTCCATGAAATCCCAATATCAGTGTTCATTTTCTGAGTTAAATATTTTGACAAATAATGTTCCTTTGTATGGGAAATCACATTATTACCTGAATATCTCATGCGTGGTTATATATTACTTGGAATTTTGGTGGGTAGCCCTTGTGGCGCAGTGGTTAAGCATTCGACTGCTAACAAAAAGGTCAATAGTTCAAACCTACCAGCTGCTCCGCAGTAGAAAGATGTGGCAGTCTGTTTCCACTAAGATTTACAGCCTTGGAAACCCTATGGGGCAGTTCTACTCTGTCTTATAGTGTCACTATGAGTCAGAATCAACTCAACAGTGTTGGGCTTTGGAACCCTGTTCCCTGATTTTGCCTGGACTTCATGGTATGTAAATTTAAAAATTAACTTAAACATTATTTTGGGGCCATAATTTTAAATGCACATTTTCTCATAGATATTCAGGAAAATATTTGAGTATGTTGTCCAAATTTTTCTCATTATTGTGTTATTTTTAAAAATAGAATTTGTAGAAAACTTTCACCTAGGAGATATACCAGAAGTCATGTTTTCTTCATAGATAAGAGTCCAATTTTTTAAATGATTAGTCTTGTTCACAAAAATATAGGCTCTGAATTTTTTCTCTAAAATTTCTCTATTTATTTTTACACTTTCCTTTTAAATACTGAGGAATGTTACTGGATAATTAAATGAGGTGGCGGTAGTTTTCCAGACGGCTTTGTCTTTTCATTAAGAAGGAAATGTTATAAGGGGATATTACTCAGTTTATCATACTTCTATCATAAAAAGTGCTAAGTGCACCTGGCTTTTGTTACACTTCTGCACTGTGAATTCGAATCACATCTTTTGCATTTTCAATCAAGTTCATAGATGAAAGGAAGGGAGAGAGGCAGGAGAAAGTAAGTTCAAAAGAAATTTTGTTAAGATCATCATTTTAACCTCAGTGTGGTAAATGGTTTTCAATTCTTAATAAATCACATTATATTTCCCTGTTAAAGTTTAATTCTCATTCTTCAATTAAAATAAACAGACTGTGCCTTTCATTCTATTGTGAGGCAGGGAAAAACTTTACGAATTTCCAAATGTTTTTAAAATCATTATTATACCTTATAGCAGTGTTCAGGGTTGTGTAATTCATGGAGAATCAGATTTCCATACCCCCAAAATATTGTAAACTATTTTCAATTTTTTTTAATATGGGGCATTTTTTATTAAGCAGCTTTATTGAGGTATGATTCACATAACATATAATTTATCCATTTAAGTTGTGTAATCCAATGGCTTTTAGTATATTCACAGAGTTCTGTAATCATTACCATGACCAATTTTAGAACATTTTCCTCACCCCCAGAGTTGGCTTAAACCAATTTATTTCCCATTTCCCTACCTACCCACTCAGCTTTAGGCAATCACTTAATCTACTTTCTTCATAGATTTCCTATTCTGAACATTTCACATAAATGGCATCATATAATATATGTCTTTTTGTGATTGGCTAGTTTCACTTAGCATAATGTTTTTGAGGTTCATCCATATCATGGCATGTATCAGGACTTCATTCCTTTTTATTGACATAGTATGGAAAACCACATTTTGTTCATCCATTCATCAGTTGATGAACAACTGAATTATTTTCACTTTTAAACTTCTATGAATACTGCTCCTATGAACTCATTTATTAATTCTAATAGGTGTTTTTTAGTGAATCCCTTAGGATTTTATACACACAATTTCATGTCCTCTGCAAATAGAGATAGTTGTACTTCCTTTCCAATCTTGATGTCATTTATTTGCATTTCCTTCCTAATCGTCCTAGCTAGAACCTCCAATACAGTGTTGAGTATAAGCAGTGAGAGCATCATACTTGTCCTTTTCCTGACCTAGGGGGAAACCATTCAACCTTTCACCATCATGTGTGGTGTTAGGTTTGAGCTTTTCATAGATGGCATTTATCAGATTGAAGAAGTTCCCTCTTATTCCTAGTTTGTTGAATGTTTTTGTCATAAAAGGGTGTTAGATTTTGTCAAATGCTTTTTCTGTGTCTGTTGAGACGATCATTTGGTTTTTACACTATATTCTATTAATATGGTGTATCTCAGTTAGCTAGTGCTGCTGTAACAAAATATCACAAGTGGGTGGCTTTAAGAACAGAAATGTATTCTCTCACAGTTCTGGAGTATAAAAATCCAAGTTATGGTCTCGGTAATGTGATTCCTTCTTTATCGGTAGTCCCAGACGTTCATTGGTTCCTTGGCTTGTAGACGAGCCTTACATAGCTACTGTCTTCACCTGTGGGTGTCTCTGTCTATTCCGGTCTTTTTATAACTCAAAAGTGATTACATTTAAGACACATCCCATACTGGTACAAGTTTTTGCATGAGCATATATTTTCATCTCTCTTGGTTAGATACCTAGGAGTGGTATTGCTGGGTCAAATGCTTAACTTTTTGAAGAGCTGCCAAACTTTTTTCCACAGAGGCTGAAGTGTTTTACATTCCTAAAATAGTTTACATTTAGGATTACATCTACAAGTATAGGGGGTTAGGACTGCAACACATATTTTGAGGTGACACCATTCATGGTGTATTACCTTGATTGATTCACAGAGATTAAACAAAGTCTGCATTCTTGGGGTAAATACTACTTTTTATGGTGTATAATCTTTTTTTTTTATATAATCTATTTTAAATACTGCTAAATTTGTTTTGCCGTTGTTTCATTGAGGATTTTATGTCTGTATTCATAAGGGATATTGGTCTGTAGTTTTATTTTCTTGTTGTATTGTTGATGCTTTTGGTACAGTGATAATTCTAACCTCATAGATTGTGTTGGGAAGTGTTCCCTACTCTTCTATGTTTTGGAAGAGCTTGGTAGTAATTCTTTGAGAAATTGGTATTAATTCTTATTTAAACATTTGGTAGAAGTTTCCAGTGGCCGTTTAGTCCTGAGTTTTTCTTTTTACCTTTTTTTTTAAATTTTTATTGTGCTTTAAGTGAACGTTTACAAATCAAGTCAGTCTCTCATACAAAAATTTATATACACCTTGCTATATACTCCTAATTGCTCTCCCCCTAATAAGACAGCCCACTCTTTCCTTCCACTCTCTCTTTTTGTGTCCATTCCACCAGATTCTAACCCCTTCCACCCTCTCATCTCCCCTCCAGGCGGGAGATGCCAACATAGTCTCAAGTGTCTACTTGATCCAAGAAGCTCATTCTTCACCAGCGTCTTTTTCTATCCCATTGTCCAGTCCAATCCCTGTCTGAAGAGTGGTTCCTGTCCTGGGCTAACAGAAGGTCTGGGAACCATGACCTCTGGTGTCCTTCTAGTCTCAGTCAGACCATTAAGTCTGGTCTTTTTACGAGAATTTTGGGTCTGCATCCCACTGCTCTCCTGCTCCTTCAGGGGCTCTCCGTTGCACACCTCAAATCTGTTCCTATTGTTTACTGTTTACTTTCTATAAATTATCTGTTCCTGTTGTCTATTGTCTACCTTTTATAAATAATAATAATGGCTTTCAGCTGCCAACACTTTGTAAAGTATCTTTTTATATGACCCAACCGGATTGGATAGTAGGGTCCTTATCTTAGCAGTTTAATGATTGTTTGGAATTTAGAGGCATAAGCTTTGGGCATATGTGTGCATAGCTATAGGCATACATACGCACACAGTTCAGTGAACTTCTTTTGAAACAGGGTCTTTGGAGGTGTTATCAGTAAAGTTAACATGAGGTCATACTGCATTAGGATGGGTTCTAATTCAATCTGAATGGTGTCCTATAAAAGAAGAGACCCAGAGAGACAGAAAGAAGATAGCCATGTGACAAAGGAGTTATGCTTCAGCGACAAGCCAAGAAACAACAGGGTCTACCAGAAGCAAGGAGAGATCTTTCCCTATGTCCTTTGGTGAAAATATGGCCCCGTCAACACCTTGAATTCAGATTAACTGGCCTCCAAAATTGTGAGACAATAAATGTTTGTTTTTATAAACCTACCTTGTGGTGGAAACCCTGGTAGCATAGTGGTTAAGTGCTACGGCTGCTAACCAAACGGTCGGCAGCTCAAATCTACCAGGCACTCCTTGGAAACTCTATGGGGCAGTCCTACTCTGTCCTATAGGGTTGCTATGAGTTGGAATCGACTCGACAGCACTGGGTTTGGTTTTACCTTGTGGTATTTTTCTGTGGCATCTTTAGGAAACTTAGGAAACAAACCTGATCTGAAATAATTTAAATAATCTTCCAGAAAAAGAAATCTAGCCCAAAGGCATAATTCTAAAGTAAGAAATTCTGAGGTCATCTTAAGCCTCTGGGACAGATATTTTGAAGTAGGTTAAAAAAAAAAAAAGCAGTTGCCTTGGAGTGGATTCCAAGTTACTGTGCTTCATAGAGTTTTAAGGCTGAGACTTTTCAGAAGTAGGTTCCCAGGACTTCTTTCCAAGATGAGTCTGGGTGTGTTTGAACTGCCAACCTTTCAGTGAGCAGTTGAAATCTTAACGTTCGTGCCATCTAGGGAATCTTTGGAGTAGGTAGAGGTTGTGAAATTTCATTAATTACTAGACATAGCATGGCCCTTGATATATTCAATAAACATTTTCCTCCTTAGCTCAATGAAAATATTATTTTTTTTAGAATATCTTCATCCCCAATTTTCCTTAAAAGTCTTTATCTTGTGAGAAATCTATTTATTGTTTTTGTAGCAATTCTGGGTGGCCTATTTAAGTGTTTTAATGATGTTGCTGAGTTCCATTATGATGAGAATTGATGTATATTTTTTCACAGTGAGTTGATATTACCATAGAATCACTGTTGTGTTTTATTACATCGTATATCCCAATTTGTGTATTGGGAGTTCATTTTTAGAAGGGTGTATCTGTTGTTTAAATAGTGTGGAAAATCCTTTTATATGCCTGATAAGCCTTTTCTCAATGCCTTCTTCCCTGAAATTCCAATTTAGAGAAGCCCATTTGAGAACTCTGTAAAAGCCAAAAGCAACCTGATTGATGCTAACAAAGAAACTATTTTTTCAAACATTATTTCTACCATAAAAAAAAAACTAAAAGTGTATCATATTTGTATTTGTTCTGAACCATGGAATAAAAAGAAAAGATGTCCTTCCTATCCTCATTGGAATTTTAATACCCTGAAATTTAATAGTATATTTGTTATGAGATTATTGTCATAGATTGAATTGTGTCCTCCAAAAAATATGTTTAAGTCCTAACCCCTGGTACCTGTTAATGTGGCATTGTTTGGAAATAGAATCTTTGAAGATGTTTTCGGTTAACCTGAGATCGTATCAGAGCAAGGTAGGTCCTAATATCATCTGAGTAGTGTCTTAGAAAAGAAAAGAACAGACATGGAGACAGATATAGACAGAGAAAAGATGGCCATGTGAGGAAGGAGACAGATGTAGCTGCAAGCCAAGAAATGCCAAAGATTGCCAGGAGCTACCAGAGCTTAGGACAGAGGCATAGAACAGTTTCTGTTTCGTAGCCTCAGAAGAAATCAACATAGCCAACTCTCTCATTTGGACTTCTAGCCTCCAGAACTGTGGGACAATAATTTCTGTTCTTTAAAGCTACTCACTTTTGTGGCATTTTGTTACAGCAGCCCTAGGGAACTAATGTTGCTGTTGATGATTGCTGTTGAGTCGATTCCTATTCATACTAACAGGATTATTCCCAGAGCACTCAGATTCCCGGAGAACAGCAACTTAAAAGCACTCACTCTACTAATCAAAGACTAATTTGAAATAACATGATAGTTTCTTTTAAAATCTACTAATGTAATCATCGAAGTCAGTATCTATAAATAGAAAATTTGCAGATTTGAGGTGGACATTTGTCAGAGAAATGTGCCATAAAGCAACATTATGATAATGAGCAATACATTTTGCTAAACGAGATTTAATAAAGCTGACGCTGACAAGAAGCAGCTGGGAGATTCAAACTGCCAACCTTTTGGTTATCAGCCAAGTTCTTAACCACTTCAACCACCAGGGCTCCATTATACATACAGTGCTGAGTAAATACAACATGGTTTAGTATAAATAATAATATCACAAATATGTACTATGTGTCCACCCTTGACAGCCTAACATTTAAGAACAGTAATGATTCTAACAGGCATGCCCATAAATACTCTTGTATCTGGATTTTTAAGTTCTTAAAGTTTATTATATTTCAGTTTGGGCAGGTGAACTTGTTACTTGCTTATGGATTTATTCACTCAACAAATACTGGGTACCAACTATAATCAAGAACTGTGGGGGACACAAATGTGAATAAGATTTGCAATCTTCCTTCAAGAAACATATTGCTTAGAACAGACTTTTAGGTATAATTTTATAAGGTTTTATAAATATTATTGTAATCTTTTGCCTAAAACACTTTTTAAAATTTTTATTGTGCTTAAAATAAAAGTTTACAAACCAAGTCAGTCTCTCATACAAAAACTTCTATACACCTTGTTCTGTACTTCTAGTTGCCCACCCTCTAATGAGACAGCACACTCCTTCCCTCCACTCTCCATTTTTGTGTCCACTTGGCCAGCTTCTGACCCCCTCTACCCCCTCATCTCCCATCCAGACAGGAGCTGCCCACGTAGTCTCATGTGTATACTTGATCCAAGAGCTCACTCTTCACCAGTATCATTTTCTATCCCATAGTCCAGTTCAATCCCGGTCTGAAGAGTTGGCTTTGGGAATGGTTCCTGTCTTGGGCTAACAGAAGGTCTGGGGACCATGATCTCTGAGGTCCTTCTAGTCTCCATCAGACCATTAAGTCTGGTCTTTTTATGAGAATTTGAGCTCTGTAGCCCACTGCTCTCCTGCTCCCGCAGGGATTCTCTGTTGTGTTCCCTGTCAGGGCAGTCATTGCTTGTAGCCAGGCACCATCTAGTTCTTCTGGTCTCAGGCTGATGTAGTCTCTGGTTTATATGGCCCTTTCTGTCTCTTGGACTCATAATTACGTTGTTTCTTTGGCGTTCTTCATTGTCCTCTGTTCCAGCTGGGTTGAGACCAATCGATGCAGTTTAGATGGCGACTTGCTACTGTTTAAAACCCCAGACGCCACTCTCCAAAGTGGGGTGCAGAGTGTTTTCTGAATAGATTTTATTATGCCAGTTGACTTAGATGTCCCCTGAAACCGTGGTCCCCAAACTCCTGCTCCTGCTATGCTGGCCTTGGAAGCATTCAGTTTATTCAGGAAACTTCTTTGCTTTTGGTTTATCCAGTTATGCTGACCTCTCCTGTATTGTGTGTTGTCTTTACCTTCACCTAAAGTAGTTCTTACCTACTATCTAATTAGTGAAAGCCCCTCTCCCTCCCTCCCTCTCCGTTCTCATAACCACCAAAGAACATTTTCTTCTCTGTTTAAACTATTTTTCGAGTTCTTATAATAGTGGTCTTATACAGTATTTGTCCTTTTGCAACTGACTAATTTCACTCAGCATTATGCCTTCCAGATTCCTCCATGTTATGAAATGTTTCACAGATTCATCACTGTTCTTCATCTATGCATAGTATTCCATTGTGTGAATATACCATAATTTATTTATCCATTCATCCATTGATGGGCACCTTGGTTGCTTCCATCTTTTTGCTATTGTAACAGCGCGGCAATGAACGTGGGTGTGCATATATCTGTTCATGTAAAGGCTCTTATTTCTCTAGAATATATTCCAAGGAGTGGGAGTGCTGGGTCATATGGTAGTTCTATTTCTAGCTTTTTAAGGAAACTCCAAATCGATTTCCGAAGTGGTTGTACCATTTTACATTCCCACCAGCAGTGTGTAAGTGTTCCAGTCTCTCCACAGCCTCTCCAACATTTATTATTTTGTGTTTTTTGGATTAATGCCAGCCTTGTTGGAGTGAGATGGAATCTCATTGTACTTTTCATCTGCATTTCTCTAATTGCTAATCGGAAACCCTGGTGGCATGGCGGTTAAGTGCTAGGGCTGCTAACCAAGAGGTTGGAAGTTCGAATCCACCAGGCGCTCCTTGGAAGCTCTATCGGGCAGTTCTACTCTGTCCTATGGGATCGCTATGAGTCAGAATTGACTCGACGGCAGTGGGTTTTTGGTAATTGCTAATGATTGTGAACATTTCCTCATGTATCTGTTAGTGACCTGAATGTCCTCTTCAGTGAAGTCCTTGTTCATATCCTTTGCCTATTTTTTAATTGGGTTATTTTTCTTTTTGTAGTTGAGTTTTTTGCAGTATCATGTAGAATTTAGAGATCAGACAGTGCTCGGAAATATCATAGCTAAAAACATTTTCCCAGTCTATAGGTAATCTTTTTACTCTTTTGGTGAAGTCTTTGGATGAGCATAGGTGTTTGATTTTTAGGAACTCCCAGTTATCTAGTTTCTCTTCTGCATTGTTAGTAATGTTTCGTATACTGTTTATGCCATGTATTAGGGCTCCTAGCATTGCCCCTATTTTTTCTTCCATGATCTTTATCATTTTAGATTTTCTATTTAGGTCTTTGATCCATTTTGAGTTAGTTTTTGTGCATGGTGTGAGGTAAGGGCCTTGTTTCATTTTTTTGCAGATGGATATCCAGTTATGCCAGCACTATTTGTTAAAAAGACTGTCTTTTCCCCCAATTAACTGACTTTGGGCCTTTGTCAAATATCAGCTGTTCATATGCGGATGGATTTATGTCGGATTGTCAGTTCTGTTCCATTGGTTTATGTATCTGTTGTTGTTCCAGTACCAGGCTGTTTTGACTACTGTGGCGGTAATAGGTTCTAAAATCAGGTAGAGTGAGGCCTCCCACTTTTCTTTTTCGGCAATGCTTTACTTATCTGGGGCCTCTTTCCCTTCCATATGAAGTTGGTCATTTGTTTCTCCATCTCATTAAAAAATGTCATTGGAGTTTGGATCGGAATTGCATTGTATGTATAGATCACTTTTGGTAGAATAGACATTTTTACAATGTTAAGTCTTCCTATTCATGAGCAAGGTATTTTTTTCCACTGATAAAGGTCTCTTGTTTTTTTGCAGTAGTGTCTTGTAGTTTTCTTTGTATAGGTCTTTTATGTCTCTTGTAAGATTTATTCTTAAGTTTTTTTATCTTCTTGGGGGTACTATACATGGCATTGATTTGGTGATTTCCTCTTCCGTGTTCTTTTTGTGGGTGTAGAGTAATCCAACTGATTTCTGTATGTTTTTCTTGTATCCTGATACTCTGCTGAACTCTTCTATTAGTTTCAGTAGTTTTCTTGAATTCTTTAGGATTTTCTGTGTATATGATCATGTCATCTGCAATTAGAGATTCTTTTACTTCTTCCTTGCCAATCTGGATGCCCTTTTTTTCTTTATCTAGCCTAATTGCTCTGGCTAGGACCTCCAGCACAATGTTGAATAGGAGTGGTGATAAAGGGCATTCCTGTCTGGTTCCAGATCTCAAGAGGAATGCTTTCAGACTGTCTCCATATAGGGTGATGTTGGCTGTTGGCTTTGTATAAATGCCCTTTATTATGCTTAGGAATTTCCTTCCATTCCTATTTTGCTGAGAGTTTTTGTCATGAATGGGTGTTGAACCTTGTCAAATGCCTTTTCTGCATCAATTGATAAGATCGTGTGGTTCTTGTCTTTTGTTTTATTTATATGATGTATTACCTTAATTGTTTTTCTAATGTTGAACCATCCCTGCATACCTGGTATGAATCCCACTTGGTCATGGTGAATTCTTTTTTTGATATATTGTTGAATTCTATTGGCTAGAATTTTGTTGAGGGTTTTTGCATCTAAATTCATGAGGGATACAGGCCTGTAATTTTTTTGTGTGTGTGGTGTCTACCTTTTTCGGTATCAGGGATATGCTGGCTTCGTAGAATGACTTTGGGAGTAATCAGTTTTTTTCTAAGCTGTGAAATACCTTTAGTAGTAGTGGTGTTAACTCTTCTCTGAGAGCTTGGCAGAAATCTGCAGTGAAGCCCTCTGGGCCAGGGCTTTTTTGTTGTTGTTGGGAGTTTTTTTAATTACCTTTTCAATGTCTTCTTTTGTTATGGGTTTGTTTAGTTGTTTTACCTCTGTGTTAGTTTAGGTAGGTAATGTGGTTCTAGAAATTTTTCCATTTCTTCTAGGTTTTCACATTTGTTAGAGTACAATTTTTAGTAGTAATCTGATGTGATTCTTTTAATTACAGTTGGGTCTGTTGTAATATCACCCATGACATTTCTTATTTGGGTTATTTGCTTCCTCTCCCGTTTTTCTTTTTTTAGTTTGGCCCATGGTTTGTCAATTTTGTTAATTTTTTCAAATTTTCAGCTTTTGGTCTTAACTCTTTCAATTGTTTTTCTGTTCTCTATTTCATTTAATTCTGCTCTAATTTTTATTATTTGTTTTCTTCTGGTGCCTGAGGGTTTACTTTTGTTGCTGTCTTTCTGTTTTTTCAAGTTGTAGAGATAATTCTTTGATTTTGACCCTTTCTTCTTTTTGTTTGTGTGCACGTATTGATATAAATTGACCTCTGAGCACTGCTTTTGCTATGTCCCAAAGGTTCTGATAGGAAGTGTTCTCATTCTCATTGGATTCTATGAATTTCTTTAGTCCATCCTTCATGTCTTCTATGACCCAGTCATTTTTCAGCAGGGTATTGTTCAGTTTCCATGTGTTTGGTTTCTTTTCCCTGCTTTTTCTGTTACTGTTTTCTATTTTTATTGCCTTATGGTCAGAGAAGATGCTTTGTAATATTTTGAGGTTTTGGATTCTGCTAAGGCTTGCTTTAGGACCTAATATGTGGTCTATTCTAGAGAATGTTCCATGTGCACTAGAAAAGAAAGTATACTTGGCTGCTGTTGGGTGGAGTGTTCTGTATATGTATATGAGGTCAAGTTGGTTGACTGTGGCATTTAGATCTTCCGTGTCTTTATTGAGTTTCTTTCTGTATGTTCTGTCCTTCACTGAAAGTGGTGTGTTGAAGTCTCCTAGTATAAATGTGGAGCTGTCTATCTCACCTTTCAGTGCTGATAGAGTTTGTTTTATGTATCTTGCAGCCCTGTCATTGGGTGTATAAATATACTTAAAACATTTTTATGCTTTACTTCCTAATTTACTTTTAGATCAGTAGCCACATCTTTACATATCACTATTCAGTTCTTACAGAAGGAAACTTGAAGACTCATAAAAACCTACTACAAGCTAGACATTATGATAGCTACCAGGGATGCTGAAATGGAAAAGAATCAGTACCCTAAAATATGGCTAGGGAACCTCTGCAGTGTGACATCAATTTTTTTTTTATAATTTTTATCGTGCTTTAAGTGAAAGTTTACAAATCAAGTCAGTCTCTCACATAAAAACTTATATACACCTTGCTACATACTCCCAATTACTCTCCCCCTAATGAGACAATCCGCTCTCTCCCTCCACTCTCTCTTTTCGTGTCCATTTTGCCAGCTTCTAGCCCCCTGTACCCTGTCATCTCCGCTCTAAGCCGGAGATGCCAACGTAGTCTGAAGTGTCCACCTGATCCAAGAAGCTCACTCCTCACCAGCATCCCTCTCCAACCCATTGTCCAGTCCAATCCATGTCTGAAGAGTTGGCTTTGGGAATGGTTCCTGTCCAGGGCCAACAGAAGGTCTGGGGGCCATGACCACTGGGGTCTTTCCAGTCTCAGTCAGACCATTGAGTCTGGTCTTCTTATGAGAATTTGGGGTCTTCATCCCACTGCTCTCCTGCTCCTTCAGGGGTTCTCTGTTGTGCTCCCTGTCAGGGCAGTCATCGGTTATAACCAGGCACCATCTAGTTCTTCTGGTCTCAGGATGATGTAGTCTCTGGTTCATGTGGCCCTTTCTGTCTCTCGGGCTTGTAATTACCTTGTGTCCTGACGTCAATTTTTGAGAGAGGAGGTATGGAAGTAGAGACTGGGAGTATTAAAGACAAACTTTGTATGTTGAATCCTATGAACCAAATCAAAAATCAAACCCATTGCAATTGAGTCGATTCCAACTAATAGCGACCCTATAGGACAGAGAACTGCCCCATAGAGTTTCCAAGGAGCACCTGGTGCATTCAAACTGCTGACCTTTTGGTTAGCAACCATAGCTCTTAACCGCTATGCCACCAGGGATTCCAAACCAAGCCTGTTGCCATCGAGTCTCTTTTGACTCATGGCAACGCTAAAGGACAGAGTAGAACTGCCCCATAGGGTTTCCAAGGGGAGCCTGGTGGATTTGAACTGCCGACCTTTTGGTTAGCAGCCCTAGCTCTTAACCAGTACACCACCATGGTTTCCTTAAAAGCTAGACATTATGTTAGCTACTAGGGATGCTGAAATGAAAAAGAATCAGTACCCTAAAATATGTCTAGAGAACCTCTGCACTATGACAACATCAATTTTTGAGAGAGGAGGTATAGAAGTAGAGACTGGGAGTATTAAAGACAAGCTTTGTGTATTGAAGTCAGACCTAAAAATGTCCCTAGAGAATTTCCGATCTATTGCCTCACTTTGCACATGGCAAACAGAGGCCCGGAGAGAGAAAGTTAATTACCCGAGGTTACT
Source organism: Loxodonta africana (assembly GCF_030014295.1). Taxonomy (NCBI): domain Eukaryota; kingdom Metazoa; phylum Chordata; class Mammalia; order Proboscidea; family Elephantidae; genus Loxodonta; species Loxodonta africana. The sequence goes on from NC_087369.1 coordinate 97,682,910, forward strand.
ACTTAATAGCCATTGAAAAAATTTAGGACACCTGACTCTTAGATGATGCTCAGACATAGTTATATTATTCTTCAGATGACAATGATAATTTTCAGCTCCATTTCATAGGTGGTGCATCCAGCACACTGGCAATCTTAGTGAAATTACATACATACATACTACTCACAATGTCAGCTTCTTAAATTGCATGCTGGGCCTTTGCTCCTCCAAATCCTGCTGCAAAGATAGTGACAATGTAGAGATGCAGATAAATCATGGCAGTTGCTTGGAGTCTCCCATAAACAGCTTCCCCATACTGGCTAGCCAACCAATGATGACCATGGCCTAACTCGCTAATCAATTGACTGCCACATAAACACTTTATGTTCCACTTACTACATGCCACATACTGTGTGTGAGAATTTATTTAATCCCCGTGACTGCCCAATGAAATAGGTAGGTTGTTATTGTTATGTGCCATTGAGCAGGCTCCAACACATAGCAACCTATGCAAACAGAAAGAAATGTTGCCCAGTCTTGTGCCATCCTCACAATCATTGCTATGTTTGAGCTCATTGTTGCAGTCACTGTGTCAATCCAGCTCATTCAGGTTCTCCCTCATTTTTGCTGACCCTCTACTTTGTCAAGCATGATATCTTTCTCAAGCCATTAGTCCCTCCTGATGACACGCGTCCGAAGTAAGTGAGATGAAGTCTCACTATCTTTGCCTCTAAGGAGCATTCCGGCTGTGCTTTCTCCAAGATAGATTTGTTTGTTCTTCTGTCAGTCATGGTATATTTAATATTTTTTGTCATCACCACAATTCAAATACGTCAGTTCTTCTTCTGTCTTCCTTTTTCGTTGTCCAGCTTTTGTATGCATATGAAATGACTGAAAAGACCATGCCTTGGGTCAGGTACACCTTAGTCATCAAAGTAACATCTTTGCTTTGTAACACTTTAAAGAGGTCTTTTGCAGGAGATTTGCGCATTTGATTTCTTGATTGCTGGTTCCATGAGCATTAAATGTAGATCCAAGAAGAATGAAATTCTTGAAAACTTCAATTTCTTTGCCATTTATCATGATGTTGTTCTTTGGTCCAATAGTAAGAATTTTTCTTTTTCTTTATGTTCAGGTGTATGAGTTAGGCATATTATCCCCATTTTATAAATGGGGAAACTAAGGCACTGAGGTGTTAAGTAATATGTTTGAGGTCATACAGTTATTAAGTAATGGGACCAAGTTTTCAAACCTAGGTGATCTTGTTGTAGAGCAGGATTTCTCAACATCGATACTATTGACATTTTGGACTAGATAATTCTTTGGTGGAGGAAGATATTCTGTGCATTGTAGGATGTGAAACGTGTCTCCAAACATTTCTAAATGTCACTTGTGGAAAAAAATTGCCTCTCGTTGAGAACTACTGTGCTAGAATATGAACTCTCATACACTATTGCCTGTGGATAGTATTTCAAAATAATTTACCTTGATGGCTAGTCATTCAATAAAATAATACTGCTAAATCAGTAAATACATATTTATACAAACACAAATATTTAGTTTTTTGGATGCATTGTAAATATTGCTTTCCATTACATTTAGTGGTTGAATAACTTGCTTTAGAAAAAGCTTTGCATAACCTTCTTTTAATCTGTTCATTTTGGTTTATTTGAGAGTGAAATAATCCCTTTTAATATCTAAGAGTAGTTTTAGTCTGTCTACCTTTCCCAATTCATAAGATTACTGAGCTTTAGCTCCAGCCTTGTTTATCATGTATTGAATTATTCTGATTTGATTTTTTCATTCTCCCTACCTCCAATTCAGACATATGAATGCAGTACCAAGACTCAGTTCCTTTAAAAAAAATTTTTTTTTTACTGTGTTTTCAGTGAAGTTTTCCTCAGTAGGTTAGATTCCCATTCAATAATTTCTACACAGTTTGTTCGGTGACATTGTTACATTTTTCACAATGCATGAACATTCTCATTATTCTGTTCTGGTTGTTCCATTTCAATTAATCTAGTTTCCCTGCTCCTTTATGTTCTCATCTTTGTTATAAACTAATTGGTAACTTTTAGGTCTCGTATATGTGATTTTTTTAAAGGAGCACAGTACTCACGGATGATATTCATTAGTTTTTGAGCAAATTTGTAATTTACCTAAAAGGAGACCTCCAAGGTTAGTTTGGTTCAAGATTTGAAGAGTATCTCAGGGCAGGAGTCTTGGGCAGTCCTCTAATCTCAACCTGTCCAGTAGGTCTTTTTTTGTTTTGTTTTCTCTTAGCCATCCTAATGGGAGTGAAATGGTATCTTATTGTGATTTTGATTTCCATTCTCTGATGGCTAATGATGTTGAGCATCTTTTCATGTCTCTGTGGGCCATTTGATATCCTCTTTGGTGAAATGTCTGTTCGTATTCTTTGCCCAGTTCTTGACTGGGTTATTTGTTTTTGACTCAGGTGCTTTTTGCTTCCTGTTTTCTTTTTTTCCCCCAAGGTTAAATTAAACAAGAAGGAAAGGGGAAGAGGGTAGATTACAAAGGCTTTATCTCTACCAAGGCCAAATCACAGAAGAAAATAAGAAAAATCTACTCTTATTGTGACATTTACCTTATTTCCTTTTCTGTTCTTCCCTTTGCTCAAGTATTTCTCCCTCTTTCTCCACTTCTCTCATTTCTCCTAATATTCAGCAGTATTAGAAGAGTAGTTCTGAAGACTTTTATAGAAGTTAACCTGTTGCTTAAATTGTCATTCAGTCTACGTAAATATGATTTAACAGTAGCCTTAAAATAGGGATAATAAAGTCTGGCAAATCATTGGGAAATTACACAGCTTCACTTATCTTTAGGCAGGACTATGTGAGTATGATAACTTTAATAGCTCTAATTTGGGATTCAAAATAATAGAAATATGGAGAGTTTATATCTCATTTCTTCTTTCCATAACCATTTTTTTCCACTTCTACACCAGTTAAGAAAATTTAATAGAGTGGGGAAAATCTCCAGAAAGCAGTTTGTTTTAGGTATTAATCTCTATGTTATTGTAATTACCTCAAAGGATAGATTCATATCTTACTTTACAAAACCTAGCCCAGAGGAGAAACAGCCACAATTAAGTGCTGAAGAACATCTTCCAAGTGGAAAAGGTGCAGATAGAAATCCATTAATTAAAGCAAAAGGAAAGCTAGGTCAACAGGGTTTGGTAACAGCCATTTCAAAAATATCAAAAGAACCAAGTTACTGGCTGTAAAAATAAGCACAACCCTCGCAGACCCTCGAAAGGAAAATCTAAATCTCTAGATTGAGAGTATAAGAAATGATTAAGGCTGATTAGAAGGTACAGGTCTTCATCAACCAGTAATTTTGGTCTTGAAGGAGAACATCAAAGCTAGTTTGATTGAAGATGTTGTTTATTATAGATATTTTATATAAGTGAAATCATACTATATTTGTTCTTTTGTATATGACACATCACTCAGCATAATGTTTTCAAGTTCCATCTGTGTTGTAGCATGTATAAGAATTTCATTTCTCTTTATGGCTAAATAAAAAAAATAATAAAAGCATATGTATATACCACGTATGTATTAAAACATTGACTTGTTGATGTACACTTGAGTTTCCACCTTTTGGCTATTGTGAATAATGCTGCAGTGTACAGTGTGCTAGTATCTCTTTGAGTCCCCACTTTCAATTCTTTGGGGTATATGCCTAGGAGTGGAATTGCTGGTTCATGTGGTTGTTCTATATTTAACTTTTTTGAGAAATGTCCAAGTTATTTTCCACAGTGGCTGCACAATTTTACATTCTTATCAGCAATGCACAAATATTCCAATTTTTCCAAATTCTCTCCAACTTGTTATTTTCAGCTTTTCTGATAATACCCATTCTAGAGGATGTGAAGTGGTATCTTATTGTAGTTGTATCCCCCTAATGACACATGCCCTTCAGCATCTTTTCATGTGCTTATTGGTCGTTTATATTTCTTCTTTGGAGAAATGTCTATTAAAGTTTTTTGCCTTTTTTTTTTATTAGTTTGTTTTTCTTTTGGTTGTTGAGTTGTAGGAATAGTTAATTATATATTCTGGATATTAAATTTTTATCAAATATATGATTATCAAATATTTCCTCCCATTCTGTAGGTTGTTTCTTCACTTTCTTCATAAAGTCCTTTGATGTATAAAAGTTTTTAATTTTGATGAAATCAACTTTATCTGTTCTTGCTCATACTTTTGTTAAAAATCCACTATCAAATGCAAGGTTTTAAAGCTTTATCCCTGTGTTATCTTCTAAGAGTTTTATGGTTCTAGTTCTTTTATTTAGGTCATCTGTCCATTTTGAGTTAATTTTTGTATATCATGTGAGGTATGGGTCAACTTCATTTCTTTTGAAGGCGGAAATCCAGCATCATTTGTTGAAGAATTTTCTTTCACCATAAACATACTTGGCATTCTTGTCAAAAATTATTTGGCCATAGATGTGTGGCTTTATTTCTAGACTCTCAATTCTATTCCATTTGTCTGTACCAAAAACCAAACCAAACCTATTGCCGTTGAGTCAATTCTGACTCATAGTGACATTATAGGACAGAGTAGAACTGCCCTCATAGCGTTTCCAAGGAGCAGCTGGTGGACTCGAACTGCCAACCTTTTGGTTAGCAGCTGCAGCTCTTAACCACTGTACCACCAGGGCTCCCCATTGGTCTATAGGTCCATCCTTATACCAGTACCATACTATTCTGATTACTGAAGTTTATAGTACATTTTGAAATTGGGAGATGTGAGTCATGCTACATAGTACTTCGTTTTCAAAATTTCTTTAGCTATTCTGGGGCTCTTGCCATTCATATGAATTTGAGAATTGGCTCTTCGATTTTCTGCAACAAAGTTGGCTGGAATTTTCTTAGGGATATCATTGAATTCGTAGATCACTTTGGGTAATATTGACATTTTAACAATAGTATGTCTTCCAATCATAAACACAGGATGTATTTCCATTTATTTAGTTTTTTAATTTATTTCAACAATGTTTTATAGTTTTCAGTGTACATGTCATTCATCTCACTGGTTTAATTTATTCCAAGGTATTTTATTCTTTTAGATGTTATTATAAATGGAATTGTTTTCTTAATTTCCTTTTCAGATTGTTCATTGCTGATGTATAGAAACTCAACTGATTTTTGAGTGTTGAGCTTATACCCTGAAACTTTGCTGAATTCATTTATTAGCTCTAGTAACTTCCTTGTGGATTCTCTGTGATTTTTAATATACGGGATCATGTCCTTTGATAATACAAATAGTTTTTTTTTCCTTTCCTATTTGGATGCCTTTTATTTCTTTATACTGCCTAATTACTCTGCCTAGGACTCCAGTACAATGTAGAACAGCAGTGGGGAAAGCAGGCATCCTTGTCTTGTTCCTGTTTTAAGGAGAAAGCTTGAAACTTTCACCATTGAACATGATAGTTGTTCTTTCTTTTTCTTTCTTTTTTTTTTTTTTTTACAAATGCCCTTTATTATGTTGAGGAATTCACCTTCTATTCCCAGTATGCTGAGTGTTTTTTATGATAAAAGGGTGTTGGACTTTGACAAATGCTGTATCTGCATCTACTGAGACCATGTAGTTCTTTTTCTTCGTTCTATTAATTGGTGTATTATGCTGATTTTGTTATATTGAACCACGTTTGCATTTCTGGGATAAATCTAACTTGGTCACGGTGTATAATCCTTTTAAAATATTATTGGCCATTTAACCAAAGAGTGTGTACAAAAGGCCAACAAACACATGAAAAGATGCTTAACATCATTAATCATTAGGGAGATGTAAATAAAGTCCACAATAAGATACCACTTCACTCTCACTAGGATGGCAAAGATAAAAAACAAAAACAAAACAGAAAATAACAAATGTTGGTGAGGATGCAGAGAAATCAGAACATTCATCTATTGCTGGTAGGAATGCAAAATGGTACTGGTGCTGTGGAAAATGGTTTGATGGTTTCTCAAAGATTAAAAATAGAGTTGCTATATGACCTAGAAATCCCACTGGTATATACCCAAGACACCTGAAAGCAACAACACTAATAGACACATGTACACCAGTGTTCATATTTCAGCACTCTTAACAATAGCCAAAAGATGGAAACTGCCCAAGTGTCCATCAGTGGATAAATGGATAAACAAAATGTGCTACATACACACAATGGAATATTATTCTGTCATAAAGAGAAATGAAGTCCTGATAATTCCACAACATCACATGTGTCAGGACTTGATTGATCCACAGTCAACACCCATGGAAGCAGCGGTCAAGAAATGAAAAGATGCATTGCATTGAGCAAATCTGCAAAAGACCTCTTTAAAGTGTTGAAAAGCAAAGATGTCACCTTGAAGGCTAAGATGCTCCTGACCCAAGCCATGGTGTTTTCAGTCACCCCATATGCATGTGAAAATTGGGCAATGGATAAGGAAGACCGAACAAGAATTGACACCTTTGAATTGTGGTATTGGTGAAGAATATTGAATATAACATGGACTGCCGAAAGAACAAACACATCCATCTTGGAAGAAGTACAACCAGAATGCTCCTTAAAAGCAATGATGGTGAGACTTTGTCTCACATACTTTGGACATGTTATCAGGAGGGATCAGTCCCTGGATAAGGACATCATGCTTGGTAAAGTAAGAAGAGGAAGACCCTCAGTGAGATGGATTGACACAGTGGCTGTAACAATGGGCTCAAGCATAACGATTGTGAGGATGGCGTAGGACCGAGTAGTGTTTCATTCTGTTGTACGTAGGGTCACTATGAGTTGGAACTGACTCGATGGCACCTAACAACAACAACAACAACAACAACAACAATAAAAAGAAATGAAGTCCTGATACACGCCACAAATGCATGTACCTTGAAAATATTATGGTGAGGTAACTAAGTCAATCAGAGAAAAAGAAAAAGTATGCTCTCACTAATATGAAACACTTAAAAGTATAGGCAAATTATAGAGGTAAGAGTTTAACAGTGATTACCAGGGGCAGGAGGGAGAGGAAAGAGGGAAATCTTTCTTTAGTTAGCATTGAGTTTCTGTTTATGGGGATGGAAAATATGATAATAGATGCTGGTAATGGTTGTACAACATGATCTGCGTAATTGGTTTTATTGAATTTTACAAGTGAAAAATGTTGAATTGGTAAATGTTACCTATATTTTTACATCAATAGAAAAATGCTATTGGATTTCACATCTATATTCATAAGGGATTTGATTTGTAGTTTCTTTCCTTGTGATGTCTGTATCTGTCTTTGGAATCAGGGAAATGTTTTCCTCATAGAATGAATTAGAAAGTGTTTTCTCTTATTCTATTTTTTTTTCGAAATTTTAAGAAGGATTGGTATCACTTCTTCTATAAATGGTAGAATTCCCTAGTGAAGCCATCTGGTACAGTTGGGGAGGGTGTGGGGCACAGTCGAGTAAAAAACCAAAGCTTTCCTATCTTTGAGAGGTTGCCTTTTGTGTGTGTGTGTGATTCAGTGCTTGCTTAGTTGCTGTAACTCTTTGACTGGATTCAAGATTTCTGACACCATTAATTATGCCAGTTTCTTCTTTTTTTGATGTTTTTCTGGGGGGGTGGGAGTGTACAGCTACTTACTGTCCCATCTTATACCAGCTAGAGTGCTCATGAAACAGTTTTGATGGGTGGGCCAACTCTAGGGCTGTGTGAGTAAATAGATAGGTTGAGTGGACAGCTAGACTCATCCTTTTGATGCCTTCCCGGACAATAAGCAGGTGACATAAATCCCTCATAGTTGATGAAGTCAAATTTACTTTTTAAAATGAGAATATTCCAAATGAATTTGGTGCATTGACTATTTTTTGCGTATAGTTAGGCAAATTTGTGTACCCACTATATCACAAATTTCTTATTCTAAGCAGTGCATTTATGAGGTGCTCATTTATGTGGCTTCCAAACAAGGCTTTACCATTCATCATAACTCCTAGTTCTCATAGTGATGGCCAGCAGCACAGATAATTCAAATCACCAATTAATAGAGAATTATTTAACTTTTAGGGGTCATACTTTATTTTCTAGCTCACATCATCATACAAAGATAATGGTTATGGCATGCTTTGAAGTGCAAAGAGCTATATAAACTAAAGAATTATCTTAATGTTAGCAGTGGAATTTTTATTTTAACAAAGCACGTTTGTTTGTGTCCTCTTCGTACTAGGTGATAGAAAAGTGATGAGTGATTTAACACCTGCTTTGCAGGTGGAAGTAGTTCCTCATTCATGGACAGGAAAACATACCTGCAAGTTTTGAGATATATTTTTGAGTTGTCGTTTAATTACAAACAGTTTTGGAAACTACCATGGCAGCAGTAGTATTCCAAAAAGGAGAATCTATATCATAACAAAATTAGCTTGTATAGTGTAACTAGTCAGCTTTGTGCTGAATATAAGTATTTTTCTTCAATGATTCTTTTAAATTTTACTTAGCAGGATTGAGTTTCCTCCAAAATCACAGTCTCCCAAAAGAGAAAATCAGTAAATAGATATTTTATTAGTTTATCTTTGTTAAAGACTGAGATTAGTCTTGATGTAAAACATAGAAGATAGTAATCATTTGGAAGATTCCAACTAATGTTGGGATAGAGTATGGTTCCCTTACCTTTTTAACTATACTTTTGTATTTGGACCCAAGATAAATAATCTATAGTGATAAAAGTGGAATTTTTTTTTTTTTATGGTGTATGGTATGAGTGTTTTGCACAATTTTCATTTTGGTTTTTGGACTTAAAATGCTTCTTCTTGTTCTTTTACATATGTAATTCTAAGGTGTTGGCAGTCAGCTTTCTGCATAAAAAAATAGTTTAGAACCTTATGAGGCCATTTACTTCATGCTCAACATCATATAAAAACCTGCCGGTTTAGCTACCTGACAGGCTTGCCTCTTAGCCGTACAAAATGAATGGCTGTAGTTCCTGCTTATGGCAGTTTCCCTGGCAGCCCATTCATTCTGCGCCTGGGGGAAATCATATATATTTGCATTTATTGATTTCATAAATCTTTTCTTCATTCTCCTTTAGTATGCCGTGGGTTTGAATGTGCCCACTGCTGGAATCCAGCTCCAGCTTTTAGTGAAACAATATAGTCATCACAATATCTCAATCACTAAATCACTACCTACTTTCCCCTCTACAATTCACATTTTGTTCATGGCTTTATTTTTTAAAATTTGAATTTCTGTGTTGCCCTATGTAATCTACAGCCAATTGTGATGTAATGTGTCATCTAATATCTTAAAAGGGTTAATACACAGGAATGCTGCAGTGGGAATTCCAACCCAAATCTGCATGACTGTCAATTCTGTTTCTGGAGAAAGTTGCTGTAGAAATTCATTTAATATATATCATTTGCATAATGCCTACAGAATTATGTAGTCCTAAACTTCATAAATATGGAATAACACAATGTAAGTTTAAAAAATAATCTTTTTCTGAAACATAGAAGCTTAAAACATTTTTACAATACTTCAAGGAACACTAGTAAATGTCATTTAAAATGATGAAGTGACTACTTTCCCAGAAGAATGAAAATTGCTTTGATTATAGTAGACATATAGTATGTGGAAGTACTGCTATTTCTTCTAAAGATTGAGTTTTTCGCATATTAAGCTGTCTTACCCACTTAGTGCTGCTATATTACAAATACCTCAAGCGTGTGGCTTTATAGAACAAGAATTTATTGTCTCTCAGTTTTAGGTGCTAGAGGTACAAATCAGGGCATTGGCTCTAGAGAAGAGTCTTTCCTTATCAGTAACCGTGGACATTTCTTGGCATTCTTTGGCTTGGAAAAGAATCATCAAATGGTATCTGTCTCCCCTTCACTGTGTGTGTGTGTGTGTGTGTGTGTGTGTGTGTGTGTGTGTGTGTGTGAGCATGTGTGTGTGTCTATACTGCACTTTTTATAAGACACAACTCAGAAGAGAAGTTTAGAACCTACCCTGCTCTGACATGACATAATTAACATAACAAGAAAAAATTCCTATTTACAAACAGATTCATATTTACAATAGAGAGTTTAGGACTTCCACATTACTTTTTTGGAGAGACAATGTAATCCATAACACTTCACACTTTGGTCCCCCAAATTCATGTCATTCGCATGTGAAAAAAATTCATTCACCTATACCCGGCATCCCCAAAAGTCTTAATCCAGACAAGCATCTGCTCTAAGTCCACAATCTAATCTTGTAGATCATCTAAACCAAGTATGGGTGAGACTCTGTGTGCGTTCCATCCTTGGGCAAAATTTTTTTTTTGTCTGTGGACAAAAATATACAATATAAGTTATCTGCTTCTAAAATACAATGATGGGATAGGCATAAGGTAGATATTACCATTCCAAGAGGGATACATTAGAGGGAAAGAAGGAGTGACAGACATCAAGAGAATCCAAAACTCAGCGAGGCAAATTTCACTAGATTTTGAGGTTGGGAAATAATCCTGTTTTCCAGTCACATCTGGGTGTCGCTCCCAACCCTCCAGACACTGGGCAGGGGTCTCGTGGCTCTGATTGGCTGTCTTGCTTTACAGGCTGTGATTCAAGTTTTTCCTCACTTTCTACAAGCAAGGTTGTATCATCTGCATATTGCAGGTTGTTAGTCTTTCTCCAATCCTAACCCACCCACTGCCGTCGACCAATGGAATTAAATTGAGAGTCAAGAAATAAACCTATATATATATATATAGTCAATTGATCTTCAACAAGGGTGCTAAATCCATCCAATGCAGGAAAAAATGGTCTTTTTAATACATACTACTGTCACAACTCAATTTCTACAAACAAAAGAATGATCCTGAACCCATATCTCTTGCCATATACAAAAATTAACTCAAAATGGATGAAAGGCCTAAATGTAAGATACAAAACCATAAAACTCTTATAATAAAGATAGAGTAATTCTTCAGGATCTAGTTTTCAACAATGGAACTTTAGGTATGACACCAAAGGCACAAGTAAGAAAAGACAAAATTTATAAATGGGACGTCATAAAAATGAAAAACTTTTGTACATCAATGGACTTTATCAACAAAGTGAAGAGACAACCTATACATTGGGAGAAAATTTGGGGGAACTATATATCTGATAAGGATTTGATATCCACAATATATAAAGAACTCCTACAACTTAACAACAAAAAACAACAACCCGATGAAAAAACGGACAAAGGACTTTGATACACATTTCACGTGAAAAGACTCTCAACATCATTAGTCATTAAACTATTGCCGTTGAGTTGATTCTGACTCATAGCAACCCTATAGGACAGAGTAGAACTGCCCCATAGGATTTCAAAGGAGTGGCTGGTGGATTCGAACTGCTGACCTTTTGGTTAGCAGCTGAACTCTTAATCACTGCACCACGAGGGCTCCCATTAGTCATTAGGGAAATGCAAATCAAAATCACAATGAGATATCACTTCACATAGCTATGATTAAAAAAAAAAAGAAGAAACAACAGGTTTTGGTGAGTATGTGGAGAAATAGAAACCCTTATCCTTTGCTGTTGATATTGTAAAATGTTACAGCTACTGTGGAAAAGTCGGATGGTTCCTCAAAAAATTAAACATAGAATCTCATATAACCCAGCAGTTCCACTCCTAGGTACAGAAGGTATTCAAACTCACACTTGCACCTGAATGTTCATAGCAGCACTATTTATTCACAATAGCCAAATGGTGGAAACAATACAAATGTCTATCAACTGATGAATGGGTAAATAAAATGTGGTACATACACACAATGGATTCATACTCAGCCATAAAGATACATGAAGTCCTCATACATGCTACAATATGGATGAACCTTGAAAACATCATGCCGAGTGAAATAAGTCAGTTACAAAAAGACAAATACTGTATGATTCCACTACATGGAATATCTAGAACAGGCAATTGTATACAGACCTAAGTTTATTAGTAGTTAACAGGGGTGGGTGGGAGGTAGGAGGAAAGGGGAACTCACTGCTTAGGGTTCACTGAGCTTCTGTTAAAGGTGATGGAAAAGTATGGAAATGGATAATGATGAACACAATGTCACTGAATTGTACATGTGAAAAATGTTGAAATAGCAAATGTTTTGTTACATACGTATTTACCACAAAAACAGCAACAATAACAAAAACAAACCCTCTGGAGTTGGGTCCCAGCAAGCCCTCTCCACGTTTCTCATACAGACTAAAGTTTGAAAACCACTACCCTGCAGTCTTTTTTATTTTTCCTTCAGTTTAACGTTGGTTGAGTGAGAGCTTTAAATGGATTACAGTTTACAATAGTAATGGCAAAGATTTTCTTTCAAATTCATTCACTCTCTAATGTTAGTTTGAAACAAGAATTTATATAGAAGTTAATAATTCACAGTATGGGCTATCCCTTGCTAATGAATGAAAAACTCTAAAAAATATATAAATATTTTTCTTAGTTTTATAATACATAGCTAATAACAAAAATTGCACCGTGGGAAAATAGAGATCATTAACTGCTATGTTAACTCATTCAACAGTAGCAGAAAGTTAGGATAGTATTATAAAGTTATGATATGCCATGCACTGTGCTAATTACTTCTTACACTGAATTCTAATCATCACAATTGCCCTGTAGCAGGAGTTACAATCGTCACTTTATGGATTAGTAAATTGGAGTTCAAACAGCATATCATAGCTAGCCTCCAGATTTATCTGATCCCAAAGCTTTTTTTCTTAAGAGGATTTTTTTCCAGATTCTAGCAGCTCATTGTTTTTAATGTCAACGTATTTGTGATTATCTAAACATATTGTGCATTTTGTAGCTTTTGAAAACTTGCTTTTAAACAGTCCAGTGGAAGAAACTTCACCTGATGGGAGAGTTTTTGCATTCCTTTAAAAAAAAAAAGAGTTGATGTAAAGTTCACATAGCATAATATTAGTAATTTTAACATGCAAAATCCAATGGCATTTAGTACAACCACACTGGACACCCATAACTTCTGTGGAGTTTCAAAGCATTTTATTCACCCCAAAAGGAAATCCTTTGTCTATTAAGAAGTCACTTCCCTTCCCCCATCCTCTCAGCCCCAGGCAACCAGCAGTCTGCTTTGTATCAAGTTGTCTATTCTGGATATTTTATATAAATGGAATCATACAATATGTGCCCTTTTTTATCTGACTCCTTTCATTTAGCATAATGTTTCTGAGATTCATCCATGTTATAAAATATATCAATACTTCATCAGTTTTTTTGGCTGAATAATATTCCATTGTATGATTGCCACATTTTGTTTATTGATTCATAAGTTGATAGAAGTTTGAGTTGTTTCCACCTTCTGGCTATTGTGAACAGTGTGGCTATGAACTTTTACAGGTTTGTTTGAATACTTTTTTGTGTGTGGGGGCGGGAGTTATACCCCAGAGTGGAATTGCTGGGTTATATGATAATTCTATCTTTAACTTTTTGAGGTATTGCCAAACTGTTTTCCACAGCAACCACGCCATTTTATATTCCCATCTGCAATGCACAAGAGTTCCAATTTCTCCACATCCTCATCAACACTTATTATTGTCGTTTTTGTTTGTTTCTTTGTTTTGTATTTTTTTTATCACAGCCATGCTAATGAGTGTGAAGTAGTATCTCATCATGGATTTGATTTGATTTGCATTTTCTAATAACTTTGCACATGCTTACCGGCCCTTTGTATATCTTTGCACATGCTTACCAGCCCTTTGTATATCTTCTTTGGAGAAACGTCTATTCATATTTATTGCCCATTTTTCAATTGAGTTGTTTGTCTGTTGAGTCTTGTGTTCATTTTATACTGAGCTTTCCAAAATGGGATCAGCAATTTGATCATTCAGATTAGACAGTGCCAGTGACTCACTACTATTTCATAGATTGAGTAAAGGCTCTTCTTGGGACTTGATCAGCGTAGTTTAGTTTTTCCTACCATTCAGTACTCTGAAATGGGAAACATATGAATATTAAAGCTCTATCTTCTATATTTCCCTCTTGGGTGCTCTGGGGTGAGAGTAAATTGTCTTGGAATCTAAAACCAAACTGTTTATATAGTCGTTATGGAAACCAGTTGTAGTACACTACCAAACACACATCACTTTCACTTCCATTTTACTACTATCTAGCAATCACTTACACTTAAGGGTTTATATTAGCAGTCTATAAATGTTCATACCATATTAGGTACGATGTAGTGTAGCAATATTTTTCCTACTAACACTCATTCAGATTTCTCCCTTGACCCATTCACCTGCTAAGTGTTTTTTTTTGTTTGTTTGTTTGGATTTTACTTTTATTCCCAGAAAATTTCAACATTCCATTCTCAATGTTCTAGTTGTCTCTTACACATGTAACTGCTTCTTTCTGAGTCCATACCCAACATTTCAGTATTCATCAGAGCGTTGTCACTTGACCAACTCATGCAAAATAATTTCCTCCACAGGCCTCCCACACAGCACGTTTTTTTTTTACTTTCTCTTTCTGGTGACCATTAGAAACATGAGTTATTTTGGTATCAAGATATTTGCTTCTACTCTAAATTACCTGAAGTTTCTTTTATTGTACCTTTCTTCAGTCAACTGTCATGCATCATCAGCTGTTTATTGTAGCTTCTAATCTGATACCATTTTACGCCTAGCCATATGGTGCTTAAGCATGGCTCTGTTTGTCATAATGAGCAAAGTGGATGGGTTTCAATGATTTTCAAAGGACACCTTTCTATAGAAGGTACTGCTGCCTCTAGCCTTAATTTTGCTAGCTGCCAATGACCTCTTTCCCACAATCTGCAATTTTCTATCAAGTAGAAATAGGCACAATTTGATGGTAAGGAAGGCCAGAGAAAGGGGATGAAACAGCAGCCTAAGAAAGGTTGTCAGCTTTACCCTAACATATATCTACAGACTAAGACAAACTAGGAAAAAGGACCTGGCAGTCTACTTCTGAAAAACTGACCAGTGAAACCCTTGTAAATAGCAGAACATTGCCTGATATAGTGTAGGAAGATGAGCCCCTCAGGTGGCAAGGCACTCAAAAGATGACTCAGGAAGAGCTGCCTCCCCAAAATAGAGTCAACCTTAATAACATGAACCTTAATGACATGGACGGGAAGCTTTCAGGACCTTCATTTGCTGATGTGGCATGACTCAAGATGAGAAGAAACAGTTGCAAACATCCATTTATGAAACGTGGAATGTATGAAGTATGAATCTAGGAAAATTGAAACACATAGAGATCAATATCCTAGGCATTAATGAGCTGAAATGGACTGGTATTGGCCATTTTGAATCAGATAATCATATGGTCTACCTATGCCTGAAATGACAAATTGAAGAGGAATGGCGCTGCATTCGTCATCAAAAAGAACACTTTAAGGTCTACCCTGAAGTACGTTATCAGTGATAGGATAATATCCATATGCCTAAAGGAAGACCAGTTAATACAACTGTTATTCAAATTTACACACCAACCACTAATGCCAAAGATGCTGGTGCTGAAGATTTTTACTAGCTGCTTCAGTCTGAAAGTGATCAAGCATGCAGTCAAGATGCATTGATAATTACTGGTGATTAGAATGCTAAAGTTGGAAGCAAAGAAGGATCAGTAATTGGAGAATAAGACCTTGGTGATAGAAATGACACTGGAGATAGCATGATAGAATTTTGGAAGACCAATGACTTATTTATTGCAAATACCTTTTTCAACAACATAAATGATGACTGTACATGTGAAACTCACCGGATGGAAAACACAGGAATCAAATTGACTATATCTGTGGAAAGAGATGATGGAAAAGCTCAACATCAATCAGTACAAGGCCAGGGGCTGATTGCTGAACAGACCATCAATTGCTCCTGTGCAAGTTCAAGTTGAAGCTGAAGAAAATTAAAACAAGTCCACTAGAGCTGAAATACAACCTTGAGTATATCCCACCTGAATTTGGAAACCATCTCAAGAATAGATTTGATGCTTTGAATACTAATGACCAAAGACCAGAAGAGTTGTGGGAAAACATCAAGAACATCATACATAAAGCAAAAGGTCATTAAAAAGACAGGAAAGAAAGAAAAGACCAAAATGGATGTCTGAAAAGACTCTGAAACTTGCTCTTGAATGTAAAGTAGCTAAAGAAAATAGAAGAAATGATGAGGCAAAAGAGGTGAACAGAAGATATCAAAGGGCAGCTCAAGAAGACAAAATAAAGTATTATAATGAAACATGCAAAGACCTGGAGTTAGAAATCCAAAACAGAAGAATACGGTTAGCATTTCTCAAGCTGAAAGAACTGAAGAAAAAATTCAAGTCTCGAGTTGCAATTTTGAAAGATTCTATGGGCAAAATATTGAATGACACAGGAAGCATCAAAAGAAGATGGAAGGAATACGTAGAGTCACTGTACCAAAAAGAAATGGTCAATGTTCAGCCATTTCAGAAAGTGGCATATGATCAGGAACTGATGGTATTGAAGGAAGAAGTCCAAGCTGCTCTGGAGGCATTGGTGAAAATCAAGGCTCCAGGCATTGATGGAATACCAGCTGAGATATTTTAACAAAGGGTTGCAGTGCTGGAGGTGCTCACCCGTTTATGCCAAGAAATTTGAAAGACAACTGCGTGACCAGCTGAATGGAAGAGATCCATATTTCTGCCCATTCCAAAGAAAGGTGATCCAAAAGAAGGTGAAGTTATTGAACAATATCACTACTATCATACACAAATAAATTTTTGCTGAAGATCATTCAAAAGCAGTTATAGCAGTACATTGACAAGGAACTGCCAGAAATTCAAGCCAGATTCAGAAGAGGAGGTGGAACCGGGGATATCATTGCTGATGTCAGATGATCTTGACTGAAAGTAGAGAATACCAGAAAGATGTTTACCTGTGTTTTATTGACTATGCAAAGGCATTCGACTGTGTGGATCATATCAAATTATGGATAACATCGTAGAGAATAGAAATTCCAGACCACTTATTGTGTTCATGTGGAACCTGTACAGAAACCAAGAGGCAGTCTTTCGAACAGAGCAAGAGGATACTGCATGGTTTTAAAATCAAGAAAGGTGTGCATCACAGTTGTGTCCTTTCACCGTACTTATTCAATCTTTATGCTGAGCAAATAATCCAAGAAGCTGGGCTTTATGAAGAGAACGTGGCATCAAGATTGATGGAAGACTCATTAACAACCTAAGATATGCAGATGACACAATCTTGCTGCTGATAGCGAAGAGGACTTGAAGCACTTACTGATGAAGATCAAAGACCACAGCCTTCAGTATGGATTACACTTCAGCATAAAGAAAACAAAAATATTCACAACTGGACTTAATAGCAATATCATGATAAATGAAGAAAAGATTCACGTTGTCAAGGGTTTCATTTTACTTGGATCCACAATGAATGCCCGTGGAAGCAGCAGTTAAGAAAGCAAACGACTCATTGTATTGGGCAAATCTGCTGCAAAAGACCTCTTTAAAGTATTAAAAAGCAAAGATGTCACGTTGAGGACTAAGGTGTGCTTGACCCAAGCCATGGTATTTTCAATCTCCTCATGTGCGCGTGAAAGCTGGGCAATGAATAAGAAAGACTGAAGAAGAACTGATGCCTTTGCATTATGGTGTTGGCAAAGAGTATTGAATATACTGCGGGCTGCCAGAAGGCAACCAAATCTGTCTTGGAAGAAGTATGGCCAGAATGCTCCTTAGAAGCAAGGATGATGAGACTTCGTCTCACATACTTTGGACATGTTATCAAGAGGGACCAGTCCCTGGAGAAGGACATCATGCTTGGTAAATACAGGGTCAGAGAAAAAGAGAAAGACCCCTGATGAGATGGATTGACACAGTTGCTGTAACAATGGGCTCAAACATATCAATGATTGTGAGGATGACGCAGGACTGGGCAATGTTTCATTGTGTTGTGCATAGGGTCACTACAACTCAGAACTGACTCGACAGCACTTATAGATCTACAAAGAAACATAAACATCCTCATTTATATTCTGAGATCATGAAGGAGAGGACCTGACCTTCACTTCCCATATTTTAACACAAAATGAGGAAAATGAAGCTCAATCCAGTAAACAAGTATTTCCAATCTTTTATGTTATAATCTTATATATTGTTATTGAGAACTGCCTGAAACCAAAAGTTACTGTGCATTCACTAGTGCTATTAAATTAATTTGTATTATTTACAAGAATATCTGCACCCATATGAAAAGGTAAGAGAGGAAGAGTAGCAAACTGGTTAAGAACAGAGACTTTGAAGTCACACAATTATTATAATATATAACCTTTATTTATTCAGCCTTCAGGAAATGCTTGATATACATATGGACTTGTATACATGTTGAAGTAATTCCATGGTTCCTAAGTTGAGAGCCATTGTGGTAGAACATTAAGTTTGACAGTATTTCTAATAGATTATGTCATGCTTCTCTTTATCTTCTTACAAACTGACAAGGGGCAGTTCCAGAGTAACTGCGCTATGAATCTTTATATAAGCAGACATAGATCTTATCCATAACACTTCTAAGTCACCATGAGCACCTGTGTATTTTCTAAATAAATACGATAATATTACATTTATTTTTTAAGATAGAAAAAAAAACTGTGTTACAGGAAAATAGCTCTTCAGTTATGGGTGCTGAATCTCTAGAAGAAAATGTGAACAGTTCCTAGAAGAAATAGCAATAAACCACTGAAATGTTTACACCTGATCTGATTCTACCTCTGAATATACTTGAACAACTAGGGAGTCTCATTGAAATTAGGTAAAACAACCAGAATTTACCAGAATCACACTTTATAAATTACTTCTAGATAGTTGTTAAGAAATCTAGAGGCAGTGTACGTCATGACTTTGCATGTGGAAATAATAATGCAAAAATAGTTATTCTGTTTAAGGGTTAGGGACAAATGTGAAACTTTGTCCTGTGATTGTGAGTGGTACTCTTAGACTTCACTATAGTGCTGTCATCCAGGTTGAAGGGAATACATTCTCCTTTGGCATCATCCAAGAGGAGACTTGTTTTATAGAAAATCAGATACATTGCAGTTGTTTCCAAATTTATTTTTGAAAATTGCATTTCTAAAGATGATTTCTCTGCCACCTACTGTATGAGCATCATTATAGAATCCACCAAGATAACGAGAAATAAGACCCGTGTATTAATGTGTATCTGTATGGGTGTATGTCTGTGGCTGTGTATGTGGGTATGTGTGTAGATTTTAGGTAAAAGTCTTTGAACCTTAGCTATATATGCCAGGTTATACATGTAAAATATATATATATATATAAAACAACCTAGCATTTTTAACTAGGGTTCAAAGACCTTTACCTAAAACAATTAAAAAGAGATAACTATTAGGAATTTTACTTTGCATAAATTCAGCAGTAATCCTTTTATGTGCCAAACTGCATTTATTCCATAACAACTGCTACACAGTGTACATTTAATTTTATCAGTTGTTAACCTGTAGAGTCCTACCAGATTTTTATAGAAAACACTAGAGACTTGTTGACTAATAAAAGCCATGGTAACACTTTGGCACTCAGGGATGGATTATCCAGTAAGTAAAGTAAGCATGTGCTTAGGGCATCCACAAAACAGGAGAACCAGCTGTCCAAAGAAAAGACCCATAGATGTCAAGCAGACAGAACACAGGGAAAAGCAAGTGTTGCAGTGGAAGGGAACTGGCAAGGCACTACATGAAATTGATACCAGCTCCAGTTCATGCGAATGGGCCGACAGGAAATAAAGTTCATGCACGGTCATGAGGGTGCTCATGTACAAGGTTGTTTCAGCTATGAGGCCCCTCCCACTTCAACACCTTCATTGACATCTGTCTCCTACAGTGCCCTCCCATGGGCAAGGATGGATTATAATAAGAGACAACAGGTGTCTGATCCATTTTGAGAACTAGGTTCACTGACTCGTTTTCTTTGTTGTAGAATATGTGGAATATTCTTTTTGTAGAAAATGTGGTACATCGTGAAAATCTTAGTACCCCGCATCCACTAAAAATTTTATATCCCAGTTCATCTCATTCTGCTAAAATGGCATACACCACTTTTGCTTTCAATCGCTAATATAGCCACGTTTAAAAAAGTTACATCATAGATAGCTAAGAAACACACATGTATAAAAAAATACGCATGTATAAAAAAACTCACATATATAAGCAGAGGAGGGGGTACCACAGGTTATCAGTGCTTAGGGCCCTCATATGCCATAATCCAGCCCTATTGGCAGCTACCAAGATCCTTTCTGATAACTGTTCTAAACTTTGAATTTTAATGCTTTTGAATAATGAAATGCCAGATGATGATAAGGGTAATTAATTTTATATTGATTTTAAATGCCTTTAAACATGAGCATTATCTAAAGCTTCTATGACTTTGCCTTTCTTTCTGATGCTTAATATTTGATTTTAATTCTGCCCTATAAATGTAGATACATTAAATCCTTTAAATTGTCTTCATGAAACACCATGTAGCAATTAAATGAGAAGATAGTGTTTTCTCATTCTTTGTAATAGGTAGAGAGAAGAGAACCTACTTGTAACTTATAAACAGGTCTCAGGATATGTATTTGGATAGCCCATATTAAACAATTATCAGTATTCCCGGAGTACTTAAGATACTATACAAAGTGCTAAGGGAAGTTATATAGGAAATAGACATAATTCTTTGTCTTGATGACTCACAATAGGAAAGTCAGGTTGTGTGTATACATATATATACATTCCCCCCCCAGAGGTAGAGACAAATATATTTGTACAGAAAATAGTGTTTATGGTGAGTAGACAACATGTTGAACTATATGTGTTAGAATGTATGATGGAAAATAATAGGTGGAAAATTAAATTTTAGCCTTATTGAGTTTAGTCCAAGTGCTGAATTATATACCTGGAAAAAGTCATAGAAAAATTGTTATTATAAGTTTGAGAAATGCATGTAAATATGGTGACATTGTCTACTCATCACATTATGGCACAGATGTAAAGATATATATGTAGTTTTCCTTTTAACTTAATGATGTATGAGGGTTACCTGGATTCAAAGTCTTTAGTGTTCCATGGAAACAAAATATGTAGGCTGAAATTTTATAAAGAAGAGCCACAGAACTTGATGTATGCATTTGTACTGATCCAGTGTTAGGTTTTTAGTGTTATATGAATATGCTTAATTTTTTGTGGTACAAAAAGCTGAGCAGAATACTGAAAAATCAATGTGGTTTTCTATGTGGTAGTAAAATATTTTTTAGAGTGCCACTCTTTGATGCACAGCTTCCATTTCTTTTTAAAATTGGCATAATAATTGCCTTCTATTATCACCTGACTCCCGCGAGTCTGTCATCTTGGCCTTTTCTATCTTTCCTATCTTTTCACATGTCTGTCAGTTTGTCTTACTGTGGGGGCTTGCGTGTTGCTGTGATGCTGGAAGCTATGCCACTGGTATTCAGATACCAGCAGGGTCACCCATGGCGGAAAGGCTTCAGCTGAGCTTCCATACTAAGACAGACTAGGAAGAAGAACCCAGTGGTATCCTTCATAAAAGAATTAGCAAGTGAAAACATTATGAATAGCAGCAGAACATTGTCTGATATAGTGACAGAAAATGAGCCCCTCAGGTCAAAAAATGACTGGGGAAGAGCTGCCACCTCAAAGAGTTGACCTTAATGATGTGGATGGAGTCAAGCTTTTGGGACCTTCATTTGCTGATGTGGCAAGACTCAAAATGAGAATAAAAAGCTGCAAACATTGATTAATAATTGGAACACAAAGTGTAAGAAGTATAGATCTAGGAAAATTGAAAATCATAAAAATGAAATGGAATACATAAACATTGATATCCTAGGCATTAGTGAGCTGAAATGGACTGGTATGGGCCATTCTGAATTGGACAATCATGTGGTCTACTATGCCGGGAATGACAAGTTGACGAGGAATGGCATTGCATTCGTCATCAAAAAGTACATTTCAAGATCTATCCTAAAGTACAGTGCTGTCAGTGATAGTATAATATCTGTACTCCTACAAGGAAGACCAGTTAATTACGACTATTATTCAAATTTAGGCACCAACCACTAAGGCCAAAGATGAAGAAACTGAAGATTTTTACCAACTTCTGCAGTCTGAAATTCATCAAACATGCAATCAGGATGCATTGATAATTACTGGTGATTGGAATTTGAAAGTTGGAAACAAAGAAGGATTGGTAATTAGAAAGTATGGCCTTGGCATTAGAAACAAGGCCAGAGATCGCATGATAGAATTTTACAAGACCAACGACATCTTCATTGTGAATACCTTTTTTCACCAACATAAACAACGACTACACACGTGGATCTTGCCAGATGGAATACACAAGAATCAAATCAACTACGTCTGTAGAAAGAGACAATTGAAAAGCTCGATATCATTGGTCAGACCAAAGCCAGGGGCTGACTGTGGAACAGACCATTAATTGTTCATAGGAAACTTCAAGTTGAAACTGAAGAAAATTAGAACAAGTCTACGAAAGCCAAAGTATGACCTTGAGCATATCCCACCTGGATGTAGAGACCGTCTCAAGAATAGATTTGATGGATTGAACACTAATGACCAAAGACCAGAAGAATTGTGGAATGACATCAAGGACATCATACAAGCAAGAGGTCATTAAAAAGACAGGAAAGAATCAAAAGACCAAAATGGATGTCAGAAGAGACTCTGAAACTTGCTTTTGAATGTCAAGTAGCTAAAGCAAACAGAAGAAATGATGAAGTAAAAGAGCTGAACAGAAGATTTCAAAGGGCAGCTCAAGAAGACAACATAAATTATTATAATAACATGTGCAAACCTGGAAATAGAAAACCAAAAGGGAAGAACACACTCAGCATTTCTCATGCTGAAAGAACTGAAGAAAAAATTCAAGCCTCGAGTCACAATATTGAAGGATTCCACAGGGAAAATATTAAAGACTCAGGAAACATCAAAAGAAGATGGAAGGAGTACAGAGTCACTGTATCAAAAAGAATCGGTGGACGTTCATCCATTTCAGGAGGTAGCATATAATCAGGAACTGATGGTAACGAAGGAAGAGGTCCAAGCTGCACTGAAGGCATTGGCGAAAAACAAGGCTCCAGGAATTGATGAAATACCAATTGAGATGTTTCAACAAATAGACACAGCACTGGAAGTGCTCATTCATCTATACCAAGAAATTTGGAAGACAGCTGCCTGGCCAACCAACTGGAAGAGATCCATATTTATACCTATTCTCAAGAAAGGTGATCCAACTGAATGCAGAAATTTTCAAACAATGCCTTTATTATCACACACAAGTAAAATTTTGCTGAAGATCATTCAAAAGCAGCTGCAGCAGTACATCAATAGGGAACTGCAAGAAATTTAAGTCAGATCCAGATGAGGAGGTGGAACCAGGGATATCATAGCTGATGTCAGATGGATCCTGGCTGAAAGCAGAGAATACCAGAAAGATGATTACCTGTGTTTTATTCACTATGCAAAGGTATTTGACTTTGTGGATCACAACAAATTATGGATAACATTGTGAAGAATGGAAATTCCAGAACACTTAATTGTGTTCGTGAGGAACCTGTACATAGATCAAGAGGCAGTCCTTTGAACAGATCAAGGGGATACTGCGTGAGTTAAAGTCAGGAAAGGTGTGTGCCAGGGTTGTATCCTTTCACCATACCTGTTCAATCTGTATGCTGAGCAAATAAGCTGAGAAACTAGACTGTATGAAGAAGAATGGGGCATCAGGATTGGAGGAAGACTCATTAACAACCTGCATTATGCAAATGACACAACCTTGCTTGCTGAAAGTGAAGAGGACTTGAAGCACTTTCTGATGATCAAAGACGACAGCCTTCAGTATGGATTACACCTCAACATAAAACAGATATCCTCACAACTGAACCAATAAGCATCATCATGATAAACGGAGAAAAGATTGATGTTGTCAAGGATTTCATTTTACTTGGATCCACAGTCAACGCCCATGGAAGCATCAGTCAAGAAATCAGATGATGCATAGCATTGGTCATATTTGCTGCCAAAGACCTCTTTAAAGTGTTGAAAAGCAAAGATGTCACTTTTAGGATTAAGGTGTGCCTGACCCAAGCCATGGTATTTTTAATCGCCTTGTATGCATCTGAAAGCTGGACGATGTATAAGGAAGACTGAAGAAGAACTGACGACTTTGAATTGTGGTGCTGGTGAAGAATATTGAATATACCATGGACTGCCAAAAAAAGAAATATATCTGTCTTGGAAGTAGTACAGAGAGAATGCTCTTTAGAAGCAAGGATGGCAAGACAATGTCTTACATACTTTGAACATGTTATCAGGAGGGATCAGTCCTTGGAGAAGGACATCATGCTTGGTAGAGTAGAGGGTCAGTGAAAAAGAGGAAGACCGTCAATGAAATGGATTGATACAGTGGCTGCAACCATGGGCTCAAACGTAACAATTGTGGGAATGGAGCAGAACCGGGCAGTGTTTCGTTCTTTTGTACATAGGGTCGCTATGAGTCACAACCGACATGACGGCACCAAGCAACAACAACACGTACCACCTCGTAGACCTGTTATAGAGATAATTTCCTAATGGATGGTTGACTTCCAGTAAATATGGTAGACTGAGTTGATGTAAGAAGACACTCCTCTGTCTCCAAACACCTAGAAATGCTGAATAAAATTAACCAGATATAATTTTAATATACATCTAAGCTCAAAAGCTTAGATAAAGAAGGAATCCAAAACCAGAGACATGAATTGGAACTAAAAGCAAATGGCTTCTGTAGAGTTAAAATAAATTTATATATGTCTTAGTGTCTAGTATATAGCATTTTAATGCATGCAGTAGAAGTAAAGCTGACCTCTTTGGCCTGTTCAAGGCAGGATGGTTGAAGTGAACTCGCTACATAAAGCAAAGATCCAGAAAAAACAGCTCCATCCATTAAACCAGGGACAGAAAATCTCTTCTAAAAATGGTGGAAGCTGCTGTATGCTTGGGACTATAGCTGGAAATTCAGTCAACTTTAATAAATCAGAAATCCAAGTTCAGACCATATTCTGAGGTGAGTTTCCAGTTACCAGTATGCATGAGGTATGAGAGTTAAACCTGGAAATTAAAAATTGTTTCTTATTCAGTAAAGCCAATAGAACCTTCGTGGAGGCAAATGTAAAACTACTCCACAGGAGTGCATCCAAACTTTAGTACAGAAGAAATCCACTGAAAACAATTTCTGCTGAAGATAAAGTAAAAAATTATATGCCACAGAAGGAAATTAAATATCACCAGAGAGGGGAAGTCAGAAGACACAGCACAAACCATAATTTACAGCCAAATAATTACAGAGTAACAAATATATATATATATATATGTAAAGCGATTTAAAAGGAATAAAGTTAAAATTCATAGTGAGAAAATAATGAAAGAACATCATAGAAAATAAACAGTCAGATTTGAAACAGAATGAATTATAATCTTCTGCAACTAAAAATATAGTTAATGAAAAAAATCATGGACTATTTAAGCACATTAGATACAGCTGAGGAGATACTTGGACGTTAGACTAAGGAAATGATTAGAACACAGCACAGAGAAATAGAGATAGAAACCATGAAAGGTAAAAGACACGGAAGGGCTATCTAACATACAACTGTTTGTTGGTCTCTACTTGTCTGGAGCAAAAGAGAAAGAAGGAAACCAAAGACTCAGAGAAGAAACTAGTCTATAAGACTAATTGCCTACACAAACTATGGTCTCATCTATCCTGAGACCAGAAGAACTAGTGGTGTCAGGCTACCATTACCAGATAGAAATGTGAGAGAATTGTAGAACAAAACTCAAAATCTTAAAAAAAAATAAGGCCAGACTTATGTGGACCGGTAGAGACTAGAGGAACCCCTGAGATACTGTTTAAACTTTGAACTCAAACGACTCCCAGAGGTCACCTTTCAGCTAAATAACAGATCACCTCATGAAATAAACAGTATCACCTGTGAGTACTGCCGTCCTTTTAAGAAAACCATCTTTATGTGACCAAACAGTGAGCCTTTACCCTAAAGCAAAGATGAGAAGGTCAGTGGCAGGGAGTGGGGAGGGTGCAGGGAAGCCAGGTTAATGGAAATAAACAACCAGAAAGGAAAAAAATGAGAATGTTGACACAATATGAAAATGAAACCAGTGTCACTGAACAATATACATAGACTTTTTTAAATGGAAACCAAATTTGCCCAGTAAACTTTCACCAAAAACACAATTAAATATTTAAAAGCTGGAAAAAAAAAAAAGACATGAAAGGTAGAACGAGAACGTCAAACATGTATCTTTTAAGAAATCCAAGAGGAAAAGATAGACTACAGAGAGGCAACATTCTAAATCTGAAAAAAAAAAAAAAAAGAAAGTCTCCCAGAATTGAAAAAGACAGAAGTTAGAAGGAGGACATCAAGTCCTAAGCAAAAAAAAAAAAAAAATACTAAGTAAAAAAAAAATCCACCCCAGCAGTCATCCTAGTAAAATTGTAGAACATCCATGACAAGGAACAACTTTTAAAATTACCAGAGAGAAAAGATAGCTTGTCAAAAATGAGAAACAAAGTAACAGTTTGTACAATATTGCTAAAAAGTTAATAAAATAGTAATTTCAAACTGCTGAGGGAAAATAACTATGAACCTAGAATTAGATGCTCAGTCAGGCTACCATTCAAGATTAAGACACATATTAAGAGAGTTTTTTAGATAAAATCTGAGTTTAAACTTACAAACAACTGATGAATGAACTACTGAAAAATATACTTCAGTAATAAAATTTAATTCTGAAAAAAAATTTTTTTTAGAAGGAGGTACTAAATAATAGAACACAGTAATAAGGAAGATAGGAATGAGGTCAAGAGTTAAAGTGTTTTAAGTTCCTTGTTTTGTTTAGAAGGAGGGTAGAGATATTAACTTTAGACTGTAGACATGAATACATCTTAAAATTTCAAGGTTAATTTATTAAAATAGTAGAAATGAGTATCTTTATATTCAAAACCATTATTGTAGGGGAAACTAGCTCTTTCTATGTATATATAATTTGATTTGGATTTGCATATGTATATGAAAATACAAATCAAAGAAAAACATTGTAAATAGAAAACATAAAACAAGATGATAGAAAATGTCAAAATATATCAGTAATTGCAGTAAATAAAATAATTTATATGTAACTACTGAAGGAAATAAACTCTAAATTTGAATTTAAGAAAGCAAAATACAGACACTGTGCTGTTTACAAGAAATATCCTGAACTATAATGACATATGAATTTGAAAATAAATGACTATAAAATAAATGTTGATCAAAATAAAGCTAGTTTATCAATATAAACATCAGAAAAATAGACTTTAACGAAAAAGTATTAATAGGGATAACGGGACCTTCTTATCAATGGACTGATCCACCTAAAATACATAAAATCACAAAACTGTTAACATATCTAACCAAGTAGCCTAAAAATGGATGAGACAAAAATTAACAGAATTACAAGTAGAAACAGAAAAATCCGTAACCATAGAGGGTTGCATCTTTTATAAGAACCAATAGATCATGAAGACAAAAATAGTACATAGATTTTAGTAATACAATTAACGAATTTAACCTAACATATATATAAAAAAAAAATACCTAAAACCTGTACATAACAAATAAACTAAAAAAACCAAACCCACTGCCGTTGAGTCAATTCCGACTTATAACGACCCTATAGGACAGAGTGGAACTGCCCCATAGAGTTTCCAAGGAGCGCCTGCTGTATTTGAACTGCCGACCCTTTGTTTAGCAGCCATAGCACTTAACTACTACGCCACCAGGGTTTCCGTACATAACAAACAGAGAATATATATTCTTTTTCCAAGTACACATGCAACGTTTTACAAAAGCTTACCATGTGCTAGGCCACAAGGGAAGTATCAACAAATTTCAGAGAATTCATATAATACAAATCACAAGGAAATAAAAAAAAAATTTAATAACATAACAAAAACAAAAATGAGATAACTCTGTAGAAATTTGGAAATTAAAAAAAGAGAAGTTAAGAAACTGACCTAAATAGCAAAACACTATATTTCAAAGTTTAAAAATGTAGTTAAAGTGATTCTTATAGGGAAATTTATCATCTTAAATGCATGTATTTTACTGTATAGAAATATAATTGATTTTTGAGTATTTATCTCGTGTCCTCCAAATTTGCTGAACTCATTTATTAGTTCTGGTAGCTGTGTGTGTATGTATATTCCTTAGAATTTTTGATATGCAAGATCATGTCATCTGCAAATAAATAGTATTTTACTTCTTCCTTTCCAATCTTGATTCCTTTTAATTATCTTGCCTAATTGTCCTGACGAGAACCTCCAGTACAATGTTGAAAAAAGTTGCAAGACAGTGTATTCTTGTCTTTTTCCTCATCTTGTTGTTATGCTGTTGTCATCGAGTCAGTTCTGACTCATAGTGACGCTATGTACAACAGAACCGAACACTGCTGGCTCCTGCACCATCCTCATAATCGTTGTTGTGCTTGAGCCCATGGTTGCAGCCACTGTGTCAATCCATCTCATTGATGATCTTCCTCTTTTTCGCTGACTCTCTACCCAGCTTAATGTCCTTCTCCAGGTGCTATTCCCTCCTGATAACAGGTCCAAAATATGTGAGACAAAGTCTGCCTATTCTTGCTCTAAGGAGCATTCTGGCTGTAATTCTCCCAAGACAGATTTGTTCATCCTTCTGGCAGTCCATGATCTAGTCAATATTTCTTCATCAACACCATAATTCAAAGTCATCAGTTCTTCTTCCGTCTTCCTTATTCGTTGTCCAACTTTTGCATGCATATGAGGTGATTGAAAATACCACGGTTTGGGTCAGGGGTACCTCAGTCCTCAAAGTGACATCTTTGCTTTTCAACACTTTAAAGAGGTCTTTTGCAGAAGATTTGCCCAAAGCAATATGTCTTTTGATTTCTTGACTGCTGCTTCCATGGGTGTTGATTATGAATCCAAGTAAAATGAAATCCTTGACAACTTCAATATTTTCTCCATTTATCATGATGTTCGAACTGCCAAACCTCTGGGTTAGCAGCCACAGCACTTAACCACTATACCACCAGGGTTTCCATATTGCAACTAGGGGACTTGAATTTTTATTTCAGTTCTTTCAGCTTGAGAAATGCCTAGCGTGTTCTTCCCTTTTGGTTTTCTAACTCCAGGTCTTTGCACATTTTGTAATACTTTGTCTTCTTGAGCTGCCCTTTGAAATCTTCTGTTCAGTTCTTTTACTTCATCATTTCTTCCATTTGATTTAGCTACCCTATGTTCAAGAGCAAGTTTCAGAGTGTCATCTGACATCCATTTTGGTCTTTTCTTTCTTTCCTGCCTTTTGAATGACCTCTTGCTTTTTTCTTGTATGATATCCTTGATGTCATTCCACAGTTCGTCTGGTTGGTCATTAGAGTTCAAGCCATCAAATCTATTCTTGAGATGTCTCTACGTTCAGGTGGGATATACTCAAGGTCGTACTTTGGCTTTTGTGGACTTGTTCTAATTTTCTTCAGTTTCAACTTGAAGTTTCCTGTGAGCAATTGATGGTCTGTTTCACAGTCATCCCCTGGCCTTGTTTTGACTGATGATATTGAACTTCCTCAGTGTAGGGGTGAAATATTCAGTCTTTCACCATCAAGTGTAATGTTAGCTGTTGGATTCTTGGAGATGCCGTTTATAACTTTGTGGAAGATTCTTTCTGCTTCTAGTTAGAGTGTATGGATCATGAAAGGGTGTTGAATTTTGTCAAATGCTTTTTCTGATTCTATTGAGATGGCTATATGGTTTGTGACTTTTGTTCTATTGATGTGATGATATATTACGTTAATTAATTTTCAGATGTTAAACCACCCTTTGAAGCCTGGAATAAATACCATTTCATCATGATAAATAATTCTATTTATATATTAGATATGATTTTCTAGTGTTTTGTTGAGGATTTCTGCATGTATTCATAAGGGTTATTGATCTGAAGTTTTCTTTTCTTGTGATGGCATGAAGATAATACTGACCTTATAAAATGAATTGGGAAGTGTTCCCCTCTCTTTTCTTCCTTGGAAGGGCTTGTGAATAATTAGTATTAGTTCCTTTTTATATGTTTGATCGAAGCAATCTGGTTCTGGGCTTGTTTTGTGAGGTTTTTTTTTTTTAATTACTCTTTTTTTTTCAATATCTTTACATGTAGAGTTGAATTCAGATTTTCTGTTTCTTCTTGAGTCAGTTTTAGTCTTACAAGGAATTTGTCCATTTCATCTAAGATATTTAATTTATTTGCATGCAGTTGTTTATAGTATTCCTTTTTATTTTTTCCCCTTTGATGTCAGTAGTAACATCTCTTTCATTTCTGATTTTAATTATTTAAGTCATATCTCTTTTTTCTTGCTTAGTCTAGTTAAAGAGTTGTCAGTTTTTTTGTTTTTTTACTGTTTTCTAAGAATCAACTTTTGACCTCATTGATTTTCTCTTCTCTATTTTATTTATTGCCACTCTAATGCCTATTTCCTTTCTTCTGCTTTGGGTTTAGTTTCCTTTTATTTTTCCAGTTGTTAAGGTGGAAGCTTAGGGCATTGATTTTTAGATGTGTGTGTGTGTATGTTTTGGTATGTTGTGTCTTCATTTTCATTTCAAAAAATTTTTTTTATAAATTCCCCTTGTAATTTCTTCTTTGACCCACTGGTTATTTAGACTAATTTCCAAATATTTGTGAATTTTCTGGATTCCTTCTGTTACTGATTTCTAATTTCCTTACATTGTGGCTAGAGAACATACTTGCATGATTTCAATCCTTTTAAATGTATCGATGCTTGGTCTATCCTGGATGTTGTTCCATGTGCACTTTAGAAGAATGTATATTCTACTCTTGTTTGGTGGAAAATTTTGTAGATGCCTCTTCTAGTTTGAGTATTGTTGTTGTGGTTAGTTGCTATCGAGTCAGTTATAACTCATGGTGACCCCATGTGTGGAGAATAGAACTGCTCTGTGTGGTTTTCAAGGCTGTGACTTTTCAGAAACAGATCACCAGACCTGTCTTCCAAGGTGCTTCTGGGTGACTTTGAACTGCAAACCTTTTGGCTAGTAGCTGAGTGCTTAACCATTTGTACCACCCAGGAACTTACTAGTTGAGTATACTGGTGTTCATATCTTCTACTCCCTTACTGTTCTTATGCCTAGTTATTCTATCCATTTTGAAATTTGGGTTTTGATATCTCCAACTATTATTGCTGAGGTGTGTATTTCTCCCCTCAATTCTGTCAGCCTTTGGTTCACTTTTGGGGGGGCCCTGTGATTAGGTGCACATATAGTCATAGTTGTTATCACTTCCTAATGAGTTAACCCTGTTATCATTATAAAATGTCCGTCTTTATCTCTAGTAATTTTTTTTTGTTCCAAAGCCGGTTTTGTCATATCACTATAGCCATTTCAGCTTTCTTATGGTTACTGTTAGCATGATATAGTTTTTTTTCCCCCATCCTTTTACTTTCAACCTATTTGTGTATTTGAATCTATGTTGTGTCTCCTGCAGACAACATAGAGTTGGATCTTGTTTTTTTTTTTAATTTATTCTGATAATCTCTGTCTTTTGACTGGAATTGTTTAATCCATTCTCATTTAATGATTTACTGATTGGATTTACTTTTACTTTCTGTTCTCTATATCTCTCATGTCTTTTTATTCCTTTATTCCTCCTTTATTGCTTTGTATTAAGTGAATATTTTTTTAATTAACACCTTAAGTTCTTTAATGATTTTGCCTATATTTTTAATTCATTTTCTTAGTGATTGTTCTAAGAATTACCGTATACATCTTAACTCAGCAGAATCTCCTTTAGAATTATGCCAGCTTAATTCCAACAATATGTGGAAAAACTACTCCTCTATAAAAAAAATAGTTCTATTTATTCCCCATTACCTCTTTTTATGCTACTGTGATTATACATAGGAATCCCTGGGTGGCACAAACAGTTAAGCACTTGGCTGCTAATCAAAAGATTGGTGGTTCCAGTCCACCCCGAGTTGTCTCAGAATAAAGGCTTGAGAAGGTACATTCAAAACATCATCCATTAAAAACTCTGTGAGCATAGTTCTTCTCGGATGCATAATATACTATTTCTGGTCCTTTTCGTTTGTTCCTGTAGATTTGAGTTACTATGTGGTGTCATTTCCTTACCCAAGTATGTCTGTTCTCACCTGCCTCCTTTGTGCTGTTATTATCATAGTTATTGCATTTGTGTATGATATAGGGCCAACTATAAAATTTTATATTGTTTTATTCAATTGCTTTTTAAATTAACTAAAAGGAGAAGGAATACTATTTTTTCTCTTTCAAAATTAAATAATTACATTTACCAGTGCTCTTTGTTTTTTCATATGGATTCAGATTTCTATCTAGGTTTTTTACTTGTTTTTAGCCTGAAGAATTTCCTGTAGGATTTTTGGTACTATGAGTATCCTAGCATCAAATTCTCTCAGTTTGCTTTTATCTGGGAATTTCCTTATTTCTCCTTCACTTTTGAAAAATAGTTTGTTGTGTATAAATTTCTTGATTGATAGATTTTTTTTTCCTTTCAGCACTTAGAATATGTCATCCCACTGCCAGCTGGCTTGCATTGATTCTGATGAGAATTCATCTGTTAATCTCATTGAGTTCCCTTGTACATGATGAACTGATTTTTTTTTTCTTAATACTTTTAAGATTTTTTCTTGGTCTTTTGTTTTCACTATTTTTATTATTATGTATCTGGATATGAATGTCTTTTCTTTTAACCTTTAGGGTTCATTGACCTTCTTGCATGTGTACATTAATGTGTTTTTCATCAAAGTTGGAAAGTTTTCAGCCATTATTTCTTCTAATATATTTCTGCCTCTTTTTCTTCTTGTACTCTCATTATTCATATGTTGATGAACTTAATGGTGTCTCTGGCTTCTCTGAAGTTATACTCGTTTTTATTTATTTTCTCTCTGTTCCTTGGATTGCAGAATCTCTATTGATCTGCTATCAAGTTTGCTCAGTTTTTTCCCTGTGCTAGCTCAGAGCTACTGTTGAGGCCTTCTAATTATTTTTTTTTTCTCTTCAGTTATTGTACTTTTCAGCTCCAGAATTTCCATCTAGCTTATTTTAATACTTTATGTGCTTTTATTGATATTCTCTATTTGATGAGGTATTGTTTTCATACTTTTCTTTAAGCATGGTTTCCTTTAGTTCTTTGAACATATTTATAATGACAGCCTTGAAGACCTTGTTATGTCTACCATGTGCACCTGCTCACAGTCCGTTTTTATTCCCTGCTTTTTTTTTCCCTGCATATAGTTCACTCATTTTTGTTTGTTTACATTACTTATAATTGTTTTTTCTGAAAAGAGAACATTTTAGGTAATATATTGTAACAACTCTGGGTGTAGATATGCCCTGGGATTATTCATGTTGTTATTTGCTTGTTTATTTATCACTTGGCTGCAGTATTTTAATGAAATCTATTTCCCTGCAGTATAAAGCCTCTAATGTAATTTCTCACAGAACACAGCATTGGGATGAAAGTGTTTTTTTCAGGGCTTTGTTTGTCTTTTCCCTGATAGGTTTCTGCCTCTGTTGGTATCACACCTAGTAGTTAGGCTCTACTGACTGCAGGTAGGTTGCTCTGTTGTTTTTGACAATGCATAGGGCCATAAATTGTTCCATAGTCTGATCCAATTAAGTTTGGGTCCCTTTGCAGAGGATTTTATATCAGTCTTTGAGGTTTGTTGCTCTTTCTCTGATTATCTCTGTTAGTCTAGGTGGTCTACTGTTTAGCTTGTTGCTCTCATGGAGCTATCAGCCTTTTAATTGCTTATCAATAAAATCACCATTGTTTTCTTTTTTAATTTTAATTATTTTACTATTGTTGAGGATATGTACAGAAAAACATACACCAATTCAATAGTTTCTACATGTATAATTCAGGGGTATTAATTACATTCTTCAAGTTGTGCAACCATTCTCATCTTCCTTTTCTGATTTTTTCCTCCTCTATTAACAAAAAATCACTCGCCTCTAAGGTTCCTGTCTAATCTTTCAAGTTGCTGTGTCAATTTGATCCCATATAGATAGACCTTGAAAGAGCACAGTGCTCAAGGCAGACATTCTTTACTAGTTAAGCTAAACTATTGTTTGGTTTTAAAAAGACTTCAGGGGGATATTTTTGGTTTAAAGTTTAAAGATTATCTGAGAGCATTGTTTTTTAGAGCATCCTAGGCTTAAACTGAAGCCCTCATAGTGTAGTGGTTAAGAGTTCGGGTGTAAACCAAAAGGTCAGCAGTTTGGATCCACCAGCTGCTCCTTGGAAACCCAGCAGGGCAGATCTACTCTGTTCTGTAGAGTCCCTATGAGTGGAAATCAACTAGATGGCAGTGGGATTGGTTTTTTTTTTTATTATTTAGGCTTAAACTTTCTCAAATTCTGCTCTAATTAAAATAAATTCCTTTTTAGAGTGCTTTGGAGCTCTGGTGTTCTTTTGTGCTTCCTCTCCCCCTGGGCAAAATCCCTGAACCACAGTTCCAAAGCTGGAAGAAGAGACAGTGGCTTGTTTCTCCTGAAATGAGACCCCTGCTTTATGAACAGGAAACTCATGGATGGAGTAGCTTCTTATATTCTTCATTTGCATCTCCCATTGTGGAACCCCCACCTACAAGTGAGCTGGAATCAATGGCAATTTGGTCCCTTACATTCTCAGCATGCCACACCTGAGGTATATCCTCCACCCTATGAGTGGGCTATGGGTGGAGGAAGGGAGCCCTTGACATCTTTGCTGCATTTGCTTGGAATTTAGCCTCTGCCACAGGGAGCAGGGGCATGAGAAATGCTGGTGGCCTACTCCTCTAGTGCAAAATACTGTAGCCCTCGACTCGTAACTGGGGATGAGGGAGCACCATCTTCATGACCACATCCATCCAGAGTGGAGCTTCCATCATGCCGAGCTGGGGGGTAGGCAAAGAAGCGAGCGAGTTAAGTGCCATAGACTCTTGCTGTTCTTACCAATATTTAGTAAATTTTCTTAAATAAATATTTCTTTATTTGTTGTATGCTTTTAGGATGATTTCCAGAGGTTTTGAATGATTGTTTCAAATATATATATATATGGAGCCCTGGTGGCACAGTGATTAAGCATTTGGCTGCTAACCAAAAGTCAGCAGTTCAGATCCAACAGACACTCTTTGGAAACCCTCTAGGGCAGTCCTACTCTGTCCTATAGGGGTTACTATGAGTTGGAATCGACTTGACACAACAGCAATGTTTTTTTGTTTTCTTTTGTTTTTTGTTTTGTTTTTGTAACCTGGTATGGATGTTCACTGGGGAGTGGGGTCCACAGAACTCCTCATGCTGCCATTTCAGAAATGTATCTATATTCTGGATTTTTTAAAAAACATTGTATTGTGTGCATCTTTGTCTTGTTTAAATTATATGGAGAATGTTGACAATTTTGTGTTGGCACTCATGTTGGAGCCAGACTGCAAGTTTTGATCAGCTTTCTGAGGGTTGTGGCTCCAATGTCAGTTCAGTTTTCAAAGCTTTTGCAATGTTTTTTGATCTATTCAGTGTGTGCACCATACTGTGACTAATCTATAATTGGGCAGGGGTTTCTATCATGATTCTGTTCTCAAAGTCTATGTATGTTGTGTAAGGCCAGATTTAAGCATATGCAGCTTGAGGATAAGCTCTGGAGTTTATAAACAACTTTAAAGGGTCACTTTCCCAAGTTCTTCCCTTTTCATAGTCTTCCTAGTACTTTCCAGCTACCTGAGGCTCCCCTTTCTGGTCCCCTGGCCAAAGAACTGGGGCTTTGTTTATCCTCTTCTCTTGTACATTTTCTGCATCTGTGTCCTCATCAGAGAAAGCACCAGGGGAATATAGAAAAAAAAATTCAGGTTCATATTGCCCTTGTGGGACCACAGCTCCCCTGGTTGGAGAGGAAATTTCCTTCTCTCAGAGTTGTATGCTTTTGCCATCCCCTGTTGTCACTGTTTCCACTTCCACTACAGGATTGCTTATATGCTAAAGTATGAGAGAATGAAGATAATGAAAAGAGAAGAGAACCTTTGATTCCCTAATCCTTGAACCAGAACTAGAGAATTTCTCCTGGAACTCTCTCTGTCCGTACTAATATCCGCTGCTCTGTTTAAGTCTTACTGAGTTCCAACCCAAGGAAAAAGCATGGTAAACTCACCACCAATTCTGTGGTACATTTAATTCTGGCCTTCTTCCCTAATATACTGGTTACTGTTTATTTTTCTGAGACCTCAAATTGCTGGTACATGCATTCTCTCCAGGTTTATTTGTTTTACTCAGTGGGGGAGACAGAATGGAACAGGCTCACTCCGTCTTATCTGGAACTGGAAACTTGTTTTTATCTCAGTGTGTTATAATCCATAATATATCATTCTCTTAAATGTTCAAGTTGTCCAAAATTTGAGTGGGGTCTCCTTTAAGCCAGATCCTTCATCCTTTTGACATAGCCACATTAGTTTCTGAGCCCTTCTTTGATTTCCAGTACAATAGTATTTTGCAGGATTATTTTTCTGGCCCAGATCTGGAATCAGCCATTTGTCCAAGGATCCTTGGTTCATTTTAGTCAGCAATGGTATTAGAGGCCAAAACCTGGGCGTGGAGGAGGGGGCCAAGGTAGCAGAATAGTCAGACACTTCCTGCCATCCCTCTTACAACAAGGACCTGAAGAAATAAGTGAATTGAATTTATATGACAATCTGGGAGCCCTAATCATCAAAGACAAAGCACGAGAATCAGACTGAGTGGCAGTTGGAAGGAGAGACTAATTCAAAAGCAGCAGAAAAGGGGAGCTACAGATCGCAAGAACACCGGCAACCCACTAGATGAGTCTGCACAGCGTACACAGGCTGAGAGGCAAGCAGCAACATCCCAAGCTGACGCCTTCCACATCTGGCACAGCCAAGCAGCAGTAAATCTGCACACACCTACAAACCAAACAGGAGTGACACCACACCTGTGAAAGTTAAGTGCAAGCTTTCAACCTACCATGTAAACTGGCAAAATAACCCCTTCCCCGCAGACCTTCACAGCGGAGAATCACTACCTTCCTCTCACCCATCCCGAACCCTACTCTGACACCAGTCCTGCAGCATTCAACAATGCCATGTCCCCTAAACTGGGAACTTAGGGCTGATCAAGAGTCCCTGCCCTTCCCACATCCACTGGCATACGGGGCCCATGGACTTGCACTGCAGTGCCCTTTACCCCTGCTCAGTCTCTTGTGGGCTGATTAAACACATGTCTTCATTAGCATAAAACAACAAGGCATACACCTGAAGCCCATTTTCACCAACTGCAGCAGCCATGGTGAAGCTGCAGATTTCTGAAATTCAACACCACCCTGACCCCTAAGAAGGGGCCTCACCCACCCACACCAGGGGCCTAAGGGCTGGCGGAACCACTCACACCATCTAGTCACCCACGTCAGGGGTCTGAGCGGCAACAGCATCTGGTGCTCAAGGACCGGCTGCACTACCCTCCCACTATGTGCTCTAGGGGACAGGGAAGTGTCCTCCATCCATGCATCTGGGGGCAGTTATCAGCCCCCTACCTTGCCCCTCGCATTGCCCCCTACTGAAACCAGAGACCTGTGCCTGCTCCAAACACCCCCATGCAGCCCTGCCTACAGGGTTCTAACCTACTCTAACCTACAGTCCGCACAGCACACTCAGTGACCAATGACCCGGACACCTGTGCCCTGAATAAATGCACCCCTGAAAGAATAATGAACAGACACCTGGGCTCACACGCCTAGTAGCTGCTCTGACCACCTGGAGTCAGGAGAGCTTCAATGATGCCAACAACCAATGTAGCTCACGTGCCCAGCCTACTTGGGCATGTCAAAACAAAACAAAAATACAGGACACAGAAACAAAAGTACAATAAATAAATATAATAAGTTATTGATGCCTAGGAGAAAATAGTCAATATCAAATCACTTAAAGAAACAGGACAGGATGGCTCCAGCAAGTGACCAAAATAAAGAACCAGAAAACCTTCTGGAGGAAGATAAGGCAATGTAACTACTTGATAAAGAATTCAAAATTCAAAATCTACAGGGCTTTGCAAGAGATCTGGAAGGAGATCAGGCAAAACGCAGACCATGCCAAGGAACACACAGACGAAGCAATAGAAAATTTAGGAAAATGATACAAGAACAAAATGACAGAATAAAAATGCTGCTAGATGCCATGGAGAGACAGCAACTAGAAATCCAAAAGATTGACAATAAAATTTCAGAATTAGACAACTCAGTAGAAGTTCATAGGAGCAGAACTGAGACAATGGAAGTCAGAATTAGTAAAATTGAAAATAAAACCCTTGACGCCAATTTGTTAGAGGAAAAATCAGAAAAAAAGAGTGAACAAAGCCTAAAAATTATGCGGGATACTATCAAGAGGAAAAACGTACAAGTGATTGGAGTACCAGAACAGGGGGAATAACAGAAAACACAGAGAGAATTGCTGAAGAGTTGTGGGTAGAAAATTTCCCTAACATCATGAAAGATGAGAAGATACGTATCCAAGATGCTTAATGAACTCCATACATGATAGACCCTAAAAGAAAGTCACCAAGACATATAATCAAACTTACCAAAAGTAATGACAATGAAAAAATCTTGAGATCAGCTAGGAATAAATGAAAAGTCACCTACAAAGGAGAACCAATAAGACTAAGCTCTGACTATTCAGCAGAAGCCATGTAGGCAAGAAGGCAATGGGATGATACATATAAAGCCTTGAAGGAAAATAAAATTGCCAGCCAAGAATTATATATCCAGCAAAATTGTCTCTCAAATATGATGGCAAAATTAGGTCATTTCCAGATAAACAGAAATTAAGGGAATTTGTAAAAACCACACCAAAATTACAAGAAATATTAAAGGGAGTCCTCTGGTTAGAGAACCAGCAACATCAGGCAACAATCCAAGACTAGAAGACAGGACAGATCAAAGAGTTATCAACCCAGATAGGTAATTCACAAAAACAAATCAAAGCTAAAATAGTGAAAATAGGGAACCAGAGACGTCAATATGTAAACAATGACAACATCAGAACAAAAAAGAGGGTATAAACAGGGTAGTCATAGACTCTCCATATGGAAAGAAAGTTAAGATGATATCAAGAAATAAAAGACTGATTTAAACTTAGAAAAATAAAGGTAAATTTCCAGGGTACTACAAACAAAGCTAACAAACCTACCCCTCAAAATAAAAAAGAAGAAAAACATAAAGACTCAGCAAACACAAAATAACAACAATAAAAGAGATGAAAAGAAAATGCATAAACAAAAAGAATTGAGCACAGAAAATTAAGCGGAACAAAGAAACTGTCAACACCACAAAAAAAAAAATCAAAATGATAGCAGTAAACTCATACCTATCAATAATTACACTGAATGCAAATAGCCTAAATGCACCAGTAAAGAAGCAGAGAGTTGCAGAAGGGATAAAAAACACGATCTGTCTGTATACTGTCTTCAGGAGGCACACCTTAGACACAAAGATGTAAACAAACCAAAACTCAAAGGATGGAAAAAAAAAAAAATATATATATATATATATATACACCAACAAACAGTAACAAAAAAAAAAGCAGGAGTGGCAATATTAATCTCTGATAAAATAGCTTTTAAAGCAAAGTATATCATAAAGGATAAGGCAAGATACTATATAATGATCAAAGGGTCACTACACCAGGAGGGCATAATCATAATAAATGTATACACACCCAATTACAGGGCTCCAAAATACATAAAACAAACTCTTAACAGCTTTGACAAGAGAAATAGCTCCACAATAATAGTAGGAGGTTTCAACACACCACTTTCAGTGAAGGACAGATCATCTAGAAAGAAACTCAACAATATTCAGTTTAGCTAAATACCACGATCAACCAACTTGACCTCACAGACATATACAGAACACTCCACCCAAGAGCACCAGTGTATCCATTCTTTTCCAATACACATGGAATATTCCGCAAAATAGGCCACATTTTAGACCATAAAGCAAGCCTTATCAGAATCCAAAACCATAGACCAAATTAACAAAAGAAAAACAGGAGAGGAAACAAATAAACCAAATAACAAATGAAATCAGTGATATCACGATATCACAATAGATGCAACTGAAATGAAAAGGATCATAACAGAATACTATGAAAAATTGTACTCCACCGTATTTGAAAACCTACAGGAAATGGACAGATTTCTAGAAACACACAATAACTACCTAAAATAACACAAAATGAGGTAGAAAAACTAAAACCCATGACAAGAGATTGAAGGTAATAAAAAAAAACTTCCAACAACAAAAAAAAGTCCAGGCTTGGAGGGCTTCATGGGAGAATTCTGCCAAACTTTCACAAAAGAGCTAATGTCAATACTACTAAGCTATTTCAGAGCACAGATAAAGAGGAAATACCCTCGAACTCATTCTATGAAGCCAGCACAACCCTGATACCAAAACCAGGCAAAGACACCACAAAAAAGATAACTACAGACCAATAACCCTCAAGAACATAGACCCAAAAATCTTCAAAAAAATTCTAGCCAATAACATTCAACAGCATATATAAAAAAAAAGTAATAATACATCAGGACCAATTGAGATTCATACCAGATATGCAGGGATGATTCAACATTAAAAAAATCAATCAACATTATTCATTACATAAATAAAAGAACCACATAATCCTACCAGTTGATGCAGAAAAGGTATTTGACAAAGTCCAAAACCCATTTATGATTAAAAAAAACTCTCAGCAAAACAGGAATAGAAGGGAAAATCCTTGACATAATAAAGGGCATTTATACAAAGCCAACAGCCAACATCATTCTGAATGGAGTGAGACTGAAAGCATTCTCCTTGAGAACGGGAACCAGACAAGGATGCCCTTTATCACCACTCTTATTCAACATTGGGCTGGAGGTCCTAGCTAGAGCAATAAAGCAAGAAAAAGAAATAAAGGGCATCCAAATTGATAAGGAACACGTAAAATTATCACTATTCGCAGACGATATGATCTTATGCACAGAAAACCTCAAAGAATCCACAAGAAAGCTACTGGAACTAATAGAAGATTCCAGCAAAGTGGCAGGATAGCAGGTGGTCATACAAAAGCCCATAGGATCTCTTTACACCAACAAAGAGGACTTCGAAAAGTAGATCATCAAATCAATATCATTTACAATAGCCCCCAAGAAGTTAAAGTACTTAGGAATAAATCTAACCAGAGGAGTAAAGACTTATACAAAGAAAACTACAAAACACTAAAACCAAGAGACCTAAATAAGTGAAAAAAACATAGCATGCTTGTGGATAGGAAGACTTAACATTGTGAAAATGTCAACTCTACACAAAGTGATCTAAAGATACAGTGCAATCCTGTTCCAAATTCCAACAGCATTTTTTAACGAGATGGAGAAACAAATCACCAACTTTACATGGAAAGGGAAGAGGCCCTGTAGAAGTAATGAATCACTGAAGAAGAAAAACAAAGTAAGAGGCCTCACACTCCTGATTTTAGGACCTATTTTTATACAGCCATGGTAGCAACAGCCTGGTACTGGTACAATAACAGACACTTAGACCAATGGAACAGAATTGAAAACCCAGAGGTAAATTCATCCATATGTGAGCAGCTGATATTTGACAAAGGCCCAAACTCTGTTAAATGGGGAAAAGACCATCTCTTTAACAAACGATGCTGTCATAACTGGATGTTGTTGTTAGGCGCGTTGGGTCTCTCCCAACTAACAGCGACTCCATGTACAACAGAGTGAAAACCACCTGATCCTGTGCCATCCTCACAACCATTGTTATGCTTGAGGCCATTGTTGCAACGACTGTGTCAATCCATCTCATTGAGGGTATTAAACTTTCTCTCTGACCCTCTACTTGACCAAGCATGATATCCTTCTTTAGGAACTGATCCTCCCTGATAACAAATGGTGCTGGCATAACTGGATATCTATTTGCAAAAAAATAAGACCCATACCTGACACCATGTATAAAAACTAACTCAAAATGGATCAAAGACCTAAATCTAAAATGATAAAGATCATGGAAGAGAAAATAGGGACAATGCTAGTAGCCCTAATAAAAAAAAACATGGCATAAATAGAATGTAAACCATAACTAAAAATACACAAACACCAAAAGAGAAACTAGATAACTGGGAGCTCCTAAAAATCAAACATTTATGCTCATCAAAAGACTTCACCAAAAGAGTAAAAAGACAACCTACAGACTGGGAAAAATTTTTTGACTACTAAGGGTCTAATCTCTAAAATCTACACGACACTGCAAAACTTCAACAACAAAAAGACAAATAACTCAATTAAAAAATGGGGAAAGGATATGAACTGACACTTCACCAAAGAAGACATTCAGGCAGCTAACAGATACATGAGGAAATGCTCACGATCACCAGTCATTAGAGAAATGCCAATCAAAACTACAATGAGATACCGTCTCACCCCAACAAGGCTGGCACTAATCCAAAAAACACAAAATAATAAATGTCGGAGAGGTTGTGGAGAGACTGGAACACTTATGCACTGGTGGTGGGAATGTAAAATGGTACAGTCACTTTGGAAAACAATATGGAGCTTCCTTAAAAAATTAGAAAGAGAAATACCATACAATCCAGCAATCCCACTCCTAGGAATATACCCTAGAGAAATAAAGGCCATCACACGAATAGATATATACACACCCATGTTCATCGCAGCATTATTTACGATAGCAAAAAGATGGAAACAACCTAAATGCCCATCAACAGAAGAATGGATAAACAGATTATGGTACACAGACACAATGGAATACTATGCAATAATAAAGAACAAAAAAGAATCTGTGAAACGTCTCACAACATGGATGAATCTGGAGGGCATTATGTTGAGTGAAATTAGTCAGTTGCAAAAGGACAAATATTGTATGAGACCATTATTATAAGAACTGAAGAAAATGTTTATACACAGATAAAAAACATTCTTTCATGGTTACGAGGATGGGCAGGGAGGGGAAGGGGAAATTGCTAATTAGACAGTAAACAAGTGTCACCTTTGGTGAAGGGAAGGACAACACACAGTATAGGGAAGTCAGCACAACTGGACCAAAGCAAAACCATAGAATTTTCCTAG
Source organism: Loxodonta africana (assembly GCF_030014295.1). Taxonomy (NCBI): domain Eukaryota; kingdom Metazoa; phylum Chordata; class Mammalia; order Proboscidea; family Elephantidae; genus Loxodonta; species Loxodonta africana. The sequence continues at coordinate 97,726,197 of NC_087369.1, forward strand.
ACACATCCAAACACCTTGAGGGATAGAGTAGTTGGGGCTGGGGCCTGGGGACCACAGTCTAGGGGGACATCTGGGTCAATTGGCATAATAGAGTTTATAAAGAAAGCTATCAACTGGGAGGATATCTTCGGAAACCATATATCTGACAAGAATCTAATAACCAGTATGTATATAAAACTTTGACAACTTAACATCAAAAAGACAACCCAATCAAAAAATGGGCAAAAGACTTCACTAGACATTTCACCAAAGAGGACTTTCTAATAGCCACCAAATACATAAAAAGATGCTAAATGTCATTCGCCATCAGAAAGATGCAAATCAAAATCACAGGGATACCATTTCATGCCCGCTAGGATGGCTGAGAAACTCGGGTGGTACACTGATTAAAAGCTATGGTGAGCTACGGCTGCTAACCAAAGGGTGCACTGTTTGAATCCACCAGCTGCTCCTTGGACACTTTATAGAGCAGTTCTACTTTTGTCCTATAGGGTCCCTATGAGTCAGAATCGACTCTACAGGAGTGGGTTTAGGATGCCTAAGATAAGACAAACAAAAACAGAAAATAACAAATACTGGCGAGGATGTGGGGAAATTGGAACCCTTATCCATTGCTGGTGGGAATGCAAGATGGTGCAATCGTTGTGGAGTAAAGTGTAACGGTTCCTCAAAAAACTAAATATAGAACTACCATCAAAACAACCCAGTGCCATATAACCCTGCAATTCCACTCCTAGTATATGTACCCAAAAGACTGGAAAGCAGAGACTCAAACAAAGACTTGTACACCAATGTTCTTTACAGCACTATTCACAATAGTCAAAATGTGGAAACAACCTAAATGCCCATCAACAGACGAGTGGTTCAGCAAAATGTGGCATGTACATACAATGGGATACCACTCAACCAATAGGAGAAGTGAAGTCTTGATACATGTTACAATATGGATGGAGCTGGAAGACATTATGCTGGGTGAAATAAGTTAATCACAAAAGGACAAATATTGTATAACCTCACTTATAAAGAAAAGGCATATGTATACAGGAAAAGTTTATTGGTGGTTACCAGGGGGTGGGAGGGAGGAGGAAAAGAGGGGGGGTTAATGGTAATAGAAATAACTCATTGATTAAGGGTAGAGTTGCACAGCTGATTAATGTAATTGCTGTCAAGAAGTTCTATACCTATGAAAAGTTGAATTGACAAAAGTTGTATGATAGATATATTTACAACAATGACAAAAAAAGAGTAGTTTCTGTGGCTGCTTATGTACAAACTAAATTCTCATGGGATTTGGTTTCTTGGTTTGCAGGCTTAGGATCATTTTTTCGCGGGCCATTCCAGTTAATTGGTCTCATAACATGCTTAGTTCTCTGTTCTGCCTCCTAGTTTGTTGCATCATGTCTGGGGTCTTAAAAGCTTCCAAGCAGCCATCCAAGGCACAACAATTAATCTCTATTCACCAGGAGCAACAAAGAAAGAAGGAGAGTCAGCAGTAGGAGGAGGATATGGAATGTGTAGCCAATGCCTCCATGAGTAACTGCCTTCTTTGCCATGACACCAGAAAAATTGCATGGTGCCCAGCTACCACTACTGAACTTTTTTATTTTTATTGTGCCTTAAGTGAAAGTTTACAAATCAAGTCAGCCTCTCGCATAAAAACTTATATATACTTTGCTACATGTTCCCAATTACTCTCCCCATAATGAGACAGCCCACTCCCTCTCTCCACTCTCTCTTTTCCTGCACATTCTGCCAGCTTCTTACCCTCTCATCTCCCCTCCACACAGGAGATGCCAACATAGTCTCAAGTGTCCACCTGATCCAAGAAGCTCACTCCTCACCATCATCCCTCTCCATTCCATTGTCCAGTCCAATCCCTGTCTGAAGAGTTGGCTTTGGGAATGGTTCCTGTCCTGGGCCAACAGAAGTTCTGGGGGCCATGACCACCGGGGTGCTTCAAGTCTTACTCAATTAAGTCTGATCTTTTTACGAGACTTTGGGGTCTGCATCCCACTGCTCTCTTGCTCCCTCAGGGGTTCTCTGTTGTGTTCCCTGTCAGGGCAGTCATCAGTTGTAGCCGGGCACCATCTAGTTCTTCTAGTCTAGTCTGTGGCTGATGTAGTCTCTGGTCTATGTGGCCCTTTCTGTCTCTTAGGTTCATAATTACCTTGTGTCCTTGGTGTTCCTCATTCTCCTTTGGTCCAGGTAGATTGAGACCAATTGATGCATCTTAGATGGCCGCTAGCTAGCATTTAAGACCCAATGCACCACTCTCCAAAGTGGGATGGAGAATGTTTTCTTAGCAGATTTTATTATGCCAATTGACTTAGATGTTCCCTGAAACCATGGTCCCCAACCCCCCACCCCTGCTACGCTGGCCTTCAAAGCATTCAGTTTATTCAAGAAACTTCTTTGTGTTTGGTTCGGTCCAGTTCTGCTGAACTCGCTGTATTGTGTGTTATCTTTCCCTTCACTTAAAGTAGTTCTTATCTACTGTGGAATCAACTCAAGGGCACTGGGTTTTTGGGTATCTAATTGGTGAATACCCCTCTCCCACCCTTCCTCCCTCCCCCTTCTCGTAACTATCAAAAAATATTTTCTTCTCTGTTTAAACTGTTTATCGAGTTCTTATAATAATGATCTTATACAATATTTGTCCCTTTGCAACTAATTTCATGATGCCTTCCAGATTCTTCCGTGTTATGAAATATGTCACAGATTCGTTACTGTTCTTTATCTGTGCATAGTATTCCATTGTGTGAATATACCATAATTTATTTATCCGTACATCCATTGTTGCTTCCATCTTTTTGCTATGGTAAACAGTGGTGCAATGAACATGGGTGTGCATATATCTGTTTCTGTAAAGGTTCTTCTTCCTCTAGGATATATTCCAAGGAGTGGGATTGCCGAATCCTGTGGTAGTTCTATTTTTAGCTTTTTGAGGAAGCACCAAATCAGTTTCCAAAGTGGTTGTACCATTTTACATTCCCACCAGCAGTGCATAAGTGTTCCAGTCTCTCCACATCCTCTGCAACATTTATTATTTTGTGTTTTTTGGATTAATGCCAGCCTTGTTGGAGTGAGATGGAATCTCATTTTAGTTTGATTTGCATTTCTCTAATGGCTAATGATTGTGAGCATTTCCTTATGTATCTGTTAGCTACCTGAATGTTTTCGTTAATGAAGTGTCTGTTCATATATTTTGCCCAACTCTTAATAGGTTTATTTGTCTTTTTGTAGTTGAGTTTTTGCACTATCGTGTAGATTTTAGAGATCAGATGCTGATCAGAAATGTCATAGCTAAAAACAATTTCCCAGGCTGTAGGCAATCTTTTTACTCTTTTGGTGAAGTCTTTGGATGAGCATATGTGTTTGATTTTTAGGAGCTCCCAGTTATCTACTTTTTCTTCTGCATTGTTAGTAATGCTTTGTATACTGTCTATGCCATGTATTAGGGCTCCTAATGTTGTCCCTATTTTTTCTTCCATGATCTTTATCATTTTAGATTTTATATTTAGGTCCTTGATCCATTTTGAGTTCGTTTTTGTGCATGGTGTGAGGAATGGGTCTTGTTTCATTTTTTTTTGCAAATGGATATCCAGTTATGCCAGCACCATTTGTTAAAAAGACTGTCTTTTCCCCCATTTAACTGCTTTGGGGCCTTTGTCAAATATCAACTGCTCATATGTGGATGGATTTATGTCTGGATTCTCAATTTTGTTCCACTGTTCTATGTATCTATTGTTGAACCAGTACCAGGCTGTATTGACTACTGTGGTGGTGTAATAGGTACTAAAATCAGGTAGAGTGAGGCCTCCCACTTTGTTCTTTTTCAGTAATGCTTTACTTATCTGAGGCCTCGTTCCCTTCCATATGAAGTTGGTTATTTTTTTTTCTCCATCTCATTAAAAATATCGTTGGAATTTGGATTGGAATTGCATTAAATCTATAGATCGCTTTTGGTAGAATAGACATTTTTATAATGTTAAGTCTTCCTACCCATGAGCAAGGTGATTTTCCACTTATGTAGGTCTCTTTGGTTTCTTGCAGAAGTGTTCTCTGGTTTTCTTTGTATAAGTCTTTTACATCTCTGGTAAGATTTATTCCTAAGTATTTTATCTTTTTGGGGGCTACTGTAAATGGTATTGATTTGGAAATTTCCTCTTCAATGTTCTTTTTGTTGGTGTAGAAGAATGCAACTGAGTTTTGTATATTTATCTTTTATCCCGATACTCTGCTGAACTCTTCTATTAGTTTCAGTAGTTTTCTTGAGGATTCTTTAGGGTTTTCTGTGTGTAAGATCATGTCATCTGCAAATAGAGATACTTTTACTTCTTCCTTGCCAATCTGGATGCCCTTTATTTCTTTAGCTAGCCTAGTGGCTCTGGCTAGGACCTCCAGCACAATGTTGAATAAGAGTGGTGATAAAGGGCATCCTTGTCTGGTTCCAGATCTCAAGGGGAATGCTTTCAGACTCTCTCCATTTAGGGCGATGCTGGCTGTTGGCTTTGTATAAATGCCCTTTATTATGTTGAGAAATTTTCCTTCTATTCCAATTTTGCTGAGAGTTTTTTATCATGAATGAGTGTTGAACTTTGTCAAACGCCTTTTCTGCATCAAATGATAACACCACGTGATTCTTGTCTTTTATTTGCGTGATGGATTACATTAATTGTTTTTCTAATGTTGAACCATCCTGGCATACCTGGTATGAATCCCACTTGGTCATGGTGAATTATTTTTTTGATATGTTGTTGAATTCTATTGGCTAGAATTTTGCTGAGGTTTTTTGCATCTAAGTTCATGAGGGCTATAGGTCTGTAATTTTCTTTTTTTGTGATGCCTTTACCTGGTTTTGGTATCAGGGTTATTCTGGCTTTATGGAATGAGTTTGGGAGTATTGTATCCTTTTCTATGCTCTGAAATACCTTTAGTAGTACTGGTTTTAACTCTTCTCTGAAAGTTTATTAGAACTCTGCAGTGGAGCTGTCGGGGCCAGGGCTTTTTTTTTGTTGGGAGTTTTTTGATTACCTTTTCAATCTCTTCTTTTGTTATGGGTCTATTTAATTGTTCTACCTCTGTTTCTATTAGTTTAGGTAGGTAGTGTGTTTCTAGAAATTCATCCATTTCTTCTAGGTTTTCAAATTTGTTAGAGAACAATTTTTCATAGTAACATGATATGATTCTTTTGATTTCAGTTTGGTCTGTTGTAATATCACCCATCTCATTTCTTATTCAGGTTCTTTGCTTTCTCTCCTATTTTTCTGTTGTCAGTTTGCCCAGTGGTTTATCAATTTTGTTGATTTTTTCCAATAACCAGCTTTTGGTATTGTTAATTCTTTCAATTGTTTTTGTTTTGTTTTTCATTTAGTTCTGCTCTTATTTTTATTGTTTGTTTTCTTCTGGTGCCTGATGGTTCCTTTTGTTGCCCTCTTTCTGTTTGTTCGAGTTTCTGTTTGTTTGAGTTGTAGGGATAATTCTCTGATTTTGACCCTTTCTTCTTTTTGGATGTGTGCATCTATTGATATAAATTGACCTCTGAGTACTGCTTTCCTTGTGTCCCAAAGGTTCTGATAGGAAATGTTTTCATTTTGATTGGATTCTATGAATTTCTTTATTCCATCCTTTGTGTCTTCTACAACCCAGTCTTTTTTGAGCAGGGTATTGTTCAGTTTCCAAGTGTTTGATTTCTTTTCCCTGCTTTTTCTGTTATTGATTTCTGCTTTTATGGCCTTATGGTCAGAGAAGATGCTTTGTAATATTTCAATGTTTTGGATTTTGCTAAGGCTTGCTTTATGACCTAATATGTGGCCTGTTCTAGAGAATGTTCCATGTGCACTAGAAAAGAAAGTATACTTGGCTGCTCTTCGGTGGAGTGTTCTGTATATGTCTATAAGGTGAAGTTCATTGATTGTGTCTTTTAGATCTTCCATGTCTTTATTGAGCTTCTTTCTGGATGTCCTGTCCTTCACCGAAAGTGGTTGAAGTCTCCTACTATAATTGTGGAGCTGTCTCTCTCACTTTTCAATGCTGATAGAGTTTGTTTTATGTATCTTGCAGCCCTGTCATTGGGTGCATAAATATTTAATATGGTTTTATCTTCCTGGTTGTCCCTTTAATCATTATATAGTGTCCTTCCTTATCCTTTCAGATGGATTTACTTTAAAGTCTATTTTGTCAGAAATTAATATTGCCAGTCCTGCTCTTTTTTTATCGTTGTTTGCTTGCTATATTTTTTTCCATCCTTTGAGCTTTAGTTTGTTTGTGTCTCTGAATCTAAAGTGTGTTTCTTGTAGGCAGTATATAGAAGGATTGTGTTTTTTAATCCATTCTGCCACTGTCTATCTCTTTATTGGTGCATTTAGTCCATTTACATTCAGTGTAATTATGGACGGGTATGAATTTAGTGCTATCATTTTGATGTCTTTTTTTGTGTGTTGTTGACAGTTTCTTTTTCCCACTTAAGTTTATGGGCTGAGTAGATTATATATTGTCCTTTCTTCATATTCGTTGGTTTTGATTTTGTTTTTGCTGAGTCTCTGTTTTTTTTCAAGTGTTTTATTTTGATATGTAGGATAGTTTGTCTCCTTTGTGGTTACCTTATTATTTACCCCTATTTTTCTAAATTTAAACCTAACTTTTATTTCTTTGTATCGCCTAGTCTTGCTCTCCATATGGAAGATCGATGACTACATTTCTTAGTCCATCTTTTTTGTTTTAATGTTGTCTTCTTTTTCGTAATAACATCGCTATATCCCTGTTTTGAACTTTTTTATCTTGATTTATTTTTGTGATTTCCCTGTCTGGGTTGACTTCTGGTTGTTCTTCCCAGTGTTCTAGTCTTGGGTTTATACCTGATACTATTGATTTTCTAACCAAAGAACTGTCTTTAGTATTTCTTGTAGCTTTGGTTTGGTTTTTACGAATTCCCTAAACTTCTGTTTATCTGGAAATGTCCTAATTTCACCTTAATATTTGAGACACAGTTTTGCTGGATGGACAGACAGACATGTTAATCTTCAGGATGGTATTTGTGGATGTTCATATCATATCAAGTTACAGTTCTCATAGAAACCAGCCCTAGTTTTTATAAATTAAACAACTTGGTTGGGGAGAAATAAGTTGGACAAGAAATATTTGGCCACATGGACTGTCTACAAATGATGACAAAATTCAAACTTTTGAAACTCTAGTGAAATATATAGATAGGCTTGTATTATAGTTGTGTTGATATGTGTTGTTACTAATACCTGCAGAAATCCAGTGATTTCAGTCATAATTATATTTCATAAAGAAGCTTGAAGAAACACCTTTGCCTTGTTGTCGTTAGGTACCATCATGTCGCTTTTGACTCCGAGCTACCCTGTGTATGACAGAATGAAACACTCCTCGGTCCTGCACCATCCTCCCAATCATTGTTGTGCTTGAGTCCATTGTTACAGCCACCTTGTCAATCCATCTTGTTGAGGCTCTTCGGCTTTTTCACTGACCCTTTACTTTACCAAGCATGATGTCCTTCTCCAGGGATTGGTCCCTCCTGATAACATGCCCAAAGTATTTGAGATGAAGTCTTGCCACCCTTGCTTCTAATGAGCATTCTGGCTGTACTTCTTCCGAGACAGATTTGTTTGTTCTTTTGGCAGTGCATGGTATATTCAATATTCTTCGACAGCACCATAATTCAAAGGCGTCAATTCTTCCTTGGTCTTCCTTTTTCATTGTCCAGCTCTCGCACGCATATGAGGCGATTGAAAACACAATGGCTTGAGTCAGGCGCACCTTATTCCTTAAAGTGATATCTTTGCTTTTTAACACTTTAAGAGGTCTTTGCCTTATTGCCTTATTGAAGACCATATTATAAACTAAACTCTTGTCATAAGCTTCCTTATGCTGCATGATGAGACTTTTCACCAATACTGTGTATGTAAAGGTAAGTAAGAAATAATCATTTTATTTCTTAGAGTTCTTTATGCAACTGATTTTCTCCCAAATGTAGCTGAGTATTTTATTTCACATGTTGGATGCTTTGTTGTAAAAGAAAGGATTAACTGTACCTAAGGATATTTCAGATATTTCAATACTTCTTTAGTTTAACAGAGCTAGGATTATTATTGGTGGAAAAAGACACACTCATAAAATATTATAAACCCTGGCCTGCACATGTGTGTATGTACAATCTGAATCACACCACAAGAGTGGCATAAGAACAGAAAGGTGAGAAATTAACATAAAACATATCCATAACTAGTAAAGCCTCTTGGGCCCTGGCAGAGACAAAAGCAAAACCACTCTACGGTGATACTCCCAAAATGCAAGATATATCAGGTAAATTTAAGGCACATGCGAAAGCTTTGAAGCACTACATCAGTGTTTTCCTCCGTGAGGAAGGATTCAGGTGTGGCTCTGAAAGACAAATATTATTAATATCCCTTCCTCTCTCATGCCTTCTGGTGTCTGAGGTGTTTCCTCCCCAGGTGCTGTGTTGTTGCTCTCCTTCCACTGCCACAAAATCAGTGTATCCTATTCCAGTATCTATAACTTCACTTTTTTCCCCCAGTCATCTCTTCCTTACACCTAGACCTTTAATTTGGAAAGGTTAGGTCCAGGAGGAACAAGACCTTTCTGATAAAATTTACACATATTCCTTACATCTCCCTCCCACTTTGTCCCATGTGGGATATTTCATGAATATCAAGCATGTGGTTATAATCTTTATCATCTAGGACCATGTGTATCAAAAAAAAAATCAAGGTGACAGTACCAGAATTAAAGTTGAATCACCAGATCCTCTTTTGGCATGGATACTACTCAGAGGATGTAACAATCAGACTATCCCAGTGGGGGAAAGAAAGAAACATCATAACCAGGAATGGTTAGGACAGAATTCTGAATTTTCAATATTGGTGTATACAATCCTGCACTTCTTTTGTCCTGATCATTACCTAGAAAGTTGCCAAAAGGAGATGATCTCTTTTTGGAGAAAGCTACATTCAGTGACTAAATTGCCATAGTAAGGTGTGTGAAGCAGGTAGGAGTAGTCCAAGTGTGAGGGCGATGGAATCGGAAATCTTTTTCAGTCAATTTTTAGGGGTCATTCCAATGCTCAATAATACTAGATGACTATGGACAGTAGGGAGCATGTAATGTCCATCAAATATATTATCAGATCTTTGTTGAATAGTCTTTGCTATAAAAAAAAAAAAACTGTGTTGTTCTTGTTGTTAGGCACTGTCGAGTCGGTTCCAATGCTTAGGGACCACATGCACAACAGAACCAAACACTGCCCGGTCCTGCGCCATCCTTACAATCGTTGTTATGCTCGAGCTCATTGTTGCAGCCACTGTGTCAGTCCACCTCATTGAGGGTCTTTCTCTTTTCCACTGACCCTGTACTCCGCCAACCATGATGTCCTTCTCCAAGGACTGATCCCTCCTGACAACATGTCCAAAGTATATAAGATGCAGTCTCACCATCCTTGCCTCTAAGGAGCATCTGGCTGTACTTCTAAGACAGATTTGTTTGTTCTTTTGGCAGGCCACAGTATATTCAAAATTCTTTGCCAACACCACAATTCAAAGGCGTCACTTCTTCGGTCTTCCTTATTCATTGTCCAGCTTTCACATGCATATGATGTAATTGAAAATACCATGGCTTCAGTCAGGTGCACCCTAATCTTCAGGGCGACACCTTTGCTCCTCAACACTCTGAAGAGGTCCTTTGCAGCAGATTTACCCAATGCAATGCATGTTTTGATTTCTTGACTGCTGCTTCCATGGCTGTTCATTGTGGATACAAGTAAAATGAAATCCTTGACAACTTCAATCTTTTCTCCATTTATCGTGATGTTGCTCATTGGTCCAGTTGTGAGGATTTTTGTTTTCTTTATGTTGAGGTGCAATCCATACTGAAGGCCGTGGTCTTTGATCTTCTTAGTAAGTGCTTCAAGTCCTCTTCACTTTCAGCAAGCAAGGTTGTGTCATCTGCATAACGCAGGTTGTTAATGAGACTTCCTCCAATCCTGATGCCCCGTTCTTCTTCCCATAGTCCAGCTTTTCGTATTATTTGCTCAGCATACAGAATAAATAGGTATGGTGAAAGAATAGAACCCTGATGCACACCTTTGCTGACTTTAAACCAATCACTCTCCCCTTGTTCTGTCCAAACAACCATCTCTTGATCAATGTAAAGGTTCCTCATGAGCACAACTAAGTGTTCTGGAATTCCCATTCTTTGCAGTGTAATCCATAGTTTGTTTTGATGCACACAGTCGAATGCCTTTGCAAAGTCAGTAAAACAGAGGTAAACATCCTTCTGGTATTCTCTGCTTTTAGCCAGAATCCATCTGACATCAGCAATGATATCCCTGGTTCCACGTCCTCTTCTGAAACCGGGCTGAATTTCTGGGAGTTCCCTGTCGATATACTGCTGCAGCCCTTTTCAAATAACCTTCAGCAAAATTTTGCTTGCGTGTGATATTAATGATATTGTTCTATAATTTCCACATTCAGTTGGATCACCTTTCTTGGAAATAGGCATAAATATGCATCTCTTCCAGTCAGTTGGCCAGGAAGCTGTCTTCCATATTTCTTGGCATAGACGAGTGAGCACCTCCAGTGTTGCATCTGTTTGTTGAAACATCTCAATTGATCTCCATCAGTTCCTGGAGCCTTGTGTTTCGCCAATGCCTTCAGAGCAGATTGGACTTCTTCCTTCAGTACCATCAGTTCCTGATCATATGCCACGTCTTGAAATGGTGGAACATCGACTAATTCTTTTTGGTATAACGACTCTGTGTATTCCTTCTATCTTCTTTTGATGATCCCTGCGTCGTTTAATGTCTTCCCCATGGAATTCTTCACTATTGCAACTGGAGGCTTGAATTTTTTCTTCAGCTCTTTCAGCTTGAGACATGAGAGCGTGTTCTTTCCTTTTGGTTTTCCATCTCCAGCTCTTTGCACATGTCATTATAATACTTTACTTTATCTTCTTGAGCTGCCCTTTGAAATCTTCAGTTCAGTTCTTTTACTTCATCAATTCTTCCTTTTGCTTTAGCTGCTCGACACTCAAGAGCAAGTTTCAGAGTCTCCTCTGACATCCACCTTGGTCTTTTCTTTCTTTCCAGTCTTTTCAATGACCTCTTGCTTTCTTCATGGATGATGTCCTTGATGTCATTCCACAACTCATCTGGTCTTCAGTCACTAGTGTTCAACGCATCAAATCTATTCTTCTGATGGCCTCTAAATTCAGGTGGGATATACTCAAGGTCATATTTTGGCTCTCGTGGACTTGCTCTGATTTTCTTCAGTTTCAGCTTGAACTTGCGTATGAGCAACTGATGGTCCGTTCTGCAGTTGAACCCTGGCCTTGTTCTGCCTGATGCTATTGAGATTTTCCATGGTCTCTTTCCACAGATGTAGTCAGTTTGATATCTGTGTGTTGCATCTGGTGAGGTCCATGTGTATAGTCACCGTTTATGTTGGTGAAAGAAGGTGTTTGCAATGAAGTCACTGGTTTTGCAAAATTCTATCATTTGATCCTTGACATTGTTTCTATCACCAAGGCCATGTTTTCCAACTTCTGATCCTTCTTTGTTTCCAACTTTCACATTCTAATCGCCAGTAATTATCAATGCATCTTGATAGCATGTTTGATCAATTTTAGACTGCAGCAGCTGATAAAAATCTTCTTTTCTTCATCTTTGGTCATAGTTGTTGGTGTGTAAATTTGAATAATAGTCGTATTAACTGGTCTTCCTTGTAGGTGTATGGATATTATCCTATCACTGACAGCGGTGTACTTCAGGATAGATCTTGAAATGTTCTTTTTGACAGTGAATGCAACACCATTCCTCTTCGAGTTGTCATTCCCAGCATATGGACTATATGATTGTCCAATTCAAAATGGCCAATACCAGTCCATTTCAGCTCACTAATGCCTAGGATATTGATGTTTGTGCATTCCGTTTCATTTTTGACGATTTCCAATTTTCCAAGATTCATACTTCCTACTTTCCAGGTTCTGATTATTAACGGATGTTTGCAGCTGTTTCTTCTCATTTTGAGTCATGCCACATCAGCAAATGAAGGTCCTGAAAGCTTTACTCCATCCACGTCATTAAGGACGACTCTGCTTTGAGGAGGAGCTCCTCCCCAGTCATCCTTTGAGTGCCTTCCAACATGGGGTCTCATCTTCCAGCACTATATCAGACAGTGTTCTGCTGCTATTCATGAGGTTTTCACTGGCGAATGCTTTTCAGAAGTAGACTGCCGGGTCCTTCTTCCTAGTCTGTCTTAGTCTGGAAGCTCAGCTGAAACCTGTCCTCCATGGGTGACCCTGCTGGTATCTGAATACTGGTAGCATAGCTTCCGGCATCACAGCAACACACAAGCCCCCACAGTACGACAAACTGACAGACACGTGGGGGTAAAACTGTAGATTGTCTCGAAAGCCAAAAACATGAAACATGACACAGTTTAATTTCAAGGGTCACAATGATGTGGCCAGAGTTTTCTGATTAAACCTGGAACACCAATAACTGTCATTGAACAGAGTCAATAGTGGTGAGACACCAAAAATAGACCTGATAAGGGTCAATGGTCTGATGTATTCAGTCTATCAGGAGCAGGTGGGGGCCTTACTTGATGTTGTGGTCTCCCTTTGCAAGATATCAGATTTTGACAGGAGTCACAAATCTCACGTGCAGTGTTATTCTGCACATCAGAAACACAGAGTCCATTACATTGTTGCCAGTCCATGATGGTAGATGTAATGTCATGTCCAGCATGACGATGAATTCAGGAAGCAGTTGTGACAATCTGGGTGGTACAGGTATGATCAGCAGCTTAATTTCAGTCAGTCTTATCAGAGGACAGTCCCTCACCATGAGCATCTCCATGAGTGAACTGAACTGTTTGATAAGTAACTGAGATTTGTTTCCAAAGTCAATGGCTCCAAAGAGGAGTGTCTTTAATTTCATAGTTTCTAGTTTTCCAAGCGACAGACCAAATAGTCCGCTTGCAACAGACCAAGTGTCAGGAAAAACTTAACAAAGTTAATCAAGGGTAGCAATGGCCAGAGATAAGAGAACAACCTTGAGTCCTGCCAACTGTATGGAGGGACGGTGCCCATTTTTAGCTCTACATAGATGGTGCTGAAGTTGAACGGCCACCAGAATCCTTTGGACACCATTGGTTTTCAGCCTAGTTAAACCATCAGTAAACCAGGCAAGCTTTTGTGAATTGGGGGCCCCACTGAGTCATTGAATTTGTTTACTCTGAGGCCATTGAATCTGCCCCTGACTCATGGTGACTCCACGCATGACGGAATCAGACCATTATGATCCACAGTATTTTCATTAACACATTTTTGAAAGTACATCACCAGGCCTTTCTTCCTAGTCTGTCTTATTCTGGAAGCTCCTTTGAGATCTGTTCAGTATCATATTAGCATGCAAGCTTACATTGTTCAGTGGGTGGTTGCTGCACTTGAGGTGCGTTGTCCAGGAGTCTAACCTGACTCTCTTGCATGGAAGGCAGTAATTTTACCACTGAACCACCACTTCTGCTTTTAAGGTGCTGACTGGGAATAGAATTTTCCCCAAGGAGGTAGGTGCCACTTTTGTATGAAAGGGAAGATGACACTGGTGCCAGGCTAGTCACGTTCTTGAATATACCATTTCCTTTTGGCAAATGAAGCTTGTTGGGGGCACATCCAACCTTCTTAAGTATTGAGTCCAAGTTGGCCCATCACAAAATGGAAATAACACATCAGAGAATCATAAAGCCAAGTAGTAAGCTAATAGCTGTTTTTCAAAAGAGATGTAGTCATGTCATGGAGGCAACATGTTCAAAACTCCGTATGTGCCTTCAGGTGGAGGCTAACTCTCTTTGCCAGAGGATTCCATTGGCAAAATCATCCTTCTCAGAGACTCGTATTTCAAAGGCATCATTAGGGTTGTGGGGTCCTGAAAGTTTCAAAGTGAAAAGATAGGAAAAGATGTAAAATTTAAACAAGGTGGTGTTCTACCAACTGGATGACTTGCACAGATAGTATGGTGTGTGAAAGAAAACAGAAACAAAAGAACAGACAAAAATAATTGACAATAATATTGATAATAATTGATAATGATAATGACATAATTCAGAATATTGATTACCACATGGAGTATAGATTAGGAAGGAGCCTACGAGAAACTTATGGGGTGATGGAAAGGTTCTATATTGTGATCTGGGCTGTGATCATGCATGCATATATATATGCAAAAAAATCATCAAATTCTATGTTTGTGATTAGTGCAATTGTATGTTTTTTATTATAAAAATATTAATGAATTTCTTAAAAGAAGCTGTAGTGAGCAAGAAAATTATTAGCATGGTGTTTGTCTTAGTAAGCTTTCAGAGTTAAACAAGACTAATTTGGCAGTTGAAGAAAAGATGTAATTGGACAGTGATAACACAAAATACGGAAGGGAAGAGATTGATGTGCAAGGGTTTTAATGTGATTGTATAGGTCAGAGAAGGATAGTGGTATTGATTAACCAGATTGACTAAGTCTGCCATGCATGTTAAAACCTTTAGATTTAAGTTACATGAATAAAACCTATAATGTCTTGACAAGTAGGGGGGGAAACAAAGAGATTAAAGAAAATTTGATTAAACAGAATACATAGAAGGGTGGGGCAAAGGGCGACAAGGGGAAGAAAACATAGTGTACACATAAGGCATAAAATAAGATGGTAGAATAAGTTCAAATATGTCAGTAATCACAATAAATTTAAATGGATAAAAGTCATTTGTTAAGAGACTCTCAGATTGGTACAATTCCTTCAGATTCTGAAGAATGCTTTTCTGTAACTGTGAAATGAATAGATTATTTGAAACATAGTTTTACTAATATTTAATATTTATTCTGTGACTTTGAATAAATACATGACAACAACTTGTCAACAATTAAACACTAACATCTTTATTTTTATTTTTCTTGTAGTCTGATCTCAGCCATGAAATGGAATCTGATATGATAGATGTGGTAAGTGCCCCATTAAGATTTTCTCTTATAAAATATTTTATGTATACTACATTTCCTTGATACTACAAAAAAATTAATTACATCATCTTTAGTACTCTGGATTTTAGTACTCAAAAGTAAGGAGCATATGTAGTGAATGTTTAAAGCATACTTTAGTTTATCATTATGTAGCATGCAGATGAAATTGAAACAACCAAATAATGAAATCATTCTCACAGAAGATAATATTCTAAGATGTGATAGCAATAAAAACAAAAAACAAAGTACCAACCCAGTAAAAAATAAAAAAAAAATAAAAAAAAACCCAGTAAAGAAGGTAAAATGTAATGAGCAATTAGGAGCAGCATCTGTTCAATATATTTCTGAAACAGAAGGAAAAACTAGTTCCTTTTTTTTTGTTTAGTCACATTTCTGATTTGGAATACTCTTCCCCTGACAAGCAATTGTGGGCTGCTTACTTTGGGCAGAGACTATAACTGTTGTTTGGGTTTTTAATTACCCAAGAGAACAGATCTTAAAATATTTTATAAGTCAAAGCTTTTTTAAATGATTTTTATCAAATATTGGCACAGATTAATTCATATTCATAAAAATTCCACCTTTGAGGACATGTTTCCTCAATAAGTTCCATTAAAAGAAATGTTGAGCCTACGCCTACTACCTTGAGTGTCTGTTTGTTCTTTGTTTAGAAAGAAATATTATGATAGTATTCTCTAGCCCTACAGACTGGTTTTTAGATGTGGCTGAAACAATAATGAAATTAATTAATTAAATTTCCTCCTCTCTAGATCAAGCTAACATTCATTGGATAGAAGTTTAGGAGGCTCTCACCCTCATATAACTGTAAATGGTTTAATAGTGTTTTTTGTTTTGTTTTATCCATTCCCTATCAGTTGTTTTATGCCAAAAGGGAAAGCTGAAAAAAAGCATAAGAATATGGAGTTCATAGATTGAGGAGGATGGAGAAGAGCAGAAAGGGGAGAAAAAATAAACTACTCAACAGTTTTTCCTAGGGGCAGGCAAATTTGCTCTTGAAGCATTTGTTTTAGTTAGGTATATGCTGATTTCGACTTCAATAAGAAACTAGAAGCCACCACAGCCGGCTCCATGTTCTGTATCTGTCATACATTATCATTGCATCTTTCTCATTATCAGTTCAGAAAAGATCTTGTTTTGAGATTATCCTATTTCAAAAATTATGAAAAGGGCTTTATATTTTATTACATTCTTTATGTTTGTGTAGACTGGAAAGCTGAGGTGATTACATATTATACAGAGGAAACATTTTGAGATTTCTCTTATGTGTTACTTCTTAGCTATAGAAAAGTCAGTTTTAAAGTGCTTTTTCTTAATGTTTTAATAAGCGTACAGTATCTATTATATAATCTTTTCTTTATTTTTCACCCTGGTTCCTCTAAACACGCCTCATCCCTGCCCTCAATTTTAATTTTTCTTTATCCTTCAGGTTTTCTCTTTCTGTTTCTCTTTCCTCTTACTCTGTTTTTCTCTCTTACTGCTCCATACAGGACCTGAAAGTAAAGTATCGATGTAAAATACAGGAAATGTCCATTGGCTTGGAAAATATATATGCTTTTAAAACATGTCAGCCTTCAGAAACTAATACAAAACACCTAAAGTCTAAAGGGATTTGTGTCTCAGATCACACTTCCAATGATTATGATTAAGGCTATGTCTTCTCTGCAAGACGTGCTTCTTTATCAGAAATTTTATTGAAATTACTCTGATGCATTGACATGCAGGAGAAAGTAAAATCTCTACTTGTCTTTCTCTACATGGTAATCTATTTTAAGACTTCCTAAGGGCCTATTATCTGAAGCTAATATTTTATTTTTCCTAGAAAAAATACAAATTGATTGCATATTGGCTTAAATGTCAACCCTGGATCCAATTTTTGGTACACTGCAAGTGAAATGAATATCATGGAATCATAAATTCTTAGTGTCGGAAGGCATTTTAGTGTTACAGCCACCCAGCCTAGTGTTTGAATCACTTCTTCATTATTAAGGAGGGCCTACAATGTGCCAAGGATCCCTTGTGGCACAGTGGTTAAGAGCTCAGCTACTAACCAAGAGATCAACAGTTTGTATCCACCAGGTGCTCCTTGGAAAACCTATGGGGCAGTTCTACTGTGTCCTATAGGGTCACTATGAGTTGCAATCAACTCAGTGGCAACAGGTTTGGTCTGGGTTTACTATGTGCCGAAAGCCCCTGGGTGGCGCAAATGGTTTGTGCTCCTCTACTAACCTAAATGTTAGTGGTTCAAACCCACCCAGCAGCACTGTGGAACAAAGGCTGGTGATCTGTTTCTGTAAAGATTACAGCCAAGAAAACCCTATGGAGCAGTTCTACTCGGTAACACATGGGGTTGCCATGAGTCGGAATCAACTGTACAGCAACGGTTTTGTTTGTTTGCTTCTTAATGTTATGTACCAAATACTGTGTTTGGTGCTTAGCATTCATTATTTCACCTCATTTCGTTTCATTCTCATAATATCTATGATAGTGAGCTAAGTTTTTCAGATAAGGAAACTGAGGCTGATAGAGGTTAACTCACTTGCTCAAGGTTACAGAGTTAATAAATTGCACATATGGGATTTGGGTTCATCCCCCTATGATACCAAAGTCCTTGCCTTTATATTAGGCATTTATACAGCCTATAGAAGGAGCCATGGTGGTCCAGTGATTAAGCACTCGGCTGCTGACTTAACAGTCAGCGGTTTGAAACCACTAGCCGCTCTGTGTGAGAAAGACGTGGCAGTCTGCTTTCGTAAAGATTACAGCCTTGGAAACCTTATGGGGCAGTTCTCCTCTGTCTTATAATGTTGTTAGGAGTCTGAATCAACTCGACAGCAATGGGTTTGTTTTGGGGGTGGATATAGCCTATGCTCACATACCTGCTGTTCTGGGAACACTGTCTACGTAGGAACCTAATCATACATTTGACAGCTCTCACTGTTGGAAAGCCCTCTCAAGTTGAAATACAATCTGTTATTCTGTAGTGCCCACCCATTGTTTCTACTTATGCTCCCAGGGGTTGATAGAAGTAATTTAGGTATTCTTCTGCATAACTGTTCTTCATATATTCCAAGACAGCAGTATTTTCTTCCTCATATAAACACTCTTGGTTCCCTTTACCATTATGGCTGCTCTGGCGTGAATACGGTACAGAGTATCCATGCTCATTTTTAACAAGATGCTCAGAACTGATTGATACTTAGAGCTGTTACATCTAACATAGAGTGCGTTTGTCATTTCTGTTATTCTAAATACTATGCTATTTTTAAATCAGCCTCAGATTGACTTCCAAAGTTTCACAGCCTTGAAAATCCTATGGAGCAGTTCTGTTCTGCTCACATGGGGTCACCATGAGTCGGAGTGGACTCAACGTCAACTAGCAACAACAGCAGGATTGACTTCATTTTTCTTGGCATCCCCATCACCCTGCTGACACATGATTATGCTTCTTGACTAAATAATAAAAAGTACAACAAATACTTTCATAGCACTGATTATGTGCAGGCACTTTTCTAAGTGTTTTACTTATGTTAACTCATTTAAATAAAATTCCTTAGTCATTTTCCCACAACCACTGTCACTTTTCCCCTTCCTGTATTTTTTTAAATTATACAATTGGCTATATTAAAATCCATCATTTTAGTTTTGACTCGTCATTACCACTCATTAATATATTTTACAATTCTGATTAATTCACTTAACAAATATTTACTGAATGCACATTATGTGCCAGGCTCTGTTCAATGTGCTGGGCATGTAGCAGTAAACAAAACAGGCACAAGCCCCTACCCTCACTGAGTTTGAATCAACAAATTAATAAGTGGAATGCAGATGATGGTAAGTGCTGTTGGAGAAAAAAAGTGAGAAAACAGAATCCGGAGCTGGCAGAAAGAGTTGAATGTTAGAGAAGGCTTCAATGTAAGGGTGACTTGAGCAAAGGCCTGAAGAAGTGAGGGATCAAGCCTTAAGCCATGTGGCTCTCTGTGAAAAGTATGTTCTAAGTGGAGGGCAGAGAATGCAGAAGATACTAAGAGAGGTGCATACCTGATGTGTTCCAAAAATAACAAGAAGGCTAATGTGGCTGAAGCGAGACATATGTTGGGCCAGGGGAAATGTGTAGGAGTGGAGTAATAGAAGATGATGTCAATGAGGTCATAATGCAGGGAGGCAAATTGTATAGGTAGTGGGACAATGTAAGGACTTACTTTTTTTCCCCTCAACACTTGGTTATATAAATCTTCACACACACAGAAAACTTGAAAGAAATGTACAGTAGACATCTATATACATAACACTTAGTTTCTACAAATAACATTTTACTATATTTGCTTTATCATATATCCATTCATCTACTCATCCTTCTATTCATCCACCAATCTATCTTATTTTTTATGGTGCATTTCAAAGTTGCAGATACCAGTACACTTCTTTCCTAACACTTCAGCATGTATGTCATTAAAGAAACTTCAATGCTAGTTTTCGGTTCGATTTTCCAGGTAAACTTTACAAAAATGAATTTTGACAAATTCACGCATCTGTGTAACCTGAACCCCTATGAAGATATAGAACCCTACCCTCACCTCATAAAGTTTCCTCATGCTTCTTCCCAAGTCCTCCCACCCCCTTACCAAAAGGCAATCACAGTTGTGGTTTTTTTCCACCTTAGATTAGTTTTGCCTACTCTGGAAATTCATATATATGGAATTATGTGCTATTTTTTTGTAAGGCCTTATTTACTCAGCGTAGCGTTTTTGATATTCATCCATGGTGTTGTGTGTATCAGTACTTTTTCCTTTTATATTGTTATATGATATTCCATTGCATCAGTATACATATGACAGTTTGTTTATCCATTCTTCTGCTGATGGACATTTGTGTTGTTTCCAGTTTAAGGCTATTATCAATGAAGTTTACGTGAATATTTTCTACAGAGCCTTTTTTGTGGATATGTTTTCATTTCTTTTTGAAAATACCTAGGAATGAGATTGTTGGGGAAGATTCATATTTAGTTTTACAAGAAATTTCCAGAACATTTTCTGAAGGAACTGTACCATTTTATACTCCAATAAAAAGTATATTAAAATTACAACTATTCCATATTCTTCCCAAAATTTGGTGTTATCATACTTTTTAATTTTAGCCATTTTCTTGGGTATGTAGTAGTATCTCATTATAGCTTTAATTAGTATTTCCATATCGACCGATTGTGTTAAGCACTTTTGTACTTACTTTTTGTCCTTCCATATCTTTTTATTTATGTGAAGTATCTGTTAAAAAATTTTGCCCATTTTTAAAAATCAGGTTGTTTGTATTTTATTAGGAGCCCTGGTGGCACAGTGGTTAAGCCCTTGGCTGCTAGCCAAAAGGTCAGCAGTTGGAACCCACCAGCTGCTCCACAGGAGAAAGACGTGACAGTCTGCTTCCATAAAGATTACAGCCTTGGAAACCTTATGGAGCAGTTCCACTCTGTTCTGTAGGGTCACTATGAGTCGGAATTGACTCTGCAGTGGGTTTTTTTTTTTTTGTATTTTATTATCGAGTTGTATTGACTATGCAAAGGCATTCAACTTTGTGGATCATAACAAATTATGAATAACATTTCGAATAATGGGAATTTTGAGAACATTTAATTGTGCTCATGTGGAACCTGTACCTAAATTAAGAGGCAGTAGTTTGAATAGAACAAGGGGATACTGCGTGGTTTAAAGTCAAGAAAGGTGTGTATCAGGGTTGTATCCTTTCACCATACCTATTCAATCTGTATGCTGAGCAAATAATCCAAGGAGCTGGCCTGTATGAAGAAGAACATGGCATCAGGATTAGAGGAAGGCACATTAACAACTTGCCTTATGCAGATAATACAACCTTGCTTGTGGAAAGTGAAGAGGGCTTGAAGCACTTACTGATAAGGATCAAAGACCACAGCCTTCAGTATGGATTATACCTCAACATAAAACAAAAATCCTCACAGCTGGACCAATGAGCAACATCACGATAAACGGAGAAAAGATTGAAGCTGTTAAGGATTTCATTTTACTTGGATCTGCAATTAAAACCCATGGAAGCAACAGTCAGGAAATAAAAGAACACATTGTGTTGGGTAAATCTACTGCAAAAGACCTCTTTAAAGTTTAAAAAGCAAAGATGTCACTTTAAGGACTAAGGTATGCCTGACTCGAGGCAAAGTGTTTTAAGTCTCCTTCTATACATGTGAAAGCTACACAACGAATAAGGAATACCAAATAATAATTGACACCTTTGAGTTGTGTTGGTGAAAAATATTGACTATACCCTGGACTGCTAAAAGAATGAACAGGCCAGTCTTGGAAGAAGTACAGCCAGAATGCTCCTTAGAAGTGAGAATGACGAGACTTCGTATAGCATACTTTGGACATGTTATCAAGAGAGACCAATCCCTGGAGAAGGACAGTATGCTTGGCAAACTGGAGGGTTAGTGAGAAAGGAAAAAACCCTCAATGAGATGGATTGACACAGTGGCTGCAACAGTGGGCTCAAGCATAACAATGATCATGAGGATGGCACAGGATCAGGCAGTGTTTTCCTTCTGTTGCACATAGGGATGCTATGAATTGGAAGCGACTCCACAGCACCTAACAACAACCCCTCCCCTCCTTCGTAACCATCAGTGATTGTTTCCTTCTGTGTGTAAACCTTTTCATGAGTTTTTATAATAGTGGTCTCACACAGTATTTGTTCTTTTGTGATTGACTTATTTTACTCAGCACGATACCCTCCAGATTCACCTACGCTGTGAGATATTTCACAGATCCATCATTATTCTTTATCATCGTATAGTATTCCGTTGTGCGTATGTACCATAATTTGTTTATCCCTTCATCTGTTGATGGGTGCTTAGGTTGTTTCCATCTTTTTCCTATTGCGAATATTGCTACGGTGAACATGGGTGTGCATATATCTATATTTCTCTAGGATGTATTCCTAAGAGTGGGATAACTGCATTGTATTGTATTTCTTGCTTTTTTAAGGAAGCTCCAAATTGATTTCCAAAGTGGTTGCACCATTTTGCATTCCCACCAGCAGTGCATAAGAATTCCAGTCTCCCTGCAGCCTCTTCAACATATTATTTTCTGTTTTTTTGATTCATGCCAGTAATGTCAGGGTGAAATGGTATGTCATTGTACCTTCAATTTGCATTTCTTTAATGGCTCATCACAATGAACTCACAGCAATGGGTGGGTGCTTGAATGGCAAGTGATGGCAAAGCATTTTCTCATGTGTCTGTTAGCCCCCTGAATGTTGAAATGGGTGAAGAGTTTGTTCCTATCCTTTGCCCATTTTTTAATTGGATTGTCTTTTTGTTGTAGAGGTGTTGGATTTCCCTATAGATTTTAAACGTTAGGCCTTTGTTAGATTTGTCATAGCCCAAATTTTTTCCCAGTCTGTAAGTTCTCTTTTTACTCTTTTGATGAAGTATTTTAATGAGCAGAAGCATTTATTTTTTAGAAGATCCCAGTTATCTGTTTTTCTTCTGGTGTTTATGTATTGTTAGCTATGGTTTGTATCCTATTTCTGCCTTGTATTAAGACTTCTACATTGACCCTATTTTTATTCTATGACCTTTATAATTTTTGGTTTTATATTTAGGTCTTTGATCAGTTTTGAATTAGCTTTTGTGTATGGTGTGAGGTATGAGTCCTGTTTCATTTTTTACAGATGGACATCCAGTTTTTGCCAGCACCATTTGTTGAAAAGACTGTCTTTCTCCCATTTAATGGACTTTGGGCCTTTGTCAAAAGTCAAATGACCATAAACCAAACCAAACCCACTGCCGTAGAGTCGATTCCAACTCATAGTGACCTTATAGTACAGAGTAAAACTGCCCCATAGAGTTTCCAAGGAGCGCCTGGCAGATTTGAACTGCTGACCTCTTGGTTAGCAGCTGTAGCACTTAAACACTACGCCACCAGGGTTTCCATATTATGTATATTATATGTATTTTTTATATATGTGTGTATATAGTATATATACTTTTTTAATAATTTAAATAATACACTATTAAACAACCTACGGATCCAGGAGGAAGCCCTGATGGTGTA
The DNA here is from genome assembly GCF_030014295.1 of Loxodonta africana. Classification (NCBI taxonomy): domain Eukaryota; kingdom Metazoa; phylum Chordata; class Mammalia; order Proboscidea; family Elephantidae; genus Loxodonta; species Loxodonta africana. The sequence continues at coordinate 97,749,341 of NC_087369.1, forward strand.
GTGGTTAAGTACTACGGCTGCCAACCAAGAGGTCGGCAGTTCGAATCCACCAAGCACTCCTTCGAAACTCTGTGGGGCAGTTCTACTCTGGTCTATAGGGTCGCTATGAGTCGAAGTTGACTTGATGGCAGTGGGTTTTGGGTATGGATCCAGGAAAAAAACAAAAGAGACCATAAATCAGGTGACCATAGATGGATGGATTTACATCTGGGTTCTCGATTCTCTTCCATTGGTCAACGTGTCTGTCATTCTACCAGTATCAGGCTTTTTTGACTTATACCTTAGCTGTATAGTATGTTCTGAGGTAAAGTAGTGCAAGTCCTCCTACTTTACTCTTCTTCAATGGTGCTTTACTTATCCAGGGCCTCTTTCCTTCCATATAAAGTTAGTGATTAGTTTTTTCCATCTCTTTAAAGAATGCTGTTGGTATTTGGCTTGGGATTGCATTGTATTTGTAGATTGTTTTGGGTTGAATTGACATATTCACAATGTTGAGTCTACCTCTCCATTAGCATGGTATGTTTTTCAATTTATGTGGTTCTCTTTTGGTTTCCTGCAGTAGTGTTTTTTTTAGTTTTCTTTGTATAGGTCTTTTTACATCCCTGGTTAATTTATTCCTAAGTATTTTTACGTTTTCAGGGGCTATTATAAATGACACTGCTTTCCTGATTTCTTTTTCATAGTTCTCTTTATTGGTGCATAGGAATGCAACTGATTTTGTACACTTATCTTGTATCCTGCTACTCTGCTGAGTTTTTCTATTAGTTCCAGTAGTTTTCTTTTGGAATATTTTGGGTTCTCTATGTATAGTATCGTATCATCCACATAGAGGGCAGTTTTATTTCGTCCTTATGAATTTGGATGCTTTTTATTCCCTTTTCTTGGTTTATTGCACTACCTAGGACTTTCAGCACAATGATAAATAGGAGTGGTGATAAAGGGCATCCTTGTCTTTTTCCTGTTCTCAGGGGGAATGTTTTCAGCCTCTCTCCTTTAATAATGATGTTGGTTGTTGGTTTTGTAAGTTGTTGTTAGGTTCCATTGAGTCTGCTCCAACTCATAGTGACGCTACACGCAACAGCATGAAACACTGGCCGGTCTGTGCCATCCTCACAGTTGTTCCTGTGCTTGAGCCCATTGTTGCAGCTACTGTGTCAATCCATTTTGTTGATGGTCTTCCTCTTTTTCACTGACACTTTGCCAGGCATCCTGTCCTTCTTCAGGGACTGATCACTCCTGACAACATGTCCAAATATGTGAGACAAAGTCTTGCCGTCCTTGCTTCTAAGGAGCATTCTGGCTATACTTCTTCTGAGGCAGATCTGTTCATTCTTTTGGCAGTCCATGGTATATTCAGTATTCTTCACCAACGCCACAATTCAAAGGCATCCATTCTTCTTTGGTTTTCCTTATTCATTGTCCAGCTTTCGCATGCATATGATGCCATTGAAAATACCATGGCTTGGATCAGGTGCACCTTAGTCTTCAAGGTGACGTCTTTGCTTTTCAAGAGTTCCTTGGCAGCAGATTTGCCCAATGCAATGCATCTTTTGATTTCCTGATTGCTGCTTCCGTGGGTATTGATTGTAGGTCCAAGTAAAATGAAATCCTTGACAATGTCAATCTTTTCTCCTTTTATCATGATGTTTCCTATTGGTACAGTTGGTAGGATTTTTGTTTTCTTTATGTTGAGGTGTAATCCATACTGAAGGCTGTGGTCTTTAATCTTCATTAGTAAGTACTTCAAGTCCTCTTCGCTTTCAGCAAGCAAGGTTGTGTCATCTGCATAACAGTTTGTTAATGAGTCTTGCTCTGTCCTGATGACCTGTTCTTCATAGAGTCCAGCTTCTGGGATTATTTCCTCAGCATACAAATTGAATAGGTATGGTGAAAGGATACAACTCTGATGCACACCTTTCCTGACTTTAGAGGAAAGACAGTGTCCCCTCATACTGTTCAAACTATTGCCTCTTGATCTATGTACAGGTTCCTCATGAGCACAGCTAAGTGTTCTGGCATTCCCATTCTTCACAATATTACCCATAATTTGTTATGATCCAACAGTTGAATGCCTTTGCATAGTCAATAAAACACAGATAAACATCTTTCTGGTATTCTCTGCTTTCAGCCAGGATCCATGTGACATCAGCAATGATATCCCTGGTTGCACGTCCTCTGAATCTGGCTTGAATTTCTGGCAGTTCTCTGTCGATGGGGCACTGCGACCACTTTTGAACGATCTTCAGCAAAATTTTACTGGCGTGTGATATTAATGATATTCTTTGTTAATTTCTGCATTTGGTTGGATCACCTTTCTTTGGATTAGGCATAAATATGGATCTCTTTCAGTCGGTTGCCCAGGTAGCTGTCTTCCAAATCTTTCATAGACGAGTGAGCACTGAAATTAGAGACCATCTCAAGTATAGATTTGATGCATTGAACACTAATGACCGAAGACCAGACAAGTTGTGGAATGACATCAAGGACATCATACATAAAGAAAGCAAGAGGTCATTAAAAAAGACAGGGAAGAAACAAAAGATTAAAATGGTTTTGTGTAGATGAACTCTATTATGTGGGGCAATTTCCCTTCTATACCTATTTTATTGAGAGTTTTTATCAGGAATGGGTGTTGGACTTTATAGAATGCCTTTTCTGCATCGATTGAGATGATCATGTGAATCTCTTGTTTTATTTATGGGGTGAATTACTTTAATTGATTTTCTAATGTTGAACCATCCTTGTATAAAAAATAAAAAAAAAAACAAACTTGTATACCTGGTATTAATCCCACTTGGTTGGGGCATATTTTTTTATATGATGCTGAATTCTATTGGCTAGAATTTTTTTGAGAATTTTTGCATCTATATTCATGAGAGATATTGATCTGTAATTTTCTTTTTTTGTGGTGTTTTTGTCTGGTTTTGGTATCAGTGTTATGCTGGCTTCATAGTATGAATTTGGAAGCATCCCTTCCTTTTCTGTGCTCTGAAATATTTTGAGTAGTACTGCTGCAAGCTGTTCTGTGAATGTAGTCATTTGGGCCAGGGCTTTTTTCCACTGGGAGTTTTTTTTTTTTTTTTTTCACCTTTTGAATGTCTTATCTTGTTACGGGTCTGTTCAGATTTTCGACCTCAGTTTGTATTAGTTTAGGTAGGTAGTGTGTTTCTAGAAATTTGTCCATTTCCTCTAGGTTTTCAAATTTGTCAGAGTATAGTTTTTCATGGTACTCTTTTATGATCCTTTTTATTTCAGTTGTCTGTTATAATGTTCCCCGTTTCATTTATTTGGGTTATTTGTACCTTCTCCTGTTTTTCTTTGTCAATTTGGCCAGTGATTTGTTGATTTTGTTGATCCTTTAAAAGAAACAACTTTTGGTTTTTTGATTCTTTCCTTTTTTTTCTATTCTCTATTTCATTTATTTATTATCTAATCTTTATTATTTCCTTTCTTCTAGTGGCTGTGGGCTTCTTTTGCTGTTCTCTTTCTGTTTGTTCAAGTTGTGTAGCAAATGTTTTGATTTTGTCCCTTTCTTCTTTTTTGATGTGTGCATCTGTTACTCTAAACTGACCTCTGAGCACTGCCTTTGCTGTGTCCCGAAGGTTTTGGTATGATATGTTTTCATTCTGTTCTGATTCTAGGAATTTTTTTTATTCCATCTTTGATTTCTTTTATTACCCATGGTTTTTAAGCAAGGTGTTATTCTGTTTCCATCGATTTGATTTATTTTTCCTTGTTCTTCCTGTTATTAATTTATGATTTTATGGCCTTGTGATCAGAGAAGATACTTTATCTCAATGTTTTGGATTTGAATTCCTTTTGTTTTTGGGTTTTTTGTTCATTTCTTTTGTTTTTGTAGATTTGTGTTTACTGAGACTTTGTTTTTCTTCTTTATTTTGATGAGTAGGTTTGCTAACTTTTTTGGTGGTTATCTTGAAATTTATCCCAATTTTCCTAAGGTTAAACAAGTTCTTTATTACTTGATACCACCTTTACTTCTTGTCCATTTGAAAGTTCTATAGTTACACTGTGTATTCCCTATTTTATTTTTCTGACGTTGTCATTTACAGATTGACCTCTTTGGTTCCCTGTTGTAAATCTTTTAGTTTTGTTTTATCCATGAGAGTTCACTGCCTAGGTTGTTATCTGGCTGATGCTGCCCCGTGTCCCAGATCCTGGTTGTTGTCTGATATTGTGGGTTCTCTAACTGAAGCGTTCCCTTTAATAATGCTCGTAAATTTGGTTTGGTTTTTACATAATCCCTTGATTTCTATCTGGAAATGTCCTAATCTTGCCATTATATTTGAGCAAGAGTTTTGTGGGGTATATTATTCTTAGTTTGCAATTTTTTTCTTCCAAAGTTTTATATATGTCATCTCTTTGCCTCCTTGTCTGCATGGTTTCTGCTGAGTAATCAGAGCTTAGTTTTATTGTTTCCCCTTTGTATGTTACTTTTTGTTTTTCTCGAGCTGCTCTCAGAATTCCTTCTTTGGTTTTGGTGAGTGTGATTATGATACGTCTTGGTGGTTTTCTTTTGTGTTCTATCCTGTATGGGATTGTTGAGCTTCTTGGATGGTCAGCTCTTCATCTTTCATGATATTAGGGAACATTTCTGTCAGCAAATCTTTTATGATCTTCTCTGTGTTTTCTGTTTTTTCCCCTGTTCTGGAACTCCGATCACACACAGATTTTTGCTTTTGATTGTATCACACATCGTTCTCAGGGTTTCTTCATTTTTCTTCATTCTTTTCTCTGAATTTTCTTCAAAGTGGTTTTCAAGGATTTGTGTACAATTTTGCTGATCCTGTCTTCCATTGTTGGAAATTTGCTCTTGAAACCTTCTATTGCACTGTTCATTTCTGAAATCTTGTTGTTTATCTTTTGGATTTCTAATTGCTGTTTTTGTATGATTTCAAGTTGCTTGTTTATTTTGATATTTTGTTCCTGTGTTATTTTCCTGAATTCTTCCATTGCTTTGTCTGTGTTTTTGCTGATTTTGTCTGTATTTTCCATGATTTTCTCATTTTTTTTCATATTTCTGTCTACGTTTTCCTTCATCTCTTCAAGAGCCCTGAGAGTATTAGCGTTTTCAATTCCCTATCAGGTAGTTCCAGTGCCTTTTCTTTTACCAGAAGGTCATCTGGTGTTTCATTTTGGTCACCTTCTGGAGCCATCCTGTACTGTTTGCTTTTTTTAATATGTTTTGATATTGTCTTTTGTCTTTGGGACATTCAGGATTTTTTTTTCCATTTATTGATTATAGATTTGTTTGCTTCATCCTTTTTTGTTTTGTTTTATTTGGTTATATCTGGGCAGGAGGGCTGGGCATGCATTGTTGCTTGCTCATCTTTGAGCGTAATACTTCTCACCACCTTGTCCAGGTGGGCAGGGCCAGTAGCTCAGCTATGGTGCAGCAGGGCAGGTCAAGCAGGGGGCGAGGAGAAGGGATGGATCATTTGCAGCACGTACTGGGCTGACGAGTGGGGTTGGGGGCAGTGCAGGGCAGGTTCTGATGTCTCATTTCTTGGACTCGCTACTTCCGTATTGCTTTACAGCTGTTGTAGTTGGTCTGATATGTGCCTATATTTCAATCTAGTAAGTCTGCAGGTTTCTACGCATATTTTTACCACCCCGTATGATTCAGAACACTGTATATCTGTCTGCTTTTGAATGACATCCAGTAATATATAGTTGTATAACTATTTTTCTGGAGTTTACAAATATTAAAACTCCATAAGTCTCTTAGGACTGATACAATAGAAGTTACTCAGCCATTTCCAAAAATGTAAATTCCAGAACTTTGACTTTTACTCTGAATGAAATTGTAAGCTATTGGAGGTTTGTTAGAATATTGAAATTGTAAGTTGTTGTTAGTTGTTAAGTGCTGTCAAGTTGGTTCTGATTCATAGCAACCCAACATACAATAGAACGAAATTCTGCCCAGTCCTGCACCACTGCTGCAATCATTGTTATGCCTGAGTCCATTGTTGTAGCCACTATGTCAGTGCATCTCATTGAGGGTCTTCCTCCTTTTCGATGACCCTCTACTTTACTAAGCATGATATCCTTCTCCAAGGACTGGGCCCTCCTGACAACATGTCCAAAGTATGTAAGACTTAGTCTCACCATTCTTGTTTCTAAGGAGCATTCTGGATGTACTTCTTCCAAGACAGATTTATTCTTTCTTTTGGCAGTCATTGGTATATTCAGTATTCTTCGCCAACACCATAATTCAAAGACGTCAATTCTTCTTTGGTCTTCCTTATTCATTGTCCAGCTTTCACATGCATATGAGGCAATTGAAAACACCATGGCTTGGATCGGGTGCACCTTAGTCTTCAAGGTGACATCCTTGCTTTTCAACACTTTGAAGATGTCTTTTGCAGCAGATTTATCCAATGCAACGCATCTTTTGATTTCCTGACTGCTGCTTCCATGGGTGTTGATTGTGGACCGAAGTAAAATGAAATCCTTGACAACTTCAGTCTTTTCTCCGTTTATCATGATGTTGCTCATTGGTCCAGTTGTGAGGATTTTTGTTTTCTTTATGTTGAGGTGTAATCCATACCAAAGGCTGTCGTCTTTGATCTTCATTAGTAAGTGCTTCATGTCCTTCTCATTTTTAGCAAGCAAGGTTGTGTCATCTGCACAACACAGATTGTTAATGAGTCTTCCTCCAATCCTGATGTCCCGTTCTTCTTTATATAGTCCAACTTCTCAGATTGCTCAGCATACAGATTGACTAGGTATGGTGAAAGGATACAACCCTGACACCCCTTTTCCTGTCTTTAAACCAATCAGTATCCCCTTGTTCTGTTCAAAGGACTGCCTCTTGATCTATGTACAGGTTCCTCATGAGCATGATTAAGTGTTCTGGAATTCCCATTCTTCACAATGTTATCCATAATTTGTTGTCATCCACAAAGTCAAATGCCTTTGCATTGTCAATAAAACACAGGTAATCTTCTTTCAGTTATTCTCTGCTTTCAGTCAGGATTCATCTGACATCAGCTATGATATCCCTGGTTCTGCCTCCTCTTCTGAATCCTACTTAAATTTCTTGAAGTTCCCTGTTGATGTACTGCTGCAGCTGTTTTTGAGTGATCTTCAGCAAAATTTTACTTGAGTCTGATATTAATGATGTTGTTCAATAATTTCCACATTTTGTTGGATCACCTTTCTTGGGGATAGGCATAAATATGGATCTCTTCCAGTAGGTTGGCCAGGTAGCTCTTTTCCAAATTTCTCGGCAAAGATGAGTATTTCCAGCACTGAATCTGTTCATTGGAACATCTCAGTAGATATTTCATCAACTCCTGGAACCTTTTTCACCAGCGCCTTCGCTGCAGCTTGGACTTCTTCCTTCAGTACCATCGGTTCCTGATAATATGCTACCTCCTGAAATGGTTGAACATCTACCAATTATTTTTGGTATAATGAGTCTGTGTATTCCTTCCATCTTCTTTTGATGTTTCCTGAGTCATTTAATATTTTTCCCATAGAATTCTTCACTATTACAACTCGAAGCTTGAATTTTTTCTTCAGTTCTTGCTGCTTGAGAAATGCCGATTGTGTTCTTCGCTTTTGGTTTTCTACCTCCAGCTCTTTGCACATGTCATTATAATACTTTACTTTGTCTTCTCAAGCCGCCCTTTGATATCTTCTGTTCAGTTCTTTTACTTCATCAATTCTTCCTTTTGCTTTAGCTACGTGACATTCAAGAGCAAGTTTCAGATTCTCCTCTGACATCCATCTTGGTCTTTTCTTTCTTTCCTGTCTTTTCAATGACCTCTTGCTTTCTTCATGTTTGATGTCCTTGATGTTATTCCACAGCTCATCTGGTCTTCGGTCATTAGTGTTCAGGATATACTCAAGGTTGTACTTTGGCTCTGGTGGACTGGTTCTAATTTTCTTCATTTCCAACTTGAACTTGCATATGAGCAATTGATCGTGTGTTCTGCAGCTGGCCCCTGGCTTTGTTCTGATTGACGATATTGAGCTTTCCCGTTGTCTCTTTCCACAGATGTAGTCAATTTGATTCCTGTGTACTCCATCTCATGAGATCCATGTGTATAGTCACTGTTTATGTTGGTGAAAAAGGCATTTGTGACGAAGAAGTCATTGGTCTTGCAAAATTCTGTCATATGATCTCTGGCATTGTTCCTGTCATCAAGGCCGTATTTTCTAACTACTGTTCATTCTTCTTTGTTTCTGACTTTCTCATTCCAATTACCAGTAATTATCCATGCATCCTAATTGCATGTTCCATCAATTTCAGACTGCAGTAGTTGGTAAAAATCCTCAATTTGTTCATCTTTGGCCTTAGTGTTTTGTGTGTAAATTTGAATAATAGTCATATTAGCTAGTTTTCCTTGTAGGCATATGGATATTATCCTATCACTGACAGCATAGTACTTCAGGACAGATCTTGAAATGCTCTTTTTGACCATGACTGCAATGCCATTCCTCTTCAAATTGTCATTCCCAGTGTAGTAGATTATATGATTGTCTGACCCCGATCCTATTACCAAATGTCTTAGCCTGGGTTCTCTAGAGAGGCAAAACCAGTAAAGCATATAAATATATAGAGAGAGATATTTACATCACATGATTGTAGAGGCTGGAACACCCCAAGTCCGTGGGTCAGGATAAAGGCTTCTACTGATTCATGTAGCCGCAGGGGCTGGCAAACCCAATATCAGCAGGTCAGGGAGCAGGGCTCTTGCTCACAGGCTATGAAGATCAATGAAATCCAAGATCAGCAAGTAAGCTCCTAGCTCAAGTCCCAAGAACCGGAGGTCAGACTGAATAGGAGCCAGCTGTAGACAAAAGTCAGAGTGTATGCTTATATTCAGATGCAGGCCACACGCCCAAGGAAACTCCCTTTCCACTGACTGGCTACTCACAGCAGATCCCATCATTGGGGTGATCACATGTAAACACTGAGAGTCATGGCCCAGCCAAGTTGACACACAGTCTTAACCATCACAGCCCATGCCTTGTCAATTTGGCACCTGTACACATCTCCTTAAGCCATACATAATCTCAGAATAAAGACAATTATAAAGTCATACTCATGCCTAACATGATACAACGAGCACGCTAAATTGTCAAAACGATCATGTTGGATGCTATATTAAGAACAGAGTGTAGGAAGACAAATGTGTAAACAGGGAGAATCCAGTTGAGTGGTATTTTCTGGGTGATAGTCTTTAATAAGTTTCAGGATAGAGTTAGAGGACACGTGGAACCCTAGATAAGAATGTGGAATAGCACAAATGAAGGCACAATAACATAAGGAACCAGATCTGGGTAGTTAGGTAGGTCTGCTGGTAGGATCTTGTGAGAATTCTCTGCTGGCTTCTCATTTTCTTAGAGAAATGGGAAGCAAAGTTATCAGTTGAGAGTGAGGATGGTATGGTATGAAGACTTGAAAAGACAGAATGTATTAAATAGTTGTCTAGGATGGTAGGATAGTAAATGAATTAAAGAGATATAGCATGATTTCCAGGCAGCACTAACATGCTTTCTGTAGTTATTTTTAAAAATTGAGACCAATAAGCATAGTTTTATTTTTATTTTATTTTATTTTTTTAAATCCAATCTCATTGAACTGTACCTATACCATGGAAAGGTGAAAAGTTGGATATAACTAGGGTTCGTGTTTTTCCTGTTCAACACAATAAAGTAAAAGAGGGAAAAAAGTTGAGGACGTATACAAAGGAGTGCTCTTTATGATGATTCATAGAATTTAAGCCTGACAAGGATGAAAGTGAGGGCACTAAGAGTAAGGACCAGTCGGTTGTAGGTTTCAGTGGGAGTTAAAAGAATGTGGCAGTTGTGATACTCTAGGTAATGTGCTGCAAAGGGAGAAGGTGGTGGTAAGAGTGGGACACATGATATTGAAGTTATGAAGGGTTTGCAGTCACAAGTACTGACAGAATCCACAAGATGACCATGAGATTGAGAGGCTGAGATTAAGTGGAGGACAAGATCACTGGTGAAGAATGGGTCAAGATTTTGAGAGGTCATGGTATTAGGGAAATCATCCAGAAGAATATTGAATGCAACAAGAATTAAGCATGAATTTAACTGTATCGTTTATCTAGCGAAGAAAAATATTTGGAAAGATAAATAATTTCAATGAAAAGATAAGCACTTCCATGCCTGATATAGGCAGCGTTGTTATGTAAACACATTAATAATTGTAATTTATTTAGTATTTTCCATTTTATAGGTAGTGTACTAAGTGTTTTTCATATATTACTTTATTTAGAAATCAGAATAGCTATTATTATCTCAGTGTTACAGAAAAAGACCCTGGAGTTTACCAGAAACTTAAATAACTTGCTCTAGGTCACAGAGTTAGTTTGTGGTAGACCAGTTGAGTCTAATATCAAAACCTACGCTTTCATGACCAATTCCTTGACTTTCAATTTTTTTTTTTATGGTGAAATTATGCCAAAGGTCCAATATTCTTGTTTAAAACTTGTGGTGCCACGGATCACTTTTGTGTGGCCTTTCTAGCCATGATCTTGTAACTCCCACACAAGTGATTGGGAGGACTGTGCAATATCTGTAAATGTGGCCCACCGAAATTTTGACATCCTGCTGGGTTTGAAATGAGCCACCCCAGAGTCGGAGAAAAGAAGAGCCCGCCACCACCAAGGAAGGAGAGACTGGCAAGAGAGACCCACAGGAGATGGTGCAGTGGGCTTCCCAGCCCTTGGAGCGAGAAAGCTGAGTGCCTTTGGGCAGAGCCTGAGGGCCAAGAAGGGGCATGCCTGTGAGCATGGCTGGGAAGAGGCTGTCCTGATGAAGAACTGTATCCTTGAGTGTTCCTGAGCCTGAATTGTAACGTGTTACTTCCCTAATAAACCTCATAGTCTTGGGCATGGTCTGTGAGTTCTGTGTGGCCCTTGCAATAAATTATTTAATGCAGCAGATAAGTAGAGAGTGCCCTGGGAAGAACAGTTGGTGTCAGAATTGGTAAAGATGGAGGAGACAGAAGGCATGTTTTACTTCTAACTCATAGGAATCTGCCTCGGGCTGTTGATCTTGGTTCTCCTTCCCCCTTGTAAAGAGAGAGAAGGTCAGACACTGCTGGCATGATGTTTTTACAAAACTATTTCCCCTACAGGCATGCCACAGAGAATAAAATTTCCACCCTTAGAGTTACTCATTTGGATTGGTTCTTTAGAAGGATCCTGTTGGAATCATGCATGTTAATTAGTTCTGCAGTGCACATATTATCACAACTACACAGGGCTTTTGCTTATTTGTTTTCTTGTTTAAAGATGGGGTGAACAGAACAGAGAAAGAGGCAGCAGGAGTCAGGTTAAGCGTGAAACTAATCCTGGTGACCTAGTCTAGTGTATAATAGTCCTAGTTTGATCCCAGCATGGGGAAAACTATGAGATGATGGTTCCACCATGATTAGAAAGTCTCTTTCCCTGTTTACCTTTGCGTTTTCCAAGGTTCTTTGTTCTGAGACACATATAAGACCATGGTGGATAAGTAAGGAGCTCATTGCTCTTTAATCATCGTTAAGGAATACCACCTATATTACTTGTAGAATAAAATATGTGCTTAATCTTCAAGGAGGTCAGTATGCATGAATCATAATTTCTACAAGTTAAACAATGAATGTATTATGACAGTAGCATTTTGCAGGTGGTACCTGGTCATTTTTTAATTTATGCAGTTCATTTCGTCCAATCTCCTTCATCTTGTATGGTCCGATTAAATGTCATGATTTGATTATTTTTAATTCATAAAATTTGTTTCCTTTTCCAAAATTTTGCTCTGGGGAGTAAATACATAATCTGTCCCTCTGGACAGAAGAAGTAGTAGCCACATCTGAGCCATGAACTAGATGAAAAATGCAGTTGAATTATACCCATTCTGACAGTTTTTATGATATTGAACACAAAGTAGGCAAGAACAAAAAGTGATAATAAATGTTCATCTTTTATTTGAGAATAAGTAGTTCCAAGTAAAAGTCAGATTCCAATGAAAATCGGAAGAACAGCAACTGTGCCTATCAGTTTCCAAAATATGCATCGGTAGTGCCTTAAAGCTAATAACAGCTAATACCTATATAGTGCTTACCACATACCAGGTACTGTTCAATTCAGTGTACACACATTAGCTCATTTAATTCTTGCAAAAACTCTATGAGATAGAAGCTTGTAATTACTTCCATTTTACAGGTGAGGATTTGAGGTACAGAGAGATTAGCTTTGCCAACTTCACAGTGAGATGAGAACTAGGCAGTTAGCTTCAGAGTCTGTGCTCTTAGCCACTATGCTCTACTTCCCCTCTATTTATAGTAATACTACTAATTAAATTCAGCTGCCTTTTAAATATTATTCTGATTGTGGGCTTAGCATTTTCATGGTGTGCGATATTCTCAGTGCATTGTAGTATTTAACCTCCACCAGTGAAATAGAACACATGCACTGCCAAATGCCTATATTCCACTGTCCTGTTTTAGCTTGTAGAAATGCATGATGGTCTAAATTAAAGGCAAAATGCCACTCATATTCTTCTCTGGCCTGGTATAAATATATACCCCATATTCTTCTATCTAAAACAGAACATCTTACATTTGAGAGAACTTATGTGAAGATGGATGAATAATTAGAATGAAGAGATAAAGGGGAAAATAATTTGTTAGAAAGGGTGGTGTTGTTGCTGTGTGCTATAGAAAGTTTAGAAAAAAAGGAGATGAAAACAAAGTATATGCTTTCCTAGGGTGTTGTAAATATTTATTTGTTCTTAAACAGGTACTGAATTCTTAGGGTTCATGAAAAGTTTTATGAGACTAGATTGTAAAATGGACTTTTATTTCAAGTGTTTTGAGGAATGTGCTATTTTGAGGAATTCTGTGACAAATTCTCTTGTAAGTCAATAATCTTTTATCAGTTTAAACTGTATTTTTCATGTTTGATTAAAAATATTTGTGCTAAAATGCACCTGCAGGATTACATCTAGAGTATTAAATGGCAGTGCAGTGTTTTGAATACTCAAAAGGTATTGTTTGCACATATTGCTATCCAGTATTTTTTTCCAGATGTTTACAGGAAAATTTGAATGGAGTAGGTTCCCCTGTGCGTTGTATTGACTTGATCATATTGCTTGAGAACCACTGAAGGTCTTGGTACCAATCATGTGACAGGTTTTTGGCGCATAAAAAATGCTGATAGCTTTAAAAACTAATATGCCATTTGACTGACATGAATAATAAATTAGGATCACCATAGAAATAAATACAGTTGTATCCAGGAGCATCCATTATCTGAAAAAAAAAATGAGTCTAATATGGATTGTAGTAGTTAAATGTCTTTGTAAATATATTTAATGGTTACTAGGGAGGGGACAGGGTTTCCAATTAGGGAGGGGAGGGGTGGAGAGGGAAGAACAATAACTAGACAATAGCTAAGTGGTAACTTTGGTGAAGAGTAAGGTAGTACACAATTCTGGGGAAGTCAGCACAACTTGACCAAGGCAAGGGCATGGAAGCTCCATAGATACATCCAAACTCCCTGAGGGACCAAATTACTGGGCTGAGGGCTGGGGACCATGGTCTCAGGGGACATCTAGCTCAATTGGCATAATATAGTTGATAAAGAAAATGTTCTATATCCTACTTTGGTGAGTAGCATCTAGGGTCTTAAAAGCGTGTGAGTGGCCATCTAAAATATGCCACTGGTCCCAACTTATCTGGAGCAAGGGAGAATGAATAAAACCAAAGACACAAGGGAAAGATTAGTCCAAAGGACTAATGGACCACAACTACCACAGTCTCCACCAGACTGAGTCCAGCACAACTAGATGGTGCCCGACTACCACCACCGACTGCTCTGACAGGGATCACAATAGACAGTCCCAGACAGAGCTGGAGAAAAATGTAGAACAAAATTCTACTTTCCAAAAAAAAAAAAAAAAAAACCAAACTTACTAGTCTGACAGAGACTGGAGAAACCCAGAGAGGATGGTCCCTAGACACCCTTTTAACTCAGTACTGAAGTCACTCCTGAGGTTCCCACTTCAGCCAAAGATTAGACAGGCCCAGAAAACACAATGAGATTAAATGGGCATACCAGCCCAGGGGCAAAGACTAGAAGGCAGGAGGGGACAGGAAAGCTGGTAATGGGGAACTCAAGGTCGAGTAGGAGAGTGTCGATATGTCATGGGGTTGGCAACCAATGTCACAAAAAAATATGTGTATTAATTGTTTAATGGAAACTAATTTGCTCTGTAAACCTTCATCTAAAATACACACAAAAAAATCTCGGTAAAACAATTTCAAAGTTGATATTTATGGGGAGGCAATGTATAGCTTCATTTTCTTTCATCTTTTTTCTTTTATTTTATTTTTCAAATGAAAAAATAATCTTTCATTGCATTAGTTTAATGAATGGAGAAAAAATTTCATCACATTTGTTACTTTATATTCTTTAATATTTTCGTTGAGACATGAATTACATATCATAAATTTATCCATGTAAAACGTAAAATTCAGTGTGTTTTAGTATATTCACAGAACTGTGCAACCATCATGACAATAAAAATTTACAGCATATCATTACCCCAAAATAAAACCCATGCCCAAAAGCAGTCACTCTCCAACCCACCCCATCCCTACACACAGCCCTAGTGAATCACTAATCTCCTTCTGTCTCTATATATTTGCCTACTCTGGATATTTAATATTAATTAACTCATACAGTAAGTGGTCTTTTATGACTGACGTCTTTCACTTAGCGTACTGTTTTCAAGGTTTATCTATGTTGTAGTATGTATTAGTACTGCATTCACTTTTGTTGCCTAAAATTTATCATTATATGGGTGTGCCACATTTTGTTATGACTTCATCAGTTGATAGGCATTTGAGTTGTTTCCACTTTTTGGCAATTATGAAAAATGCTTCTGTAAACATTCATGTACAAGTATTTGTTTGAGAACTTGTTTTCAGTTGTTTTTTGCCTGTATACTAGGAGTGGAATTGCTGGCCCATAGAGTAATTTTATATTTAGCTTTTTAGGAACTTCCAAACTATATTTCACAGTGGATGAGACATTTTAAATTTCCATCAGTAATGCATGAGAGTTCCAATTTCTCCACATCTCACCAATACTTGTTATTAACTGTCTTTTTTATTACAGTCATCATAGTGAGTGTGAAGTGGTATCTCATAGCAGTTTTGATTTGCATTACCTAAAGATTATGTTGAGAATAATTTTATGTACTTATTGGCTGCTGAACATTGAGTAGTTAAAGCAAGTGGAAGAAATGATAAAGTAAAAGAGTCAAACAGAAGATTTCAAAGAGCAGCTCGAGAAGAAAAAGTAAAATATTATAATGAATTGTGCAAAGACCTGGAGTTATAAAACCAAAAGGGAAGAGCACCCTTTGCATTTTTCAACCTGAAAGAACTGAAGAAAAACTTCAAGACTTGAGTTGCAAATTTAAGGATTCTATAGGCAAAATATTGAACAACGCACAAAGCATCAAAAGAAGATGGAAGGGATACGCAGTCACTGTATTGAAAAGAATTGGTCGACTCTCAGCCATTTCAGGAGGTAGCATATGATCAAGTACCAATGATACTGAAGGAAGAAGTCCAAAGTGCACTGAAGACATTGCCAAAAAAACAAGGTTCCAAGAATTGACGGAATACCTATTGAGATGTTTCAAAAAATAGATGCAGCACTGGGAGAAATTTGCAAGACAGCTTCCTGGCCAACCAACTGGAAGAGATCCATATTTGTACCCATTCCAAAGAAAGGTGATCCAACAAAATATGGAAATGATGGAACAATATCATTAATATCTCACACAAGTAAAATTTTGCTGAAGATCATTCAAAAGCAGTTGCAACAGTACATCAACAGGGAACTTCCAGAAATTGAAGCCATATTCAGAAGAGGACATGGAACCATAGATATCATTGGTGATGTCAGATGGATCCTGACTGAAAGCAGAGAATACTAGAAAGATACTTACCTATGTTTTATTGACTATGCAAAGGCATTTGACTGTGTGGATCATAACAAATTATGGATAACATGGGGAAGAATGGGAATTCCAGAACACTTAATTGTGTTCATGATAAACCTGCACATAGACCAAGAGGCAGTTGTTCAAACAGAACAAGGATATACTGCATAGTTTAAAGTCAGGAAGGTGTGTGTCAGGGTTGTATCCTTTCATCATTTTTATTCAATCTGTACGCTGAGCAAATAACCTGAGAAACTGGGCTATATGAAGAAGAATGGAGCATCAGGATTGGAGGAAGGCTCATTAACAATCTACATTATGCAGATGACACAACCTCGCTTGCTGAAAGTGAAGAGGACTTGAAGTACTTACTGATGAAAATCAAAGACTTCAGCCTTCAGTATGGATTACACCTCAACATAAAGCAAACAAAAAATCCTCACAACTGGACCAATAAGCAACATCATGACAAACAGAGAAAAGATTGAAGTTGTCGAGGATTTCATTTTACTTGAATCCACAATCGATACCCATGGAAGCAGCAGGGAAGAAATCAAAAGACACATTGCAATGGGCAAATCTGCTGCAAAAGACCTCTTTAAAGTGTTAAAAAGCAAAGATGTCACCTTTAGGACTAAGGTGCACCTGACCGAAGCCATGGTATTTTCAATCACTCCATATGCATGTGAAAGCCAGACAATGAATAAGGAATACTGAAGAAGAATTGATGCCCTTGAATTATGGTGTTGGCAAAGAATATTGAATATACCATGGACTGCCAGAAGAACAAACAAATCTGTCTTAGAAGAAGTACAGCCAGAATGCTCCTTAGAAGCAAGGGTGGCTAAACTTTGTCTCACATACTTCAGACATGCTTTCAAGAGGGACCAGCCCCTGGAGAAGGACATCATGCTTGGTAAAGTAGAGGGTCATCGAAAAAGAGGAAGACTGTCAACGAGATGGATTGACACAGTGGCTGCAACAATGGGCTCAAACATAGCAAGGGTTGTGAGGAAGGCTCAGGACTGGGCAATGTTTCATTCTATTGTACATTGGGTTGCTATGATTTGGAACCAATTCCATGGCACCAAATAACAACAACAATTGACTGCTTGTAATCTTCTTTGAAGAAATTTCTATTCAAATATTTTGCCTATTTTTAATTGGATTGTTTTTTATTTTTATTACTAAGTCATAAGGGTCTTTTTATTTTCTAGATGTGAATTCCTTATCAGATATATGATCTGCAAATATTTTCTCTCATTCTGTGGGTGTCTTTACACTTTCTTGATGTTATTTGAAACACAAAGGTTTTAAATTCTGATGTAATCCAATTTAGCTATTATTCTGTTGTTACTTGTCCTTCTGGTGCCAGATCTAAGAAGGCTTTGGCTAACTCAAGGTCACAAAGATTTACTCCTATGGTTTCTTATAGGATTTTTATACTTTCAGTTCTTATAATTAGCTTTATGATCCATTTTTTAGTTCATTGCTGTGTATGGTGAGAGATAAGAACTGAACTTTATTCATTTGCATGTGGTTATCCAGTTATCCCAGCACCATTTACGGAAAGACCTATTCTTTTCCCCATTGAAATATCTTGGCACCCTTTTTAAAAATAAATCAACCATAAATGTAAAGTTTTATTTCTAGACACTCAGTTTTATTCCATTGATATGTCCGTCCTTATGCTAGTACCATATTGCCTTAATTACTATAGCTTTGTAGTAATTTTGAACTCAGGAAGTAGGAGTTCTCCATATTTACTTTTCTTTTTTGAGATTTTTTTCTTTTGCTATTTTGGGTTTCAGGAACCTTGGTGAACTCCAGGTAGAGTGACTCCAAAGAGGTCTTCACATAGACACATTATAAGCCAACTACTGAAGTTATATTTTCAGTTTTTTTGAGGAAACCCCACACTCTTTTCCACAGTGGCTGTACCATTTTGCATTCCCACCAGCAATGAATAAGGATTCCAGTTTCCCTACATACTCGCCAACATTTGTTATTTTCTATGTTTTTTTTTTTAATCTTTGCCATCTTACAACCAAATTGGGTCGGGGCGGGGGGACCTGTTGCTGTCGAGTTGATTCCCATTCATAGTGAACGTTCAGCACAGGGTAGAACTGCCCCATGAGGTGTCCAAGGCTGTAATCTTTAAGGAAGCAGACTGCCACATCATTCTCCCATGATGTGAAATGGTATCTCATTGTGGTTTTGATTTGCATCTTTCTGATGGCTAGTGACATTGAGCATCTTTTCATGTGTTTGGTGACCGTTTGAATATCCTCTTAGGTGAAGGGTTTATTTAAGTCATTTGCACATTTTATGATTGAGTTCTCTTTTTGTTGTTAAGTTGTTAAAGTTTTATATATATTTTCTTATTAGACTCATATCGGATATATGGCTTCTGAAGTTATCCTCCAAGCCAGTATCTTGTTTTTTCACTTTTGGTGAAGTCTTTTGATGAAAAAAGTTTCTAATTTTTGTGAGATCCCATTTATTTATTTTGTCTTTTGCTGTTTATGCTTTTATTATTATGTTAGATGATGGCATTGTTAAAACCTAGGCCTGACAGCATTGCCCTGTATTTTCTTCTAAGAATTTTATGGCATTAGCTTTCACATTTAGGTCTTTAATCCATTTTGAATTTCTTTTTGTGTATTGAGTGGGGCATGTATCCTGTTTCATTTTTCTGCATGTAGAAATCCAATTTTCTTACCACCATCTATTGAAGAGACTCTTTTTTCTCCATAGAATTGGCTTAGTACCCTTGTCAGGGTTGCACAGCCGATTAATGCAATTACTGTTAATAAGCTGTACACTTGTAAAAATTTGAATTGGTAAAAGTTATGTGATAGATATATTTACAACAAAGACTTCCTATA
The DNA here is from genome assembly GCF_030014295.1 of Loxodonta africana. NCBI lineage: Eukaryota > Metazoa > Chordata > Mammalia > Proboscidea > Elephantidae > Loxodonta > Loxodonta africana. The sequence goes on from NC_087369.1 coordinate 97,768,234, forward strand.
CATAAGCTGAGGCTGCTTATGTACAACCAAACACCTCATAAGATTTGGTTCTTTGGTTTGGTGGTTTACGGTCATGGATTCATGGGACATCCCACTTAATTGGTCTAATAACATGTTTAGTGTCTCTGTTCTACTTGCCAGTTCATTGTGTAGTGCCTGGGATCTTAAACCTTGCAAGTACCCATCCAAAGCACAACAATTGGTCTCTATGTGCCTGGAGCAACAGAGTCAGGAAAGTAGGATGATATGGAATGTGTGTCTAATTTCCCTCATGAACAACTTCCTCCTTTGCCATGAGACCAGAAAAGGATGGTGCCTGGCTACAATTACTGAATATTTTGATCAAAGATTCTATGTAAGAATTCTGATGAAAAGGGGGAAAATACAGAACAGAATTTTAACTTCTCATGGAATCCAGATTTTCTGGAGCCATGGAGGCTGGATGATACCTTGAAACTATTGCCCTGAGATAATCTTTAAACCTTAAATCAAATACACCTCTGAAGTCTTCTTAAAACCAAACAATAGCTTTGCTTAGCTAGTAAAGAATGTCTTTTATGATCTATCTATATGGCATCAAATTAACAATGGTAACTGGAAAGATTGCATATGAAACTTAGGGGACAGCAAGTTTATGCTAATGGGGGAGAGACAACTCGAAAAGAAGGGTGAGAATGGTTGCACAACTTGAAGAATGTAATCAGTGTCACTGAATTGTACATGTAGAAATTGGTAAATGTTCTGCTGTGTAAATTCTCAGCAACAACAAAAACAAATTATTAAAAAAAAGTAAACAACAAAAGTTGGTGAGGATGTGGGGAGATTGGAACCCTTATCCACTGATGGCATGAATGTGAAATGGTACAACTGCTGTGGAAAACAGTATGGTGATCCCTCAAAAAACAAAAAAACAGAACTACCTTATTACCTTGCCACTTCCAGGTATATACCCTAGAGATCTAATAGAAGCAACATTAACAGACATATGCACATTTATATTAGTTGTGGCACTATTCACAATATCAAAAAGATGGGAACAACCGAAGTATTCATCAGTGGATAGACTGATTAGTAAAATGTGGTACATGATACAATGGGTCACTACTCAGCCATAAAGAAAAATGAGTTCCTGAAACATCTTGAAACATGAATGAACCTGGAGGACATTATGCTCAGAGAAACAAATCAGTCACAAAAGGACAAATATTATATGATTTCACTTATGAAATGACAAGACTAGGTATGTATACAGAGACCAGTGTTCATTGGTGGTTTCCAGGGGCGAGGGGGTGAAGGGGAATCATTTTCTAGATAGTAGTCTCTTTTTATGTTGGTGGGAAAAATAGCACCAAATGTGGATGAAGTATGCACAGCTATACTAGCTGATGCCAATAAGTTGTATACAAGAAAAAAGATATATTGGTAAATATTATGTAAATTTTGCAACAACAATGAATATATAATGTATATAAAATTATATATATGTATATAAAACAAATAAGGGCTACAGATGCTGATACTTCTTAAACATAACCAATCACCTCAGGGGTTTAGTTTTCTTGATTTGAAGACTTATGATCATAGTCTCATGGGACAATTCAGACAATTGTCATAATATGGTTCATAAAGCTTAGGTTTTACACCTTAGTTTGGTGAGTAGTGTTTAGGATCTTAAAAGTTTGCAAGAGTCATCTAAGACACTAGTATTGGTCTCTGTTTGTCTGGAGCAGAGAGAGAGAAAACCAAGTTTCAGAGAGGAACTGGACCACAGGACTAATTGTGTCCATGAACAACAGCTTCCTCTGCCTTGAGACCAGAACTAGATGGTTCCCAGCTACCACTACTGAAAGTTCTTACCAGAGTCACCATAGAAGGATCCTGACAGAAAGGGAGAAGAACCGTGTAACAGAACTTCAAATTCTCAAAGAATTCAGACTTACTGGAACCACTGAGACTGGAGGAATTCCCAGAATATTGCCCTAAGATTCACTTTAAACCTTAAACCAAAACTATCCCCTGAAGTTACCTTTTAACTAAATAGTACACTAGCTCAGAAATGTAAAGAAAGTTATCCTTGAGTCTTGCACTCCTTTAAAAAAATTATCTATATGAGACCAAGTGGACAACATTTACTCTAAAGCATAGATGAGAAGGTTGGGGGAGGGGGTAGTGAGACTAAGTTAATGAGAATGGAACAACTGGAATGAAATAGTGAGAATGTTGACACAATGTGAAGAATGTAACCAAAGGTCTCTGAACATTATATGTAGACATTGTTGAATGGTAACCTGTTTTGTTGTGTATACTTTCACCAAAAATACAATAAAATATATTTTAAGAAGTGTAGGATATATTGAAGGCAGTCAGAGGGAAATTTATAGTAATAAATGCCTAGACTGAAAAAGAGGGAGGACCTCAAATCAACAGTCTAACTCTACAGCTTGAAGGAATAGAAAAGATAAAAGCCAAACTAAACCCAAATCTACCAGAATATAGGAAATAATAAAGATTACTAAAAGCTGATTATTTGAAAAGATCGATAAAATTGACAAGCCTTTAACTAGACTTATAAGAAAAAAACTGAGAGGATTCAAATAACCAAAATAAGAAATGAAATCACAGACATTACTGCACATCCAACAGAAATAAAAAGGATCATAACATAATATTATGAGATGTTGTACTCCAACAAATTTGAATATTAAGATGAAATGGACAAATTCTAAAAAAAAAAAACATAACCTACCTAAACTAGCAGAAACAGAGCTAGAAAATCCCAACAGACCTATAAAAAGAAAGATTGAATCAGTCAGCAAAAACCTCCCAACGACAACAAAAATCCCTACACTAGATAACTTCACTAGGGAATTTTACCCAGTATTCAGAGAAAAATTGAAACTAAACCTACTCAAACTTTTCCAAAGTATAGAAGAGGAAGGAATAGTCCCTAACTTATTCTATAAAACCAGCATTACCCTCATACCAAAACCATCACAAGAGAAGAAAACTACAGACTTATATCCCTCATGAATATAGATGAAAAATTCTCAATGAAACACTAGCAAACAGAACCCAAAAGCATACTAAAGAAATTATAACCGTGAATAAGTGGGATTTATCTGAGGAATGAAATGATGGTTCACCATTAATTAGAAGGTCTATCACCACATTAATAGAACAAAGAAAAGAACCTCATAGACCATTGCAATAGATACAGGAAAGGCATTTGGTAAAATCCAAAACCATTTTCTGATAAAAACTCATGACAAGATAGGAATAGAAAAAAAGTTCCTCAACATGATTAAGGGTTCTATAAAAAAACAAATGGCCAGCATTATACTAAATGGAGAAGGACTGAGAGCCCTCCTCTTAAGAATGGGTATAAGACAAGGGTGCTTACTATCACCACTTCTATTCAATATCATACTGGAAGTCCTAGCCAGAGCAACAAGTAACAATAAAGAAACAAAATATATCAAAAATGGAAAGAAGTAAAACTATATTTGCAGACAACATGGTCCTATAAATAGAAAATCCTAAAAAATCTACAAGGAAGCTTCTAGAACTAGTAGAAGAATTCAGCAAAGTTCCAGGGTACAAGTGTACAACATACACAAAACAGTTGGGTTTCTATACACCAATAAAGAGAAGGCTGAAAGGGAATCAAGAAAACAATTCCATTTATCATAATGTCTAAAAGAATGAAATACCTAGGAATAAACCTAATCAGGGATGTAAAGGATTTATACAATGAAAATTATAAAATATTGCTGCAAGGGACCAAAATAAACTGAAAGACATTTTGTGCTCATGGATTGGACTAAATATTGTGAAAATATCAATACTACTGAAAACTATAAATTCAATGCAATCCCAATCAAAATTCGAACAGTATTTTTTACAGAAACGGGAAAAATAATCATTAACTTTATATGGGAAGGCACAAGGCCCTGAATAGTCACAGCAATTTTGAAGATGAAGAACAAGGAAGACCTCATACTTCCTAATTTCAAAGGGTATTATATAGCTAATATATAGCTCCCCTCCCCACATGTCTGTCAGTTTGTCATACTGTGGGGGCTTGTGTGTTGCTGTGATGCTGGAAGCTATGCCACCGGTATTCAGATACCAGCAGGGCCACCAGTGGAGGACAGGTTTTAGTTGAGCTTCCAGACTAACACAGACTAGGTAATAAGGACCCAGCAGTCTACTTCTGAAAAGCATTAGCCAGTGAAAACCTTATGAACAGCAGCAAAACATTGTCTGATATAGTGCTGGAAGATGAGCCCCCCAGGTTGGAAGGCACTCAAAAGATGACTGGGGAAGAGCTGCCTCCTCAAAGTAGAGTCGACCTTAATGACATGGATGGAGTAAAGCTTTCGGGACCTTCATTTGCTGTTGTGGCACGACTCAAAATGAGAAAAAACAGCTGCAAACATCCGTTAATAATCGGAACCTGGAATGTACGAAGTATGAATCTAGGAAAATCGGAAATCATCAAAAATGAAACAGAATGCATAAACATCGATATCCTAGGCATTAGTGAGCTGAAATGGACTGGTATTGGCCATTTTGAATTGGACAATCATATAGCCTACTATTCTGGGAGTGACAACTAGAAGAGGAATGGTGTTGCATTCATCGTCAAAAAGAACGTTTCGAGATCTATCCTGAAGTACAACTCTGTCAGTGATAGGATAATATCCATACGCCTACAAGGAAGACCAGTTAATACGACTGTTATTCAAATTTATGCACCAACCATTAGGGCCAAAGATGAAGAAATAGAAGATTTTTATCAGCTGCTGCAGTCTGAAATTGATCGAACATGCAATCAAGATGCATTGTTAATTACTGCCGATTGGAATGTGAAAGTTGGAAACAAAGAAGGGTCAGTAGTTGGAAAATATGGCCTTGGTGATAGAAACAATGCTGGAGATCAAATGATAGAATTTTGCAAGACCAACGACTTCTTCATTGCAAATACCTTCTTTCACCAACATAAACGGCGACTGTACACATGGACCTCGCCAGATGGAACACACAGAAATCAAATTGACTACATCTATGAAAAGAGACGATGAAAAAGCTCAATATCATCAGTCAGAACAAGGCCAGCAGCCGACTGTGGAACAGACCATAAATTGCTCATATGCAAGTTCAAGATGAAACTGAAGAAAATCAGAGCAAGTCCACGAGAGCCAAAATATGACCTTGAGTATATCCCACCTGAATTTAGAGACCATCTGAAGAATAGATTTGATGCATTGAATACTAGTGACCAAAGACCAGACGAGTTGTGGAATGACATCAAGGACATCATCCATGAAGAAAGCAAGAGGTCATTTAAAAGACTGGAAAGAAAGGACAGACCAAGATGGATGTCAGAGGAGACTCTGAAACTTGCTCTTGAGTGTCGAGCAGGTAAAGCAAAAGGAAGAATTGATGAAGTAAAATAACTGAATAGAAGATTTCAAAGGGGGGCTCGAGAAGACAAAGTAAAGTATTGTAATGACATGTGCAAAGAGCTGGAGATGGAAAACCAAAAGGGAAGAACACACTCAGCATTTCTCAAGCTGAAAGAACTGAAGAAAAAATTCAAGCCTCGAGTTGTAATAGTGAAGGATTCTATGGGGAAAATATTAAACGACGCAGGAAGCATCTAAAGAAGAGGGAAGGAGCACACAGAGTCATTATACCAAAAAGAGTTAGTCGATGTTCCACCATTTCAAGAGGTGGCATATGATCAGGAACCGATGGTACTGAAGGAAGAAGTCCAAGCTGCTCTGAAGGCATTGGCAAAAAACAAGGCTCCAGGAATTGATGGAATATCAACTGAGATGTTTCAACAAACAGATGCAGCACTGGAGGTGCTCATTCGTCTATGCCAAGAAATATGGAAGACAGCTTCCTGGCCAACTGACTGGAAGAGATCCATATTTATGCCTATTCCCAAGAAAGGTGATCCAACTGAATGTGGAAATTATAGAACAATACCATTCATATCATACACAAGCAAAATTTTGCTGAAGATCCTTCAAAAATGACAGGGAACTCCCAGAAATTCAGCCCAGTTTCAGAAGAGGATGTGGAACCAGGGATATCATTGCTGATGTCAGATGGATCCTGGCTGAAAGCAGAGAATACCAGAAGGATGTTTACCTGTGTTTTATTGACTATGCAAAGGCATTCGACTGTGTGGATCATAACAAATTATGGAAAACATTGCAAAGAATGGGAATTCCAGAACCCTTAATTGTGCTCATGAAGAACCTATACATAGATCAAGAGGCAGTTGTTTGGACAGAACGAAGGGATACTGATTGGTTTAAAGTCAGGAAAGGTGTGTGTCAGGGTTATATTCTTTCACCATACATATTCAGTCTGTATGCTAAGTAAATAATACGAGAAGCTGGACTCTATGAAGAAGAATGGGGCATCAGGTTTGGAGGAAGACTCATTAACAGCTTGCGTTATGCAGATGAGACAACCTTGCTTGCTGGAAGTGTAGGGGACTTGAAGCACTTACTAATGAAAATCAAAGACCACAGCCTTCAGTATGGATTGCATCTCAACGTCAAGAAAAGAACAATTCTCACAACTGGACCAATGAGCAACATCATGATAAATGGAGAAAAGATTGAAGTTGCCAAGGATTTCATTTTACTTGGATCCACAATCAACAGCCATGGAAGCGGCAGTCAGGAAACCACAAAACACATTGCATTGGGTAAATCTGCTCCAAAGGACCTCTTTAAAGTGTTGAAGAGCAAAGATGTCACCTTGAAGACTAAGGTGCGCCTGACCCAAGCCATGGTAGTTCCAATCGCATCATATGCATGTGAAAGCTGGACAATGAATAAGGAAGACCGAACAAGAATTGAGGCTTTTAATTGTGTTGGCAAAGGATATTGAATATACCATGGACAGCCAAAAGAATGAACAAATCTGTCTTAGAAGAAGTACAACCAGAACGCTCCTTAGAAGCAAGGATGGCGAGACTACGTCTTACATACTTTGAACATGTTGTCAGGAGGGACCAGTCCCTGGCAAAGGACATCATGCTTGCCAGAGTACAGTGTCAGCGGAAAAGAGGAAGTCCCTCAATGAGGTGGATTGACACAGTGGTTGCACCAATGAGCTCAAGCATAACAATGATTGTAAAGATGGCTCAGGACTGGGCAGTGTTTCGTTCTGTTGTGCATAGGGTCACTTTGAGTCAGATCCAACTCGACAGCACCTAACAACAACAACAGCATTATATAGCTACAGTAATAAAACAGCCTGAGACTGGTTTAAGGATAGATACATGGATCAATGGAATAGAATTGAGATCCAAGAAAGAAATCCATCTATCACTTGGCTGCTAACCAAAAGGTTGGCAGTTGGAATCCCCCAGCCACTCCTTGGAGGCATTTTTACTCTGTCCTATAGGGTCTCTCTGTAAGTTGGAATCGACTTGATGGCAATGGGTTTGATTTTTTTGGTTTGATGGTCAGTTGTTTTTCATCAAGGTTGCTAAGTCCTTTCAATGGGGAAGGAACAGTGTCTTCAACAAATGACGCTAGGAAAATTGAATCTCCACATGCAGAAAATTGGAGCAAGAGCCATATCTCACACCATACACAAAAACTAATTCAAAATGGATCAAGTACCTAAATGGTAAATCTAAAACCACAAAGTTCTTGGAAGAAACACACTCCCTCCTTGCTTATCAGCATTGTTAGGTTGTAAAGAACAGGTCATTATGTCAAAATCAGCATTATGTGAAAATGAGGGATTACCACATCAGATTACTAAATGGAGAATGACTGCATCATTACATAACTGCCAAATTACAGCATTGCATAACTGTAAAATTACAGCATTACATAACTACCAAATCACTGAGAATCATGGCCTAGCCAAGGTAACACATAACCTTAACCATCACAGCTAACATTACCCTTGCCTTGCACCTCAGTGTTTGTTACTGCCAGATATACTTAGTTAATGTGCAAAACAGACGGATAGTAGATTTTTTACTATTGACATAGATGTGAAATGTCAAATAATGAGATAGTCGATAAGTAAGAAGTGGGTGTATAGGGACAAAGCTATGGGGACTAGTTTTTTTAAATGATACATTATCAGTACAACAAAAATGCGTGAGCAGCACAAGACAAAATGTATAACTGGGACCTAATAATAAATGCTTATGTTCACCAAAATATTTTATCAAAAGAATAAAAAGGCAACCTACAGCTACAGACTGGGAAAAAATCCTAGAGAATGATATATTCAGTAAGGGTCTAATATCCAAAATATACAACTTAACAACAAAAATACAAATAACCCAGTCAAAAAATGGGCAAAAGACATGAGCAGACACTTCACCAAAGAAGATATTGAAGTGGCCAACAGACTCATGAAAAGGTGCTCATTGTCATGAGCCATTAAAAAAAAGCAAAACCAAACCCACTGCCATCAAATCAGTTCAGACTCATAGCAACCCTACAGGACAGATTAGAACTGCCCCATAGGATTTCCAAGGCTGTAAATCTTTACAGAAGTTGACTGCCACATCATTGTCCTGCAGAGTGGCTGGTGGGTTTGGTTAACAGCTGGGTGTTTTAACCACTGTGCCACCAGGGGTCCTTATTAGAGACATGCAAATCAAAAGTACAGTGAGATACCGCCTCACCCCTACTAGAATGATAATGACCAAAAAACAACGAAACTAAAAACCAAAAAGTAACAAATGTTGGCGAAGATGAAGGAAGATCAGAATCCTTTTCCATTGTTAGTGGGAATGTAAAATGGTATGACCATTGTAGAAAACAGTATGGCCATTCATCAAAAAATTAAAATAGAACTCCCATAAACCAAAAAATTCCTGTTGCCATCAACTTGATTCTGACTCATAGTGGCCCTATAGGACAGAATAGAACTGTCCCATAGAGTTTTCAAGGAGCGGCTGATGAATTCAAACTTCTCACATTTTGGTTAGCAACCGAGCACTTAACCGCTGCGCCATCAGGGCTCCAAACTACCCTATGACCAAGGAATTCCACTTCTAGGCATATACACAGAGGCCTAACTATTTTTCCTTATGCCTACTGAAAAAATATGATATTCATTAATCTGGACTTTAATTTCATTACTGTATATCCATTCATCTTTTGATAGGCTATTTCCACCCTTTTGCTATTGTGAATAGTGTTGCAATGAACATACGTCTATATATGCCTGTTCATGTTACTTTTAGGTCCCTAGAGTATATACAGAAACTCTGGTGGCATAGTGGTTAAGTGCTATGGCTGCTAACCAAGAGGTCAGCAGTTGGAATCCACCAGGAGCTCCTTGGAAACTCTATGGGGCAGTTCTACTCCGTCCTATAGGGTCACTGTGAATCGACTTCATGGCAATGGGTAGTTAATATACAGGGCTAACAACAGAAACTGCAGAAAGTAGTACTTAGGGCAATTAGTGTTAAATTGCTTGAATGATCTCTCACAGCTGGCAATGGAAAATGTGATGGCCAATAGAAACTGATAATTGGTACCCCACCTCAAGTGCCCGTCTGTGATACAGTTGGCCTCTATTCCCTTTGAGCAGCAAAGGAAGAAGACCCAGGAATCACAGGAGTTAGACTGCAGATCTTACTACCTACATCAACTACTGCCTTCTTTGTCAGGAGACCAGAAGAACTGGATGTGCCAGCCTACCGTTACTGAACACTTTGATCAAGGTCTCAGTAGATGAATCCTGATCAAAAGGGGGGAAAAGTGGAACAGAATTTCAAATTATTATGCAATCCATACTTACTGGACCCACTGAAACTGGAGGAACCCCTAATTCTATTGCCCTGAGAATATCTTTAAGTCTTGAACTAAAACTAGCCGCTGAAATCATCATTACTCTAAACAACGGTTTAGCTAAATTAGTAAAGAGTGTTTGCTTTGAGCATTGTGCTCCTTTTAAGAATTATTTATATGTGATCAAATTGACAACAGTAACTCTAAAGCATAGATGGAAATTTGTCTGTGTCTGTGTGTATTGTGCATCATTGAATTGATTGCTACTCATAACTACCTATAGGACAGATCACAGCTACCCCCACGGGGTTTCCTAGGCTGTAACCTGTACTGGAGCAGATGGCCAGGTCTTTTCTCCAGCAGAGCTTCTGGTAGGTTTGAACCACTGACCTTTCAGTTGGCAGTGGAGCACTTAATCATTGCACCACCAGGGCTTCTTAATAAAAAATTTGTTGTTGTTGTTGTTAGGTACCATCGAGTTGGTCCCGACTTGTAGTAACCCTGTGTACAACAGAACGAAACACTGCTCCATCCTGTGTCATCCTCACAATTATTTTTATGCTTGAGCCCATTGTCGCAGCCACTCTGTCAGTCCATCTCATTGAGGGTGTTCCTCTTTTGCTCTGACCCTCTACTTTACCAAGCATGATGTCCTGCTTCAGGGACTGGTCCCTCCTGATAAGATGTCCAAAGTACGTGAGATGAAGTCTAGCCATTCTTCCTTCCAAGGAGCATTCTGGCTGTACTTCTTCCAAGACAGACTTGTTCCTTCTTCTGGCAGTTCATAGCCTATTCAATATTCTTAGCTGACATCATAATTCAAAGGCATCAATTCTTCTTCAGTCTTCCTTATTCATTGTCCAGCTTTCACATGCATATGAGGCAATTGAAAATATCATGGTCAGATGCACCTTGGTCCTCAAAGTGACATCTAAGAAGTTTATCCATTGCCATCGACTCAATTCTGACTCATAGCGACCCTATTGGACAGAGCAGAACTACCCCATAGGGTGCCCAAGGAGCACCTGGTGTATTTGAACTGCCAACCTTTTGGTTAGCAGCTGAACTCTTAAGCACTACGCCACAAGGGTTTCCTCTAAGAAGTTTAAACGCGTTGCCATTGAGTCGATTCTGACTCATAGTGACCCTATAGGACAGAGTAGAACTGCCCCATAGAGTTTCCAAGGAGTGCCTGGTGGATTTTAACTGCCAACCTTTTGGTTAGCAGCCATACCACTTAACCACTACACCACCAGGGTTTCCCTAAGAAGTTTAAGGGGTAGTAAAGTCAAAGGTGGTGAAACAGTATGAGTAGAGACAGCAAGAGTGGTGACACAACATGAAGAATGTAACCAATGTCATTGAAGTGTACATGTAAAAAAAATGGATGTGTTCTGCTGTATATACCCTCACCAAAAAAAAAAAAATCACCAATTTCATTGATAGTGTTGAGACCGTATTCAGATCAACAAGTGTCTGCTTCAGTGTCTGCCAGGCTATATGAGTTTTGAGTATATGTGTTTTCATTTTTAATTTATGCAAATTTTATTGTTATAAATTACACTTTATTTCTTTGTTTTTAAAGATCTATTCATGTTGTCATGTGTACATCTAAATCATTTCTTCTAGTTGTTGTTGCACAATACCCCATGATACGCATCTCCAGCCTGTTATGTCAGACATCCATGTTGCTTCCTACTCCCTGCTGCCATAAACAGCACTGCAGTAAACACCCTCATACATGCTCCTTTAAGGATCTGAATTCAAATGTCTTAGGGTTATATACACAAAACAAAATTTCTAGGTCTAGGTATATTTAAACTAATTATTGAAAGATTGTTCTTCAGTATGGCTCCAACAATCTATAGTCCCATTAGCAAAACACGAGGGTTTTTATTTTCACATATTGCAGCTAACACTTGCCATTATTTAGTTTTCTAATTTCTGCAAGTCTGATTGGCATAAAGTATTTTCTCTGATAAGCATCATTCTCTATGGTTGTTGACCTTTCTCTGTGTTTTCTCTTATATAAATTACCTGTTCATATACTTGACCATTTTTCGTTAGAATTGATTGCATTTTTATTTTGATTTTGAGAAGGTTCTTGCGTATTCTGCATAATCAGTCATTTGGGTGTTTTGTTGTTGTTGTTTTGTTTTCTCTTATACTTTCTACCATTATATGTATATTTCTTTCCTTTCCTTTTGGTGTTCACTCTCTTACTGTTTTTCCAACTTCTTGAATTGAATGTTCAGATTTTTTATTTTTTCTCCCTTCTTTTTCCCTGTTAAATTTATTTGAAGTTATAAACTTCCAAGTATTGTTTTAATCATGTAACACAAATTTTATAATCTAATGCTTTTATTATCATTCAGTTCTAAATAGCTCTCTGTTTCCATTATGATTTCCTTTATAACCTATGTGATTTAACAAGGTACTATTTAATTCCCAAGCATGTGGTTGTAGAACATAGTATGTATGGTTCTTTTATCCATTGGAATTTATTGAGGATTTCCTTGTGATCAAATAAATGGTCTGTTTTTATAAATATCTGAGAGTGCTCTAAAATAACGTGCATTATCTATTGTTGAGTTAGAAAAATATGAATGTGTAATAAATGCCTCAGCCTTATCCATAGCCATACTGTTGTTTAAGTTCTCAAATCCACATTGCTTATATTGTCCAGATCCTCAGATCCTCATCTTTCTTTTAAAGTTGTTTTACTCTGAAAAAGCAGAAGCTAAAGAAATTTCCTGTAATCATTCTCAGTTCCACTTCAAGATGTCCTCTATTCTAGGCTGTACACACATCTATCCACTTCCAGCACACACGCACGCACACACACACACACACAAACTCACACACCTGTGAAAGACAGGCTTCCCAAGGCAGTCTAACCATGGGATTCATGTGAGGTTTTCTTTTTATTAATTTCTGAAGTCTATTTTTTTGTTTGTTTTGTTCTTGCTTGTATAATTTCTTCTGGGTTGATATTGGGGAAGAGAGCCAGTAGATAATCTTCTTCTTAGAAAAAACAGAAGCCCTCCCTAAAATATATATCTCAATATTATAATAATTTATGAACAAGAATAAAAGGTGTTTTTATTCTTACTTATAAAAAAAATCAATTAACAAGTAAAACTTTTGATAGGATCTCCATAAGATGGTTTGGTAAAAGAACCTGGAAACCTGACTATAATACCTTTCACTGTGAACAGATTTCAGTTTAACAGAAGTGCATCTTAAACCCTTTCCAAATGGGTTTAGTTGAGACATAAAAGACCTTGCTTTAAGGCAGACTCATCATTGTAATTTGTTCTCAATATGCTGTTTTCTCTGACTAAAAAGGTAGATGAATTGATTTTTTCATGGAGACACCACTAATCATCAGGTGGAACGGTACTCATGGACAATACTATATTTTTTGCTCTGATGTGCTGCGTTTTAGAAGATCAAAAAGAGTATCCTCCAAACTTACCTTTTAAAAGCATTCTAGATATTCATAGAATATTATTCAGTAAAACACAAAACAAAAAGGAACACATTTTATGGGAAAATTCATTGTTCTGATTGTGTTCATGCTTTCAAGTCAGAATTATGTCAAATGTTTTTGAGTTGATAAACTCATAGAGTCCAAGAAGAGAATGATTCATGTATGTATTTTTCCTAGTAGGCAGCCTTATGAGTGATTATATTGTGAAAGATTACTATTTTGAGTATGAACAAGAGCATAATACAAATAACTTCATCTACATAAAATTTCTGAATTATTTTCATGCTAGGATAATTGAGAGAAAAAAAAATTGAGAGAAGGCTTTGAAATTCCAAGCCCAGTGTCAAGTTGTTAGCCAGATGATTGTTGTGTTTCCCTGTAAGACACCACCATCACCACCATCCTTCAATATGTAATGAAAGTTGATTCAGTTGATGTGTAAGAAGAATTGATTCAGCTTCAATCTGTAACATCGGAGTTATAAATGGTTCATAGATTCTGGATATTATACCTAATGTTCAGACCTGAATGGACCTATATCTATTTGTAAAGTACATTTGGTAAAGATTACTTTTCTGAGAAACATTTCTCACAGACACCTGCTATGGTACCTAAAATACTTATCCCACCAATGACTCTTTCATCCATTTACCTGGGTGATGGTAGATGTTAAAATATAAGTCTTATTTGAAAAGGAAAAGTTATTAATACATTGACTTAAGTTACTTAGAAGTTCTGATAATTACAGTGTCCTGATGTAGTTCTGAAAGTAGAGGGAATGGTTGAGAACAGGACAAACTCCCATACCTGTGGGATATAGCATGAAGGTACTGGGTATCTAGAAAACTAAAGCTGTCAGAGTTCAAGGGAAAGAGGCTTGAGGACAATATAGGCCAAAATTTCTTTTATTCCACTCACAGTTATCCCAACAGAGACATGTGGAAACCAATCATGATGTCTGAAGAAAAATCAAGACCCTGTGCCATCTATAAACTGAAATATGTTGTAATTAATTAATATCATTTATTAACACCACCATTTCCAAAAAGTGCTAATATTCAGATCATTATAGATAAAAATCAAACCATTCATGCCCTTAAGAATAATAATATATTCCACGGGATGGAAGAAAAAACCAATTTTTATAGTAATTATTTTTCTGGAAAGCAACATTTTGAAATGAATTCAAATACAGAGTAGAGAGAGAATAAAGTGGCCAGGAATATTTCTGTGTTCATGAGTCATAGAGAGTAGGTTGAGGAGACTTAACTGTGTGCTTAGGGGAGAAAGTTAGGAGATCGTGTTAAGAAGAGAGACCCTTTTTGCAGATCCTTTGCCATTTACAGTAAGGTTCGAAGATTTGGAAGTATTTGGATTAAAAGAGATGCTAGGATGCTAAGAATTCTCTAAGGAGAGATAGAGGTTGGTGAGGAAGTTGGGTTAATGTTTGAAGACTTCTGGTTTATATGACATATCTTTAAATGTAACTTGAAGGTCTTGATAGGCATTTCCTTCACTTGCATTATGAAGAAGGGTGGAACCATTTCTGTTAGATTCATTCTTCTTAGCTTGCGTAGCAAAACTTGTGCTGGTAAACTCAGGCAAATGGGAATAAAACTTGTTTATGGGAAATTGGATTGAAGAAGGAGCATAGAGAAACTGTTACTTTTGTAGGTGTCTACCCTCTGCTATTCTCTTAGCCATTTATTTTAAATGACTTTGAGTATAATTTATTGCCCGTGTATTTAGAGACTGAACATGCGTTCACTAGGAAAAAATTAAAGAAAATAATCATAAATAATTTTAAGTTGCCAAAGATATCAAATTCTCAATTTCATATACAGCTAAACAACAAAAATACATTTGGAGAAACTATACAATTCATGTTTTCAGAACAAATAAAGGAAACAAAAATATGACCTGGGAAAGATAGAAAAAGACAGTGTTGTATAATAATGGAAATATTCAAATTGTTGTAGAATATCATTCCATGGGGTCTTTTTCTAAATCTGTTTGTGTACATATAACCAAAAAACCATTGCCCTCTAGATTCCAACTCATAGCAACCCTATAGGACAGAGTAGAACTGCCCCATAGGGTTTCCAAGGCTGTAAATCTTTATGGAA
The DNA here is from genome assembly GCF_030014295.1 of Loxodonta africana. NCBI lineage: Eukaryota > Metazoa > Chordata > Mammalia > Proboscidea > Elephantidae > Loxodonta > Loxodonta africana. The sequence continues at coordinate 97,783,650 of NC_087369.1, forward strand.
GAAAACTGCCACAGCTTTCTCCCATGGAGCACAGCTGGTGGGTTCAAACCGCCAACCTTTCAGTTAGCAGCTGAGTGCTTAATCACTGTGCTACCAGGGCTCCTTTTTGCATATATGATGTGGGTAAAATTAGTAAGAATAAAATAATGGCATTATATGTGTATTTTCTGTAGTTTCCATTTACATGACCATGCACCTGGTTAGATAAGGTGAATAAATGATGTAAACAATCATTCTGGCATGAATCTGTTATTTGTTTTTACTGTGTTACTTTTTATCTTTCAGTTTATTGCAAAAACCCCAAAATCCTATTTTGCCAAAGCATTCTTTTAAAAAAATATTTCTCCCACCTCACTGAAAAATGGATGTCTTTCCTCTCTTTATAACTCCTCCGCTCCCCCATTAAATATTAATTCTGGTAGGAAACGGCATCTTGGTGTTTGTAATGACATGTCAGAAAAATAACTTTGTAGGTTATATTGGCCGTCTAATCTTAATGTGAGATTGTCTCTACAGCCCTTAAATTACATATTGCTTGTGTAAAGTGTGCTTCAAAATAGTTTCTCAAGAACAAATGCCAAAGAGATTTATTTACAACAAAACTTTTTCTCAACAAATTTTTGAGAAAAACTGGCTTTTAAAGTGCATGCAGCGATAGCTGGATCAGAATGATGCTTTGCCAAAAAAAAAAAAAACACTATGTTTAATAATACACTTTAGTATCTGAAATATGCTAAAAATCTTGAGTCAAGAGTGCCTACTTGAACCCTAGGTCGTACTTGAAATGATAAAATGATGTTTAAAGGGAGAAGAGCAAGAAAAAGGTTAGAATGACCCTGTGCTTTGTAATGGGTTTACAAAATGTGAATTACCTTCTTTGCAGTTAAGAGGGCATAGCATTTCTTTACTGTGATTTGATTTTGGTTAGAATTACATTGTACGTTTTCGAAGAAGTTTTATTTTTCTAAGTGCTTTTCTTTTGCGTGTTTTCTTGGTTTTGTTAGTAAAATGAAGAAGGTTGATTCTGTGTTTTAACAGAGAAGATAATGTCCAGGAATAAATGATTGATAGTGGAAATACGTGAGTTATTTTATTGAGGAAGGTGGACTGGATTTCCCAGATCTTTTATTAAGAAAGTTTTTTCAGTTATGCTTCTTGTATGAGGAATTTTAATACTTTATTATGTGTACAGAGTATGAAATGTGAAGTTACAGTTATGTTGATGCATTACCTTAAATAAGAATGGATTTTTAGTAGTGATGCAGAAGACGTTACAAAAATTGGCCTTTGATTTTCAGGACAAACTAGTTTTAGAATGCACTTTTTTTGTCTTCCTGTGAATTTGTGTTTTCCTATGTCGTGTTGTATGTGTGTATGTGTGTGTGTGTATGTGTACAGGCCAGAACACGCTTTAGTTATTTATAATATGTACCACGTCACATCTTTATCTTTCCTTTTTTAAAGTTTTAGTAGTTATTTTTCTGTAGATTGAATTACAACAGTAATACACATCTGTTGTGAGAAAATTCAAACATCGCAGAAGTGTAAAAAATGCAAGTCACCCCACCCTTCTCTATTCTCTGAACAAAATCCCACTCCCCAGAAGTAACTGTTCTTAATTGTTTGATGTTCATGCTTCTGGCATGGTTTTCTATACTGATTAAAAATAAAACGTATAGACACACACACATAAAATGTCATATGTGGTTTTTCAAAGCCAAGATGTGATCATACTATATCGTTTGTTTTGGAAATTGCTTCTTAAAGATTTTAACATATAGAATCCACTTTTCTTAATTTTAGTTTTTATTTTAAAATAGATTTATAAATAATAAAACAATGAATGTCCATGAGCCTTATGTATTCCTGCCCTGTTTCATCCCACATGCCTCCCCCTCCCTGAATATTTTTTAGTCATTTTTAAAAATAATTTTGTTACATAAGTATGTATACATAATCAATATATTATTTACTTTTGGTTGTGTTGTAGCTATAAAAATGTTATCGAACTGTTTGTAGCCTTCTGATACTTGTTTTATTCATTCAGTATTGTTTCTAATATCTATTCATTTTGTTTTATGTAGAAGTTCCCTCACTTTCACTGTTGTATAATATTTCATGTGTGACTGTGCTATAGTTATTTTTATACATTCGTTCATTAATGGGCATTCAGGTGACTTCTGGGTTTTCTTTCCATTTTTTTTTCTTAATTAAACAATGCTGCTATGAACATTTTACTATACATCTCCTGATGTACTACACAAGAATTTCTTAAGGATAAATACCTAGGAGTAAAATTGCTGGACTGTAGGGTATCCAAATGTTCAACTTTACAAAATGACAGTAAATTATTTCCCAAATTAGCTGTACCAATTTGTACTCCCCCACCAGGAATATAAGGGTTCCTGTTAATCTACCCTCTGCAATACTCTGTGTTGTCTGACATCTCAATTTTTTGCCAATCTAATGGTGTAACATGGTATATTATTGTGCACATAGTTTGCATTTCTCTGATTATTGAGTTCACCACTTTTTAATAAGTGTCTTGGCTATACACGTTTTATCTTCTGTGAAATATCTGTACAAGTCTTTTGCCCATTTTCTTCTGTTGGGTGGTCTTTTTCTTCTTATTAGTTTGTTTTCCTTTGTATAATCTAGATACTAATCCTTTAAGATTATGTGTTTTGAAAATTTCTCCTCCCAGTTTATAGACTGTCTTTTCTCTTTCTTCACGGTGTTTTGTTAACATAGTAGAATTTATCAATCTTTTTCTTGATAGCTAGTGTTTTTTGTATATCGTTTAAGAGATTCCTCCTTATCCCAAGGTCAGAAAGATGCTCTCCAGTATTTTCTTCTAAAAGTCTTGAAATTTTTCATCTTGCACTTATTAATCCATCTGTGTGGTGTTTTTTTTTTTTTTTTTTGCATAATATAGGGTAGTGTCTTGGTTACCTAGTACTGCTGTAACAAAAATTACCACAAGTGGGTGGCTTTAAAGAACAGAAATTTGCGTTCTCACAGTTCAAGAGGCTAGAAGTCCTAATCCAGGATGTGACTCCAGAGGAGGTCCTTCATTGTTGGTAGACCCAGAAGTTCCTTGGAGTTCCTCAGTGTTCCTTGTGTCTGTCTTCCCCCGTGTGTGTCTCTGTTCCTATTTTGCTTTTCATAACTCAGAAGCGATTATGTTTAGGACCCATCCCACCCTGGTAGCGCATCATTAACAGAACAAAAGAAAGACCTTATTTCCAAACAGAGTCACATTTACAAGTACAGGGTTTAGGACTTCAACACATATTTTGGAGGGACACAATTCAATCCATAATAGAGAGAGATCTAATTTTATTTTTCACCACATGAATAACTAGCTCTTCCAGCTCCACTTATTGAACAGCTACTGTCTATCAACTCTTCCACAACTCCACCTCTTTCATATAGCCAAAGTTCCATAGATGCATAGATCAATTATGGGGTGTTCTATTTTTGTTCCATTGGTTAATTTGTCTATCCCTGTGCCAATACCACACTCTCTTGATTACTATAGCTTTCCAGTAAGTCTTCATATTTGATAGGACATCTCTACTTACATGCTCTAATGTGGCATTTCTCACACTTGCTCATAAGTATCACCTGTAGAATTTATAACATACATGTAGATTTCTGGTCCCTACCCTAGACGTACTAAGTAACAATAATAAATGGTTATCTTGTGCTTTTTATATATTAGCCACTATTTTACATATATTACCAAAAACCAAACCAAACCATTGCCATCGAGTCAGTTCTTACTCGTAGTGACCCTATTATGTATGTACAATTTACACATACATTTGCATATATGTAAATACAGATTATGTAAATTTGTGTACACATTTTCTTATGTGTACTAGGCTCTGGGCGGTGCAAGCAGTTACCGATCAGCTGCTAACCTGAAGGATGGCGGTTCAAAGCCACCCAGCAGCTTTCAGTAGAAAAGCTTGGTGAACTGCTTCCATAAAGATTACAGTTAAGAAAACCCCACAGAGTAGCTCTACTCTGTAACACATGGAGTTGCCATGAGTATGAATCGACTCCACATCAATGAGTTTGGTTTTTGGTTTTACCAGACCCTGTTTTATGTATATTAACCCCTTTAATCCACTTAAGAATCCTATGAAGTAAGGTACTATTATTATCCCCATTTTATACATGAGGGAATGGAGGCACAGATAGTTTAATTAATTCGCCAATAGTTAAACAGCTATTAAGTGGTAGCACTAAGTTGTGAACCCAAAGAGCCTACCTTCAAAATCAGTGCTTTCAACCATAATGATACACTACGTTTCCAGAATCTTCAGGTGAGTGATCCTGCAAATCTATATATTTTTTAATAATTTTTATTGTGCTTTAAGTGAAAGTTTACAAAAGAAGTCAGTCTCTCACACAAAAACCCATATACACCTTCCTAACCCAATTTTTTTTTAACCCAACCCAGTGCCATCGAGTTAAATACACCTTGCTACACACTCCCAATTACTCTCCCCCTAATGAGACAGCCCGCTCTCTCCTTCCACTCTCTCTTTTCATGTCAATTTTGCCAGCTTCTAAGCCCCTCCACCCTCTCATCTCCCCTCCAGGCAGGAGATGCCAACATAGTCCCAAGTGTCCACCTGATCCAAGGAGCTCACTCCTCACCAGCATCCCTTTCCAACCCATTGTCCAGTCCAATCCATGTCTGAAGAGTTGGCCTCGGGAATGGTTCCTATCCTGGGCCAACAGAAGGTCTGGGGACCATGACCACCAGGGTCCCTCTAGTCTCAGTCAGACCATTAAGTCTGGTCTTATGAGCATTTGGGGTCTGCATCCCACTGCTCTCCTGCTCCCTCAGGGGTTCTTTGTTGTGTTCCCTGTCAGGGCAGTCATCAGTTGTAGCCGGGCACCATCTAGTTCTTCTGGTCTCAGGATGATGTAGTCTCTGGTTCATGTGGCCCTTTTGTCTCTTGGGCTCATAACTGCCTTGTGTCCTTGGTGTTCTTCATTCTCCTTTGATCCAGGTGGGTTGAGACTAATTCATGCATCTTAGATGGCTGCTGGCTAGCGTTTAGGACCCCAGACGACACTCTTCAAAGTGGGATGCAGAATGTTTTGTTAATAGATTTTATTATGCCAGTTGACTTAGATGTCCCCTGAAACCATGGTCCCCAGATCCCTGCCCCTGCTACCCTGGCCTTTGAAGCATTCAGTTTATTCAGGAAACTTCTTTGCTTTTGGTTTAGTCCAATTGTGCTGACCTCCCTTGTATTGTGTGCTGTCTTTCCCTTCACCTAAAGTAGTTCTTATGCACTATCTAATTAGTGAATGTCCCTCTCCCACCCTCCCTCCCTCCCCCCTCTCATAACCACAAAAGAATGTTTTCTTCTCAGTTTAAACTATTTCTCAAGTTCTTATAATAGTGGCCTTATACAATATTTGTCCAAGAGTAGGAAACGACTCGATTGTTTTTTTGTTTGTTTGTTTTTAGTTTCACGCACCATAATGCCTTCCAGGTTCCTCCATGTTATGAAATGTTTCGCAGATTCCTCACTGTTCTTTATCAATGCGTAGTAATCCATTGTGTGAATATACCATAATTTATTTATCCATTCATCTGTTGATGGGCACCTTGGTTGCTTCCATCTTTTTGCTATTGTAAAAAGTGCTGCAGTGAACATGGGTGTGCATATATCTGTTTCTGTAAAGGTTCTTCTTCCTCTAGGATATATTTCAAGGAGTGGGATTGCTGAATCCTATGGTAGTTCTATTTCTAGCTTTTTGAGGAAGCGCCAAATCAATTTCCAAAGTGGTTGTATCATTTTACATTCCCACCAGCAGTGTGTAAGTGTTCCAGTCTCTCCACAGCCTCCCCAACATTTATTATTTTGTGTGTTTTAGATTAATGCCAGCCTTGTTGGAGTGAGATGAAATCTCATTGTAGTTTTGATCTGCATTTCTCTAATGGCCAATGATAGTGAACATTTTCTTATATATCTGTTAGCTACCTGAATGTCTTCTTTAGTGAAGTGTCTATTCATATCTTTTACCCATTTTTTAATTGGGTTATTTGTTTTTTTGCAGTATCATGTAGATTTTAGAGATCATGTGCTGATCAGAAATGTCATAGCTAAAAACTTTTTCCCAGTCTGTAGGTAATCTTCTTACTCTTTTGGTGAAGTCTTTGGATGAGCAATAGGTGTTTGATTTTTAGGAGCTCCCAGTTATCTAGTTTTTCTTCTACATTATTTATAATGTTTTCTATACTGTTTATGCCATGTATTAGGGCTCCTAACGTTGTCCCTCTTTTTCTTCCATGATCTTTATCGTTTTATATTTTATATTTAGGTCTTTGATCCATTTTGAGTTAGCTTTTGTGCATGGAGTGAGGTATGGGTCTTGTTCCATTTTTTTGCAGATGGATATCCAGTTATGCCAGCACCATTTGTTAAAAAGACTGTATTTTCCCCATTTATCTGCTTTGGGGCCTTTGTCAAATATCAACTGCTCATACGTGGATGGATTTATGTCTAGATTCTCAATTCTGTTCCATTGGTCTATGTGTCTGTTGTTGTACCAGCACCAGGCTGTTTTGACTACTAAGTAAGGCCTCCCACTTTGTTCTTATTTTTCAGTAATGCCTTATTCATCTGGGGCCTCTTTCCCTTTCATGTGAAGTTGGTGATTTGTTTCTCCATCTCATTAAAGAATGTCCTTGGCATTTTGATCAGAATTGCATTAAATGTATAGATCGCTTTTGATAGAATAGACATTTTTATAATGTTAAGCCTTCCTATCCACGAGCAAGGTATGTTCTTCCACTTATGTAAGTCTCTTTTGGTTTCTTGCAGAAGTGTACTGTAGTTTTCTTTGTATATGTCTTTTACATCTCTGGTAAGATTTATTCCTAAGTATTTTATCTTCTTGGGGGCTACTGTAAATGGTATTGATTTGGTGATTTCCTCTTCGATGTTCTTTTTGTTGGTGTAGAGGAATCCAACTGATTTATGTATGTTTATCTTGTATCCCGATACCCTGCCGAACTCTTCTATTAGTTTCAGTAGTTTTCTTGAGGATTCCTTAGGGTTTTCTGTGTATAAGATCATGTCATCTACAAATAGAAATACTTTTACTTCTTCCTTGCCAATCTGGATGCCCTTTATTTCTTTATCTAGCCTAATTGCTCTGGCCTGGACTTCCAGCACAACGTTGAATAAGAGTGGTGATAAAGGGCATCCTTGTCTGGTTCCTGATCTCAATGGGAATATTTTCAGGCTCTCTCCATTTAGGGTGATGTTGGCTGTTGGCTTTATATAAATGCCCTTTATTACGTTGAGGAGTTTTCCTTCTATTCCAACTTTGCTGAGAGTTTTTTCATGAATGAGTGTTGAACTTTGTCAAATGCCTTTTCTGCATCAATTGATAAAATCATGTGATTCTTGTCTTTTGTTTTATTTATGTGATGGATTACATTAATTGTTTTTCTAATGTTGAACCATCCCTGTATACGTGGTATGAATCCCACTTGGTCACGGTGAGTTATTTTTTTGATATGTTGTTGAATTATATTGGCTTGAATTTTGTTGAGGATTTTTGCATCTACATTCATGAGGGATATAGGTCTCTAATTTTCTTTTCTTGTGGCGTCTTTACCTGGTTTTGTTATCAGGGATATGCTGCTGGCTTCCTAGAATGAGTTTGGTAGTATTCCGTCCTTTTCTATGCTCTGAAATACCATTAGTAGTAGTGGTGTTAACTCTTCTCTGAAAGTTTGGTAGAATTCTGCAATGAAGCCGTCCGGACCAGGGCTTTTTTGTTGTTGTTGTTGGGAGTTTTTTGATTACCTTTTCAATCTCTTCTTTTGTTATGGGTCTATTTAGTTGTTCTACCTCTGTTTGTGTTAGCTTAGGTAGGCAGTGTGCTTCTGGGAATTCATCTATTTCTTCTAGGTTTTCATAGTAACCTGATCTGATTCTTTTAATTTCAGTTGGGTCTGTTGTAATATTGCCCATCTCATTTCTTATTTGGGTTATTTGCTTCCTCTATTGTTTTTCTCTTGCCAGTATGGCCAGTGGTTTATCAATTTTGTTGATTTTTTCAAAAAACCAGCTTTTGGTCTGGTTAATTCTTTCAATTGTTTTTGTTTTCTATCTCATTTAGTTCAGCTCTAATTTTTATTATTTGTTATCTTCTGGTGCCTGTGGATTTCTTTTGTTGCTCTCTCTCTCTATTTGTTCAAGTTGTAGGGATAGTTCTTTGATTTTGGCCCTTTCTTCTTTTTGGATGTGTGCATTTATTGATATAAATTGGCCTCTGAGCACCGCTTTTGCTGTTTCCCAAAGGTTCTGATAGGAAGTGTTTTCATTCTCATTGGATTCTCTGAATTTCTTTATTCCATCCTTAATGTCTTCTATAACCCAGTCTTTTTTGAGCAGTTTCCAAGTATTTGATTTCTTTTCCCTGCTTTTCCTGTTATTGATTTCCACTTTTATGGCCTTATGATCAGAAAAGATGCTTTGTAATATTTCAATGTTTTGGATTCTGCTAAGGCTTGCCTTATGACCTAATATGTGGTCTGTTCTAGAGAATGTTCCATGTGCACTAGAAAAGAAAGTATGGTTGGTTGCTGTTGGGTGGAGTGTTCTGTATATGTCTATGAGGTCAAGTTGGTTAATTGTGGCATTATATCTTCCGTGTCATTATTGAGCTTCTTTCTGGATGTCCTGTCCTTCACCAAAAGTGGTGTGTTGAAGTCTCCTACTATTATTGTGGCACTGTCTATCTTACTTTCCAATGCTGATAGAGTTTGTTTTATGTATCTTGCAACCCTGTCATTGGGTGCATAAATATTTAATATGGTTGTATCTTCTTGGTGTATTGTGCCTTTAATCATTATATAGTGTCCTTCCTTATCCTTTCTGATGGATTTAACTTTAAAGTCTATTTTGTCAGAAATTAATATTGCCACTCCTGCTCTTTTTTGAATGTTTTTTGCTTGATATATTTTTTTCCATCCTTTGAGTTTTAGTTTGTTTGTGTCTCTAAGTCTAAGGTGTGTCTCTTGTAGGCAGCATATAGACAGATCTTGTTTTTTAATCCATTCTGCCACTCTCTGTGTCTTTATTGGTGCATTTATTCCATTTACATTCAGGGTAATTATGGATAGGTATGAATTTAGTGCTATCATTTTGATGTCTTTTTTTGTGTGTTGACAGTTTCTTTTTCCTACTTAATTTTATGTGCTGAGTAGATTTTCTTTGTATATTGTCCTTTCCTCATATTTGTTGCTGTTGATTTTGTTTCTGTTGAGCCTAGATTTTTCCCTTGTATTTTATTTTGATAAGTAGGATACTTTGTCTCCTTTATGGTTACCTTATTATTTATCCCTATTTTTCTAAGTTTAAAACTAACTTTTATTTCTTTGTATCGCCATATCTTCCTCTCCATATGGAAGGTGTATGATTACACTTCTTAATCCGTCTTTATTATTTTAATTTTATCTTCTTTTATGTAATAACATCACCATCACCCTGTTTGGGGCTTTTTTGTTTTATTTTATTTTTTAATCTTGCTTTGTTTTTTTGGATTTCCCTATCTGGGTTGACTTCTGGTTGCTCTGCCCGGTGTTCTAGTCTTGGGTTGATACCTGATATTATTGATTTTCTAACCGAAGAACACCCTTTAGTATTTCTTGTAGTTTTGGTTTGGTTTTTACGTATTCTCTCAACTTGTGTTTATCTGGAAGTGTCTTAAGTTCACTTTCATATTTAAGAGACAGTTTTGATGGATATATGATTCTTGGCAGGCAGTTTTTTTGCTTCAGTTTTTAAATATGTCATGCCATGCCTTCTTGCCTGCATGGTTTCTGCCGAGTAGTCCGAGCTCATTCTTATTGGCTCTCCTTTGTAGGTGACTTTTCTTTTATCTCTCATTGCTCTTATAATTGTCTCTTTATCTTTGGTTTTGGGAAGTTTGATTATAATACATCATGGTGACTTTCTTTTAAGATCTACCTTATCTGGAGTTCGATGAGCATCTTGGATAGATATCTTCTCATCTTTCACAATATCAGGGAAGTTTTCTGCCAACAAATCTTCAACAATTTTTTCTGTATTTTCTGTTATCCCTCCCTGTTCTGGGACTCCAGTCACTCTTAGGTTATTTCTCTTGATAGATTCCCACATGATTCTTAAGGTTTCTTCATTTTTTTTAATTCTTTTATCTGCTTGTACTTCAAATATATTAGTGCCAAGTGATTTATCTTCGAGTTCAGAAATTCTAGCTTCTACTTGCTCGTTTCTGCTCCTCAGACTTTCTATTGAGTTATCTAATTCTGTAATTTTATTGTTAATCTGAATTGCAGTTTGCTGTCTATGGATTTTTCCAGTTTATTATACTTTTCATTACGTTCCTGAATAATCTTTTTAATTTCTTCAGTTGCTTTATCTGTGTGTTCCTTGGCTTGTTCTGTGCATTGCCTCATTTTCTTCCTGATGTCTTGAAGGGTTCTGTATATTAAACTTTTGTATTCTGCCTCTGGTAATTCCAGGAATGCACTTTCATCTAGAAGATCCCTGGATTCTTTGTTTTTAGAGCCTGTTGAGGTGATCATGGTCTATTTCTTTATGTGACTTGATATTGACTGTTGTCTCTGAGCCATCTATAAGTTATTGTATTAGTTTATGCTTGCTTACTTGCTTTGTTTTGTTTTGGTATACTCGTATGGGTTGCTTGAGTGAGCTAGCTTGATTATTTTCACCTTTTGGAGCTCTGGTGTCCTGTCCCCAGCTGGCTAGAGCTGTTATCAGGTATATCAGTCTAAGAGTCCATTCCGTTTTCTTGTATGAATTCAGCTGAGGTTTCCAGGTAGCTGATATCTAGTGTGTGGTACAGGCTCTGTCCTACAGCCTTAGAGGGGCAGGGTGATTGGCGTATATACCTGTATCTGATTGCAGCAGGGGGTCACACTCTGAACAAGCCAGTGGGCTGAGAACCGACTCCCAAGTGTCTCTGAGGAAAACACATCTCTGTTCCCTAGAGCGTGCTTGTGGGTGGATTCTGCAGAGGGACCATGGGCACCCAAAGTTTTTGGTTGTAAAGACTGGGAGGTAGTGGTTATCTTTCGACCCCTTTCGCGGGTGGCTGGGTGACCTGAGTGGAGCTACCACTCCTTAGGCCCCTGTTGTGGGTAGGTGAGGATCTTGTTTAATAGGCAAAGCAATGTCACACATCAAACACCCACCTCTCCACCACACAGTTGAAATGGTTGCAGTTTGCCAACAAGGGCCTATTCTCCCGTAATAGGCCCACACAGGTCCATGCAGAAGGGAAAGGTGCTCACGGTCGAGGGACGGTTTATGCCTGGACAGGAGCCACTTCTGTCCTGAACTCCCCCAGTTAATGGAGCTAGCAAATTATCTTTCCCCCCCAGTTGCAAATCTTTTCCTTCCCCAAGGCCAGGAGGATGGCTCTAGGTGCTCACCAGGGTCTATCTCAGGCCCAGGGATTCAGCCACTGAGGCCGGCTTGGGGGTTGGGGGGGCTCGGTCGAATATCCGTAAGTACTTAGCTTTTGCCGAGAGCGCCCTTCTCCTCAGGTTCCAGAGGTGTGAGTGGGCTGTGTGGCTGGCTGCTTCTCCCTGAGGAAACTGCGGCTGAACACTAGTACCAGCCTGCTGCCACTGCCGCCACTGCCGCTCTGGGAATGGTGCCTGAGTGCTCCCCGTGATTCAGGTCTGGTAACTCCTCTCCACTTCTGAACAGCCTCTTCCTCCCCCTACCCCTCAGTTTGTTGTCTAAGCTTGCCTTTGATGCTCAGGGATCCCATCTTGTCACAAGTATACTCGTTTCGCTTGTTTTTTTGGGTCTTTGTTGTAAAGAGGGCTGGACGGAAGCGTCTGTCTATTCCGCCATCTTGGCTCCGCCCCCGCAAATCTTTATTTTTAGCAAATGTTCCTTATGCTCTTTAAGTCAACAAAGTTTGAGAAACACAAGTAGGAAGAATATGTAAAATTTCTGGTATTGGCTTATTTTATTAATACGATAGATTTTTCTCACTTATAATTCTGGTTTTTGCAAAAGAGACAGCTGTTCCCTTGTTCACTACCAAATTTGAACTTCATGGCTTACAATCAGTAGTGTGAATATGGTTTCCAGACAGAATTTAGTCTGAGACTTAAAATAACAGGCACTTTGCATGTCTGAACCTAATACTGCTAAATAACATAATATTAAATTCCTCAAATATTGTTAACTGCAAAGATCATCCTTCAGCATAGAGACTGGATTCGTGTCCCAAGTGTTGTCAGCCATTCCACACCTCCCACTCACTATTCAGGTGCCATAGGGAAGATATTTAGTTCTTTGATGATTTTGAAAATTCACTTAAAAATTGATTTCACTACTGCTTAGAAGGAAGCACCATTTGGGCAATGGTGGTATTTAGAAAAGAGTTAACATAGCAGGACTGAAACTGCTATTCTTAGCCTGCTTGCAAGTTTGGGCCTTGGCTGTTATCTGGGAATTAGCTTTCTATATTTCCTAAACTATTTGTAAAACAATGTTGTTTATACTGAACACCCGATTTCCTTCTGGGAATCTGAAATTTCGATATGTGCTAGGTAAAGAGTGCCTACATGATCTGTCCCCCAGAAAAAAAAAAAACAGTTGCTGTCAAATTGATTCCAACTCATGGTGAGCCCATGTGTTGCAGAGTAGAACTGTGCTCCATAGGGGTTTTCAAGGGTGTGACCTTTTGGAAGCAAATCACCAAGCCTTTCTTCCAAGGTGCCTCTGGGTAGATTTGAAGTGACAATTTTTGCTTAGTAGTCTATCTCTTAATCATTTGTGTCACCCAGGCATTCCTTATACATGACCAAAAAAAGCCACGCCAGTTGCTGTTGAGTCGATTTTCACTCATAGCGACCCTACAGGACAGAGTAGAACTGCCCCATAGGGCTTCCAAAGAGCAGCTGGTGGATTCGAACTGCTGACTTTTTGGTTCACACCAAGTTCTTACTAGCCCCCAATAAAAAACCTAGGTGTTGACTCTGTAATAAGCTTCCCCAGGCAGAAACATGACACATTTTTCCGCACTTTCATTGCTAGGGGTAGAATGTGATCCGTGACCCCTCATAGCAGGGAGACAGCATAAGGAAGCCTGCCCAGGGATTTCTTCAGACTCCGCTTATGTCTTTTACTGTTATGATCCTACTGTGTGTATATAATTTACACAAACATTCGCACGTTACATGGCTAAAATAAATCTTAGCCATGAGTATATCTATATGCTGAGCCCCATGAGTCCTTTCAAGTCTCTGAACGTGGCGTCTTGGGGACCTCAAAAAAAGCTGCTGCTGCTTCTTAGATCAACATGATTTGTTACTTATTTTCCTGAGAGATATATCACAGAATGAGATGCCATACTTTCCCTGGTTATGCTAAGAAAGATAGGCAGAATATTGCTTTTGTCATTTTCAAATAAAACTTTTTTGAAAAATATAACAATGGTCCTCCATTTTATATTTAATTTTGGAAAAGAAATTTCTGGATTGGGTAGAAAGAAAATCAGATGATAACTCAATTCTTTACACCTGTAAGATTCTGAAATTCTACAATTTTTAATATAGTGAGTCAATATTAACTCCTCTGACGTTTGGTCCTGTTAGCCTTAGAGGAGGCCATATGATGTGTGTCATAGATAAAAAAAAATAAAGGACATAAACTTTGCCTTCATTCATTGATAACAAACCAGGAAGGTAGATTCTTTCTACACTGTAATTTCAAGTCATGTAGATAATCAGATCATTTTACACATCCAACTAAAGATTTCCAGAGCCAGAGAGACTCATGAGATATCATCCAATTGAGTGTCCCTGCCCAGTCCTTTCCACTAACTGGTTGATCTGCATTTTTATTTATCTGAGGTATAAATATAATAATTGCAATACCACTTTGCATTGGAACAGATTATTATAGTTTTAAAGACACTTTTTTATACACAATGACAGACATTATTGTATAATAGCCAAGGCACAATATTTGAAGTCCAACAGATACAGTACCAAAATTGTGCCTCTACCTCTTATCATATATGTAAATTGAGTACACAATTTAACCTCATAAAGCATTTATTCCTTAACCATGTAATTGGAACTAATAATACCTAACTCACAGAGTTATTATGAACTTAAATTAGAACACACACATACACAAACACACACATATACACACACTGTCTGATGTAAAGTAAACACTCAATATATAATAGTCTGTGAGATAGGGAGAACAGCTGTTGTCATTTGTATTTTACAGATGAGGAAATCAATGAAGAAAGATTCATTTATCTTCCTAAGATTATATAATAAATTGAACATACTACACTGCTTCCCCACCCGTCATCTGTCAGTTTGTCCTACAGTGGTGGCTTGCGTGTTGCTGTTATGGTGGAAGCTATGCCACTGGTATTTCAAATACCAAGGGTTACCCATGGTGAACAGGTTTCAGTGGAGCTTCCAGTATGAATCTAGGAAAATTGGAAGTCATCAAAATGAAATGCATAAAGATCAATATCCTAGGCATTAGCGAGCTGAAATGGACTGGAATAGGCCATTTTGAATCAGGCAATCATATACTCTAATATGCTGGGAATGACAAAATGAAGAGGAATGGCATAGCATTCTTCCTCGAAAAGATTTCAACATCAGTTCTGAAGTACAAAGATGTCAGTAATAGGATAATATCCATACACCTACAAGGAAGACCAGTTAATACAACTATTATTCAAATTTGTGCACCAACCACTAATGCCAACGATGAAGAAATTGAAGATTTTTAACAACTTCTGCACTCTCAACTTGATCAAATATGCAATCACAATGCACTGGTAATTACTGGTGATTGGCATATGAAAGTTGGAAGCAAAGAAGAAGGATCGGTAGTTTGAAAACGGCCTTGGCGATAGAAACTACACCAGATATAGCACAATAGAATTTTAAAGGACCAACAAATTCTCTATTGCAAATACCTTTTTTCAACAACATATGCAGCGTCTACGCACGTTGACCTCCCCAGATGAATACACAGGAATTAAGTCAACTACATTGGTGGAACAAGACAATGGAGAAGCTCAATATCATCAGTCAGAATAAGGCCAGGATAAGGCCAGGGGCCAAATGCGGAACAGAGCAACAATTGCTCATCTGCAAGTTTGAGTTGAAGACGAGCCAAATTATGACCTTGAGCATATACCACTTGAATTTAGAGACCATCTCAAGAATAGAATTGATGCATTAAACACTAATGACCAAAAACTAGATGAGTTGTGGGATGATATCAAGAACATCATATATGAAGAAAGCAAAGGGTCATTGAAAAGACTGAAAAAAAAATGGATGTCAGAGGAGACTCTGAGACTTGCTCTTGAACACAGAGTAGCTAAAGCAAATGGAAAAAAAGACAAAGTAAGAGAGCTGAACAGATTTCAAAGAGTAGCTCAAGAGAACAAAGTAAAATATTGTAATGGAATGTGCAAAGACCTGGCGTTAGAAAACCAAAAGGGAAGAACACACTCGGCATTTCTCAACATGAAAAAGCTGAAGAAAATATTCAAACCTCAAGTTGCAATATTGAAGAATTCTTCTAAATGACGCAGGAAGCATGAAAAGAAGATGGAAGGAATACACAGAGTCACTGCCCAAACAGAATTGGTCAACAGTCAACCATTTCAGAAGGTACCATATGATCAGAACCAATGGTATTGAAGGAAGAAGCCCAAGCTGGTACTGGTAAAAAACAAGACTCCAGGAATTGACGAAATACCAGCTGAGATGTTTCAACAAACAGATGTAATACTGGAAGCGCTTACTCATTTATATCAAGAAATTTGGAAGACAGTTACCTGGCCAACTGACTGAAAGAGATACATATTTGAGCCCATTCCAAAGAAAGGTGATGAAACAGAATGTGGAAAGTATCAAACAATATCATTAATATCATATGCAAGTAAAATTTTGCTGAAAATCATTCAGAAGCAGTGGCAGCAGTACATCAAAAGGGAACTGCTAGAAATTCAAGCTGGATTCACAAGAGAACATAGAAGGAGGGATATCATTGCTGATATCAGATGGATCTTGGCTGAAAGCAGAGAATACCAGAAAGATGTTTACCTGCATTTTATTGACTGTGCAAAGGTATTTGACTGTGTGATTCATAACAAACTATGGATAACGTTGCAATGAATGGGTAGTTTAGAACACGTAATTGTTCTCACCTAGGACCTGTGCATAGACCAATAGGCAGTTGTTGAAACAGAACAAGGGGATGCTGCATGGTTTCAAACCAGGAATGTCGTTCAAAAGGATTGTATCCTTTCACCATACATATTCCATCTGTATGCTGAGCAAATAATCTAAGAAGATGGACTATATGAAGAAGAACCCAGCATCAGGATTGGAGGAAGACTCACTAACAACCTGAGATATGTAGATGATACAACATTGCTTACTGAAAATGAAGAGAACTTAAAGCATTTACTGAAGATTAAAGACTACAGCCTACAGTATGGATTACACGATGACATAAATAAAACAAAAATCCTTACAACAGGACAAATAAGCAACATCATGCTGAAGAAAACATTGAAGTTGTCAAGGATTTCACTTTACTTGGGTCCACGATGGAAGCAGCAGTCAGAAATTAAATGATATGTTGCATTGGGCAATCTGTTGCAAAAGACCTCTTTAAAGTGTTGAAAAGCAAAGATGTCACTTTCAGAACTAAGGTGAGCTTGACCCAAGCCATGGTATTTTCAATTATCTCATATGCATGCGAAAGCTGGATAATGAACAAGTAATAACAAAGAAGAATTGATGTAGTTGAATTATGGTGTTGATGAAGAATATTGAATATACCACTGGCTGCCAGAAGAACGAATAAATCTGTCTTAGAACGAGTACACCCAGAATGCTCCTTAGAAGCAAGGATAGTAAGACTTCACCTCCCTTAATTTGGGCATGTTAAAAGGAGAGACCAGTCCCTGGAGAAGGACATGATGCTTGGTAAAGTGAAGGTTTAGCAAAAAAAGGGAAGATTGTCAATGAGATGGACTGACGTACTGGTTGCAGCAATGGAGTCACACATAGAAATGATTCTTAGGATGGCGCAGTTCTGTTGTACATAGGAAGGCTGTGAGCCTGAGTCAACTCAACAGAACCTAACAACAACAACGTGCTGCTACTGGATTGCGAATTTTCCATTGCTTCATAAAGTGCTATATTAAATAATGGTAAACTGCCATTTGAATTATTTTGTGTGTAGTGCTGCTTCTTATGAGTCTTATCATGCACAAAAGTGTTCAATCATTCTTTCAGAGCCAAAGTCCATGGCTCACTTGGGCTATAAAATATTTTCTAATGATCACCAAATAGGACATTCAGGCAGCTAACCAAAACATGAGAAAATGCTCCTGTGAACTAGCCACTAGAGAAATGCAAATCAAAACTACAATGAGATACCATCTCACCCCAACTTTACTAGCACAAATCAAAAATAAAAAAAAAAACAAAATAACAAATGTTGGAGAGGCTGTGGGGAGATTAGAACTCTTACGCACTGCTAGAGAGAATGCAAAACAGTGCAGTCATTTTGGAAAATGATATGATCCTTCTATAAAAAGCTAGAAGTAGAAATACCGTACGATCCACAAAATACACTCCTAGGTATATATCCTCCCCCACGTGTCAGTCAGTTTGTCGTACTGTGGGGGCTTGTGTGTTGCTGTGATGCTGGAAGTTATGCCACTGATATTCAAATATGAGCAGGGTCACCTATGGCAGACAGATTTCAGCTGAGTTTCCAAACTAAGACAGACTAGGAAGAAGGATCCGGAAGCCTACTTCTGAAAAGATTTAGCTAGAGAAAAACTTATGAATTGCAGGGGATCATTGTCTGATATAGTGCCAGAAGATAAGCCCCTCAGGTTGGAAGGCACTCAAAAGACTACTGGGGAAGAGCTGCCTCCTCAAAATAGAGTCAACCTTAATGATGTGGATAGAGTCAAGCTTCTGGGACCTTCATTTGCAGAATGAAGTGGCATGACTCAAAATGAGAAGCAACAGCTGCAAACATCCATTAATAACCAGAGCATGATATGTACAAAGTATGAATCTAGGAAAATTGGAAGTAGTCAAAAATGGAATGGAATGCATAAACATTGGTATCCTAGGCATTAGTGAACTGAAATGGACTACTATTGGCCATTCTGAATCGGACAATCATATGGTCTACTATGCCGGGAATGACAACTTGAAGAGGAATGACGTTGCATTCATTGTCAAAAAGAACATTTCAAGATCTATCCTGAAGTACAGCGCTGTCAACAGTAGGATAATATTCATATGCCTACAAATTTACGCACCAACCACTAAGGCCAAAGACGAAGAAATTGAAGATTTTTACCAACACCTGTAGTCTGAAATTGCTCGAATATGCAATCAGGTTGCATTGATAATTACTAGAGGTTGGAATGTGAAAGTTGGAAGCAAAGAAGGATCGGTAGTTGGAAAATATGGCCTTGGTGATAGAAATGATGCCAGAAATCCCATGATAGAATTTTGCAAGACCAACGACTTCTTCATTGCAAACACCTTTTTTCACCAACATGAACAGTGACTACACACGTGGACCTCACCAGATGGAAAACAGGAATCAAATCAACTACAACTATGGGAAGAGTCTATTGAAAAGCAAATACCATTCGTCAGTCAGAACAAGGCCAGGGGCTGATTGCAGGACAGACTGTCAATTGCTCATATACAAATTCAAGTTGAAACTGAAGAAAATTAGAAAAAGTTGACATAAGTCAAAAAACAAACTGAGTATATCCCACCTGAATTTAGAGACCATCTCAAGAATAGATTTGATGCGTTGAACACTAATGACTGAAGACCAGACGAATTGTGAAATGACATCAAGGACGTCATACATGAAGAAAGCAAGAGGTTGTTAAAAAGACAGGAGAGAAAGAAAAGACCAAAATGGACATCAGAAGAGACTCTGAAACTTGCCCTTGAACGTTGAGTAGCTAAAGCTAATGGATGAAATGATGACATAAAAGAGTTGAATAGAAGCTTTGAAAGGGTGGCTCGAGAAGACAAAATAAAGTACTATAATGACATGTGCAAAGACCTGGAGATGGAAAGCCAAAAGGGAGGAACATACTCTGCATTTCTCAAGCTGAAAGGACTGAAAAAAAAAATTCAAGCCTCCAGTTGCAATATTGGAGGCTTCTGTGGGGAAAATAATAAGCAACTCAGGAAGCATCAAAAGTTAGAAGGAATACAGAGAGTCACTATACCAAAAAGAATAGATTGATGTTCAGCCATTTCAGGAGATACACATGAGCAGGAACCAATGGTACCGAAGGGAGGAGTCCAAGCTGCATGGAAGGCATTGGCAAAAAACAAGGCTTCAGGAATTGACGGAATACCAATTGAGATGCTTCAACAAATGGATGCAGTGCTGAATGTACTCACTCGTCTATGCCAAGAAATTTGGAAGACAGCTACCTGGCCAACCTACTGGAAGAGGTCTATATTTATGCCTATTCCCAAGAAAGGTGATCCCACTGAACACAGAAATTATTGAACAATATCATTAATATCACACACAAGTAAAATTTTGCTGAAGATCATTTTAAAGTGTTGAAAATTCAAGCCAGATTCAGAAGAGGACTCAGAACCACGGATATCATTGCTGATGTCAGATGGATCCTAGCTGTAACCAGAGAATCACAGAAAGATATTTACTTCTGTTTTACTGACTATGCAAAGGTATTCGACTATGTGAATCATAACAAATTATGGATAACATTGTGAATAATGGGAATTCCAGAACACTTAATTGTGCTCATGAGGAACCTGTACACAGATCAAGAGGCAGTTGTTCAAACAAAACAGGGATACTGCATGTTTTAAAGCCAAGAAAGGTGTGTGTCAGGGTTGTATCCTTTCACTGTACGTATTCAATCTGTATGTGAGCAAATAATCTGAGAAGCTGGACTATATGAAGAAGAATGGGGCGTGAGGATTGGAGGAAGACTCATTAACAACCTGTGTTATGCAGATGACACAACCTTGCTTGCCGGAAGTGTAGGGGACTTGAAGCACTTACTGATGAAGATAAAAGACCACGGTACATATTACACCTCAACATAAAGAAAACAAAAATCCTCGCAACTGGACCGATAAGCAACGTCATGATAAACGGAGAAAAGATTGAAGTTGTCAAGGATTTAGTTTCACTTGGATTCATAATCAACACCCATCGAAGCAGCAGTCAAGAAATCAAAAAACATTGCATTGGGCAAATCTTCTGCAAAAGACCTCTTTAAAGTGTTGAAAATCAAAGATGTCACACTGAAGACTAAAGTGCGCCTCACCCAAGCTGTGGTGTTTTCAGTCGCCTCACATGCATGTGAAAGCTAGACGATGAATAAAGAAGACAGAAAAAGAATTGACACCTTTGAATTGTAGTGTGGGGGAAGAATACTGAGTATACCATGGACTGCCAAAAGAATGAACAAATATGTCTTGGAAGATACAACCAGAATGTTCCTTAGAAGCAAGGATGGTGAGACCTCGTCTCACATACTTTGGACCTATTGTCAGCAGGGATCAGTCCCTGGAGAAGGACTGTAAAGTTGAGGATCAGCAAAAAAGGAAGACCCTCAATGAGATGGTTTGACACAGTGGCTGCAACAATGGGCTTAAGCATGACAATGATTGTGAGGATGGTGCAGGACTGGGTAGTGTTTCGTTCTGTTGTACATAGGGTTCCTATGAGTCGAAATCGACCCAATGGCACCTAACAACAACAGGAATATATCCTAGAGAAATAAGAGCCATCACACAAATAGACATATGCATACCTATGTTCACTGAAGCATTATTCACAGTAGCAAAAAGATGGAAACCACCTAAGTGCCCATCAACAGATGAATAGATAAACAAACTGTGATACATGCACCCAATGGAACAGTATGCAAGGATAAAGAACAATCATGAATCTGGGAAAAATTTCACAATGTGGATAAATCTGGAGGGCATTATGCTGAGTGAAATAAGTCAATCAAAAAAAGACAAATACTGCATGAGACCACTATTGAAAACACTCACGAAAAGGTTTACATGCAAAAAGATAAAATTTTTGATGGTTATAAGGGAAGGGAGGTGAGGGGAGGGAAAATCACTAATTAGACAATAGATAAATGGTAATTTTGCTGAAAGGTAAGATAGTGCACAATACTGGGGAAGTCAGCACGATGTGACCAAGGCAAAGTCATAGAAGCTTCATAGACACATTCGAACTCTCTGAGGAACCTAGGTACTGGGCTGAGGGCTGGGGACTATGGTCTCTGGGAACACCTAGCTCAATTGGCATAGCATAGTTTATAAAGAAAATATTCTATGTCCTACTTTGTTTAGTAGTGTCTGGGTTCATAAAAGCATGTGAGTGGCCATCTGAGATACTCTACTTGTTCCAACCAGTCGAGCAAGGGAGAATAAGAAAACCAAAGACTGAAGGGAAAGATTAGTCTAAAGGACTGGTGGACCACAACTACCACAGCCTCCACCAGTCTAGTACAGCACAACTAGATGGTGATTGACTTCCACCACCCACTGACTGCTCTGACAGGCATCACAGTAGATGGTGGTGGACAGAGCTAGAGAAAAATGTAGAACAAAGTTCACACTCACAAAAAAAGAACAGACTTACTGATCTGACAGAAACTGGAGAAACCCTGAGAGGATGACCCCCATACACCCTTTTAACTCAGTACTGAAGTCACTCCTGAGGTTCACCCTTCAGCCGAATGTAAGACAGGCCTATAAAACAAACAGTAATACACATATTTCAACCATGTATAAGAGACTAAATGGGCACACCAGCCCAGGAGCAAGAACAAGAAGGCAGGAGGGGAGTAGAAAGCTGGACAAATGGAAATGGGAGACCCAAAGTTGAGAAGGGGAGAGTGTTGACACATTGCAAGATTGGCAACCAGTGTCACAAAACAATATGCGTGTTAATTGTTTAGTGAGAAACCAATTTGCTCTGTAAACCTTTAGCTAAAGCACGATAAAAAATAAAAAACAATATTTTCTAATGAGAATTCTGCAGTATAAGCAGGTCTTCTGTACTTTCCATTTATGATAGAGGCTAATCATTTTGGCTTAAAGATTCTTTGATGCTTCCAAATCTGTGGCTCCCAGTTGATAATGGCATTTGAATTTTTAAATAGAAGCAGATCTCTAGTATCTCATGGTGAGTGATTATTAGATATTCTGAACCACCCTCCATATAATAGTGGATATGTTCATAGGTATATGGTGATTGGTAGTTTTGCCTTCAATAACTCTTGATATGGGAGAGAGAAGCAGAAATGGGTAGCAAGATGAATGGAAAATTGGATCAGATGATATTTTGTTTTTTCAATAATAATTCCTATCACAGGTGTTGGATTTGGAAAATACATTTTTTTAGTTTGATTTGAATTTTAAAATTGTTGTAAGAAAATATGCCTCTGTTTTGCTGCTGCTGTTGCTGCTGCTGCTGCTGCTGCTTGCTGTCAAGTTGATTCTGACTCATAGTGACCCACCAGACAGAATATAATTGCCCTATAGGATTTCCTAGACTGAAATCTCTATAGGAGCTGATAACCAGATCTTTTCACCTGTGGAGAGGTTGGTGGGTTCAAACCACTGACCTTTTGGTTAGCAGCTGAGCTGTTAACCATCATGCCATCAGGAGCCCTTCATAGTGTCTATTAAAAAATCTAATATTTGGAAAGGCAGAACATGGTGCTATAGATAGAAACACTATGCTGTTCCTCTGCAGCAAAGACCCAAAAAACTAATTAAAACAGATACAAACATCAGTCCTGGAACCCTAAGAACCAAATGAAGGAGCAAAAATTCAAGTACCCAATGAGATAAGAAACTGACAGAGAACAGAAAAGGAGGTAACCAAACTTATGAGAATTATTAAAGAGAGTTCTTTGGTTAGAGAACCAACAACATCAGACAACAAGAATCTAGCACATAAAACAGCATCAGCCAGATACCAGCCTAAATAATGAACTCTCAAGGATAAACAAAACTAAAAAATTTACAACAGGGAATCAGAGATGTAAATCTGTAAATGACAACAACGTCAGAACAATAAAAGAGGAAATAAATGGTGTAGAACCTTCCAATGGAGAGTAAGTCAAGGTGTTATCAAGTAATAAAAGGCTGTTTTAAACTTAGGAAGATAGGGGTAAATTTCAAGGTAACCACAAAGAAAATTAACAAACATACTAAACAAAATAAAGAAAAACAAAGCCTAGTAAAAACAAAATCTACATAAATGAAAGAAATGGCAAAAAAGTACACAAACAAAAGGAATTCAGCACAGAAGAATAAGATGAGCAAAGAAAACATCAGCACCACAAAAAAACCACTACAAAATGACAGCAATAAAGTCATACCTATCAATAATCACAATAAATGTAAAAGCTTAAATGCTCCCATAGACAGAGAGTGATAGAATGGATTAAAAAAAAAAAAATAGGATCCATCAATATGCTGTCTAGAAGAGACACACCTTAGAGATAATGACATAAATGTACTGAAAAATCAAAGGATGGAAAAAATATATATCAAGAAAACAGTTACCAAAAAAGAGCAGGAGTGGCAATACTAATCTCAGATAAAATAGAATTTAAAACAAAATCCCCCATAAAAGACAAAGAAGGACATTATATATTGATAAAAGGGGAAAGCCACCATGAAGACATAACCATAATATCTAAGCACCCAATGACAGGACTCCAAAATACATAAAACAAACTCTAACAGCACTGAAAAGAGAAAATGACAGTTCCACAATAATAGCAGGAGACTTCAACACATGACTCTCAGTAAAGGACAGAACATCTAGAAAGAAACTCAGCAAAGATACAGAAGATCTAAAGGCCACAATCAACCAACTTGCCCTCATATACATATATAGAACACTCCACCCCACAGAAAAATAGACTACATCTTAAGCCACAACGCAACCCTCTACAAAATCCAAAATACTGAGATAATACAAAGTATCTTCTCTGGTCACAACACCATCAAAATATAAATTAATAACAGGAAGAGCAAGGAAAAAGTCGAATACATGGAAACTGAATAACACCTTGCTTAAAAATCACTGGGTAATAGAAGAAATCAGAGATGGAATAAAAAAATTCTTAGAATCAAAAGAGAATAAAAACACGTCATACCAAACCTTTGGGACACAGACAAGGCAGTGCTCAGAGATCAATGTATAACAATAGATGCACACATCAAGAAAGAAGGGACAAATTCAAAACATAAGCTACACAACTCAAACAAATAAAAAAAAGAAGAGCAAAAGTAGTCCACAGCCACCAGAAGAAGAAAGGAAATAACAAAGATCAGAGCAGAAATAAATGAAATAGAGTATAGAAAAACAATAGAAAGAATCAACAAAATCAAAAGTTGGTTCTTTGAAAGGGTCAACAAAATCAATGAACCATTGGCCAAACTGACAAAAGGAAAACAGGAGAGGATGCAAGTAACTCAAATAAGAAATGAAGTGGAGGACATTACAACAGACCCAACTGAAATAAAAAAGGATCATAACAGAGTACTATGAAAAACTATATTCCAAAGAATAAGAAAACCTAGAGGAAATGGACAAATTTCTAGAAACACACTACCTCCCCAAACTAACACAAAATGATGTTGAAAATATGAACAGGCCCATAACAAGAGAAGACATTGAAAAGGTAATAATAAAAAAAAAAAAAAAACTCCCAACAAAAAAAAAAAGTCCAGGCCCAGATGGCTTCACTGGACAGTTGTACAGTTGTACCAAACATTCAGAGAAGAGCTTACACCAGTACTACTCAAACTATTTCAGAATACAGAAAAGGAAGGGATACTTCCACATTCATTCTATGATGCCAGCATAACCCTGATTTGAAAACCAGGCAAAGACACCACAAAAAAAGAAAATTACAGACCAATATCTCTCATTAATATAAATGCAAAAATTCTCAACAAAATACTAGCCAATAGCATCATATGAAAAAAATAATACACCAGGACCAAGTGGGATTCACACCAGGTGTGCAAGGATGGTTCAACATTAGAAAATCAATGTAATCCACTACGTACGTTAAAAAAAAAAAAAAGAATCACATGATTATCTCAATCAGCACAGAAAAGGCATTCGACAAAGTCCAACACTCATACCTCATAAAAACACTCAATAAAATAAGTATAGAAGTGAAATTCCTTGGCGTAACAGAGGGCAGCTGTACAAAACCAACAGCCAACATCATTCTTATGGAGGAGGCTGAAAACATTCCCCTTGAGATCAGGAACAAGACAAGGATGCCCTTTATCACCACTCCTATTTAACATTGTGCTGGAAGTGCTACCTAGAGAAATAAGACAAAAAAAAAAAGCATTCAGACTGGTAAGGAAGAAGTGGAACTGTCCTTATTTGCATAGGATAAGATACTATACATAGAAAACTCAAAAGGCTGCGAGAAAACTACTGGAACTAGTAGAAAGAGTTAGCAGAGTAGCAAGACATAAGATAAACATACAAAATCAGCTGGATTCCTATACACCAATAAAGAGAATCATAAAAAAGAAATCAGGAAAACTATACCATTTACAGTAGCCCCTAAAAAAATCAAATACTTAGGAATAAATCTATAAGGGATATAAAAGACCTATACAGAGAAAACTACAAAACACTACAGCAAGAAACCAAAAGAGACCTACATAAATGGAAAAAACATACCATGCTCAAAACTAATCATTAATTTTATATGGAAAGGGAAGAAAAAAAATCATTAATTTTATTTGGAAAGGGAAGAGGCCCAGATAAGTAAAGTGCTATTTAAGGAGAATAATAAAGTAGGCGGACTCACACTACCTGACTCAGAACCTACTACACAGTTATGGTATTCAAAACAGCCTGGAACTGGTACAACAACAGACACATTGACCAATGGAACAAAATCGAGAGCCCAGATGTAAATCCATCCATCTGTGGTCACCTGAACTTTGACAAAGTCCCAAAGTCCATCACACGGAAAAAAAGACAGTCTTCTTAACAAATGGTGCTGGCATAATTGGATGCCCATCTGCAAAAAAAAAAAAAAATAGCACCCATACTTCACACCAGACACAAAAACTGATTCAAAATGGATCAAAGACCTAAACATAAAACCAAAAACTATAAAGATCATAGAATAAAAAATAGGGTCACCTCTAGAGGCCCTAATACACAGCCTTAACAGGATACAAACTATAACTAATAATTCACAAACACCAGAAGATTAAACTAGATAACTGGGATCTTCTAAAAATTAAATACTTATGCTCATCAAAATACTTGAGTACCCACAGTTTGGGAAAAAAAAAATTGCCTGTGACAAACCCAACACAGGTCTAATCTTTAAAATCCACAGGAAAAAATGCAACACTTCTAAAAAAAAAGAAAAAAATCAATTAAAAAATCAGCAAAGGATATGAACAGACACTTCACCAACGAAGACATTCAAGTGGCTAACAGATACATGAGGAAATGCTTGAGATCCCTAGCCATTAAAAAAAATTAGAGAAATGCAAATCAAAATTACAATGAGATACCATCTCACCCCGACATTACTAGCACAAATCAAAAAACAGAAAATAATAAATGTTGGAGAGGCTGTGGGGAGATTGGAACTCTTATGCACTGCTGGTGGGAATGCAAAATTGTACAACCATTTTGGAAAATGTATGGTGCTTCCTTAAAAAGCTAAAAATAGAGATACCGTATGATCTACCAATCCCACCCCTAGGAATATATCCTAGAGAAATAAGAGCCGTGGCACGAATAGACATACGCTCACCCATGTTAATTGCAGCATTGTTCACAATAGCAAAATGATGGAAACAACCTAGGTGCCCATCAACAGATGAATGGATAAACGAACTACAGTATGTACACACAATGGAATACTAGGCAATGATAAAGAACAATGATGAATCTGTGAAGCATCTCACAACAATGAATCTGGAGGGCATTATGCTGATTTTTAAATAAGTCAACCGCAAAAGGACAAATACTGTATGAGATCACTACTAAAAAACTCATGAAAAGGTTTACACACAAAACAATCTTTGGTGGTTACAAGGGAAGGGAGGCTTGAGAGGGAAAAACGTTAAATAGACGCTAGATAAATGGTAACTTTGGTGAAGAGTAAGACAGTACACAATGCTGCGGAAGCCAGCACAACTTTTGTAAGGCAAAGTCGTGGAAGCCGCATAGACATATCCCAACTCCCTGAGGGACCAAACTACCTTGCTGAGGACTGTGGGGACATTGGTCTCAGGGAACATGTAGCTCAATTTGTATAAGACAGTTTATAAAGAAAATGTTCTACATTCTACTTTGATCAGTAGAATCTGAGGTCTTAAAAGCTTATGAGCGGCCATCTAAGATACTCCACTGGTCTCACCCCATCTGGAGCAAGGGAGAATGGAGAACACCAAAGACACAGGGAAAGATTAGTCCAAAGGACTAATGGACCACAACTACCGCAGCCTCCACCAGAATGAGTCCAGCACAGCTAGATAGTGCCCGGCTACCACCACCAACTGCCCTGACAGGGATCATAGTAGAGGGTTCTGGACAGAGCTGGAGAAAAGTGTAGGAAAAAAATTCTAACTCACAAAAAAAGACCAGACTTACTGCCCTGACAGACTGGAGAAACCCTGAGAGTATGGCCCTTGGACGTCCTTTTAGCTCAGTACTGAAGTCACTCCTGAGGTTCAACCTTCAGCAGATTAGACAGATCATGAAAAAAAACAAGACTAAAGGGGCACACCAGTCCAAAATCAAGGACAAGAAGGTAGGAGGGGACAGGAAAGCTGGTAGTAGGGAACTCAAGGTCAAGAAGGGAGAGTGTTTACATGTGGCGTCGATAACCAATGTCACAAAACAGTATGTGTATTAATTGTTCAATGAGAAGCTTGTTTGTTCTGTAAATCTTCATCTCAAGTACAACAATAAAAAATAAAACAAGTACAATAAAAGAAGAAAAATAAAATTTTAAAGGCTAAAAAAAAACTAACATTTGGTTTCAGCAAATAAAGTCTGTCCATTTTTGTCCTTGCCTCTTGGTTCAGTAATGTTCATATTCTTGAGATGATAAAATTTCCCTGTGTGTTGAAAACTTACAGAATGACACTAGTGTTTCATTGGACTTTGTTGTGATACCTTCCCTTGGTCATAAAGCTACCTAACTATATAATCACCATAGAATGAAGACCATTACTTTTAAGATCAACATAGTCAAAATATCTTAGAAACATGATTTCCCAGAATTTAGATTATTACTACATAAAAAGGTAAAAAATGACATATTAAGCATGAAATATATAATCTTAAAGGTGCCCTGGTTGCACAATGGCTAAGCGCTCGGTTGCTTACCAAAAGGTCAGTGGTTTGAATCCACCAGCC
This sequence comes from Loxodonta africana, assembly GCF_030014295.1. Classification (NCBI taxonomy): domain Eukaryota; kingdom Metazoa; phylum Chordata; class Mammalia; order Proboscidea; family Elephantidae; genus Loxodonta; species Loxodonta africana. The sequence goes on from NC_087369.1 coordinate 97,812,233, forward strand.
ACTCCACAGGAGAAAGATGCAGTAATGTGCTTTAATAAAGATTACAGCCTTGGACACTCTATTGGGCAGTTCTACCTTGTTCTGTAGCGTCACTGTGAGTCAGAATCAACTTGACAATAGATTTGGTTTTTTTGCTTTATATAATCTTAAAACAACTGACGACATGCTTCTCCTCCTTTCCCTGTAATTCCTCTAAATGATAGTGATTTGCAATGTAGTGAGCTCTTATTCTGTATCGTTTCCAAAACTCATTTACAAAAGGAACACCATTGAAATAGTAAATGTTGCCCTTTTGCTAAAGGAGACTTGTGTAAACACTCTCATTTTGATTCTTAAGTCTAGCTTTAGGGGCATAGCCTTAGGTACAAAAAATAGTTTGTGTCCTTTTTGCCGCACATTTCTCTCTCTACTCGATACCCCTTTCTCTTCCACCATCCTGTCCTTATTCTTATATTTGCTGCATCGGTCAGGCAATGAAGATTATGTTTCCTTCTTATCTCTAATGTTTAATACTTTTAACACTTTATGTAACCAACAAGAGGAAGTGTTACCTAATGGCATAAATTATGGCTTGACCAAAAGAGCATGATGTAAAATACAGATCGACAAACAAACAGAAAACCCTTTGCCCTCGTGTCGATTCTGACTCATAGCAGCCCTATACGACAGAATAGAACTGCCCATATGGTTTCCAAGGCTGTAAATCTTTATAGAAGCAGACTGCCATATCTTTCTCCCAAGAAGCATCTGGTGTGCTTGAACCACCAACCTTTAGGTTAGCAACCAAGTGCTTAACCATTGTGCAATCAGGGCTCCTATTTGCATATATGATGGGGGTAAAAATAGTAAGAATAAAATAATGGTATTATATGTGTATTTTCTGTGGTTTCATTGAAGATTTTCATTTACGTGATCATGCACCTGGTAAGACAAGTTGAACAAATGATGTAAACAATCAGTCTGGCATGTATCTGTTACTTGTTTTTACTGTGTTACTTTTTATCCTTCAATTTTTATCCTCAAAAATTCCATTTTGCCAAACCATTCTTTTAAAAAAATGATTACACCACCTCTCTAAAAAATGGATGTCTCACCCCTCTCTATAACCCCTCCCCTCCCTCCATTAAATATTAATTCGGTCAAGAAAAGGCATCTTAGTATTTATAATGACTTGTCAAAGAAAAATAACTTTATAGGTTATACTGACCATCTAATCTTAACATAAGATTATTTCTGCAGCCTTTAAATTACACATTGCGTGTATGAAGTGTGCTTCAAAATAATTTCTCAAGAAGAAAAGTCAGAGATTTACAACAAAACCTTTTTTCACCAAATTTTTCCAAAAAAAACTGGATTTTAAAGTGCATGAAGTATAGCTGGATCAAAATGATGATTTGCAAAAAAAGAGCACTACGTTTAATGATATACTTTAGTATCTGAAATATACTAAGAATCTTGAGTCAAGACTGCCTTTTTGAACCCTATGTCATACTTGATGTGATAAAACGATATTCAAAATGGAGAAAAACAAGAAAAAGGTTGGAATGACCCTGTATTTTGTAATGGGTTTACAATGTGAACTACCTTCTTTGCAGTTAAGAGGGCATAGCTTTTCTTTACTGTGATTTGATTTTGGTTAGAATTACGTTGTACATTTGCAAAGAAGTTTTCTTTTTCTGAGTACTTTTCTTTAGTGTGTTTTCTTGGTTTTGTTAGTAAAATGAAGAGCATTGGTTCTGTATTTTAGCATGGAAGATAATGTGCAGGAATAAATGCTTGATAGGGGAAATATGTGAGTTATTTTGTTGAGAAAGGTGGCCTGGTTTTCCCAGATCTTTTACTGAGAAAGTATTTTCAGTTCTGCTTCTTGTATGAGGATTTTCAATGTTGTTGTTGTTGTTAGGTGCTGTCGAGTCGGTTCCAACTCATAGCGACCCTATGCACAACAGAACGAAACACTGCCTGGTCCTGAGCCATCCTTACAATCGTTGTTATGCTTGAGCTCATTGTTGCAGCCACTGTATTAATCCACTTCGTTGAGGTCCTTCCTCTTTTCCGCTGACCCTCTACTCTGCCAAGCATGATGTCCTTCTCCAGGGACTGATCCCTCCTGACAACGTGTCCAAAGTATGTAAGACACAGTCTCACCATCCTTGCTTCTAAGGAGCATTCTGGTTGTACTTCTTCTAAGACAGATTTGTTCATTCTTTTGGCAGTCCATGGTATATTCAATATTCTTCGCCAACACTACAATTCAAAGGCATCAATTCTTCTTCGGTCTTCCTTATTCATTGTCCAGCTTTCACATGCATATGATGTGATTGAAAATACCATGGCTTGGGTCAGGCACACCTTAGTCTTCAAGGTGACATCTTTGCTCTTCAACACTTTGAAAAGGTCCTTTGCAGCAGATTTGCCCAATGCAATGCATCTTTTGATTTCTTGACTGATGTTTCCATGGCTGTTGATTGCGGACCCAAGTAAAATGAAATCCTTGACAACCTCGATCTTTTATCCATTTATCATGATGTTGCTTATTGGTCCAGTTGTGAGGATTTTTGTTTGCTTTATGTTGAGATACAATCCATACTGAAGGCCGTGGTCTTTGATCTTCATCAGTAAGTGCTTCAAGTCCTCTTCACTTTCAGCAAGCAAGGTTGTGTCATCTGCATAACGCAGGTTGTTAATGAATCTTCCTCCAATCCTGATGCCCTGTTTTTCTTCATATAGTCCACCTTCTCATATATTATTTGCTCAGCATACAGATTAAATAGGTATGGTGAAAGAAGGCAACCCTGACACACACCTTTCCTGACTTTAAACCAATCAGTATCCCCTTGTTCTGTCTGAACAACTGCCTCTTGATCTATGTAAAGGTTCCTCATGAACACAATTAAGTGTTCTGGAATTCCTATTCTTCGCAGTGTTAGGAATTTTAATACATATATGTGCATAATATGAAGTGCGGAGTCATGGTTATGTTGATGCATTACTTTAAATAAGAACGGAGTTTTAGTGGCGATGCAGAAAATGTTACAAAAATTGGTAGCTTTAGAGTGCACTTTGTCTTCGTGTGAGTTTGTGTTTTCTGTCTTGTGTGCATGCGTGTGTGTGTGTGTGTGTGTGTTTTTACAGGCCAGAACTTGCGTTAGTTATTTTTAATATGTGCCTACTCACATCTTTATCTTTCCTTTTTTTGAGTTTTAATAGTTATTTTTCTTTAGTTTGAATAACAACAGTAATACATATCTGTTGTGAAAAAATTCAGACAACACAGAAGTGTAAAAATGCAAGTCACTCATCCCTCTCTACTCTCTCAACAAAATCCCACTCCCCAGAAGTAACTATTCTTAATTGTTTGATGTGCATGCTTCTGACATAGTTTCCTATACTGATTAAAAGTAAAACATACAGAGACATAATTTAGCATGAGACTTAAAATAGTAGGCACTTTGCATATCTGAGCCTAATAGTACTAAATAATATGATATTAAATTCCTCAAATATTGTTAACTGCAAAGAAAATCATCCTTCAGCATAGATTCCTGTCCTAAGTGTTGTCAACAATTCCAAACCTCCCACTGGCTATTCAGGTGCCACAGGGAAGATATTTAATTCTTTGATGATACTGAAAATGCACTTAAAATTGATTTCATTACTGCTTTATAAAAAGCACCATTTGGGCAGTGGTGGTATTCAGAAAAGAGTTAACATACCAGGACTGAAACTGCTATTCTTGGAATAGCCTGCTTGCAAGGTTGGGCCTTGGCTGTTATCTGGGAATCAGCTTTCCTACGTTTCCTAAACTGTACAAACAATGTTGTTTATACTGAACACTTGAATTCCATCTGAGAGTCTGGAATTTTGGTATGTTTTAGCCAGAGAGGGCCTACATGACAAAAAAAAAAAAGCAGTTGCCATCGAATTGATTCCAACTCATTGTGAGCCTATGTGTTGCAGAGTAGAACTGTGCTCCATAGGGGTTTTCAGGGCTGTGACCTCTTGGAAGCAAATCACCAAGCCTTTCTTCCAAGGTGTCTCTGAGTGGATTCCAAGCACTACCTTTTGGTTAGTAGTCACTTAATCATTTGTGCCACCCAGAGATTCCTTCTGCATGACCAAAAAAACTAAACCTGTTGCCATTGAGTCTATTTCGACTCATAGTGACCCCATAGGAGAGAGTAGAACTGCCTCTATAGGGTTTCCAAGGAGCAGCTGGTGGATTCAAACTGCTGACCTTTTGGTTAGTAGCCAAGCTCTTACCATCCCCCATTAAAGAACCTAGGCATTAAGTGTGTAATAAGCTTCCCTAGGCAGAAACAACACACGCGTTGCTGCACTTTCATTGCTAGAGGAAAAAATGTGATCTGTGACCCCTCATAGCAGGGAGACAGCATAAGGAAGCCTGCCTAGGGATTTCTTCAGACTCTGACCAATGACTTCTTCATTGCAAATAACTTTTTAACAATATGTATGGCAAGTATATACATGGACATCACCGGATGGAATACACAGGAATCAAATCAACTGCATCTGTGGAAAGAGACAATGGAGAAGCTCAATATCATCAGACAGAATAAGGCCAGGGGTCAACTGCAGAACAGACCATCAATTGCTCATGTGCAAGTTCAAGTTGAAGATGAAGCAAATTAAAACAAGTCCACTAGAGCCACAATATCACCTTGAGTATATCCCACCTGAATTTAGAGACCATCTCAAGACTAAATTTGATGCATTGAGCCGTAATGATGGAAGGCTAGATGAGTTGTAGGATGATATCAAGGATACATGAAGGAAGCAAAGGGTCATTAAAAAGACAGAAAAGGAAAAAAACAACCAAAATGGATGGCAGAAGAAACTGAAATTTGCTCTTTAACATAGAGTAGCTGAAGTGAATGGAGGAAATGACAAAGTAAAAGAGCTGAGCCCATGGGCTTTATCAAGTCATTAAGAATGTACTGCTGAACTGTTTACAATAGCAAAAAGATGGAAGCAACCAAGTTGCCCATCAGCAGATGAATGGATAAATAAATTATGGGATAATCACACAATGGAATATTACACATCGATAAAGAACAATGACGAATCTGTGAAATATTTCATAACATGGAGGAATCTGGAAGGCATTATGCTGAGTGAAATTAGTACATTGCAAAAGGATGAATATTGTATAAGACCACTATTGTAAGAACTCAAGAAATAAACAGAGAAGAATATATTCTTTGATAGTTACAAGACAGGGGAGGGAGGGAAGGTGGGAGGGGCTATTCACTAATTACATAGTAGATAAGAACTACTTTAGGTGATGAGAAAGACAACACACAATACAGGCAAGGTCAGCACAACTGGACTAAACAAAAAGCAAAGAAGTTTCCAGAATAAATTGAATGCTTTGAAGGCCAGCATAGCAGGGTGGGGGGTTGAGGACCATGGTTCCAGGGGACATCTAAGTGAATTGGCATAATAAAATCTATTAAGAAAACATTCTGCATCCCACCTTGGAGAGAGGCGTCTGGAGTCTTAAACGCTAGCAAGTGACCATCTAAGATGCATCAATTGGTCTCAACCCACCTGGATCAAAGGAGAATGAAGAACACCAAGGGCACAAGGTAATTATGAGCCCAAGAGACAGAAAGGGCCGCATAAACCAGAGACTACATCAGCCTGAGACCAGAAGAACTAGATGGTGCCCGGCTACAACCCATGACTGCGCTGACAGGGAACACAACAGAGAACCCCTGAGGGAGCAGGAGAGCAGTGGGATGCAGATCCCAAGTTCTCGTAAAAAGACCAGACTTGATGGTCTGACTGAGACTCTGTTCTATAGGGTCACTATAGGTTCCCTGTGAGTCAGAATCAACTCGATGGCAATGGGTTTTTGAGTTTAAGGTTATTTATTGGGCCATTATTTATAACTCTTTACTTAAAGTTTGCATTTCTTTTCCTAAACGTTTTAGAATCAATTTGTATGCATTATATGGCAACGGGTTTGATTTATATTAAAAATGATTTGTCATGATTTTAAAATTCACAGTTTAAATTTCCTTTAAGGAGTCTGCTAAACATACGTTTTGAAATAAACAGCAATAAATAAATATTTATAGATGTCACTATAAGTAAATTTAATACTTAGCCTGCTTCCTGTGGATGGAATTCTGTTTAGGCTTCTCTGCGCTATAGGGTAGCTATGAGTCGGAATCGACTCAATGGCAGTGGGTTTTGGGCCTTTTCTAAAATTTCCACGGTGATGATGATGATGATAACGATATATATGTATATTCCAAAGAAACTTAACATTTAAAATATATTTTCACCACTTCTCAGTCACCTGTATGTTACCTCAAACACCACTAAGAGAACTTTCAGAATTAGGTCCAAATTTATACTTTGATACTACACACTCAACTCAGTATGGAAAGCTTTTCTTATTTTTTGGCCAAACAAAAATATTTTTCTTCGTGCTAAAATGTAGTAAGCCATGTGGTATCTTCCCTGATTATATAGAGAGAGGGAGAGAGAGCTAGATGGAGCAAATGCAGAGGTTAACATGCTCGGCTGCTAACCAAAAGGTTGGAGTTTCAAGCCCATCCAGAGGTAGGAGTCTTGGAAAAAAGGCGTGGAAGTCTACTTCTCAAAAACCAGCCATTGAAAACCCCATGGAGTGAAGTTCTACTCTGACACACATGGGGTCACCATGAGTCAAACCCACTTGAGGGCAACTGTGTTTTTCTTTTGTTGTTTGTTTGTGTGTGTGTGTATATATATATATAAATATATATATCACCAATCATCACTGAATTATAGCACTGTAACCAATACAAAATTATGCTACAATTGGTTAAAATGAGCACTATAAGCAGATTTGTTTGAAAAAATCTCTGCATAATATAAATATAGAAATTTAAATATAGACACACTCTCGCAGTATTAAATAATTCACCTGTGCCACATGGAATATAATTAGAAGAGTATTTAGGAGGAACCGATTTTTTTGCCTCAACTTATATTTGACAGTTCAACAGCTGTAGAATACTAGTTTTCCATGTTTTTCTTACTTTCATTGTTTATTTTTTTAATGAAAATTATGAACATTACATATTAACACTGAGTTAATGATTTTGATGTGAATTTAATGTATCGTTTTCTTTGTTTTCTTTTCTAGTGCAAGGGTGTGACTAAAATCTGTCACTACATAATTTCTCTCCCACCTGATTCTCCAGAACCAGAAACACAAGCCCTAGAATATATTACCCCTGAAGAGAGGCCACCTAGAGTGCAAGTGGTAAGCAATTAAAAAAAAAAAAAGGATTTGCCATTAATATAAAGTGTTTAAAAAAGATTTTTAAATTTCACTCAAATCCCCTTTAACACAGCAGTTGTTTATGGGTTTTTTCTTTTTGATTTGTTTCCTTCTAGTATTTCTCAATATATACAGTATATAACATATAACCACTATATGAATTTTAAGTGACTACATTGTATATCACTGTATTTACATACCATAGTTTTGTTTAATCATTCCATTATTGTTGGATTATTTAGGTTGCTGCAATTTTTTAGTTGGTAAAAGTAAAGCTGATATAATTATCTTTGTAAGTATAATGCATTTTTAACCATTTGAATAATTTTCTTGAATGTATTTCCAAGATTCTGATTATTGTGACTGTACAGTTATTTTAAGATTAATCCTGTATTCTCACCAATATTGGGTGCTCGTTTCTTTATTTCTGCTAGAATAGTAAAATGAAACCTCGTTGTTTTAGTATGTATTTAATTGTTTATACACTTTTCATGTTTTCTATCTCTATTTTCTCCATTTCTTTAGCTGCATTATCAAAATTGATTTCTTATATTATAAAATCAATAAACTGCTCATTATGTAAAATGTAGAAAATATAGAAAAGCATTTGTTTTGTTTTAATTACTAACAGTATTTGTATATTTTCTTCCATTCTTTCTTCAACTGATATTTACTTATACAGTTGCAAAATATGTATATATATACATAATTCACTTGATATTTCCTTTATTGTTGGCATTCAAATCAGTTCCAATTTTTGTTATGTTAGTCTTAGAAATACTGCTCTGATACACACAGTTGTGCATCTTCATGCATAAAGCTTTGCTTTCAGAATTAGTTACTTGTCATGAAATTACTGGTCCAAGGGCTATGAACATTTTAAGTTTCCTAATCTATACTGAAAAATTGATTTCCCAAGATGTTTCATCAGTGTACCCTTCTAGCAGCAACACACCTATATACCTATTCATTATGCTTTGTCATTTATACAAATAGAATTATTTAGGTGAAAAATAGTCATAATCTTAGTCCTAGCAATATTTTATGTCTCTTTTTTAATTAATGAGGTTAAATATTTTCCTTATTTGTATTAGCCATTTGTATTATCTCTTGTCCGAATTATTTATTCATAATCTTTTCCCATTAAATTACTAGGATCTTTGTTGTAACTTTACACAGATTTTTACATTATTTGTATGTGTGTGTGCCAAATTTATTGTAAATATGTTCCCATTACACTGAGATTAGGAATTTTTAAGTTCAGAAATAAGAAGCCTGGGATTAATTTCCAATGCGATCAGCTTGTACTCTGTAAGGTGCACTATTTTAGCCATAGCTATATGATTGCATCTGTCTTTGTATTTATGTGACTTTCCAGTATTTTTTAAAAGCAATGTAGTTATGACTTGCATATCTATAAATGAAGGGCAAAATAACCTTCTAACTTACTCTAACAAAAGAATAACAATGTGAATTTTTTTCAGAGTGTAATTTGAAATAACCCTCCACATGTTTTGCTTGCATTTTCAGAATAATTTTTATCTATTGCTAAATTTTAGTTTATTGTAACCCATATAAACCTAACAAAATCATTACAGTTGCATGGAAGACCTAATTTTAGCATGATAATTTAATGAAAGAGAGAAGGTAGAGATTTTAAATACAGAATCATTTGGGTTGAAATACTGAGAGTTAAAAGAACAGAAAAAACAGATAAGCCTTTGAAATACAAGCTGTTGTCTTATTGCTGCATTGGATCAAGGATGTCATTAAACAGTAAATGGCATGCAAAAAGAATATGCTATTATATGCTGATGATGAAGTATAAAAGTAATGATTTAAAATATTGAATAGTAATTTGGCTTTCAGTTGTAAGGAGTCGAGTAGGATTTTAATCTTCTTAAGTAAAATGTCCAAATCTAAAACGTGTTAGGAAATAAATCTCCATAAACACAGAAGCAAAGAAATTGGAACAATAGTAGAAATTAGTATAAGAATAAAATATTTTTCTTGAAATTCCTACTTTACCACTAATTACTTAGATGTAAACTTGAGTAAGTCATGCCTCCTTTCTCAGCTTCACTTTCTCATATGTAAAGTACAGGGGTTGGGTGGGTGACAATTGAAGTCGCTTATATGTCTATGAATATAATGTGGCTTCACAAACCTACAATTTCATCTCTTCCTATAGTGACCTAGCAGAGAAATCATTAACAAGTCTACATGTTCTTCCTAGTTGTTAATTAATTTCTAGCATGGAAATGGAGTGAGTATTATTGATTTTCGTTAAAATGTTTGTTTTATAGCCATGGGTTCTGATGTATTGGGGGTTGGTGGGGGAGGAAGATTTTGGAGGGGGAAGGAATTCTCCCAGCTGACTATTAATGAGGCACACTCAACAGGGGAGAATCCATACTTTAAAGACGACCGCCTTTTAAAGAAGAGTTTGAAGAGCCCCTCTTTAAGAAAATATAAAATTTTTTGAATATAAAATAATATAAAAATTTTTTTTATTTAGAATGAGAAAAAAGAAACAAGAAAAATTATAAATTTTGAAATACTGACAAATATTGTAAACATAAAATACTGAGGCCTTGAAAATGGCCTGTGCAAGTGAGGGGTTCTAAAACATAAGCTTCATTGGCTTCATGGTAAATCTGTCTCTGAGATCTGGCATGTTTTTTCTACGTGTACTTCTCTCTGGCTCCACCCCTTATCTTTAACAGTTCTTCTAACTCCGTGGACACAGGTTATGTGAAAGAAGAAGACAACATTGGAGGTCAAACAGTAAATACTATATAGATATGGCTTTTGTGTCAGCAAGGAGTGTACCAAGCCAGTATGCTTCCCTCTGCCTCAACTGCCTGAATAATTCTGGCTGTATCTCATTAAAGACTGACCACAAAGTTGAAACCTTTTTGGGATGGGGTAAAAAGTTTAGGGGATCCTTTCATTTATATAGCTAAAGAAGTCTACATGAAAATGTGGTTCTATCCCAAATACAATCAGAACAACTAATGTTTCCCATCTGGAACCATTATTTCATGTCCAGGGAAGTGTACTGGCACATTAATATCATTTTTTTCTACCAACATTTTGTCGCATTCATCTTTCATCTAAGATGTCTGGCTCCATGTGCTTTTTGTAAACTTGGTGTGTGGATAATTAAGATCACTAATTTGATCAAGGATTGTAAAGACTCTATATTTCCATATGTTTTCATTGTCACTGTTCATAAATTCTTGCACAATCTGAGAGTTGTATTGTCTTCTGTGGTGTTTAATCACAGTTTCCACTGTTTTGGGCAGCTGTCTAAAACAGTGTTTGAAAATTTGAAATGTTTTCAGTAGTCAATAATACTACATTCAATTATGATATCTATCATATTACAGGAGATTATCAACATCAGCAATCAAAAACAGAAATTAAAGACACACAAAATTTAATTTTATCTTTGTAATATAATATACAATATTCTAATCAACAGATATGGATATAAAACAATATGCCTTGTTGAAAAAACTGACTAACAGTAGAAGAAAGCTACCCGGTAATAATTACATGGCAGGAAAGTCAACCTTAGTGTTCTACAAAGGGCAAAATCCTAGAAAGTAACTTATTTATCAAAGTCAATGAAAAGTTTATCCAGAATTTTTTAAATATTTACAGATACAATAGGTTTTTGTGGGCTTTCCTATTTTAAAATAAGCCAATAGTGGAACTACATGTAGTTCCAAGTACAAGGAAACTTTAAAAAGAATTATAAAATATGTATTTGTATGTTGAAATATTGCATGGCTGCATGATATTTTCATTGTAATGATGCATCATCTAAAAGACGTGTTTCGTGTCACCAAAATGTGTCATTACAATACATTCTGAAAATCTGTCACTTGGCTCCAAAACATGTGGCTCTAACCTTGTATCCTTAGAAACTAGGTTTCAGATTCTATCTATTCCCATGTGACAACAGCTCGTAATAAAATATTTTACAAAATTGTCTGCTTAAATGGTCCATTTCTGCTCAGGAGGAGATACCTAGCACCACTTGATTGATACCTTCTTTCCATTCAAGTGGTAGGACCCAGAAGATGAATCAGGAACCCACAATTGGACACTAAGATTGCTGTGTGTTCTCCATGTGCATTCCTGCAGTAACCCTTTGACCAATGACCTTGATAAATTTTCAGCAGTAGCTAATCTAGATGAGATTAAAAAAAAAATCTAGGTGAGATAGATGTGATAAATTATCTTCATCTGGAAGATGCTTTGCAATAGCTAAGAGTTAAAGAAGGAATAGATTTGAAACTCACAGAGTGCCTGCTCCAGTCTGTTTGCTCCCCTCCTTTCTCCTACTCCATCGTCCTTCTTTTCTTCCTCTCTTTCGTTGCCTACCCCCATCCTTCATTACATGAATGCTTTCCCCAGTGCTGTGGAAATGTGGAAGTGAGTGTCAGTTCTGTGAATGAAAATTTAAAGAATGTCCATGATCCCAAAAAGTAAACCTTGGAAGACACAATTCCATATATTTTGTTTTTTGAGTAAGAGAAGATCATTTCAAATTTAGTATATTTAATTGATTTTTTTTAAAATCTGAATATGCATAACCAATATTTATATCACCTTATAGTTTACAAAGCACTTTCACATGCATCATTTCCTTTGAAATTCATACCATCATATTATTCGATCCTCAAAATGACTCTGTGATATACAGGGCAGGAATTATTATCATACTCATTTTAAAAATTGAGAAATGGAGGCTGAGATACTTCATACCACTCTCTACCCCTGCTTGTCACTGAAATATAATTCAGTTGCACTGTCTATATCACTTAGTTATCCATTCAGTTATCTGTGATCAGCTGTCTTTTTTCAGAGGCTAACCTAAAATTTCACCACTATCCAAAAAAGCTCACCTATCCAACTCTAGCCCCTTTTATATCTCACCTTATGTCCTCACCTTTCGCTTCAGCAAAAATATTGGGCCGGTCAGTTATGAACTTCTTGGAAGTACCTCCAGTAATGGAGGACTTGGTATTTTGTGTCAACATTCTAGCTGAAAACAAAAAGAAAAGCTTGACAAACTAAAAAAACAAATTTCTAATGGCATCAGAGATCCAACAGCAGTGAAAAAATACGAAGCCAAGATATGGGAGAATAAGAAAACCCAGACTCTATAGCAATAGAAGCCAGAAGACAATGGAATATCATTTTCAAACAGTGAACTGAAAGTGCTGAAAGAGAATAACTGTCAATTTACAATTCTATTCCCATTAAAAATGACCTTCAAATATGAAGATGAAATAAAGACTTTGTGGACAATCGAAAGTTGGGAATTTGTTACCAGTGTACCCACACTAAAAGACCTATTAAAGATTGTTCTTCAGCAGAAGGAAAATAATCCAGGATGGCAGCGCGAGTATGCAGGAAGGAATGAAGAGCAACAAAAAAAAATGGTAAATATGTACGTAAATCTAAATGAATATTAACTGTGTAAAATGATGATGATGATGGTGATATAATATGGGGTTTAAGACATGTAGTGTTTAAAATCATTCCAACTAGCAAATAAAGAGGAAGAAGCATCAATGAAGTTAAAGTTATAAGGTCCTTACATTATCCGGTTCACTGAACCACTAAATAATGTATAACCATCAAGAACTAGAGAAGAAAATTGGAAAAGTAGTCTAAAAGAAGGCAAGGAAGGAGAGAGAAAGGAAGAAAAAGCAGGCAAGAAAAGTAGAATTCAAGTAGTAAGGTGGTAGATTCAAACCCAAATATGTCAACAATGTCATGAAATGTAAACAGACTTAAGGCTTCAATTTAAAGAAAAAGAACTCAGAGTTGGTAGAAAAACAAAATCCAATTATAGGCTGCTTGCAAGAACCAAGCCAAAAAAATAAATACAGGAAATGTTTGAAAATAAAATGATGGAAAAATATATGCCATGCAAACAATTACTAAAATAAATCTTGTATATCAGACTAAGTAGATAAGCCTTACTAGAGATAAAGATGAATATTTCATGAAACAGAAGGTTGGTTTCACGGGAAAGGTAAAACAATTTTAAATTTATATGTATCTAATAATAATAATAATAGCACAGTCTCAAAATAAATAAAGCGAACAGTGTGAACCTCCTCAGCTTCCTGCACTCCCACCTACAAACTGATTCTTATCCGCAGGAAACCTCATTTCCTTCCCTCCAGACTCATAAGAGGACATGTTTCTCCTACTTTTTAGGTATAATCCTCTTATCCTCTCATATCCTCCAGCACTTTCTTTTCTTTTCCTTCTTGCTTTACCTCTTGACCTTTATTCTCAGTCACCTATCTTCTCCTCAGTCTGTAGATGCACTCAAGTCTCTCCCACTCCCCAAAATAAAATATCCTTGATTCTCTCTCCTCTCTTAGCAATTTCACTGCCTTACTTCTTCACTTCTAAGCCAAGATTCCTAGAAGGACGATATATGTTGTGATTCCCTCACCTCCTTACATCTGTTGCTCAACCCACTGAAAACAAGCTTCTGGCACTACTGCTCTACTGAAACTTCTGTCCTCATCTTATTTATCTGTGACACTTCAAGCAGTTATCACTGCTTCTTTGAAATTCTTTTTTTTTTTTTCCACTGGCTTTATGGCACTGCACTCTCTGGATTCTTCTCCCAATTACCTGGTCATTTTTTTTCTCAGTATCCTTGATTAGGTCCACTTTATTCCATAAATGTTGGCATTCTTCAGTATTTTGTAATGAGTTTTCTTTTCTCTCTCTGCATCAGTGTTCCTCAAGGTATGATCTTTTTACTATGGACATCAGAATCACTTAAAATTACTTGTTAAAATGCATTTTCTTGAGCAGTACTCCCACACCATCTGCATCAGAATCTGCAGGGGTAGGCCCAGTAGTGTACAGTTTTTTTTTAACTCCCCAGCTGATTCTGATGCCGAGCTATGTTTGAGAAGCACCACTTTTCCTTAGGTAGTTTCACTCTAAGGAAATGCCCATTGTTTTTAACTATTATTTAAATGCTAATAAATTTATACCTCCACCTGGACTTCTTCCCGAGTCGAAATTCAATTATGATTAAACAACTCTGTCTAGAGAAAGAAGGCAGAGACATGATTTGTCAAAATGATTTTCTAAAGTATATGAATAGTGTAAAATATACCTAGTATTTCAAATTGCAAAGAGTATTGCACTAGGTGTAGAAATAAAACTTTTCTAAAATTACATTTAGATTGTAGCCTTGGTTCTGTCATTTACTAGCTATGTGACCTTGTCGATTTACTGAACCTCACACAACTTCAAATGACCATTTGTAACAATGAAGTGGTTAGAATAGATGAACTATAATCCAGATAACATAGGAAAAGTTATTTGACTGCTTTTATTTTAGTTTCCTCAGATGTATAATTGAATGAATAATACTTATCCAATAAGGTTATTTAAAAAAAAAAATTTTTAAGGATAAGTAGAAATATGATTAGTATATAGCAAGTTCTCAATAAAAATGAGAAATGGTACTATTAGTTACTGTTATAGAGAGAATCCTAAGGAATATTCTAATTATCTATCTCTTAATAGGCTATTGTTTATTGTGCATTCCAACAAATTATTTATATTCTTACTTTTCCATCAAAAGGTAGAAATATAAATGAAATTAGGTAAGTAAAAAGTGATAGTCTTCAAAATTGATAGAAATATGTGCAATTATTCTGAGAGAATAATTATTCTTTCTAATGAAAAATGTAAAGAATTAAGTGTGATTTGAAATTGAAATTCACCGTAAATCCACAAATATTTATGTTTGATAAATAAATATGAGCTTGTATACAAGTAAAAAGAATTGTGAGGTAGAATTAAAAATTAAGAAACATTTGCCTTAAATTAGTGTACCCCACAGAATGAATAGAACAGCTTTTCCATTCATTGATTCACTGATTTACTCAATGATCCTGTTTTCAGCATATACTATGTGCCAGGCGCTTTGCTTGGTAATAGAGATGTGGCCCACCTCTCAAGGAGTTTACAAGTTAGTAAAGGATTGTGAAGTAAAGGAATTGTTGTTTTAACTTGGAAAAAAAGTCACCCTTTAATTTAATTCCTTGATCGTGAGGTCATTCTAAATGAATCCCTTATGGATCTTTCATGGACAGTAAAAATCATAACAAGCAATGAAAGTATTTTCAGGGTAAAAAAAAAAAAACCAGTGCTGTCGAGTAGATTCCGACTCATAGTGACGCTATAGGACAGAGTATAACTGCCCCATAGAGATTTTCACTGTAGTGGGTACAAATGAGTACCCATCAATTTGATGATATGGCATTGTGATAGCTCCACTGTGTTCAACAAAAATAAATATTTACCAAAATACAACCAAGAAATTTCAGTAAAACTCAATAATGAAGCTATGTGTCTTTCTCTTCAATAAAATTTCCAAAAACCGTTCTAGTCAAAAGCAGAGATATTTAAGTAGTTGATCTCCAAACAATTATTTTGTTTTGTCTGATAACCTGATTGTAAATAAAATCAACAGATGTTTAATAATCCTTAGTCATTTTCAACTTGGGGTTGTGAGAAGTGGGGAGAGTGTAACTGTCTCCCTGGTCCAAAATAAAACAAATGATGATTTTACATGTTGTGGGCAATAATGAACTAGGAGAAATCATACTGTTTTCTCAGAACTAACGTGAATACTTCCATTGATTTTATCTGGTTAACTTCTCAATCACATGAAGAGTTTAGAAAACCAAACAAAACAGAAAAATGGGTAAATACGATTTTATTTCCTTTCTGAATCTAAAACAATGATTGCTTAATTTTTATCATTTTTTTCTTTTAGTTAAGCATATTATTATTATTTAAAATATTAAAGTCTAAGTCTTTTCCACATTTGATTGTTTCTTCCACATGCGTGAAAACCCAAGGGAATTTTTTTAAAAATGCCATTGACTACCATTTTCCCCCTAAAACTTATTTTCCCTAGGGTTTTGGGTCAGATGAGAATGTGAGAAAGGGTGGGTGGTCCATGCTATCAAGAATTTTTTTTTACAAATTATATAATGGCCACTCACTTTAGATGGCATTTCAAAGTAAGTGAACCTTTTCATTTCAATTTTAAGCATATATTAGAATTTATAATCCCAGTTGTGCATTCTCAGAACCTTCCCTGTTTCTGGAGCACATGATGCAAGCAATGATTAGTTTTCTTAAAAATATTTTCTCTTAGGATTTACCAACATGTCAATTATTCTCGTAATTTTGAGGCAACCTCTATGCATCATTTTTCAGCTATCAGAGATTTTTGAACAAATAAAAGTATTTCATATAATACTATGGAGAACACTAGTGGGGCTGGGCCGATTAGCATGGGGAATTATCAGAGGTAACAAATCACTAGATTATTGTTGGCAATGAAAGGGACCATCTCTTCCAACTCTCTCATTTTATGTAGGAAAAAACAAACAAAAAAGCAAACAAGGCTCTGAAAAGTAAAATGACTTAATTATGGTAGAGTGGAGTTTTTAGACATTTATTGTTTCAGTCTTGGTCATTTTGAATTGATTTCTTGAAATGTCCACCAATACATTTGACTCAATTTTAAATAAAAAGTTTTGTTTTTGTTTTACTTATGGAAGTTGAAGATGGTGGATACACAAATGGGTTTGGTAACAAATGAGCATAAGTTGTTTCTAATTCCTTTTTAAAATAATATCTATTTGTGTGTGTGTGTGTTTTAATAGTGACTGAAATGAATCAGCTGGTCTTTTCCCATAGTTTTTTCTTGTTTCCTTTTCAAATAAAATAAATATTCAGGTTTTAGATTGTCGCCATTAATTTCATAGAGAGCTGACTCATTTTACAAAACTGAAATCCTTGAATTCAGTGATCTGGAGGCTAGAGTAGTAAGAGAGACATTGTAGATCAATGCTGTTACCTACAGTCGTCTAGTCAATTCCTTAGCCACTCTATTCCTAACTCCAACAGAAGGAGACTAAATTTCTGGAAAGCATAGATTGTGGAGTTACGGGTATGCACAGTCAATGAAGGAATCCAGAGGTGAATGGAAAAGAGGTTAGATTGAGAGGACCTCCAGGATTAGGAAAGGACTATTTTTTTTTTATAGAGCAGTCTTAGCAAGAAAACCCCTTTGATATCCTAAAGAACCTAATATGTCACGAGGCAGGGAGAATAGGGTCATGAGGGTCGCAGAGGTGAGTGGAAATAATTTAGTTCTGTGAAGATCAAAAAGGGAAAGTAAAAAATTTTTACTCCTCACTATGCCATTGTCTGCTACAAGTGAAATACATTTCTGTGCAGTGTAGAAAGTGAATAGTGGTTTCTGCATATATTTAATGAAATTATTTTTGGATGGGAAAGACAAATTGTTCACAGTTCGCTGATTCCCTGCAGGGGTTTAAATATGAATGGCTTAAATTTTTTAGTGTTCTGTTTGAAGGAGAGTGTAGGTAAAATAGTCATGATCACTCGGAAAGACAAATTGTTCACAGTTTGCTGATTCCCTGCAGGGGTTTAAATATGAATGGCTTAAATTTTTTAGTGTTCTGTTTGAAGGAGAGTGTAGGTAAAATAGTCATGATCACTCACCCTTTCTATAAAAAATGAAATAGTACAGAAAATCATTCAAATCTACTATTATGTCAATATCTCTGCTTTTATTTAAATGAGAGAAGATATGCTTTGAAGTTCTGGATCAATAAGTCGTATATATGGTGTCTGTGTTTACATCAGAATGCTCTTGTCTCTTGTTTCTGGAGTCAATGTGTTTTATTATTTGAACCCTAAGAAAAATTTAACAAAGAACAACTCCCCAGGGCCCTTCTCCCCTATTGAGCCCCCAAGCATAAACGGGGCTGCATATGCAGATAGCAGTGCCAAACCGCTCTTTCTTTGCTTTTATTAAATATTTGTGACAAATATATTTTCTCTTATTTCCAGATTTAAATAGTGCATTAACAGGATGAATTTGCACCATCTTTTAGTACCTCATTCTAGAGGAGTCTTACAGAGAATTTGCCTTTGTTATGAGGGATATTTTCTTTTGCTGTGTAATGAAATTTCTCATAAGTTGGTGTGATTAATCACCTGTCATCCATATTCATTATGTTTTGGGGGCTCTGGTGTTTTTTCTGGTGTTAGGGGCATGTATTTTTATAATTACTACATCTTCTTGATTTATTGACCCTTTTATCATTATCACATGCCCATCTATGTATCTAATAGCATTTCCTGCCTTAAAGTCTATTTTGTTTGATATTATTATAGCGACTCCCTATCTTTTTTGTTGCTGTTTCTGTGGCATCTCTTTTTCCATATTTTTGCTCTCAACCTATTTGTGTCTTTAAACCTAAACTCTGTCCCTTGTAGACTGAATATAGTCAGATAATGTTTTTAATTTTGCCCATTCTGGCAGTCTCCACCTTTTAATTGCAGTATTTAATCCATTTACATTTAATGTAATTACCAATAAAAACCAAACCCACTGGTGTCAAGTTGATTCCAACTCATAGCGACCCTATAGGACAGAGTAGAACTGCCCCAGAGGGTTTCCAAGAACCAGCTGGTGGTTTCGGACTGCCAACCTTTTGGATAGCAGCTGAACTCTTAACCACTGTGCCACCAGGGCTCCAATTACTGATAAAGTTTATGTCTGCCATTTTGCTGTTTGTTTTCTATATGTCTTACGTGTTTTTTGTTCCTCTATTTCTTCATTACTGGCTTCTTTTCTGTTAAATAAATATTTTCTAGGATATAGATTTAATTCTGTCATTGCTTATTCTGCAATATTTTAAAAGTTATTGTCTTCATTATTTCTCTGGCAATTGCATTTAACATTTTAACATATAACAATCTACCCACAATCAAACAATCCAGATGGGGCTAAATACCAACTTAATTTTGATAGTATGTAAAAACTTTGTTACTATATATTTATTTCCTACCTGTTTCCTGGTGCTGTTGTTGTCACAAATTACATCTTTATATATTGTGTGCCCGTCAGATTTATAATTTATACTTTATACAGTGAGCTTTTAAATGAGAAGAGTTAAAAAATTAATTAAGAACAAAAGTGCATTTATACTGTCTCTTATTGTTTACCTATGTAATTACCATGAATGGTGTTCTTTATTTCCTTATGTGAATTTGAGTTACTGTCACTGTCTAGTGGTGTTTTATTCAGCCTCAGGGACTCCCTTTAGTGTTATTTCTTGTAAGACAGGTCTGCTAGAAAAGAATTATCTCAGTTTTTGTTTATCTGGATATGTCTTAATTTCTTCTTCATTTTTGAAGGAGAGTTTTGCTAGATACAGGATTCTTGGTTGACAGTCTTTTCCCTTCAGCATTTTGAGTATGTCATCCCACTGCCTTCTGGCCTCAATGGTTTCTGGTAAGAAATCAGCTATTCTATGTTGTTGTTGTTATGTGCTAACGAGTAGGCTCCTGCTCATAGCAATCCCATGTACAGAAGAATGAAACACTGACCAGCCCTGAGCCATCCACACAACCATTGTATGTTGGAGCCCATCATTGGGGCCACTGTTTCAATCCATCTTGTTAACGGGCTTCCTCTTTTTCACTGACCCTCTACTTTATCAAGCGTGATGTCCTTCTCTGAGACTGGACTCTCCTGATAACGTGTCTAAAGTATGTGAGATGAAGTCTGGCCATCCTTGCTTCTGAAGAGCATCTGGCTGTACTTCTCCCAAGACAGATATGTTTGTTCTTCTGGCAGTCCATGATATATTCAATATTCTTATCAACACCATAATTCAAAGGCATCAATTATTCTTCAGTTTTCCTTATTCATTGTCCAACTTTCACATGCATATGAAGCAATTGAAAATATTTGGGTCAGGCTCACCTTAGTTCTCAAAGTGACATCTTTGCTTTTGATCACTTTAAGGAGGTCTTTTGCAGCAGATTTGCCCAATGCAATGTGTCATTTGATTTCTTGACTGCTGCTTCCATGGATGTTGATTGTGGATCCAAGTAAAATGAAACCCTTGACAATTTCAATCATTTCTCCATTTATCATGATGTTGCTTATTGGTCCAGTTGTGAGGATTTTTGTTTTCTTTATGTTTAGGTGTAATCCATACTGAAGGCAGTAGCCTTTGGTATTCATCAGTAAGTGATTCAATTCCTCTTCACTTTCAGCAAGGAAGGTTTTGTCATCTGCAAAATGCAGGTTGTGAATGAGTCTTCCACCAATCCTGAAACTGCGTTCTTCTTCATATAGTTCATTTTCTCACAATATTTGCTCAACATACAGATCAAATAAGTATGGTGAAAGGAGGCAACCCTAATGAACACCTTTCCTGATTTTAAACCACGCAGGGCCCCCTTGTTCTGTTCAAATGACTGCCTCTTGATCTATGTACAGGTTACTCATGAGCACAATTAAGTGTGCTGGAATTCCCATTCTTCACAATGTTAGGCACAATTTGTTATGATCCACACAGTGAAATGCCTTTGCATAATCAATAAAACACAGCTAAACATCTTTCTGTTATTCTCTATGTTATGGATTGAATTGTGTCTCCCCAAAATGCGTGTCAATTTGGCTAGGCTGTGATTCCCAGTATTGTGTGGTTGTCCTCCATTTTGTGATTTGATATACTTTTCCTATGTGTTGTAAATCCTAATCTCTGCCTGTGGTTAAAGAGGCAATATTAGGTTATGTTAAAGAGGATTAGGTGGGATGCAACACCTTACTCACATCACAGCCATGATCCCTTGTAAGGGGAGATTCCCTCGGGTGTGGCCTGCTTTACCTTTTATTTTATAAGAGATAAAAGGTGAGAAAAGCTAGCAGAGAGAGAGGGACCTCAAATCACAGAAAGAAGCAACGAGAATAGAGTGCATGCATTGGACCCTGGGTGCCCGCCCTGAGAAGCTCCTAGATCAGGGGAAGATTGATGACGAGTACCTTCCCCAAGAGCCAACAAAAAAAGAAAGTCTTCACCTGGAGATGACACTAGCCTCCTAGACTGTAAAAGAATAAATTTCTGTTTGTTAAAACCATCCTCCTGAGGTATTTCTGTTACAACAGCACTAGATAACTAAGACATTCTGCTTTCAACCAAGATCCATCTGACATCAGCAATGATATCCCTCATTTCCACATCCTCTTCTGAATCTGTCTTTAATTTCTGGTACTACTGCAACCCTTTTTGAATCATCTTCAGCAAAATTTTACTTGCATGTGATATTGATGATATTGTTCAATAATTCCCCATTCTGTTCTATCACCTTTATTTGTAATGGGCACAAATATGGATCTCTTCCAGTCAGTTGGCCAGATACTGTTTTCCAAATTTCTTGGCATAGACCAGTAACCACTTCCAGTGTTGCATCTGTTTGTTGAAACATCTCAGTTGGTATTCTATCAGTTCCTGGATCATTGTTTTTATCAATGCCTTCAGTGCAGCTGGAAATTCTTCCTTCAGTGGCATCGGTTCTTAATCATATACTACCTCCTTAAATGGTTGAACCTCAAGCAATTCTTTTTGGTACAGTGTCTCTTCATATTCCTTCCATCTTCTTTTGATGCTTCCTGTGTCTTTCAGTATTTTGCCCATAGAATCCTTCACTATTGCAACTCGAGGCTTGAATTTTTTCTTGGCTTCTTTCAGCTTGAGAACTGTCGATCATGTTCTTCCCTTTTGGTTTTCTAACTCCAGATCTTTGCATATTTCATTATAATATTTTGTCTTCTATAGCCTCCCTTTGAAATCTTCTATTCAGCTCTTTTACTTTGTCATTTCTTCCATTTACTTTAGCTATTCAGTGTTCAAGAGAAAGTTACAGAATCTCTTCTGACAGCCATTTTGGTCCTTTCTTTCTTTCCTGTCTTTCTCATGACCTTTTGTTTATGTATGTATGATGTTTTTGATGTCATCCTATGACTCATCTGGTCTTCGTTCATTAGTGTTCAGTGCATAAAACCTGTTCTTGAGATGGTCTCTAAATTCAGGTGGGATGTACTCAAAGTCGTACTTCAGCTCTCGGGGAATTGTTTTAATTTTCTTCATCTTCAATGTGAACTTGCGTATGAGCAATTGATGGTGTGTTCCGCAGTCGGCCCCTGGCCTTCCTCTGACTGAAGATATTGAGCTTCTCCATCATCTCTTTCCACAGATGTAGTCGATTTGATTTCTGTGTATTCTATCTGGTGAGGTCCACATGTATACTCACATTTATGTTTTGAAAATAGATTTGCAATGAATAAGTCATTGCTATTGCAAAATTTTATCACGTGATCTCCAGTGTCATTTCTATTACCAAGGACATATTTTCAACTACCGATCCTTCTTCTTTCTTTCCAACTTTCACATTCCAATCACTAGTAATTATCAATGCATCTTGATTACTTATTTATTCAATTTCAGACTGCAGAAGTTGGTAAATATCTTCAATTTCTTTATCTTTGGCATTAGTGGTTGGTGCGTAAATTTGAATAATAGTCGTACTAACTCGTCTTCCTAGTAAAAAAAAAATTTTTGTTAGGCATATGAATATTATCCTATCACTGACAGCATTGTACTTCAGGATAGATCTTGAAATGTTCTTTTTGATGGTGAATGTGACACCATTCCATATACCTATATCTCTATATAGATATATAGAGATATGCATATACCACCAGTTGCCATCGAGTCAATTCCAACTCATAGTGACCCTGTAGGCAGAGTAAAACTGCTCCATATGGTTTCCAAGGAGCAGCTGGCAGATTCAAACTGCCAACCTTTTGGTTAGCAGCGGTAGCACTTAACCACTGCACCACCAGGGCCACATATATATATATGGAGAGAGAGATATTTGAAGGAATTGGCTAACACAGTTACATGATTGTGGGGGCTAACAAGTTGGAAATCCATAGACCTGGTGTCTGGAAACTCCAGCACTCCTGAGTTCAAAATGCATAAGCCAGGAAGCTGTCTAGAGACTCTAGCAGGATATCTATGTAACAGTCTTGAGGGAGAATTCCTTCTTCAGAACGCCTCAGTTTTTGTTCTTAAGGCCTTTAGCCATTGAAAGAGACCCATCCACATTATGGATGGTAATCTGCTTTGCATAAATCAAACTGTTTGTTAATGCTATAGCATGACAGTTCATACATTTCAAATTCAGTTAGTATAGGCCACCTTTTGTAGAGCACTTTGTAACCCCTCAAGTTATAACATTAATCCAGAATTCCTGCTTAATGGCTCCATATCAGTAAGTTTGGCCTGATCCTACTTTTGTTTCTTTCACCATTTTCCCACACTTTTAATATCCATTCCCACACATATTCCCCAGATTTCCATCTATGTAAATTTGGAAATTAGTGCTTTTGGAGTGCATCATACCTCCTTATGGGTCACACCTTCTATCTCACCTTGTGGGACCTGCTGGAACTTAAGTCTAGTTATAGGTCTAGAAGCAAAGAGAGGTGGTAGGGATGGGTCCTAAGAGAATTATAAGTGTCTTATAAGGTGCTTACCTAACAGTAACTTAGATCATTAAAGGTCCCTAGTCAGAATAGGGTTTATCTCTTTAGACGGTGGTGGAAGGGCTGCTTTTACTGACAAAGAAAACTAAGAAGAATTTCAGGTTAAGTGTCCCTAATTTCATCAGAATCTTCCCATATGTCTCCATTCTAATTTTTATGATCCCAATACTTCCTAACCAATGCCCTCCCTTTAAAGGCAGACACTCTACAAGGTTAGGAATTAAATTTACACTGTAATTCATTCATTCATAGGATGAGACTTTGGGTTTAGTTTTCAGTAATCTCAACTGTGTGACTACAGGAGATAAGGTTTTCTTTCAAGGAACACATAGAAATTTTTAGGTCTTTTATGCAGTACTTTAGCCGGGAATTTGAACCCCTGAGCTTATCTTTCTCTTTCCCCACTTTGTCCAGCAAAATTAGGAGCAACCAGTCAACTTTATTATACTCATCAACTTGACAGAAATGTTCTAAGTTATCAAGTACATGGTCACCAAGAATCTTGTCTCTTATAATATTATCCAATGGTGATATATTATATATCTCTATTGTCACATCACACTATGGACTATCAATACCCTCTTCACTATTAGAAATAGAGTCATTACTGCCTTTAAATCTAATCCTATTGGTGAAGCAATTTCTGAAACCTCAGAACCAATTCAGAGAACTCATCCTTAAGATTGTCATCCTCCTCAGCCACTCTTAAGTACCAAATCTATATTAGTCAAAGTTCTCCAGAAAAACAGAATATATATACAGAGAGAGAGAGAGATTGATTTTAAGAAATTGACTCATACAGTTATGAGTACTGACAAGTCCAAAACCCGTAGGTCAGGTGGTAGGCTGGAAACCCAGCATTCCTGAGTCTGAAATCAGTAGTTTAGGAGGCACACTGGACACTCCTGCAGGATATCTATGTTACAGTCTTGAAACAATTCCTTCTCCTTCAGGAAGCCTGTTATTGCTCTTAAGACTGTCAACTGGATGAAGTTCACCCACAATATGGAGTGTAATCTGTTTTACTTAAAATCAACTGATTGTAAATGTTAATCACATATAAATACCTTCATAGCATCTAGACTAGTGTTTAATCAAAAAACTGAGCACCACAGCCTAGCCACACTGACACATAAAATTAACTGTCATGCAGATCATATTGCAATTTGGTTCAGAAAATATAATAACGAAAGATTTATCCCTGTAATATATTTTACTGCGTGATCCGGAGTGATTTGATTACTATCTGTGTCTTAATCTTCTTATCTGCACAGAGAAATATTTACAATGTCATCTCCAGTGTCTCCCACCTCCTAAGTTTGGTTAGGGTCTCATCCAAACCAAAACCAAACTCACCATCGAATCCATTCTGACTCATAACAACCTTTTGGGGTAGAGTAGAAATGCCCCATAGGGTTTCCAAGGAGCGGCTGGTGGATTTGAGCTGCCAACCTTCTGGTTAGCAACTGAGCTCTTAACCACTACACCACCAGGGCTGCTGGGGCTTCGTAGTCGTATTCATATATACTAAAATGTGGTACTTTCTGTGGGCCCATATAGCATGTGAGAAACTAACACTAACATCCTGTTCAAAATTTTATTAAAGGATTAGTTCTTTTTATGTTCCCTTTATTAGCATACTTCTTTCAGTATTGCTGAAACATAAGATGCATTTCTTCTACATCGGTGCTTCTTCAGTTCTTTTTTTTTTTATTCTAGAAGTAGCTTTATATCTGGATGCCCACTCTCCATGTACACAGTAAACCCCTAGCTTTTGGACCAGCCTATACTTCTTTTTTTTATTGTACTTTAGGTGAAGGTTTATAGAACAAACTAGCTTCTCATTAAACATATAGTACACATATTGTTTTATGACACTGGTTAACAACCACATGACATGTCAGCACTCTGCCTTCTTGACCTTGGGTTCCCTATTACTAGCTTTCCTGTTCCATCCTGCCTTCCCCTGGGCTGGTGTGCACTTTTAGTCTCATTTTATTTTATGGGCCTGTCTAATCTTTGGCTGAAGGGTGAACCTCAGGAGTGACTTAATTACTGAGCTGAAAGGGTGTCCAGGGCCATATTCTCAGGGTTTCTCCAGTCTCTGTCAGGCCAGCAAGTCTGGTCTTTTTTTTTTTTTTTTTCATGAGTTAGATAGAATTTTGTCTCTATTGTGATCCCTGTTAGAGCAGTCAGTGGTGGTACCGGGAAACTCTAGTTGTACTCAACTCAGACTGGTGGAGACCAGGATAGTTGTGACCCATTAGTTCTTTGAATTAAGCTTTCCCTTCTGTCTTTAGTTTTCTTCATTCTTACTTGCTCCAGAAGGAGCGAGACCAGTGGAGTATATTAAATGGCCACTCACAAGCTTTTAAGACTCCAGACGCTACTTGCCAAAGTAGAATGTAGAACATTTTCTTTATAGACTATGTTATGCCAATTGAGCTAGATGTTCCCTGAGACCATGGTCTCTACAGCCCTCAGCCCAGCAATTCAGTCCGTCAAGGAGTTTGGATGTGTCCATGGAGCTTTTATGACCTTGCCTTGTACTAGTTGTGCTGCCTTCTCCAGTATTGTGTATTATCTTGCCGTGCCCCCAAAGTTACCACTTATCTATTGCCTATTTAGTGTTTTTCCATCCCCACCCCTCCCCTCCCTTGTGACCATCAGATTGTTTCTTTTTGAGTGTAACCCTTCTCATGAGTTTTTATAGTAGTGGTCTCATACAATGTTTGGCCTTTTGTGATTGACTTATTTCAATCAGCATAATGCCCTCTAGATTCATCCATGTTGTGAGATGCTTCGCAGATTCACCTTTATCAGTGTGTAGTACTTCATTGTGTGTACGTACCGTAGTTTGCTTATCTATTCATCTGTTGATGGGCACTTAGGTTGTTTCCATCTTTTTGCTATTGTGAACAATGCTGCAATGAACATGGATGTGCATATATCTATTCTTGTGACAGCCCTTATTTCCCTAGGATATATTCCTAAGAGTGGTATTTCTATTTCTAGCTTTTTAAGGAAGCACCATATCATTTCCAAAATGGTTGTACTGTTTTGCATTTGTTATTGCCTGTTTTTTTGATTCATGCCAGTAATACCTGGGTGTGATGGTATCTCATTGTAGTTTTGATGTGCATTTCTCCAATGGCTAGTGATCACAAGCATTTCTTCATTTGTCTGTTAGACACTTGCATGTTTTCTTTGGTGAAGTGTCTGTTCATTTCCTTAGGCCATTTTTTAATTGAATTTTTTGTCTTTTTGTTGTAGAGGTGTTGGATTTTCCTATACATTTTAGAGATTAAACCTTTGTTGGATTTGTCTTAGCCAAAATTTTTTCCCAGTCTGTGAGTTCTCTTTTTACTCTTTTGGTGAAGTCTTTTGATGAACATAAGTGTTTAATTTTTAGAAGATCCCAGTTATCTAGCTTATCTTCTGGAGTTTGTGTGTTGTTAATTATGGCTTGTATCCTGTTAATGCCATGTATTAGGGCCTCTAGTGTTGATTTTACTTTTTTTTTCCCTATGATCTTTATATTTTTTGGCTTTATATTTAGGTCTTTGATCCATTTTGAATTAGTTTTTGTGTATGATGTGAGGTATGGTTCCTGTTTCATAATTTTGCAGGTGGACATCCAGTTTTACCATCACCATTTGTTAAAAAGACTGTCTTTTCCCCATTCGAGGGACTTTGGGCCCTTGCCAAAGATCAGGTGACCATATGTGAATGGATTTACATCTGGGTTCTCGATTCTGTTCCCTTGGTCAGTGTATTTGTCATTGTACCAGTACCAGTCTATTTTTACTACCGTAGCTGTATAGTAGGTTCTGAGGTCAGGTAGTAGAAGTCTTCCTGCTTTATTCTTCTTCAATAGTGCCGTACTTATCCGGGGCCTCTTCTCTTTCCATATAAAGTTAATGATTAGTTTTTCCATCTCTTTGAAGAATGTTGTTGGTATTTGGATCAGGATTGCATTATATTTGTGGATTTTTTTGGATACAATTGTCATTTTCACAATGTTGAGTCTACCTATCCATAAACCTATCTGTTTATGTAGTTCTCTTTTGGCTTCTTGCAGTAGTTTTTTGTGGTTTCCTTTGTGTAGGTCTTTAACATCCCTGGTTAGATTTATTCCTAACCAGGATTTTTTTTTAGGGGCCTATTATAAATGTTATTGTTTTCCTGATTTCCTTTCCATCATTCTCTTTATTGGTGTATAGGAATCCAACTGAGTTTTGTATGTTTATCTTGTGTCCTGCTACTCTGCTGAATCTTTCTATTAGTTCCAGTAGTTTTCTCATGGAGGCTTCTTCAGTTCTTTGACTTTTTTATTCACTTTATTTCAACAAATATTTATGGAACCCCTACCATATTTTAGGAATATGGAACAAAAATAAATAAGACACAATTTCTGCCCTCAAAGTGCTGGAAATCTAATTAGTGTTTGGTCTGTGAAACTTGGCCAGTGCCTCAACTCAAAAAACTGTTTATTCCTTTAAGAAATTTTACTGTCTCTTTATTTATGATATATATCATCCAATACAAATTAGCTTCCTAAGTGTCTCTTTTAAGCAGCTGATTACCTTATCCATGTCTATAGAGTTTCAGAAACTAACCTGTGACAAGCCTTTAAGAAAGAAAGTTGCTGAATTCTGTTGACTATTTTGTTATGGATAGCATAGTATGTTAAAACAAAGAAAAAATCTTTTTTTTTAAAGTGTTTATACATCTTTTTAAAAAAGGAAAAATTTTTAGCCAACCAAGTGAAAACTGTAAATCTTTTAAACACTAATGTGTACTATTGAAATTGTGCTGCTAATATAAGGGGAAAAAAAGTCACATAATATATAATAATATACAGTTATATATGGTGCACTAAACAAGATTTAAAATGTTTTATTTCCAGCCTGAATATTAATTATTTTTTTCAAATAAAATTTTCTGTAGTTTATTTCCCATTGATATATTGATTTATTTGTATTACCACTACATTGTTTAAATTATATGAAGTAAAAAAAGAAATTCTCTCCCACAGATATAATCACTGTTAACTATTTAGTGCATAGCCTTCCTTAGTTTTTACAATTCTTTCACAGACCTGATATTTAATTTCAAGCCATATTATTTATTTCAGCATGAGATAAGTTAGGAAAATAAGGAAAGGGCATAAAGACCTTTTCGTACATACCTGGAATAAGTTGAATGTTGCCCACTCTAACATTAAAAGGTGTCATTCCTTTATTGCATCCACCTGCATCTTTAAGGTCAGTCTCACTTGTACTCTTCAGTACTTGGCTTTGGAGGTGAGAGACTAAGGTTGTAAATGCTCTTTTAGCTCTTCCGCTATATTTTGGTGAAGTAATTAGTTCATGAATTTTCTTTCCCTTTTATTAAAATTGATAAAGGAATAGGTGAAATTCTCTCTCTGTCAAAAGATATAACCCCTCATTTTGAATTTCAGCTAATTAAAGGGGAGCTTTTTTTTTTTTTACCTGTCAAATTATCTCTAATTAATCAAAACTTGGACTTTCTCTTGAGAAACCCTGATGCTAACTGAAAAGGTGATATCCAATCACTGTTAGTGTCAAAGTCAACAAGTATGACTGCATTTAACTGTAATTATGCTAAATTGGTGAAAATAATTTTAATATACAGGCTGAAAGACAGCACAATACTAGCTAATGTTCTTAGGTAGTATCATGAATTATTTTTTACACATATATTAAGACTGCGGAAACCCTGGTGACATAGTGGTTAAGAGCTACGGCTGCTAACCAAGAGGTTGGCAGTTCAAATCCACCAGACACTCCTTGGAAACTCTGTGGGGCTTAAGACTGCATTGATCTTAATCAAAATACTCTAATTAACGTCATGGGTACTGACCCATCAAGGAAAATAGACTTGAGTTCCCAAAAACATGTTTGAATTTTACCCCTCATTTTTCACAGTGAGGATTCCATCATAATTCTTCATAGCATGGAATTTGTCAAAATGTTTATGGCCTTCCCTAAAGAAAAAATATCCATCACAATTGATGTTTAAATTCATTAATTTGGGTATTTTTCATATTCTGCAGACAAACTAATAGTTTGTGGTACCTAATATGTGGAAAACTCTTTATTCACATTATCTCATTCAATCTACACAACAGTCATGTGAGGAAGATGTTGATAGTATCCCTGTTTTTGTCAATGAGGAAACTGAGGTCTAGGGAGTCCAATTCCCGAGAAGGCACACAGCTTGTAGACGTCAGAGTTAGGATTCAAAACTACTGGCTCCAAATCCTGTGCAGTTAACCATTATACAAACAGCCTCTCAGATAGTAAAATAGTGGTTCACATTTCTGTAACAAAGAGCAACTATTTTTCCTATCCACTCACCTATTTGCTCTCTATGACTGAAGGTGAAGTAGGCTCGATAAAAGTATCTCCCCTACTATTAAGAATGTATTTACTTGCTTAATCAATGCCCTGTTCCTATATTAAATCCCTTTTAAAATCATCTTGGAAGATATAGCATAATAATAAATGTATCAGATCACTTTTTGTGACATGAAAGAAATCACAGTTGTGGTAGAATTGACATTAAGGAAGGCTAAGAGAAATAGGAACTTAGTACTGGAGAAAGTGAATTAAAAAATTACTTTGAAAGCACTTGAGAGAAACACTTGCTTCATAATATCATTGATCGCTCCTAGTGCTGTTAGTTCTGATATGAACTGATCTACATATACTGTTTTAAGGTCAATGTTTTTCATATAATGCCATGTGCTGATATCTTAGACTCACCTTTGAAGTAATAATAGAAATAATCTAATCAAACTCTATAACTTCCAGTTGGTTTTTACAGCACACACATATAAATACACCGTATTTGACAATCTTACTTCTATTTATATCTCCTTCTTGACATGTACTAACCTTGCATTTTTTCCAGAAATTGAGGGAATTTAAGATGACCCAGTGTATTTTTTGCATGGTATATTTCTCCAAATGTCCATATTAATTGAGTTGACATTAATATAGCACTAAGTCATATTAAAGTGAATTGATATTTATGAAGTACTAAAAACAAAGTCTGGCATATAGTAATTACTATATAAAGATTATTAAGAAAATCCACTCATATCATTATAAAAGCTAAATTTAGACTTCAATATTTACTACAAGGTCCCTGGATGACACAAATGGTTTGCACTTGATTACTAACCTAAAGCTTGGCAGTTCAAACCCACCCAGTGGTGCTGGGGAAGAAATGTCTGGTAATATGCTTCTGTAAAGATTATAGCCAAGAACCCTAAGGAGCAATTGTATTCTGTAACACATGGGGTCACCATAAATTGGAATCAACTTGACAATAATGGATTTGGTTTTTGGATTTTTTAAAACAATATTTATTAGTTTGGTTTAGTTATTAAAAGTGTGGAATCTATCTCCAGACTACTTGAATTCAAATCCCATTTGTGCAAGTTAATTCACTTCTCTAGACCTTAGTTTTGCCATATATGAATGGGCATAATAATAGTGCCTAGCTCATAAATTAGTTTTGAGGATTAAAAGAATTAATGTGTGTAAAGCTGTTAGAATAATGCCTGGCCTAGGAGGTACTAAATAAATACTAGCTATTTACGTAATCACCATTTTGCATGTGAACGGTTTGTGATCTAACATTTTTCATGAAAATATTTAAATGCTAATTAAGATGCCTGATCTTTTTATAAACAATCATTCTTTCCTTTTTTTAGCACTTCAACTGCCATATTTAATGAGCTTTTCAATTTTACTTTTAGCCAATTATCACTGAAACTGAAGTAAAGAGTTTTTCGATGGAATACGTACCTGACTATATTCCTCCAACTCAACGTCCATCAATGGTAAGTACGTTGAACTACCCCATGGTGAACGTTGAGATGTTCACTATTGGGGAAGACACACGTAAACATCACCACTTAAGAAATGTTCCACTGTAGCTTCAATTCAGGGACCTAAATAGAATTTGTTTCCTTACAATATTACTTGGACTTAAATAGAATTCTGCTACCATAGACTATAGTTAAGCTTCCCTTTCAGGAGTTTTACAATAATATTTGAAGATTCATTCATTCAATAATTTCTTGGACAAA
Source organism: Loxodonta africana (assembly GCF_030014295.1). Taxonomy (NCBI): domain Eukaryota; kingdom Metazoa; phylum Chordata; class Mammalia; order Proboscidea; family Elephantidae; genus Loxodonta; species Loxodonta africana. The sequence goes on from NC_087369.1 coordinate 97,844,177, forward strand.
CATTGATTGAGCATCTACTTTGTGCCGGGCTGTGAGTTAATACTGGGGACATAAAGATGAACAAGAAATGATTTCTAGCCTCAAGGTACTTACAGTTGAATATAGGAATCCAACAAATAAACCCAGATCAGGGAGAAGGTTTTATCCAGGATCTAGAACTAAGAAACACAGAGTTAGCAAAGTGGAAAACCAGTCTGCCAGAGGCAAGTGAGTATCATCAATAAAGTGGAATTGATATATTAAGCACCATATTAGTATCATAAGGTAGTCTGAAACTTGGGTAAAGAATTAACAAGCTTACTTCCACTCAGTATGATTCAGAAACTAGGCACCAGGACAGTTTCAGACAGGCTAAATACTATTGATGACTACCTGTGCTCATCCTTCCCAAGTAGACATTAGCTAATTTTTGACATTCACTCTCGTTGACCCTTCCTTGAAACTTTCTATAACATTTTTTTTTCTGTAAATTTGTTTTTCCAACTTCTCTGATTCTTAGTTTCTTTTACTGACTTTCATTTCCTAGCATGGTATACACAGCCCTTAATAATTTGATCTCAACAAATTTTCCTTATCTCATGTGACTCCCTGTCCTTGAGTCTACTAGCCATACCAGACTGCTCCTTTTGTTCATATTTTTCTCTGTTCTTAGATTTTCCTCACCTTTCTTCTCTGCTTGGGTAATTCCTACTCATTCTTCAATATTCAGCTTAATTGTCACTTCCTTTGTGATGTCTTCCCTGACACCTTCAGGTAGAATTAATCAATTTATTCTTCATGGTCATGTAGTACATTGAAAATAATTCCGTCAAATAACTCATTGCACAGTGTTCTAGTCAGTCAGTGCCATGTCTTCTTATTGATCTTTGCAACTCCAGCAAATAACATAGTAACTTGTACATAGCAGAAAATTAATGTTTGGATGGATGGATTGATGACCAAAGTCCCAGAGTGAGGCCATGCCAGAAAACCACACACCAGTGTGAGTAAAACAAAAGCACTGTTTTGTCCACTGGGTTTAGAGAATAGGATAGCAAAAGTCCAAGCAAAATGAGTTCTGGTGTTTTTATTCATCTATATCAACAAGGAAAGGGGACTTCAGAGTCCATTCCTAATAAGATGGCATCATTTACTCTTCCAGGAGACAAGGGCATAGGGACTACATCTTTCAATGCCCCTAGTCCTTCTACCCAGATGATAAGTAATCAAATTCCTCCAACCCCTTCTCCCACATTCACAAAGTGAATTTCCCACTTTAATATATGAATTCACTGATCAGAATACTCATTTAACCATTTTGGAAACATTTTTATCAAGCAATATATAAGCACAGGAAAAATAAAATAATTTAGCTGCTTCAGTAGCAATAACTTCACAGAAAGATATCCAGAAATTTCTCGCTTTCATTCAAATACAGGGTACCAGGAACTGAAATATGACATATGAAGGAAAAAACCCATGGAAGTGGGATAATGATGCCTCAGTCAATTGTCTGTTTACAGTATCTTCACAGGAGATGTAATCCTAAGAGTTTATGAAGAGAAATAATGATCTAATCACTAAGTCTATCACTAGAACAATGGAAGAAATTATTATTTTTCAGAAATAGTCAAAGTCCCTATTTCACACACCTTTTGAGTGTAGTTACATGGACTGTCATCGGTGCTTTTGCCAGTAAACAGTCAGTGGAGTATAGGCTTAAAAAAATTTTTTTTTTGTAGACACTATGCTACACATTTTATAAGTGTTGATTTGTTTAATCTTTGTACCATCCTTGTATCACTTTTTTTTCATTTTACAAATGAGGAAACTGACTATATAGCGTCTAAATAACTGTCCAAAGTCACATAGTTACCAAGTGAGAGGCAATTTGACCCCAGAGCTCATGCTCTTATTTAGTATGCTACACTGTTTCTATATTGCCTAGTATCTGCCAACAGAACTGTTACAATGATCTCATTACAAAACAGAATTCTACTCGGTTTCCCCCTCTCTTTCCAGAAAGGCATACAGAAATTGGACTATCTTAAAACAAAGTGAGGCTGTAGGGTTATTGGTCGTGGTAGAGTTAGTCAGACTTTTGGATGATTGCAATATAGTGGTTAAATATTAATTGCCTATTTTTAAGAGTATTTGAATTGAGAAAGGTTGCATGGTCTCTTCACTGAAAAAAATGGCCTTGAAATCTTAACTACACTTTGCACTTCATCCTGATAAGAGAATTGTCATAATTTTTTATTAGGGTATATCATTATTCATCATTGTAGTGCTAATTGAAAAATCTGTCTTTGCTTTATGAATGCATAAATTTTCAATTACATAGAAAAATAACAAGCAACATTACTGGTGCTGAAAAACAGCATGAAAGATAGAAGACATCTTACCAAACACAATCAATGATTCTCAAGTGTTTTGTTTTTATTTTAAACATCAACACTTTCACAGATTTCTCTTGCCCATATGTTGGTAGAATAACTATAAATCCTACTATATATATATGTGTCTTTTTTACTCTGAAGACAAATTTACATCGTCTATGGGGCTCTGTCCTATAGGGTCACTATGAGTCGGAATCCACTCAACGGCAGTGGGCTAGGTATTATAGCTTAGTTGAGCGTTCAGAATCTACTCTCCATTGAGTGTGAATCTGCCTTTGCTAGCAAACCAAGTTTCATTGTTGTTGGTTTTCTTACTCTCAGAATTCACCATATAAATTCCTAGCTGTCAGCTGTCTGCCTTTGCTCAAATCATTTCTTTCTTGAAAAATGCCAAACTGTCTTCTCTCTGATCATCTGAATTTTGCTCACCCTCCAAAATAGATCCCTTCCTTCTCCATGACGATTTTTCTGTTTCTCCTCCTCTCAATCGAGACTCATAGCAATCCTATAGGACAGAGTAGAACCATCCGAAAGGATTTTTAAGGAGTGGCTGGTGGATTCAAGCTGCAGACCTTTTGGTTAGCAGCCGAGTTTTTAACCACTGTGTCACCAAGGATCTGTATAGACTATCATACAACTTTGTTTTTATGTTGTTGTGTGCCGTCAAGTCAATTCTGACTCATAGCTACCCTATAGAGAAGAATAGAACTGTCCCATAGGGTTTCCAAGGAGCAGCTGGTGGATTTGAACTGCTGACCTTTTGGCTAGCAGCTGTAGCTCTTAATCACTGTACCACCAGGGATACTACTTTACTTTTTTTATAATTTGTTTTATTTTGTTATTGTTGCTGAGAATATGCATACCAGAACATACACCAATTAAACAATTTGTACATGTACAATTCAGTGACGTTGATTACATTCTTTAAGTTATGCAATCATTCTCACCCTCCTTTTCTGTTTTCTTTCTCCCCCATTAACCTAAACTCACTGCCTGCTAAGTTTCTTATCTAACCTTTAGTTTCTCTTCTCATTTTGATCCTGTATAGATAGATCTTAAAACAGAATAATATTCAAGGCAGACATTCTTTACTAGTTACCAAAACCCAAACCAAACCCACTGCCGTCGAGTCAATTCCGACTCATAAAAAAAACCGACTCATAGCGACCCTAAAGGACAGAGTAGAACTGCCCTATAGAGTTTCCAAGGAGCGCCTGGCAGATTTGAACTGCTGACCTCTTGGTTAGCAGCCGTAGCACTTAACCACTACGTCACCAGGGTTTCCCTTTACTAGTTAAGCTAAATTATTATGTGGTTTTAAGAAGACTTCAGGGGATATTTTTGGTTTAAGGCTTAAGGTTTAAAGATTATCTCAGGGCAGTGGTTTCAGGGATTCAACCAGTCTTCATTGCTACGGAAAATCTGGATTCCATAAGAATTTGAAATTCTGCTCTGCATTTCTCCCCTTTTGATCAGGATTCTTATATAAAATATTTGACCAAATGTTCAGTAATGGTAGTCAGACACCATCCAGTTCTTCTGGTCTCATGGCAGAGAAGGAAGTTGTTCATGGAGGCAATTAGTCACACATCCATTTCCTCCTCCTATCCCTGACTCCCCTTCTCTGTTGCTCCAGGCAAACAGAGACCAATTGTTGTACCTCGAATGGCCTGTTGTAAGCTTTTAAGACCCCAGGCACTATGCAATGAACTACGAGATAGAACAGAAGCACTGAACCTGTTGTTAGGCCATTTAACTGGGATATTCCATGAAACCATGACCCTAAACCTCCAAACTGAGGAACCAAATCCCATGAGGTGTTTAGTTATTCATAATCAGCCTTAGCAGCTACCCTTTTTTTTTATTTTGTCATCACTGTAAATATATCTGTCACACAACTCTTGCCAATTCAGTTTTATACAGGTGTGCAGCATATTGATAGCCTCTACATTAATCAGCTGTGCAACTCTGCCCTTAAATAATGCAAATTTTCCATCACCCTAAATGTAACCCCCCTTTCCCCTTTCCTCCTGTCACTAGTTACCACTAAGAAACTTTGATCTCCACATTTTCTGTCTTTATATATAAGAGAAGTCAGACAATATCTGTCCTTTTGTAATTGACTTATTTCCCTCAGCATAATGTCTTCAAGCTTCATCCATATTGTATAGGGTATCAAGACTCTATTTCTCTTACTGGCTGAGTAGTCATCCATTGTATGTATGTACATCATTTTGTTTATCCATTCATCCGTTAATGGACATTTAGTTTGTTTCCACCTTTTGGCTATTGTGAATAGTGCTGCAATGAATATAGGTGTACAAGTCTCTGAGTCTCTGCTTTCAAGTCTTTTGGGAATATACCTAGGAGTGGAATTTCTGGGTCATATGGTAGTTCTATTTTTAGTGTTTTGGGGAACCACCCCACTGTTTTCCACAACAGCTGTACCATTTTGCATCCCCACCAGCAATAAATAAAGGTTCCAATATCACCACATCCTAGCCAACATTTGTTACTTTATCTTTTGTTGTTGTTGTTTGTTTTTTAATCTTAGCTATCCTAGCAGGAGCAAAATGGTATCTCATTGTGGTTTCAATTTGCATCTCTCTGATGGCTAATGACATTGAGCATCTTTTTATGTTTGGTGCAGGGCTTCAAACCAGTTCATTCCGTTTCAAACCTCTGCTGAGAATTTGCATTTCTAACAAGTTTACAGGAGGTGCTAATGCTGTTGGTTAGGGACAAATCCTGAGAACCACTGGTAGAGCAGTGTTTCTCAAAATTTATTATACATAAAAATCACCTGGAGATCTTGTTAAAATGTAGATTCTAATTCAGTATATCTGAGGTGGAAATGCAAATTCTCAACAGGGGTTTGAACCAAAATGAACTGGTTCTAAGCTCTGGTTTGGAGGCTTTTTGAATGTCCTCTTTGTTGAAATCCCTATTTAAGTCCTTTGCTCATTTTATGATTGGGTTATTTGTCTTTTTGTTGTTAAGTTGTTGAAGCTTTATATATATATTGATTATTAGATTCTTATCCTTCTGCAGATATTCTCCCAGTCTGTAGCTTGTCTTTTCATTTTTTTTGGTAAAGCCTTTTGGTGAACAAAAATTTTTACCTTTTGGCGGATCCAGCATGGCTCTATAGACAGAAGCACCATGCTGTCCCTCTACAGCAAAGACCCGAAAAACTAAGTAAAACAGATATAAGTCAATCCTGGAACCCTAAGGATCAAATGAAGGGATATAGAACTCAATCAAGCACTGAATGGAGTAAGAAAATGACAGAGAACAGAGAATGAGGAGAGAGCTAAAGAGTAGAGGTCCCCTGCTAGCTAATGTGGCATGGATTTACCATCTTGGACCTCAGTCACCAAGAACAGTGGACAGGAAGTATGGGAAGGCAACTTCACAGAACTCCCAACAGGAGGCAGAGCACCTGGTAACCATGGATACATGCTTTCCCAACCCCCACCCTTCTTCCCTCTACACAGCCTCTGCCATTTTCCAATAGACTGTGGTCACCTGGCTGGAGAGACACCAGCTCACTGCTGCCTCATTTGGCCCTGCCCCACTGGCTGGCTCCTTCAGGGCTATTTTTTTGGTTATTTTTTTGGGGGGGGGGCTTTTTTTGTTTCTTCTCTTTCTCTCCCTTCCTTCCTTTCCTTTCTCCCACCCAGCTAGCCGCATGTGCCATCCCCACCCCTTCTTGATGGGCTGTGCCATACCACTTGGCTAGACAGCCACCGGCACACAGTCTCCTTGGGTCTGCACCTCCTCCACTGGCAGGCTCCCGCAGGCCATTTTTTGTGTTTTTCTTTGTTTTTGCTTTTTTCCTCTTTTGCTGTTTCTTCTTCTCTCTCTCTCCCTCCTTCCTTTTCTTCTCCCACCTACCTAGCCCTGTGCACCACCACCCCACCCTTCTCGATGGGCAGTGCTGTGTAGAGAGCCTCTGGCACATGGCCACCTCAGATCTCTGCCACACCCACAGGACTGCTCCCTCATTGCCATACTTTATATTTTTTGTTTTTTCCCCTTTTCCCCTTTCCTTCCCCCTCCCCATCTGCCTATCTGCACTGCAAGCTGAGAGCTGTTCCCACAAGTGACACCAGCACGGACCACTGGACCCTGCCCTGTGATGCCCCCAGCACCACCCTGTCAAATCCAGTATGCCTCCAATGACCCATCCCCACCCCTCACCACCCCCCACTGCTGGACCTGCCTGCCTGTTGTGCCATAGCCAAAAGACCAGCCCTGCCGACCTGGACAAGGTGGTGAGAAATATAGTGCCCACAGACAAGCAAGCAGCAAAATACGCCCAGCCTGCCTGCCCAAACATAACCAAATAAAACAAAAAAGCAGGACATAAACAATCAATAAATGAAGAAAATAATTCCTGAATGTCCCAAAGACAGCAGACAATATCAAAACATATTTTAAAAAAGGACAGCATGGCTCCAAAAAGTGACCAAATTAAACACCAGTTGACCTTCCAGTAAAAGAAAAGGCACTGGAACTACCTGATAGGGAATTCAGAACTCTAATATTCAGGGATCTCCAAGAGATGAAAGAAAACACAAATAAAAATAAGGAAATAATAGACAAAACCATAGAAAATATAAACAAAATCAGGGATAACACAGACAAAGCAATCAAAGAATTCAGGAAAACAATACAGAAGCAAAATGTCAAAATAAACAAACAACTAGAAATCAAACAAAAACAGCAATATGGAATTCAAAAGACAAACAAGATTTCAGAAATGGACAGTACAATAGCAAGTTTTAAGAGCAAATTTGAAACAACAGAAGACAGGATCAGTGAAATTGAAGACAAATCCTTAGATACTACTTTGTTTGAGGAAAAATCAGAGAAAAGAATGAAGCAAATGAAGAAGGCCAGAAAACGATGTGGGAATCGATCAAAAGCAAAAATTTATGTGTGATCAGAATTCCAGAATGGGCGAGAAAACAGAAAACACAGGATCATTGAAGATATGCTGCCAGAAAACTTCCCTAATATCATGAAATATGAAAAGCTGACCATCCAAGAAGTTCAGCGAACCCCATAGAGGGTACACCCCAAAAGAAAATAACCAAGACATATCATAATCACACTTGCTAAAACCAAAAATAAAGAACCCTGAGAGCAGCTCAAGAAAAATGAAAAGTACATACAAAGAGGAAACAATAAGACTAAGCTCTGATTGCTAGGCAGAAACCATGCAGGCAAGGTGGCAATGGAATGAGATATATAAAACCTTGGAAGAAAAAAATTCCCAACCAAGAATAATATAACCTGCAAAACTCTTGCTCAAATATGTTGGCAAAATTAAGACATTTCCAGATAAACAGAAATTAAGGGATTATGTAAAAACCAAAGAAAACTTACAAGAACTATTGAAGAAAGACCTTTGGTTAGAAAACAGACAACAGCCTGAATCTAGGATACAGGACAGCATCAGCCAGATACCAACCTAGGTAATGAATGCAAGGATAAATAAAAAAACTAAAATATTTACAACAGGGAACCAGAGAGATCAATCTATAAATGACAGCAATGTCAGAACAATAAAAGAGGGAATAAATGATGTCAGTACAGAACTTTCAAATGGAGAAAAAGTCTAGACTTAGGAAGACTGGGGTAAACTTCAAGGTAAAAGCAAAGAAAGTTACAAAACCTACTCATCAAAATAGGAAAAACATAACATCTTCATAAATGCAAAATCTACAAAAATGAAATAAACAAAAAATCCACGAACAAAAGGAATTCAGCACAGGAGAGTAAGAGCGAAAAAAAAAAAAACCACTACAAAATGACAGCAATAAACTCACACCTATCAATAGTCACACTGAACACAAATGGCTTAAATGTACCCATAAAGAGACAGAGAGTGACAGAATGAATTAAAAAAAAAAGAACCCATCAATATGCTGTCTACAACAGGCACACCTTAGAAACAAAGAAATAAATATATTAAAAATCAAAGAATGGGAAAAAATATATCAAGTAAACAGCAAACAAAAAAGAGCAAGACTGGTAATACTAATCACAGATAAAATAGATTTTAGAACAAAATCCACCACCATAAAAGACAAGGAAGGACATTATATAATGATTAAAAGGACAATCCACCATAAGGACGTAACCATAGTAAATATCTATGTACCCAATGATAAAAAATGGTTCCAAAATACATAAAAGAAACTAATGGTACTGAAAAGAGAAATTGACACTTCCGCAATAATATTAGGAGACTTCAACACACCACTATCATTAAAGGGCAGAACATCTAGAAAGAAACTCAACAAAGATACAGAAGATCTAAAGGACACAGTCAACCAACTTGATCTCATAGACACATATAGAACACTCCATCCAACACAGGAAAGTATACATTCTTTTCCAATGCATGTGGAATGTTCTCCAAAATAGACCACATCTTAGGCCACAAAGCAACCTTCAACAAAATCCAAAACATTGAGGTAATACAAAGCATCTTCTCTGATCACAACACCATCAAAGTAGAAATTAATAACAGAGAGCAAGGAAAAAAGCCAAATACATGGAAACTGAATAATGCTTTGCTTTAAGACTACTGGGTAATAGAAGAAATCAGAGATAAAGCAAAAATTTGCTAGAATCAAACAAGAATGAAAACTTTTGGGACACAGCAAAGGCAGTGCTTAGACGTCAATTTATAGCAATAGATACACATCAAAAAAGGAGAAAATCAAAATGTTAGCTATACAATTCAAACAAATAGAAAGAGAACAGCAAAGGAAGCCCATAGCCACCAGAAGAAAGAAAATAATAAAGATCAGAGCAGAAATAAATGAAACGAAGAATAGAAAAACAATAGAAAGAATCGATAAAACCAAAAGTTGGTTTTTTGAAAGTCTCCACAAAATCGACAAACCATTGGCCAAATTGACAAAAGAAAAACAGGAGAGTATGCAAATAACCTACATAAGAGCTGAAACAGGGAACATTACAACAGATCCAACTGAAATAAAAAGCATCATAACAGAGTATTATGCAAAAGTATACTCCAACAATTTTGAAAACATAGAGGAGATGAACAAATTTCTAGAAACACACTACCTACCTAAACTAATAGAAAATGAGGTTGAAAATCTGAACAGACCCATAAAAAGAGTAGAGATTGAAAAGATAATAAACCCTCCCCCATCAAAAAAAAGCCCTGGCCCGGATGGCTTCATTGGGGAATTCTACCAAACATTCACAAAAGAGCTTGAACCAGTACTACTCAAACTATTTCAGAGCATAGAAAAGGAAGGGATACTTTCAAATTCATTCCATGAAGCCAGCATAATCCTGAAACCAAAATCAAAGACACCATGAAAAAAGAAAATGACAGACCATATTGGTCTCATGAATATAGATACAAAAATTCTCGATGAAATTCTAGCCAATAAAATTCAGCATCATATCAAAAAAAAATACACTACAACCAAGTGGGATTCATATTGGGTATGCAAGGATGGTTCAACATTAGAAAATCAATCAACATAATCCACCACATAAATAAAAAAATAAGAAAAGAATCTAATGATCATCTCAATGCAGAAAATGCATTTGATAAAGTCCAATATCCATTCCTGATAAAAATCTCAATAAAGTAGTTATAGAAGGGAAATTACTCAACAGAATAAAGGGCATCTATACAAAACCTGCTTTTTTTTTTTTTTTATATACAAAACCAGCAGAGCAACATCATTTTCAAAGGACAGAAGCTGAAAACATTCCCCTTGAGAACAGCAACAAGAGAAGGATGCCCTTTATCACCACTCTTGTTCACTGCGTTGAAAGTCCTAGCTACAGCATCAAGGCAAGAAAAAGAAATAAAGAGCATCCAAAATGGTAAGGAAGAAGTAAAACAATACCAATTTGCTGATGATATGATACTATACATAGAGAACCCAGAAGACTCCACAAGAAAACTATTGGAACCAATAGAAAGATTCAGCAGAGTACTAGGATGCAAGATAAAAATACAAAAAATCTTTTGGATTCCTGTACACCAATAAAGAGAACTATGAAAAGGAAATCAGGAAAGTAATAACACTTACAATAAAAATAGCCCCTAAAAAATATTTAGAAATAAATCTAACCAGGGATGTAAAAGACCTATACAAAGAAAACTACAAAACACTACTGTAAGAAACCAGAGACCTACATAAATAGAAAAACATACCATGCTCAAGGATAGGTAGACTGAACATTGTGAAAATGTCAATTTTACTCAAAGCAATCTACAAATGCAATGCAATTCTGATCCAAATACCAACAGCATTCTTTAAAGAGATGGTAAAAGTATTCATTAAATTTATATGGAAAGGGAAGATAAGTAAGGCGCTATTAAAGAAGAATAAAGTAGGAGGACTCACACTACCTGACCTCAGAACCTACTATACAGCTGCTTGAGTGAAAATAGCCTGGTACTGGTAAAATGACAGACACATTGACCAATGGAACAGAATCGAGAATCCAGACGTAAATCCATCCATGTATGGTCACCTGATCTTTGACAAAGGCCCGAAGTCCCTTAAATGGGGAAAAGACAGTCTTATTTACAAATGGTGCTGGCAAAACTGGATGTCCATCTGCAAAAAAATAAAACAGGAACCATACCTGACACTGTACACAAAAACTAATTCAGAATGAATCAAAGGCCTAAAAATAAAACAAAAAAACTATAGAGATCATAGAAGAAAAAATAGGATCAATGCTAGAGACCCTAATACACAGCATAAATATGATACAAACCGTAACTAACAATTCACAAAAACCAAAAGATAAGCTAGTTAATTGGGGCCTTCTAAAAATTAAACATTTATGCTCATTGAAAGACTTCAGCTAAAGAGTAAAAAGAGAACCTATAGACTGGGGAAAAAAAAATTGGCTATTACAAATCCCACAAAGGTTGAATCTCTAAAATCTACAGGAAAATCCAACACCACTACAACAGAAAGGCAAATAATCCAATTAAAAAAAATGGGCAAAAGATATGAACAGACACTTAACCAAAGAAGATATTCAGAAGACTAACAGACACATGGGTAATGCTCATGATCACTAGCTATTAGAGAAATGCAGATCAAAACTACAATAAGGTACCATCTCACCCCGACATTACTGGCAAAAAGCAGAAAATAACAAATGTTGGAGAGGCTGTGGAGAAATTGGAATTCTTATGTACTGCTCGTGGGAATGCAAAATGGCACAACCAATTTGGAAAATGATATAGTGCTTCCTTAAAAAGCTAGAAATACAAATACTATTGGATCCAGCAATCCCACTCCTAGGAATGTATCCTGGAGAAATAGGAACCAAGACTAAGGTGCACCTGACCAAAGCCATGGTGTTTTCAGTCATCCCATATGCATGTGAAAGCTGGACAATGAATAAGGAAGACTAAAGAAGAATTGATGTGTTTGAGTTATGGTGTTGGCAAAGAATATTGACTGTACCATGGATTGCCAAAAGAATGAACAAATCTGTCTTGGAGGAAGTACACCAGAAATCCCTTAGAAACAAGATGGCGAGACTTCATCTCACATACTTTGGACTTGTTATCAGGAGGGACCAGTACCCGGAGAAGGACATCATGCTTGATAAAGTAGAGGGTCAGCAAAAAAGAGGAAGACCCTCAAGGAGATGGATTGACACAGTGGCTGCAACAATGGTCTCAAGCATAACAATGATTGTGAGGATGGCAGAGGACTGGGCAGTGTTTTGTTCTGTTGTACCTAGGGTCACTGTAAGTGAGAACTGACTCCACTGTACCTAACAATAACAACAACTTTTGCGAAGTATAAGACATTACACAAGACTGGGGAGTCAGCACAACTTGACCAAAGCAAGGTCATGGAAGCTTCATAGATACATCCAAACTCCCTGAGGGATTGAATTACTGGGCTGAGGACTCTGTACCATGGTCTTGGGGGACATCTAGCTCAACTGGCATAACATCGTTTATAAAGAAACTGTTCTACATCCTACTTTGGTGAGTTGCATCTGGGGTCTTAAAAGCTTGTGAGGGGCCATCTAAGATACTCCACTGGTCCCACACCATCTGGAGCAAGGAAGAATGAAGAAAACCAAAGACACAAGGGCAAGATTAGTCCCAAGGACTAATAGACCACAACTACCACAGCCTCCACCAGACTGAGTCCGTCACAACTGGATGGTGCCCGGCTACCATCATTGACTGCTTTAACCAGGATCACAATATAGGTTTCCAGACAGCACTGGAGAAAAATGTAGAACAAAATTCCAACTCACAAAAAACAACCAGACTTTACTGGTCTGACAGAGACTGGAGAAACTCTGACAGTATGTCCCCTGGCACCCTTTTAACTCAGTACTGAAGTCACTCCTTAGGTTCACCCTTCAGCCAAAGATTAGACAGGCCCATAAAACAAAATGAGACGTATTGGGCACATTTCACTTCAGTAACATACAAGAAATTCTATACGTGTACCGTTACTACCCCTCCCACCATTTTGTTGTTGTTATCACTAATAACAAATTTATATTTATTTCATGTGCCCTATAACATAATTTTATCCTTGCTTTTCATACATTCATTATTAAAAAGCTTGAAGGACAAAACAGAATTATCAAGCATGAATACCTTATTACTATCCCTTATACTTGTCCATACAGTTAACTTTATTAGGGATCTTTCTTTTTATGTATGTTTTTGAATTACTTTTCTGATGTATTTTCCCTTTCATCTACAGAACTCCCATTAGTATTTTTTGTAGGACCTGTTTGGTGGATAGGAACTCTTTCAGTGTCTGCTTGTCTGGGAATGTTTTAATTTCATCCTTATTCTTGAAGGACAGTTTCACTTGGTATTATATTCTTGTTTGACAATTTTTTGTTTGTTTTTTTCTGCACTTCATATATGTCATTCTATTGCCTTATGGCCTCCAAATTTTCTGAGGAGAAACTGGCACTTAATCTTATTGGGGATTCTTTGTATGTGACTCTTTGCTTCTTTCTCACTACTTTCAGGATTTTCTCTTTATCCTTACATTTTGAGAGCTTGACTATGATGCATCTCAGTGTACATCTCTTTGGATTTATCCTGCTTAGGGTTCTTTGAGCTTCTTTGATTTGTAGATTCATGATTTTCGTCAGATTAAGGAAATTTTCTGTCATTTCTTCAAATATTCTTTCTATCTCCTCTCCTTCTGAAATTCCCATGATGCATATATTAGGTCTCTTGATGTTGTCTTATAATTCCATTAAACTATACTCAACCTTCTTAAGCCTCCATTCTTGTTGCTCTTCAGCCTCTGAAATTTTGACTATCTTATCATCTAATTCATTGATTCTTTCTTCTGCCTGATTAATCTATTGTTAAATCATTCCATTGTGTTTCTCCTTTCAGTTATTGTCCCTTTCGGTTGCAGTATTTCTGTTTGTTTTCCTTTTACCTCTTTTTCAAAATCCTCATTTTGTTCTTGCATTGTTTTCTTTATTTAATTTAGAACTATGTCTGTGCTTTCCCTTAACTCTTTAATTATGTTTCACATTGTTGTATTGTATTCTTTTCATTATTCAGTCTTCCCTAGATGGACTTTTCCTCCCTTTATCATGTCCCTTTGGATGGGTCATCATTTCTCTTTTCTTTGTGCATCTTCTGAGTTTTGGGGGAGTATTGAAGTTTTTGAGGGTATTAACTTTTCTCAGTTCTCCTCAGTATTTGGTGTTTTTGCCCACACTACTTTCTGCAAAAAAAAAAAAAAAAAAAAACTCTTAGGTGGGCAGAACCTTCAGCCTTTGTTTACTGCTCCCTCTCCCTCTCTGTGATAGCTTCTTCTCTCTTTTGATTTAATTAGAATTCAAAAGTTACAGATCATGGTTTTCAACTCTCACTGTCTCCCAAACACACCAGACAGCACACTGTGGTCAAGTTATCCTCCCTCAAGCACTGGCACTCAGGTAAGATATTGAATACTAATCAATCTGTCCACCAGAAGCCCAGTCCCCTCTGTCTGATTATTACCCTGTTCCCTTCTCTGTTTCTGCAACCACATTTTCAGTTGGAAAACATACCCAGAGAGCCCTCTTTGAGGCTGGGTATTGCCTCCGTATTTGCCTGAGGCTTCCTTTCCTGCTCTGTGTGGCTGTTTATGTCTGAGCTGGAATTCAGGGAAAGCACACACAGACTTTCCTCCATTTCAGGAGGAGGAAGGGCTGTCACTCCCCAGAAGGGCCTCCAAGAGGTCTGCCTTGTTTCCACATACGTAGCTCACCTCCTGGCTCTACTGTAGGGAACCTCTTGTAGGAGTGTGTATCAGTCCAGCAGCTGACAGTTGCCAGGTGGGCGAAGGGTTGTCACATTCTGAACAGACCTCCAGGGAGTTCTGCCTTGTTGCTATCACAGTCCCCCACCCTATAGTATGTTGGTTTTGGGTGTTGTGTGTCCACTTAAGATGCCTGCTTCCTAACACAGAGCAGCCTCAGTCAGTAGTCCTCAGCACCAACTGGAAGGGGGATCAGACAGATCCAAACTGACCTGCAAAGAGTTCTGCCCTTTTCTTTACAGAGACCTGAGCTGTGTGGTGTGAAGGGAGGCAGATCAAGTGTTAACTATGGTAGCCGACTCCACTTCAGGTTCCTTCTGTAGCAATTCACAGCAGTCTTGCAGCCGAAGGTGTCCAGGTAGGGGAGGTGCTGGCATGCTCTGAATGGACTTTCGAGGAGGTCTGCCTTGTTGATTTCAGAGCAGAAGCTTGAGGTTCTGTGCCTTTGTACAGTCAGGTGTGGTGGTTAGATAAGCAGGCTCTTTTGCTGCAGCTGTTTCCTCAGTTCTCAGCAGCTGGCAGCTGCATGGCTGGGGGAGTGGCAGGGATTGTGGGAGAAACAATTTTCCTTCCATATGCAACTTGTTGATTCCTTCATTCTTGCCTATCTGCAGTTCCCCTCTGCTGTCCTCTGCTCCCCAGTTCAGAGTCCCTCAAGGCAAAGCACTATTTCCTTGTTGTATTTCTTGTTGTATTTGTGGGGAGGGGTGAGAACAATGGTCTGTTTATTCTGCCATCTTTCTAGAATTCCACACTACTTTGTATTTTTAATTATCTTTTACGTAGAGATACTGCTTTGTTAACCAGATTTAACCTCTTTCAGAGAAAGGACTTTGTTCTGTTCTTCACGAATCTAAGAGAGTGATTTGAAAAATCTAAACATAAATAGTTGCCAAATTATTCACTGATTGGTAAGGAAAGGACTTGGTTCTGTTCTTCACCAATCTAAGAGAGTGATTTGAAAAATCTAAACATAAATAGTTGCCAAATTATTCACTGATTAGTACCAAACCAAAAAAACCAAACCCACTGCCATCAAATAGATTCTGACTGATAGCAACACTATAGGACAGAATTGAACTGCCCCATAGGGTTTCTGAGGCTGTAAATATTTACGGAAGCAGACTGCCACATCTTGCTCCCTTGGAGTGGCTAGTGAGTTCAAACTGCCGACCTTTTGGTTAGAAGCCAAGTGCTTTAACCATTGTACCACCAGGGTTCCTTCACTGGTCTGTAGATTGTTACAAATAATTTCAGGCATTACAGTGGAAATAGCAGTCAATCACGAGTTAAGACCATGGTCCTGACTCTTGAACAAACTAACTCAGTGTTTGATTTCAGAAAAATCATTCAACTAAATCATTTTTCCCCCTTAGGTGCCTCCTCTGTGAGATGGTGAGAATGATAACTATTCTACTCACCACATAGTTTTGGGGGTTAATATTGAATGTGATTATGTATGTGAAAACATTGTAAAAAAATATGTAAAGTGCTATACAAGCATAAGGGATGGTGATAAGTATAAAATTTCTGTACTGAAAATTATCTATTTTAGTTGACCAAAGCATTTGAAGGAATATTGTACCCATTAGTATGTTGTGCTACATAATAAACCTAGCTTTTCCCAGTGTAACAATATTGAAGTGGAATTACAAGGACTCTGGACAGCCTCAATACAAGACATTTTCTTGCCTACCAGTGGCCAGAAAGTAAAATAGCCATGAGCATATACCTGCCTTCTGTGTTGAGATTTACAACATTTTATCTCTAAAAACTCAACCCATAACTTAATTATTTTACTGTAAGTTGGAAAATAGAATCTTGGGGGAGTTGTGTCTGTTAGAGTTATTAATGTTTAAGGACAGGGTCTGGCAGAATCTATATTATAATTAATTTTCCAACAATGCAAATAGAATATTAAGATTCTATTGTCCATTCCTTGCAATTTAATGAAGAAAAATACTAATCTATTTTCCTTTCTAGAAGTCTAGAGTAAATAAAGGAATCAGTGTCCAGTGAAAGGAATGGAAGAGATTTCTTAAATGTATGTGTAGAAGGAAATCAGAGTAAAGCATATTAAAGAAAAAATATTGTTTAATATTTGTTTCAACTGGCATAGATGATATTCTCAGTGAGTGTGCCATTACTTAGACACTAACTTTAGCTACAATGTAGAGTTAGACATAATTATTTTATGATAGCTCCGTATCACTTTAGACCCCAATCTGTTCCTGAATTAGTATATACTTTTTTTTTATCAGCATGGAACACAGCAGAATGAAAAGGGTGAACACAGTTTGATAATCTGGAGTTGTCCTTACTCAAGGTGATTATTAAGGTAGGAAAATGAGAAGTAAATTCTTTAAGGTCTTTGCTGATGAAAACCCATATATGAATGAGGCTTTAATTGAAAATACGAGATAGGTCAAATAGTCTAGATAGACTAAACCCAGTCTATTTTCAAATGATTTTGGAAGATTTTGACCAGTCACAGTGGATTTGTGTAGAATGCCTACTTCAGAATTTGTAGTTTGATAATCTCTTGGCCACACGTACCCATAATTCCCAAAAACTCATTGCCATCAAAGCTATTCTGACTTATAGTGACCTTATAGGACAGGGTTCATCTGCCCCATATGGTTTCTAAGGCTGTAATCTTTACAAAAGACTGCCACATCTTTTCCATTGGAGCAGCTAGTGGGTTTGAACAGCTGACCTTTTGGTTAGCAGCCAAGTGCTTAACCACTGCACCACCAGGGCTCCTTTACTCATAGTTAGTTGTCAAAATTTATAAATGAGGAAAATCTTCATCCACCTCTGGATATCTAGCTCCTTTTGCAAAATCAGGATAACTGGAAGCACTGGAATCTTACATGGCAACAATCCATTGGAATAATGCCTGCCCCCTTAAGAACGGAGCATGGGTTCTTTAGTTTGCCACAATTCCTGCGGTTTCCTATTATATTATACCAAGTTTGTACTCCTTATTTATGGTATTTTCTTGGGTACTGTAGTATTTGAAGGTGTAACTCATGGCCTACTTGAGGCAATACTGTGTTGGCCACTTTTCATATCTTATTTCATTTTATCCTAATAACATGAAAGGATACATACTAATATCTCTATTTATAGGTGAGGAAATAGAGAAAGAGATGGTAACAAAATAACCACTAGAAGACAGATATTTATTGAGATCAGTTTTTGATGAATGAATGAATGATTCCAGAAGCTATGCTCTTTTTACTACCCTCCCCTCCCCTCCCCTCCCCTCCCCTCCCCTCCCCTCCCCTCCCCTCCCCTCCCCTCCCCTCCCCTCCCCTCCCCTTCCCTTCCCGCTTTGTAAGATCAGTAAACCATCCCTCAGACCTCTCTTCTCCAGATTAAATAACCATAGTTCTTTTAATTAACCTTTACTGTAGTGGTTTAGTACTACAGCTGCTAACCAAAGGGTCGGCAGTTCAAATCCACCAGGTGCTCCTTGGAAACCCTATGGGGCAGTTCTACTCTGTCCTATAGGGTCACTATGAGTCGGAATCAACGGCAGCGGGTTTTTGTTTTTTATAACTACTTAGTTGCCTTTATGGCTCCATTTTCAGTGTTTTAACTTGTAGTTTTGCTCTCCAGAATTAGATCTAGAACTTCTTTAAAGCTCTGACTATTGCTAATCATAAGAGAATGGTTTTCTTATGTAATTTCTGTGTTCCACTCTAATGTATGCAATTAATTATGCTCAGTTTTCTTTATCATCACCTTGTGTTCATTGTGACCCTTGGATCATATTACTTACATATACGTGATCCATTCATTCACCTTGAATTTGCATATATAGTTCCTCTGCTCTGCCATCTCTATATATGTTCTAATATTTATATTACCTAAATTTTATTCTCTTTGTTCCAGAATACCTCTCTTATATACTCATGATGGTTAAGGTTGTGTGTCAACTTGGAGGGATCATGATTCTCAGTTATGATGTAGTTTGGCAGCTATGTAATTATGTAATCACCTCCATAATGAGATCTGATGTAATGTAATCATCTCCATGGTGAGCTCTGTTATGATCAGCCAGTCAGTTGAAAGGCAGTTTCTTTGGGAATGTAACCTGCATCCAATATAGGTGGACTTTCTGTCAAAGCTCGTGGGCTTTTGCTATCTCGTGATCCTTCATCTGGCTCTGGTTCCTCTGACCTCTGGTTCTTGGGACTTGAGCTAGAAGCTTAACTGCTGATGTTGGGATTCATTGGCCTCTGGAGCCTGTGAGCTGGAGGCCTGCTGTCTGGCCTGCCAATCTTGACTTTGCCAGCCCCTGCAGCTACGAGAGTCAGGAGAGGCCACCACCCATGGACTTGTGATTTTCCAGCCTCTACAACCACATCAACCATTTCCTTGATATAAATCTCTCTCTCTCTCTCTCTCTCTCTCTGTATATATACATATACCAAACCAAAACCAAACCCATTGTCATAAAGTTGATTCCAACTCATAGTGACCCTATAAGACAGAGTACAGCCGCCCCATAGAGTTTCCAAGGAGCGACTGATGGATTCGAACTGCCAACCTTTTGGTTAGCAGCCATAGCTCTTAACCACTGCGCCACCAGGGCTCCATATGTATGTGTGTGTGTGTGTATACACGCTTCACTGGTTTTGCTTCTCTAGAGAATCCAGCCCAAGACAGCACTGTAACTATTTTTTATGCTGATCCTGTTTTCCAGGATTCCTCCTACCTATATATCTTGTATCATCTGGAAATCTAATGAGATTTTTCTTCACTAATCTTTCCATTGGTGCATAAATGAAAATATTAGTAACATTGAATCCAGAAATGACCCTGGCAAGGACTATTTATTATGTCTTCCTAGACTGACACTGATTCACTGAAAACCATTATCTCAACCACTCATCAGCCAGTTGTGTAACCACCTCAAAATTTTATAGAACCCATTATATTTTCCTACTTTATTGTAGGATCCTTTACAAGGTATATCATCAAATAATGTTCTAGGTGTAAAAAAAAAAAGTTGTCTATTCAGTCTATAAGATATGGCATGCTTTTATAGAAAATTCTAAAAGTATGCTGGAACTAGAACTATTGAAAGTCCACTTTGTACCATAAACCAGGCAATGAAGAGGGCACAAGGGAGAAGAGAAACAAAGTTGACAATTGCATCAGGAATAGAAAACAACAGCATAAGCAGTGGCGTAGAGTTGGTGTTATCCAGTGTGGTAACTCACAGTGTTATACCCCCTCGTGAGTGGGGCTGACCGGCAAACTTCCCCCTGGTGGATGGAGTGGCCCAGCACCACTCCACCCCCTCACAGGGCCAAGCACTCCAAAGTGCAACACTGCCCCTGGCAGCTTACTCCCCCTATGGTTCCCCGCAGCTTTTCCCATCTCTTGTTGGCCAAGAAGATCCTCTTCTCTGCCCAGTGGCAGCTACTGCACCCTGGCTGGCAGGTGATGGGGGGGAGGGGAGAGTAATGAGTTACCTCACTGAGTGATGGGTGACACCAATCCCAGTGATGCCACTGCCTTGGCAGCCCCTCCTCCAGCAGTGTCGGCCCACCCACTGCAGCTGTTGCCACCACCACTGTGGCCACAGACCCTGGGGTCATTTTGGTGTCACCTCCTCTGATAGTGTCAGGGGGTACAGTCTGCAACTCCTGAACCCGCCTAGTGATTCCACTGGGCCTAAGTAAAGGTAATTAAGCACGGAATACTAAGTAGCTTATACCAAATGTGTTATGAAATCTTTCTGAGTTGTGATGAACAGGAAGCTTCATCAGGCAGGTTTGAGCTGAGACTAGAGTTATAGATGGTAGAACGAAAAAGGCATTTGTATTAAGAACAGAGAGGTGCATAGAGCCAGATCATAGAGGCATGCTTGCAGGCCAATGAGTGGGTCCATATGACTGGAAGATCTGGAAGAGACTGTACTGATAGATATGAAATTTTGTGAAAATTGTGTTTTGGTATTCAGTTTAGTGATTATTTTTAGCCAATTGTTTTTGATATGTAGAACTTAAGCCAACAGCTCTCCAACTTTACAGCTTCAAAAGTACTGGAACACTCCAATGTTTATTCAATATATATCTCCCAATCCTTCTGTGAGTTCTTAGAAATGTATGCTAGTTTCATGACCACAACATTTCAACTGCATATATTTAAGTAGACTATTTCAGGTACTTTATTGAGATATAAATCACATGTCATACAATTCATCAAAGTGTACAGTTTAATGGTTTTCAGTATACTCAGAGTTCTACAACAATTATCATAATCCATTTTAGGACACTTTCATCACTCCAAAAAGAAATTTGTACCTCTTATCAGGCACTCCTCATTCCACCTTTCCCCTAGACCCTGGAAACCACTAATCTAATTTCGCATCTCTCTCTCTATATATCTATGTCTACTCTGGACATTTCATATAAATAGAATCATACAATATATGATGTTTTGTATCTGAATTATTTCACTTAAAATAATGTTGTCAAGGTTGTAGCATGTATCAGCACTTCATTCCTTTTTATTGACAAATAATATTCCATTGTATGGATATACCACTTTGTAGTTATCAATTCATCAGTTGATGGACATTTGGATTCTTTCCACTTTTTGGCTATTATGAATAACGCTGCTGTGAATATTTATGTACACCTTTTTGTGTGAACATAGATTATCATTTCTCTTGGGTATATACTTATGAATGGAATTTGAGTCATAACGTAACTGCATGTTTAACTGAGGAACTACCAGACTGTTTTCCAAAGAAGCTGCACTATTTTACATTCCCAACATCGGTGTATGAGGATCCCAATTTCTTCACATCCTTGCCAACTGTCTTTTGGATTATAGCCCTCCTACTTTTTTTACTGTGTGTGATCACCACCTATCTGACAGTTTGTCATACTATAGTGGCTTACTTGTTACTATGATTCTGGAAGATATGCTATAAGTATTTCAAATACCAGTAGGGTCACCCATGGTGAATATGTTTCAGTGGAGCTTCCAGACTAAGACAGACTATGAAGAAAAGCCTGGCAATCTATATCCAAAAGTTAACCAGTGGTAAACCCTATAGATCACAAGAAAATATTGCCCAGTGTAGTTCTAGAAGATGAACCCCCTAGGTTGGAAAGCACTCAAAATACACAATGGCTGCAACAATGGACTCAGGCCTACCAGTAATCATGAAGATAATGCAGAACCAGGAAACGTTTTCTTCTGTTGTGCATGGGATTGTCATGAGTCAGAGCCAACTGTACAAAAACTGAAAACAACAAAAAGTGTGTATAAAGTGGTACATGACTGTGGTTTTGATTTGCATTTCCCTGATGACTAATGATGTCACATCATTTGATGAGCTTATTGACCACATGCATATCTTTTTTGGAGAAATGTCTATTCAGATCCTTTGATCATTTTTAAAAACTGAGTTATATGAATTTTTGTTGTTGACTTGTAACAGTTATTTATTATTTTCTGTATATAAATCCCTTACAGATTTATGATATGCAGATATGTTCTCCCATTACTTGGGTCGTCTCGTCTGTTTTTTTTTTTAATTTTATTGTGCTTTGGGTGAAAATTTACAACTCAAATTAGTTTCTCATTCAAAAATTTGTATACAAATTGTTTTGTGACACTGGTTGCAATGCCCACATTGTGTCAGCACTCCCCCTCCCTTTCCCTTTCTATCCCAGGTTCTCGGTGCCCAATTGTCCAGTTTTCTTGTCCCTTCCTGGCTTCTTATCTTTGCTTTTGGGCAGGTGTTGCTCACTTGGTCTCGTATACTTGACTGAACTAAGAAGCACATTTGTAAAGTGTGTTATCCTTGGTTTTATACGCCTGCGGACTTCAGTAGTGACATCACTTCTGACTTAGCAGTGTGTCCGGGGACCATAGTCTCAGGGGTTCCTCCAGTTTCTGTCAGACCAGTAAGCCTGGTCTTTTTTTGTGTGTGTAAATTTGAATCTTGTTCTACATTTTTCTCCCACTCTGTCTGGTACCCTCTATTGTGATTCCTGTCAGAGCAGTCTGTGGTGGTAGCCAGGCACCATCCAGTTCTTCTGGGCTCAGGCTGGTGGAGGCTGTGGGTTCATGTGGTCCACTAGTCCTCTGAACTAACATTCTCCTTGTGTCTTTGGTTTCCTTCATTCTCCTTTGCTCCTGATGGGAGGAGACTGATAGATGTATCGTATGCGGCTACTCGCAAGCATTTAAGACCCCAGATCCTTCTCACCAAAGAAGTAGAACATTTTCTTTGTGCACTATATTATGCCAGGTGACCTAGATGTCGCCTGAGACCATTGTCCCCAGCCCTCAGACCTTCCAGGTGTTTGGATGCACCTTTTAAAAAGCGTGTATGACTTTGCCTTGGTCAGGTTGTGCTGACTTCCTCTGTATTGTGTGTTGTCTTTCCCTTCACCAATGTTCGCATTTGTCTGCTATCTAGTTAGTGATTTCCCCTTCCCAACCCTCCTCTCCCTCGTAACCATCAAAGATTGTTTTATTCCAGGTGTAAACCTTTTCTTGGGTTTTTATAATAGTGGTCTCACACAATATTTGTCCTTTTCTGATTGATTTATTTCACTCAGTATAATGCCCTACAGATTCATCCATGTCGTGACATGCTCACAGATTTATCATAGTTCTTTATCCTTGCGTAGTACTCCATTGTGTGTATGTACCATAATTGTTTTAGCAGTTCATCTATTGATGGGCACTTAGGTTGTTTCTTTCTGCTATTGTGAATAATTCTGCAATGAACATGGGTGTGCATGTCTCTATTTGTGTGATGGTGCTTATTTCTCTAGGATATATTCCTAGGAGTGGTATCGCTCAATCCTATGATATTTCTATTTCTAGATTTCTAAGGAGATGCCATATCATTTTCTGTAGTGGTTATACCATTTTACGCTACTACCAGCAGTGCATAAGAGTTCCAATCTCCCTGCAACCTCTCCAACGATTGTTATTTTCTGTTTTTTAATTTGTGCCAGTCATGTTGGAATGAGATGGTATCTCATTGTAGTTTTGATTTGCATTTCTCTGATGGCTGATGATCAGGAGCATTTCCTCATGGGTCTGTTAGTCGCCTGAATGTCTTCTTTGGTGAAGTGTCTGTTCATATCCTTTGCCCATTTTTTTAATTGAGTATTTATCTTTTTGTTGTTGATGTGTTGAAGTATTCTATAGATTTTACAGATTAGGCCATTGTCAGATATGTCATAGCCAAAATTTTTTTCGCAGTGTCCGGATTCTCTTTTTACTCTTTTGATGAAAATAAGTGTTTAATTTTTAGGAGCTCCCAGTTATCTAGTTAATCTGGTGTTTGTGCATTGTTAGTTATGGTTTGTATTGTATTTATGCCATGTATTATGGCCCCTGGTGTTGTCCCTGTGATCAGCTGATCACTGGTGGATGGATTTACATTTGGGTTCTCAATTCTGTTCCATTGGTCAATGTGTCTGTCGTTGTACCAATACCAGGCTGTTTTGTTTGCCATAGCTGTATAGTAGGTTCTGAGATCAGGTAGTCCAAGGTATACTCCTTTGTTCTTTTTCTCCAATCATGCTTTGCTTATCCAGTGCCTCTTTCCTTCCTATATAAAGTTGGTGATTAGTTTTTCCATTTCTTTAAGAGTGCTGTTGGTATTTGGATAGGAATTGCATTATCTATGTAGATCGCTTTGGGTAGGATTGACATTTTCACAATGTTGAGTCTTCCTACCCAAGAGCATGGTATGTTTTTCCATTTATGCAGGTTTCATCTGGTTTCTTGCAGTAGAGTTTTGTAGTTGTCTAGTGTTTGGTTGTATTCAGGAAACTTTTTAGGTTTTGGTTTAGTCCAGTTGTGCTGAATTCCCCTGTATTGTGTGTTGTCCTTCCCCTAACCTAAATTAATTCTTGTCTACTATTTTTTTATCTAGTTAGTAGACACCCTTCTCCTTCCCTCCTCACCCTCCTAACCATCAAAGAATGCTTTCTTTTGTATTTAAACCTTTTCTTGAGTTCTTATAATAGTGGACTCATACAATATTTGTCCTTTTGAAACTGACTAATTTCACTCAGCATAATGCCTTCCAGATTCACCCATGTTATGAGATGTTTCATGGATTCATTGTTGTTCTTTATTGTTGTGTAGTATTCCATTGTGTGAATATACCATAGTTTGTTTATCCATTCATCCATTAACAGGCACCTTGGTTGCTTCCATCTTTTTGCTGTTGTGAACAGTGCTGCAATGAACATGGGTGTGCATATATCTGTTTGTGTAAAGGCTCTTATTTCTCTAGGATATACTCCAAGGAGTGGGATTGCTGGATTGTATGGTACTTCTATTTCTAGATTTTTAAGGAAGCGCCAAATTGATTCCAAGTGGTTGTACCATTTTACATTCCTACCAGCAGTGTATAAGTGTTCCAGTCTCTCCACAATTTCTCCAATATTTATTATTTTGTGTTTTTTGGATTAATGCCAGCCTTGTTGGGATGAGATGGTATCTCACTGTAGTTTTGATTTGCATTTCTCTAACAGCTAATGATCATGAGCATTTCCTCATCTATCTGTTAGCCACCTGAATGTCTTCTTTGGTGAAGTGCCTGTTCATATATTTTGCTTATTTTTTAATTGGGTTATTTGTCTTTTTGTTGTTAAGGTTCTGCAGTATCTTGTAGAGTTTCGAGATTAAAGGCTGATCAGATTTGTCATAGCCAAAAGTTTTTTCCCAATCTGTGTGTAGTCTTTTTACTCTTTTGGTGAAGTCTTTGGATGAGCACAAGTGTTTGATTTTTAGGACATCCCAATTATCTAGTTTCTGTTCTGGTGTTTGTGCATTGTTAGCAGTGTTTTGTATACTGTTTATGCCATGTATTAGGGTTCCTAGCATTGTCTCTATTTTTCTTCCATGGCCTTTATCATTTTAGATTTTATATTTAGGTCTTTGATCAATTTGGAGTTAGTTTTTGTGCATGGTGTGAGGTATGGGTCTTGTTTCACTTTTTTACAGATGGATATCCAGTTATGCCAGCACCATTTGGTAAAGAGACTGTCTTCTCCCCACTTAACAGACTTTGGGCCTTTACAAAATATCAGCTGCTCATAAGTGGATGAATTTATGTCTGGGCTCTCAATTCTGTTCCATTGGTCTATGTATCTGTTGTTGTACCAGTACCACGCTGTTTTGACTACCGTGGCGGTATAATAGGTTCTATAATCAGGTAGTGTGAGGCCTCCCACTTTGTTCTTCTTTTTCAGTAATGCTTTACTTATCCAGGGCCTCTTTCCCTTCCATATGAAGTTGGTGATTTGTTTCTCCATCTCATTAAAAAACGTTGTTAGGGAGGGGGGCCAAGATGGCGGACTAGGTGGACGCTCCCGCGGATCCCTCTTGCAACAAAGACTCGGAAAAACAAGGGAATCGATCACATACATAACAATCTATGAACTCTGAACAACAAGCACAGACTTAGAGACGGAGGACGAACAAATACGGGCAGACAGCGACTGTTTTCAGAACTAGGAGCCAGCGCACCAGGCAGGTGACCTTCGGAGCTCGATCTGGGGCAGAGCCCAGGGGGGCAGACGGCACAGAAAGGGGGCCCACCCCTTCCCCCCCGAACCCATCCCGGGAGGAAGCCTAGCAGGTTGGCGCGGGCGGCGTAGGGGCGCAGCCGGAGGGAGAAACACCCGGGAGGCAGTGACTGATCTGAGAGGGGGGAGAACAGCGTCCCAGCTGGGGTGCCCTGCTGTCCGCCGGGAGTTAGGCGAGAAGCCGACGGGGCGCGCGCGGGGGGGGGTCAGCTGTGTTTCCCTGGGGTGACCCCAGGGCGGGGCCCACGCGTTCGTGCGGGAGGACGCGCACCCAGTCCGCGCGTGTGGCACGGCACACCAGAGGGAGAAATCCCCGGAGGTGTCTGGTCTCAAAACAGGGAAAGCAGCATCCCAGACGGGGAGCCATTCCGCTGCGATCTGGGCACGCGCGCGCGCGCGGGCGGGGCATGAGCGCGGGGTCCATTTTTATTACCCTGAATTGACCCAGAGGGCGGGAACACCTGGTCGTGCGAGTGACGCCCTCCCAGTTTGCGCGAGAGGTGCGGCACACTGGAAGGAGAAGTCCCCGGGAGGAACTGATTGGTCCCAAAGCGCAGAAAGTAGCATCCCAGACAAAGTGCCGCCCTGCTGGGGCTTGGGCGCGCGCACGAGCGGGCCGTGAGCGCGGAGTCCATTTTTATTGCCCTGAATTGACCCAGGGGGCAGGCCCACCTGGCCGTGCGGAGGAACTGATTGGTCCCAAAGCGCAGAAAGTAGCATCCCAGACAGAGTGCCACCCTGCTGGGGCTTGGGCGCGCGCGGGCGGGGCGTGAGCGCGGAGTCCATTTTTATCGCCCTGAATTGACCCAGGGGGCGGGCCCACCTGGCCGTGCGGAGGAACTGATTGGTCCCGAAGCGCAGAAAGTAGCGTCCCAGACGGGGTTCCGTCCTGCTGGGGCTTGGGCGCGCGCACGAGCGGGGCGTGAGCACGGAGTCCATTTTTATTGCCCTGAATAGACCCTGGGGGCGGGCCCACCCGTTCGTGCGGGAAACGCCCACCCAGTGCCCACGAGCGGTGCCGCGCACCGGAGGAAGTCCCCAGGAGGAAGGGACTGGTTTCCGAGCAAGGAAAGCAGTGTCCTAGCCAGGGACCCGTCCAGCCCGGATTTTGGCAAACGGGGGCGGAGCGTGAACGTGGTGTTCAGCTCTATATTCTGTGGTGCTACACTCCTAGCTCTCAGATCCCTCCCTCACCCTCCCCAGGCGAGCCCATTAACATCCGAATACCCGGAGCCAGAGAGAGAATTCAGATAGGGATCTGACTGCATTTTTTTTTAGCTGACTACTTGGAAAATCTAGTTTCCCAGTGATGGCTCGGAGACAGCAGTCCATATCAAACCACATAAAGAAACAGACCATGACAGCTTCTCCAACCCCCCAAACAAAAGAATCAAAATCTTTCCCAAATGAAGATACAATCCTGGAATTATCAGATACAGAATATAAAAAACTAATTTACAAAATGCTTAAAGATATCACGAATGAAATTAGGATAAATGCAGAAAAAGCCAAGGAACACACTGATAAAACTGTTGAAGAACTCAAAAAGATTATTCAAGAACATAGTGGAAAAATTAACAAGTTGCAAGAATCCATAGAGAGACAGCATGTAGAAATCCAAAAGATTAACAATAAAATTACAGAATTTGACAACGCAATAGAAAGTCAGAGGAGCAGACTCGAGCAATTAGAATGTAGACTGGGACTTCTGGAGGACCAGGGAAACAACACCAACATAGCTGGAAAAAAATCAGATAAAAGAATTAAAAAAAATGAAGAAACCCTAAGAATCATGTGGGACTCTATCAAGAAGGATAACTTGCGAGTGATTGGAGTCCCAGAACAGGGAGGGGGGACAGAAAACACAGAGAAAATAGTTGAAGAACTCCTGACACAAAACTTCCCTGACATCATGAAAGAAGAAAGGATATCTATCCAAGATGCTCATCGAACCCCATTTAAGATTGATCCAAAAAGAAAAACACCAAGACATATCATCATCAAACTTGCCAAAACCAAAGACAAACAGAAAATTTTAAAAGCAGCCAGGGAGAAAAGAAAGGTTTCCTTCAAGGGAGAATCAATAAGAATAAGTTCAGACTACTCAGCAGAAACTATGCAGGCAAGAAGGGAATGGGACGACATATACAGAGCACTAAACGAGAAAAACTGCCAACCAAGGATCATATATCCAGCAAAACTCTCTCTGAAATATGAAGGAGAAATTAAGATATTTACAGATAAACACAAGTTTAGAGAATTTGCAAAAACTAAACCAAGACTGCAAGAAATGCTAAAGGAGATTGTTTGGCCTGATGACCAATAATATCAGGTACCAGCACAATACAAGGTCACAAAACAGAACGTCCTGATATCAACGCAACTCAAACAGAGAAAGCACAAAAACAAACAAATTAAGACTAATTCTAAAAAATAAATAAATAAACAAAATAATACACACAACAGGAAATCATGGAAATCAATAGCTAAACGATCAAAATAATCAAAAAGAGGGACTAAATATAGGAGGCATTGAACTGCCAGATGGAGAGTGATACAAGGCGAAATAGAAGGATACAAGTTAGGGTTTTACTTAGAAAAATAGGGGTAAATAAAAAGGTAACCACAAAAAGGAATATCAATTCCATAACTCAAGAAAAAAGCCAAGAAAAACGTAACGACTCAATAAACACAAAGTTAAACATTATGAAAATGAGGATCTCACAAGCTACTAAGAAAAACGTCTCAGCACAAAAAAGCATGTGGAAAAATGAAATGGCCAACAACACACATAAAAAGGCATCAAAATGACAGCACTAAAAACTTACTTATCTATAATTACGCTGAATGTAAATGGACTAAATGCACCAATAAAGAGACAGAGAGTCACGGACTGGATAAAAAAACACGATCCATCTATATGCTGCCTACAAGAGACACACCTTAGACTTAGAGACACAAACAAACTAAAACTCAAAGGATGGAAAAAAGTATATCAAGCAAACAATAAGCAAAAAAGAAGAGGAGTAGCAATATTAATTTCTGACAAAATAGACTTTAGACTTAAATCCACCACAAAGGATAAAGAAGGACACTATATAATGATAAAAGGGACAATTGATCAGGAAGACATAACCATATTAAATATTTACGCACCTAATGACAGGGCTGCAAGATACATAAATCAAATTTTAACAGAATTGAAAAGTGAGATAGACACCTCCACATATATAGTAGGAGACTTCAACACACCACTTTCGGAGAAGGACAGGACATCCAGTAAGAAGCTCAATAGAGACACGGAAGACCTACTTACAACAATCAACCAACTTGACCTCATTGACTTATACAGAACTCTCCACCCAACTGCTGCAAAATATACTTTTTTTTCTAGCGCACATGGAACATTCTCTAGAATAGACCACATATTAGGGCATAAAACAAATCTTTGCAGAATCCAAAACATCGAAATATTACAAAGCATCTTCTCAGACCACAAGGCAATGAAGCTAGAAATCAATAACAGAAAAACTAGGGAAAAGAAATCAAATACTTGGAAAATGAACAATACCCTCCTGAAAAAAGACTGGGTTATAGAAGACATCAAGGAGGGAATAAGGAAATTCTTAGAAAACAACGAGAATGAAAATACTTCCTATCAAAACCTCTGGGACACAGCAAAAGCAGTGCTCAGAGGCCAATTTATATCGATAAATGCACACATACAAAAAGAAGAAAGAGACAAAATCAGAGAACTGTCCCGACAACTTGAGCAAATAGAAAGTGAGCAACAAAAGAATCCATCAGGCACCCGAAGAAAACAAATAATAAAAATTAGAGCTGAACTAAATGAATTAGAGAACAGAAAAACAATTGAAAGAATTAACAAAGCCAAAAGCTGGTTCTTTGAAAAAATTAACAAAATTGATAAACCATTGGCTAGACTGACTAAAGAAAAACAGGAAAGGAAACAAATAACCCGAATAAGAAACGAGAAGGACCACATCACAACAGAACCAAATGAAATCAAAAGAATCATATCAGATTACTACATAAAATTGTACTCTAACAAATTTGAAAACCTAGAAGAAATGGATAAATTCTTGGAACAACACTACTTACCTAAACTAACACATACAGAAGTAGAACAACTAAATAGACCCATAACAAAAAAAGAGATTGAAATGGTAATCAAAAAACTCCCAACAAAAAAAAGTCCTGGCCCAGATGGCTTCACTGCAGAGTTCTACCAAACCTTCAGAGAAGACTTAACACCATTACTATTGAAGGTATTTCAAAGTATAGAAAAAGACGGAATACTACCCAACTCATTCTATGAAGCCACCATCTCCCTGATACCAAAACCAGGTAAAGACATTACAAAAAAAGAAAATTTTAGACCTATATCCCTCATGAACATAGATGCAAAAATCCTTAATAAAATTCTAGCCAATAGAATCCAACAACACATCAAAAAAATAATTCACCCTGATCAAGTGGGATTTATACCAGGTATGCAAGGCTGGTTTAATATCAGAAAAACCATTAATGTAATCCATCACATAAATAAAACAAAAGACAAAAACCACATGATCTTATCAATTGATGCAGAAAAGGCATTTGACAAAGTCCAACACCCATTTATGATAAAAACTCTCACCAAAATAGGAATTGAAGGAAAATTCCTCAACATAATAAAGGGCATATATGCAAAGCCAACAGCCAATATCACTCTAAATGGAGAGAACCTGAAAGCATTTCCCTTGAGAACGGGAACCAGACAAGGATGCCCTTTATCACCGCTCTTATTCAACATCGTACTTGAAGTCCTAGCCAGGGCAATTAGGCTAGACAAAGAAATAAAGGGTATTCAGATTGGTAAGGAGGAAGTAAAGCTATCACTATTTGCAGATGACATGATCGTATACATGGAAAACCCTAAGAAATCCTCCAGAAAACTACTGAAACTAATAGAAGAGTTTGGAAGAGTCTCAGGATATAAAATAAACATACAAAAATCACTTGGATTCCTCTACACCAACAAAAAGAACACCGAAGAGGAAATAACCAAATCAATACCATTCACAGTAGCCCCCAAGAAGATAAAATACTTAGGAATAAATCTTACCAAGGAAGTAAAAGACCTATACAAAGAAAACTATAAAACTCTGCTACAAGAAATTCAAAAGGACACGCTTAAATGGAAAAACATACCCTGCTCATGGATAGGAAGACTCAACATAGTAAAAATGTCTGTTCTACCAAAAGCCATTTATACATACAACGCACTTCCAATCCAAATACCAATGTCATACTTTAAGGGAATAGAGAAACAAATCACTAACTTCATATGGAAAGGAAAGAATCCCCGGATAAGCAAAACATTACTGAAAAAGAAGAAGAAAGTGGGAGGCCTCACCCTACCTGATTTCAGAACCTATTATATAGCTACAGTAGTCAAAACAGCCTGGTACTGGTACAACAACAGGCACATAGACCAATGGAACAGAATTGAGAATCCAGATATAAATCCATCCACGTATGAGCAGCTGATATTTGACAAAGGACCAGTGTCAGTCAATTGGGGAAATAATAGTCTTTTTAACAAATGGTGCTGGCATACCTGGATATCCATTTGCAAAAGAATGAAACAGGACCCATACCTCACACCATGCACAAAAACTAACTCCAAGTGGATCAAAGACCTAAACATAAAGACTAAAACGATAAAAATCTTGGAAGAAAAAATAGGATCTACCCTAGGAGCCCTAATACAGGGCATAAACAGAATACAAAACATTACCAAAAATGATGAAGAGAAACCCAATAACTGGGAGCTCCTAAAAATCAAACACCTATGCTCATCTAAAGACTTCACCAAAAGAGTAAAAAGACCACCTACAGACTGGGAAAGAATATTCAGCTATGACATCTCAGACCAGCGCCTGATCTCTAAAATCTACATGATTCTGTCAAAACTCAACCACAAAAAGACAAACAACCCAATCAAGAAGTGGGCAAAGGATATGAACACACATTTCACTAAAGAAGATATTCAGGCAGCCAACAGATACATGAGAAAATGCTCTCGATCATTAGTCATTAGAGAAATGCAAATTAAAACTACGATGAGATTCCATCTGACACCAACTAGACTGGCATTAATTCAAAAATCACAAAATAATAAATGTTGGAGAGGCTGCGGAGAGACTGGAACTCTCATACACTGCTGGTGGGATTGTAAAATGGTACAACCACTGTGGAAATCCATCTGGCGTTATCTTAAACAGTTAGAAATAGAACTACCATACAAACCAGAAATCCCACTCCTCGGAATATACCCTAAAAATACAAGACCCTTCACACAAACAGATATATGCACACCCATGTTTATTGCAGCTCTGTTTACAATAGCAAAAAGCTGGAAGCAACCAAGATGTCCATCAACGGACGAATGGGTAAATAAATTGTGGTATATTCACACAATGGAATACTACGCATCGATAAAGAACAGTGACGAATCTCTGAAACATTTCATAACATGGAGGAATCTGGAAGGCATTATGCTGAGCGAAATGAGTCAGTTGCAAAAGGACAAATATTGTATAAGACCACTATTATAAGATCTTGAGGAATAGAAAAAACGGAAAAGAACACATACTTTTGTGGTTACAAAGGGGGGAGGGAGGGAGGGAGGGAGGGAGAGGGCTTTTTATTGATCAATCTGTAGATGGGAACTGCTTTGGGTGAAGGGAAAGACAACACTCAAAACAAGGAAGGTCAGCCTAATTGGACAGGATTAAAAGTAAAGAGGTTTCCGAGATAAAATGAAAGCTTCAAAGGATAGCGAAGCAGGGGCTGGGGTCTGGGGAACTTGGTTTGAGAGGACTTCTAAATCAATGGGCAAAACAATTCTATTATGAAAACACTCTGCATCCCACTTTGAATTGTGGCACCTGGGGTCCTAAATGCCAACAAGCAGCCATCTAAAATACATTAATTGGTCTCAACCCACCGGGAGCAAAGGCAAAGGAAGAACACCAAGGTCACACGACAACTAAGAACCCAAGAGACAGAAAGGGCCACTTGAACCAGAGACCTACAATATCCTGAGACCAGAAGAACAAGTTGGTGCCCGGCCACAATCGATGTCTGCCCTGTCAGGGAGCACAAGAGACAACTCCTGAGGGAGCAGGAGACCAATGGGATACAGACCCCAAATTCTCATTAAAAGACCACACCTAATGGTATGATTGCGACTAGAGGAATCCCAGAGACAATGCTCCCCAGAACTTCTGATGGCACAGGACAGGAACCAACCCCGAAGACAAATCATCAGGCATGAAAAGGACTGGTCAGTGGGGGGGAGAGAGATACTGATGAAGAGCGAGCTAATTAAATCAGGTGGACACGGGAGAGTGTGTTGGCAACTCTTGACTGGAGGGGGGATGGGAAGATAGAGAGAGATGGAAGAAGGTAAAATTGGCACGAAACGAGAGACTGTAAGGGCTGACTCAATAGGGGGAGAGCAAGTGGGAGAAGGGAGTAAGATGTATGTAAACCTACATGTGACAGACTGATTGGAATGGTAAATGTTCACTTGAAGCTTAATAAAAATTTAAAAAAAAAAAAAAAAAAAAAAAAAACGTTGTTAGTATGGATTGGCATTGCATTGTATCTGTAGATAACTTTGGGTAGAATAGACATTTTCACATTGTTGATTCTTCCTATCCATGAGCAAAATATGTTTTTCCACTTACGTAGATCTCTTTTGGTTTCTTGCAGTAGTGTCTTGCAGTTTTCTCTGTATAGAGCTTTTGCATCTCTAGTTAGATTTATTCCTAAAAGTATTTTATCTTCTTGGGGACTATTATAAATGGTATTGATTTGGTGATTTCCTCTTTGATGTTCTCTTTGTTGGTGTAGAGGAATCCAACTGATTTGTGTATGTTTGTCTTGTATCCTGATGCTTTGCTGAACTCTTCTATTTAGTTCCAATAGTTTTCTTGTGTATTCTTTGTATAAGATCATATCGTTTGCAAATAGATACACTTTTACTTCCTCCTTACCAATGTGGATGCCCTTTATTTCTTTTTCTAGCCTAATTGCTCTAGCTAGGACCTTCAGCACAATGTTGAATAAGAGTCGTGAAAAAGGGCATCTTTGACTGTTTCCATTCTCAAGGGGAATGCTTTCAGATGTTCTCCATTTAGGATTATGTTCGTTGTTGGGTTTGTATACATGCCCTTTATTATGTTGAGGAATTTCCCTTGTATTCCTATTTTGCTGAGAGTTTTTATAATGAATGGGTGTTGGACTTTGTCAAACACCTTTTCTGAATCAATTGATAAGATCATGTGTTTCTCCTCTTTTTTTTATGTGATGGATCGCATTGATTGTTTTTCTAATATTGAACCATCCCGGCATACCTGACATGAATCCCACTTGGCCATGGTGAATTATTTTTTTGATATGTTGTTGAATTCTTTTGGCTGGAACTTTGCTGAGGATTTTTGCATCTAAGTTCACGAGGGATATTGGTCTGTAATTTTGTATTTTTGTGGTGTCTTTACCTGGTTTTGGTATCAAGGTTGTGCTGGCTTCATAGAATGAGTTTGGGAGTATTGTATCCTTTTCCATGCTCTGAAATACCTTTAATAGTAGTGGAGTTAACTCTTCTTTAAAAGATTGGTAGCATTCTCCAGTGAAGCTGTCAGGGCCAGGGCTTTTTTGTTGTTGTTGGGAGTTTTTAAATTACGTTTTAAATCTTTTCTTTTGTTATGTGTTTATTTAGTTGTTCTATCCCTGTTTGTGTTAGTTTACATAGGTAATCTCTTTCTAGAAATTTGTCCATTTCCTCTTGGGTTTCAAATTTGTTAGAGTACAATTTTTCATAGTATTCTGTTATGATTCTTTAATTTGAGGCAGGTCTGTTGTGATATCACCCAACTCATTTCTTATTTGGGTTATTTGCTTCCTCTCCTGTTTTTCTTTTGTGAGTTTGGCCAGTGGTTTATCAATTTTGTTGAACTTTTCAAAGAACCAGCTTTTGGTCTTGTTAACTCAATTGTTTTTCTATTTTCTATTTCATTTAATTCTGCTCAAATTTTTGTTATTTGCTTTCTTCTGATGCCTGAGGGCTTCTTTTGCTGTTCTCTTTCTATTTGTTCAAGTTCTTGGGTTAATTTTTTGATTTGGGCCCTTTCTTCTTTTTGGATGTGTGCATTTATTGCTATAAATTGACCTCTGAGCACTACTTTTGCTGCGTCCCAAAGATTCTGATAGGATGTGTTTTCATTCTCGTTTGATTCTATGAATTTCTTTATTCTGTCCTTAATTTCATCTATAACCCAATAGTTTTTGAGCAAGGTGTTGTGCAGTTTCCGTGTGCTTGATTTTTTTCCTGGCTTTTTCTGTTACTGATTCCTACTTTTATGTCTTTATGATCAGAAAAGATGCTTTGTAATATTTCTGTGTTTTGGATTCTGTTAAGGCTTGCTTTATGTTCTAATATGTGGTCGATTTTGGAGAATGTTCCATGTGCATTGGAAAAGAAAGTATACTTGGCTGATGTTGGGTGGAGTGTTCTGTATATGTATGAGATAAAGTTGGTTGATAGTGGCCTTTATATTTTCCGTGTCTTTATTGAGCTTCTTCCTGGGTGTTCTGTCCTTCACTGAAAGTGGTGTGTTGAAGTCTACTACTATAATTGTGAAGCTGTCTATCTCTCTTTTCAATGCTGTTAGAGTTTGTTTTATGCTTTTTGGAGCCCTGTCATTGGGCACGTAAATATTTATTATGGCTATGTCCTTCTGGTGTATTGACCCTTTAATCATTACAAAGTGTCCTTCCTTATCCTTTGTGGTGGATTTTACTTTAAAGTCTATTTTGTCAGAAATTAAATTGCCATTCCTGCTCTTTTTTGATTGTCGTTTGCTTGATATATATTTTTTTCCATCTTTTGAGTTTTAGTTTGTGTCTTTAAGTCTAAGGTGTATCTCTTGTAAGCAGCATATAGACAGTATTTTTTTTTTATCCATTCTGACACTCTCTGCTTCTTTGTGCCTTTAGTCCATTTATATTCAGCATAATTATTGATAGGTATGAGTTTAGTGCTGTCATTTGATGTCTTCTGTTTTGTATTGTTGACAGTTTTTTTGTTCCCCTTAATTTTCTATGCTGAATCATTTTTCTTTATTTTCTTTCCCTCTTTTTCATTGTTGTTGATTTTGTTTTTGCTGAATCTTTATGTTTTTCTTGTTTTTCATTTCGATGTGCAGAATTGTTAGTTTCCTTTGTGGTTACCTTAATATTTACCCCTATTTTTCTAAGTTAAAACCAATCTTTTGTTTCTTTACAAAGCCTTGACTTCCTCTCCATATGAAAGATCTATGACTACATTTTTTAGTCCCTCTTTTTTTGTTTTAATGCTGTCAGCTTTTACCTGTTCTGAGCATTTTAGCTTTGCTTTATTTGTGTGATTTCCCTATCTTGGTTGCTCTGTCTTGTGTTCTAGTCTTGGGTTGTTATCTGATGTTATTGATGTTCTAACCAGAGGACTCCCTTTAATGTTTCTTGTCATTTTGGTTTGGTGTTTGCAAATTCCCTAAACTTCTGTTTATCTGGAAAATATCCTAATTTCGCCATGATATTTGAGAGACAGTTTTGTTGTACATATAATTCTTGGCTGTCAATTTTTTTTCCTTCAAGGCTTTATACATGTCAGCCTATTGTCTTCTTTGACTTTTCTTTGTAGGTAACTTTTCATTTATCTCTAGCCGCTCTTAAAAGTCTGTCTAAATCTTTGGTTTTGGCAAGTTTGGGTATAATTTGTCTTGGTGACTTTCTTTTAAAATTTACCTCATGTGGAGTTTGATGAGCAAATTGGGTGGATATCTTCTCATCTTTCATGATATCAGGGAAGTTTTCTGCCAACAAATCTTCAACAATTCTCTCTGTATTTTCTGTTATCCCTCCCTGTTCTGGTATTCCAATCACTCACAGGTTATTTCTCTTGATAGAGTCCCCACATGATTCTTAAGGTTTTTTCTTTTTTTTTAATTTTTTATTTTTCTTCAATTATATTAGTGCCAAATGCTTTATCTTCAAGTTTAGAAATTCTGCCTTCCACTTGCTCAATTCTGCTTCTCCTACTTTCTACTGAGTTGTCTACTTCTGTAATTTTATTGTTAATCATCTGAATTTCTGATTGCTGTCTGTCTATGGATTTTTCCAGCTTATTAAATTTTTCATTACGTTCCTGAATAATCTTCTTATTTTCTTCAATTGCTTTATCTGTGTGTTCCTTGGCTTGTTCTGTATATTGCCTCATTTCCTTCCTGATGTCTTGAAGGGTTCTGTATATTAATCTTTTGTATTCTGCCTCTGGTAATTCCCGGAAGGCACTTTCATCTAGAAGATCCCTTGATTCTTTATTTTGAGAGCTTGTTGAGGCTATCATGGTCTGTCTCTTTAGGTGGCTTGATATTGACTGTTGTCTCTGAGCCATCTATAAGTTATTGTATTAGTTTATTTTATGTTTGCTTA
This sequence comes from Loxodonta africana, assembly GCF_030014295.1. Taxonomy (NCBI): domain Eukaryota; kingdom Metazoa; phylum Chordata; class Mammalia; order Proboscidea; family Elephantidae; genus Loxodonta; species Loxodonta africana. The sequence goes on from NC_087369.1 coordinate 97,882,046, forward strand.
CTGTGTCATAGCTTCTTGCTTTGTTTTGTTTTGATATGCCCAAATGGGTTGCTTAAGTGAGCTAGCTTGATTTTTTTCACTTTTGGAACTCTGACATCCTGTCCCCAGATGGCTAGAGCCATTATCAGGTATATCAGTCTAGGCGTCCATTCACTTTTTTTTGTATGAATTCAGCTCAGGTGTCCAGGTAGCTGATCAACAAGTGTATGGTAAGGCTCTGTCCTACAGTCTTAGAAGGGCAGGGCTGATTGGTGTAGGTACCAGTATCTGGTTGCGGCAAGGGGTCACGCTCTTAATAAGGCAGGGGGCTGAGAATCGTCCCCCAGGTGACTCTACCGAGTAGTCCAAACTTATTGGCTCTCCTTTGTAGGTGAATTTTCATTTATCCCTAGCTGCTCTCAAAATTCTCTTTTTATCTTTGGTTTTGGCAAGTTCGATTATAATATGTCTTGGTGACTTTCTTTTAACATCTTCCTTATGTGGAGTTCGATGAGCATCTTAGATAGCTATCTTCTCATCTTTCATGGTATCAGGAAGTTTTCTGCCAGCAAGTTTTCAACAACTCTCTCTGTATTTTCTGTTATCCCCCCGTGTTCTGTACTACAATCACTCATAGGTTATTCCTCTTGATAGAATCCCACTTAATTCTTAGCATGTCTTCATATATTTTTTAATTCTTTTATCTAATTTTTCCTCGGATATGTTGGTGTTAAATGCTGTGTCTTCAGTTTCACTAATTCTGACTTCTGTTACCTCAATTCTGCTCCTATGACTTTCTATTGAGTTACCTAATTCTGAAATTTTATTGTTAATCTTTGGCCTTTGTTTGCTGTCTCTCTGTAGATTCTTGCAGCCTATTAAATTTGTCATCACGCTCTTGTCTAATCTGCTTAAGTTTCTCTATTTCTTTGTCTGTGTGCAGCTTGGCTTGTTTTGCCTCATCTCCTTCCTGATCTTTTGAAGAATTCTGTATATTAATTTTTTGTATTCTATCTCTGGTAATTCCAGGAATTTCTCTTCATCTGAAAGATTTCTTGAATCTTTGTTTTGGGAGCTTACTCAAGCCATCACAGTCTGCCTCTTTAAGTGATTTGATATTGACTGTTGTCTCCGACCCATCAATAAGTTATTGTATTTATTTTATGTTTGCTTACTATGTCCTAGCTACTTGTTTTGTTTTGTTTTTATATGTCCAAAGATGCTGCTCAAGTGAGCTAGTTTGGTTATTCACACCTTTGAAGCTCTAATATACTGTTATCATGTGGTTAGAGCTGTTACTAGGTATATGAGCCCAGAAGTCCATTCCCTTTTCTTGTATGGATTCGGCTCAGGTATTCACATAATCCGTCACCAAGCGTGTGGTGCAGGTTCTCACCTACAGTCCTAGATGAGCAGGGGCAATTGGTGTAGGCACAGGTATCTGGCTGCAGTAGGGAATCATGCACTGAGTAAGGCAGGGGGCTGACTACTGCCCCTGAGTATCTGCGAGGAAACTGTGTCCCTGTTCCCTAGAGTGCATAGCTTGGTGCGTTTTGCAGCCAGACTATGGGCATCCAGTGCTATTGGCTGTAAGGACTGAGAGGCACCATTTATTCTTGGACCCCTGTCATGAGTGGCTAGGTGGTATGGGTGGAGCCACCAGTCCTCAGGACCCTGATATGGGTAGGTGAGGACCCTGCTTAATAGGCAGAGTGGTGTTAAATATCACAAACCTACCTCTCCACCATGTAGCTGAAACAGTTGAAGTTAGACTTCAGGTATATACCCTGTTGTACTATGCTAATGAGGGCCTACACTGTTGAAATGGGTCCACACAGTCTATGCAGGGGTGAAAGGCATTCAAAGTTCATGAACCCCGTATGCCTGTGCCTAGGCAAAGGAGCTCTTTCTGCCCTGAGTTCCTGGCTTAGGGGAACTGGCAGCTTATTTTTCCCTGCTTGTTAATTTGTTCCCTCCCCAAGGCCAGGAGAATGGCTTAGGGTGCATGACAGCTCCTACTTACAGCCCAGGGGACGCAGCCTGTGGGACCCAGTGCAGAGTGTGAAGGGAATAGGTAAGTGGGAGAGAGATTTTTCCCAAAGGGGTGTTTTTTTTATCCACATGGTAGATTAGATGCATGTACTTATCTTTTGCCAATTGAGCACTGCTTTTCGCTGATTCTGGAGGCATGAGTAGATTATCCACTGCTTGGTCTCTCCCAATGTGGAAAACATCCCAAATGCCACTGCCTGCTTCACCGTGCTCATGCCGGTGGATTCAGCCTGCAAGGTGCTGGTTCTCACCAGGTCAGGTCTGGCAACTCCTTGCTGCTTCTGAACCGTTTCTCTTTTCCCCTGCCACTCAGTCCAATTCCTCAACTTTGCCTTTGATGTTCAGAGCCCCTAGATTTTCATATATAATCGAGTCACTTGTTTTTTCAAGTCTCTTTTGTAAGAGGGACCACAGGAAGTATCTGACAACTACGCTATCTTGGCCTTTCCTCCAAGGCTATCTAAAACACTGTCTTGATAACTGTAGCTTTGTAGTAAGTTTTGAAATCAGGATGTGTTAGTCCTCCAGTTTTTTTTTCTTCCAGGTTGTTTTGACTATTGAGTCTCTTGCATTTCCATATCAATTTTAACATCAAGTTGTCAGTTTCTGCAAAAAAGATGCCCAGATTTGGATAAGGACTGTGTTGAAGTTGTAGGTCAGTTTAAGGAGTATTGACATCTTAAAACCTAAGTCTTCTGACCAGTGACCGATGGATGTCTTTTTATTTATTTAGCTATTCTTTAATTTCTTTCAAAAATATTCCTTAGTTTTCAAGATATAAGTTTTACATTTCTTCTGTTAAATTTATTCCTAAGGATTTTATTCTTCTTGATGCTATTTTAAGTGGAGTTGTTTTCTTAATTTAATTTTGGGCAGTTGTTGATGGTATATAGAAATACAATTAATTTTTGTGTATTGATATAGTAACCTGAAGCCTTGCTGAACTCATTAATAGCTCCAATACCTTTTTTTTTTTTTTAGTGGAGTCCTTAGAACTTTCTATATACAAGTTCAGGTTATCTGCAAATAGCGGTAGTTTTACTTCTTCCCTTCCAGTCTGGATAGTTTTATTTTATTTTCTTGCCTAATTGCCCTAGATACAATCTCAAGTACCATGTTGAAGAGAAGTGGTGAAAGCAATCATATTTTTCTTGTTCCTGATCATAAAGAGAACATAGCCAGTATTTCACCATGAAATATGATTTTAGTTGTGTGATTTTTATAGACGACCTTTGTCAGGTTTAGGAAGTCCCTTTATTCCTGGTTGGTGAAGTGTTGGAATTTGTCAAATGCTTTTTTGCATCTGTTGAGATTTTCATTAAATTTTCCATCATTATTTTAATGTGCTTTATTGCATTGTTTGATTTTTGTATGTTGAACCACGTTTGTATTCCTGAGATAAATCTCATTTGGACATGCTTTTATGATACTATGAACAGCTTTCTGGATTCAGTTTGCTAGTATTTTGTTGAGGATTTTTGCATCTGTATTCATATTAATATGAATATTCATATTGATCCATAGTTTTCTATGCTTGTGATATCTTTATCTGATGTTGGTATCAAGATGACACTGGCCTCTTAGGATGAATTGGCAAGTGCTTGCTCCTGTTTTTTGAAGAAGTTACAAAGAATTGGCAGTAATTCTTATTTAAATGTTGGGGATAGAATTTACCAGTGAAACCATCTGGTCCTGGGATTCTTTTTGTGGGAAGTTTTTGATTACTAATTTAATGTCTTTGTATCTTTATTTGTTATAGGTCTATTGAGATTTTCTAATTCTTGACTCGATTTCAGTAATTTTAGTTTTTCTATTAATTTGTGATTTTCATCTACATTATCTAACTTGTTGGCATGCAATTGTGCATAGTATTCCCTTATAATCCATTTTATTTTTGTAAGGTTGGTAGTAATGTACCCTCTTTCATTCTTGATTTTAGTACTTTGAGTCTTTTTTTCTCTTGATTAGTTAGGTTAAAGGTTTGTTACTTTTATTCATCTGGTCAAAGAACCATCTTTTGGTTTTGCTGATTTTTTCTATTGTTTTTCTACTTAATTTATTTCTCTTCTAATGTTTATTATTTCTTTCCTTCTGCAGGTTTTGGGTTTAGTTTGCTCTTATTTTTCTAGTTTCTCCAGGTGGAAGGTTAGGATATTTATTTGAAAGTTCTCTTCATCTTCAGTATGGGTGTTTACAGCTATAAAATTTTTGGTAGCCAGTGCTTTAGCTTCATCTCACAAATTTTCATATATTTATTTTAATTATCATTCAGTTCAAAATATTTCATAATTTATTTCATGATTTCCTTTTTATTTAAATGGGATATTTATTTTTGTAAATATTTGGAGATTTTCCACCTATCATATTTTTACTGTTATTGATTTTCAATCCAGTTCCATCGTTGTCAGATATTTAAATGTTTCATATTTTGAAACTTATGTATGGCTCAACATATTGGTCTACCTTGATTAAGTTTCATTTGCATTTAAGAATAATGTATCCTTTTCAGTTGTTGAGTGTAAAGTTCTATAAATGTCTTTAATGCTTTTAATTCTTCAGACATGCTTTTTATAGCTTCATTAAAGTCTTGAATTTTAATACAGGCCCTCAATTCCTTGTTGGTTATAGATCAGAGACTTCTCTCAGTTCCTTGCCATGAAAGCATCTTCATAGGGCAGCTCACAACATGGTAGCTGGCTTCTATCAGAATGAGTAAGTTAGAGAACAAGAGAGGGCAAGCAAAATTGAAGTCACATGCTTTTTGGAACCTAATCTCAGAAGCGATATCCCATAACTTTTTTATATTCCATTCATTAGAAGCAAGTCAAGGAGTGGGAATGAATACCCAAGACTGAATACCACTGACCTGAAACAAAAGGCTTCAAGGTTTCTAAAAGAAAGTTATGGGAATTGACTGCTGGGGTGGGTGAGTGATTTACTGAGGTTAAGATTAGGGTCACTTGGCTCTGAATGTTTTCTTATGATAAGGCCACCTGGGTTCTGGGAGACCTGAGGGGAGGGAGAAGGCAATAAAGGTTTCTCTGGTTAGTTGCTCAGGGATCATAAAGACCGAGGGAGAGAGGAAGGTAAGGGAGATAAGGTAGGAAAAGCCGATTCTAAAGTTTACTAAAGTAAAAAAAAAAAGTAGAGATCATTAAGTGCATCTTGGTCAGTTATTTGCAGTGAGTCTTTGTCTGGAACACAAAAAGGTCAGGGATCTCTTTAACATAGGGTTGAGGTAAAATTCAGCTTTGTCACTGCCTACCACAATGGCCTATTCTAATTAGAAGTATTCTAGGGAGACCCTTCTCTTTCCATAGGAAAACTGTGGATGTTGATCATTATTGTAGATATTATAGTTAATCACATGCATTTTCATAATTGTCTAAAATGTGTTCATGGCCAGCCATCTATTTGATATTGCTATTTATAGAAGCTTTTTCTACCTCTAGAAACTGCTACTTAAACAACTCATGATTCTCTCTGGACCTTCTCCCCTCCCTGCAGCACAGCTACTCCTTTATCTTTTCCTTCTCATACTTCCCAGCACACTTTCCCAATTTTCAAATAATGTCTTTTCAACACGTTTTATTCCTCGGTTCCTCCATCATCATCTCATCAGTATGTAATAGCACATTGAAGGTTTAGGGGATAGGCAGGAAGGCAAAAAAAGAGAGATGTAAATGCTAATTATTTCTCCAAATGCTTCTTCAGTATTCTTTAATAGGCTTTCAATGCTCCTTCCCCCTTATGTGACAAAATAATTAAACAATTATTTATTGAGTGGCTGCACTGGTTTTACTGTTGAAATGAGGATATTGGGCAAGATTTTCTCCAAAGTTCCTCCCAGACTAAAAGTCCAGGATTCTGTGAGTAGTGCACTGCACTAATATGGAAAAGGAAAAGAATTTACTGAACTAACAATTTTAATACTTTTCTTATTTTAGAGTCCCCTGTGATTTTTATTGTTTAGAAGTATTTAAACATAGGCTAATATTTAATTTAGATTATATATATGCCCACAGCAGATATCAAACTTACAAAATTTCCACCCACATCTATTGCAACAAATGCCAATTTCTACAGTCATTCTTAAGAACCCTGATGACGCTGTGGTTAAGCACCAAAAGGTTGTCAGTTTGAACCCACCAGCTGCTCTGTGGGAGAAAGATGTGGCAGATTTACAGCCTTGGAAACTCTGTGGGTTAGTTCTGCTCTGTCCTGTAGAGTCACTATGAGTCACAATCGACTTGACAACAATAGCTTTTTTTAAATAGCCATTCTTATTGTTGTTTATTTTTTATAGACATTCTTATTTCTAAATACAAATGATAACTTGTTTTTATCTACTTTGCACAAATACATATCTAACACTATAACTAAAAGTTTAATCATAATCAGTAAGAAGGGAGCAAAATTAGGAACTGACCTGTTAATTAGGATTTTGCTGCATTCATAAGTCACATATATTTCCCCATCGCTGCCTTCGGAGTTTATGAGCTAGCATAAATCAGTCTGATCCTTGTAATTTCTTGCATTTACATTAGCAAAGAAAAATATATTGCTTGTTGTTGTTCAGTGACTTCTTATGTAATCAGTAGTCAACAAGGCTGCGGAAGAAAATCATATATGCATTACAAGCGAATAGTCTGAAGATTGATATAGGTTAATTAATCTGCATAAACCGCGCTCTTTTCTCTCACTCATAGGTTTTACATCCATGGCTTGGGAATGGGATCAGCAAATTCATAACTAGAAACAAAAAATAATAGAGAAATAATTCTTCTGTTATTTCCTTTATCTTTGTTTTGATTTACTCATGCACTGATTAATTCAGACAATAGCTATGTATATGGATTCCCTACTTTAGTTTTGGGAATTATTTGAAGGCATTGATTTAAAAATTTTGAGAGTAAAAATGAGGTTTTTTTTTTTTCCTTCTAGTAATTTACATTCCAGATGTAAAAGCATGAACACCAAGGTCACAGATTTATGACAATAGGAAGTGGTTTGGAAAGGTGTGGGCCAGAAAGCATATGTTTGCCTAAATCGATTCAAATTCAAATCTTTTTAAAATGGTTGTGACAGTCAAATATATGAAGTTTGAAAGTCAAATTAGACTCGCAGGCCACTAAAACAAAGCAATATATGATCAGGTCAAAAAAATTAATTCAGACAAAAAAGTAAAGTGTTATAGAAATTAAAAGAGGGAAAACTGTTAATCTGGGAGATCTTAATATAAGAAGATATAATCTGGGTTTAAAAAGTCATTAGGTGGGAGAAAATGGGGTAAGTCCTTAAAAGTAGGAGGAAATTTATCCATCCTTTTCCCTTCCTTTAATCTCTGACACTTTCTTTTAAACTTGTCTTCTTGGCAATTTTTTAAAATAATATCCTTAGTGCAAATTAAAAGCCAAAAAGTGTTGCTTTCCAGGATATTTGAAATAATTTCTGCTCTGTCACCAAAATTATCCCCAATTGCTGACAAGAATGGCTTTCATTTAAAAACTGAATTTATAGGGTGTTTAAACCTATTTGGCTCAATTGAAAGACTCATATTTAAACTGTTTAAAGTAAAGCCAGTGAATGAATCTGCTTATAATTTTTTTCTTGAGTAAGTATCCATAAAAGAAATCCATAAGCATTGTCTAAAAACATCAAAAAGAAATATATTTCAAATTTCATAGTAGAGCTATTTTTATACAAATATTTATAGTACATTTTATGTCTAAGGTGAGGTTGAATTCACCTTTTTAGAAAAAATGACTTGAATGAGAAGATTTTATCTAAACTTGGGTCTCAAATTAAGGCAGTTTAAAATTGAAACAAGTAATATGGATGGGTAATCTTTAAAATGAAGTTGTAATGCCCTAATACTTTACTGTGGTCTGCCTGTATTAGATAATCTATCAAAAAAAAAAAAAAACCCATTGCCGTCAAGTCAATTCCGACTCATAGTGACCCTATAGGACAGAGTAGAACTGCCCCATAGAGTTTCCAAGGAGCACCTGGCAGATTTGAACTGCCGACCTCTTGGTTAGCAGCCGTAGCACTTAACCACTATACCACCAGGGCTTCCATACTTAAGATTAGGAAGCACCTATTTCAATTGATAGATTGCTTCACAGATGTGCCCACTCACACTACCCTCCCTTCCCCAGTCTTATGTACTCCTCAGAAAACAGATGAACGAACAAACAAAAAAAAAAAACGTGAAGTGGTAATAACTTCAGCTGTAATGTTAGTGATTTCAAGTGGTAGTTAGCTAAATGCTGCTCTTAAAAATATGTTATCTTTCATGTAGATTGTTTGGAAAGCAGTGCCTCTTGTCTCAGTTTTGTTTGTTTGTTTGTTTGTTTATTGCTGTTTTTGCTGTTTCTCAGCTTGGAATGCTTACCTGTGCAAAGAAAGGAAAGTCTGTCTATTCAGTGACCAGAGAGCCAGGTTTTAGCATCTCCCAAATTATTCTTAGAACTGAAGAAAGGAAACGTCTGATACAGTAACATTTCCCATAGTCTTTCTTATTGGGGGCAGCTACTTTTACTCTGTATTATGACAATAGATTGTAAATAATCTAAGTATTTTTAATTGGTTTCAGAAAGGAGTAGTTAAGAATATAAATGACTCAAGGTAAATCAATCCCCACTCTTGACAAAAAGTTCAATGTTCGCATACTATTAATGTTGAATCAGAAGCATTATCTCTGAATATTGATGCCAGCACTTTCATTTTGTTAACGCTTGCTGTGGAGGTTTCATTTTGCTTAAGGCTCATTTACATAGGAAGGCATTATTTAAATTAGCCATACTGACCTTTTCTGATTCATTAGGATGATTTTATTATTATTCTCATTACAGGGAGAAGTACCTCAGCTATAATTTATGCAATCTAATTACTGAATGTACACTTTGGAAAATTCAAATAGGATAAAAGTCTTCAAAAGAATGATCTACAGTAGCTAGTAACTGCATAAAATTTTTAAAACTTAATATGCTAGCTTCTGCATGAAGGACCAGTTATCAGATAAGATTTTTAGATTATAATAATTGCTGTTTCCCCAAAGAGATCTTAGTAATATAATTTATAACAAAATTTCCTGATCATTAAAAGTATTTTTATTTTTTCTTCCAAAGTATTCAGCTTTACAGTTTGATCTATTATACTCTTCAATTTTAATATATTCTATTAACATATCTGCTTTAGGTTGATTTATCATCAACTTTTCAGTTATTTATCATTTCCTTTTAACACAATTACACAAAATCAGGCACATCCTTTGACTATCATGTATTTGCAAAGACTGGAAATTGTCAATCTAATAGATTTATTCATCTAGATATATTGCTTTCAATAATAAGCATCCATATCATTGTTTTAAATAGTTGGTGCTAAACTGAGTGTTTTACATTTGTTTAATTTGTAAATAGTTATCACTAACACAGAAGCCAAAAAGTGATAAGCTCCATTTTTATTGCTTGAGGTTTGTGAGACATAAACTTGTGAACAGAAGATATGAAGAATGTTTCTATCTATTTGGTCTCGGCAAATATGTCTGAGTCCATTTTAAGTAATTTTAGCTACAAATTCTTGCATCATTAGAGTAAAACGAAACAACAGACTGGAGAATTTCCCACAGATGTTAAGAAAAAGAAATAAATAAAAGTCAGCATATTTACATAGCATATTTACATATCCCTTGCCAATCTGACAGACAAGTGGAATGATCTGTGTGTGTGTGTGTGTGTGTGTGTGTGTGTGTGACAGTGCTTTTTGTATGCTGTAAAGCACTACATCTGTAAGGGATTGTTGCTATCTGATTTGTTTTCCAAACAGACTTTTGCACAATGTCATAAATGGAATAAATTTGAGAAATGAGAAGATGGGGACACATGCATGTCCACAACATCTGTAATCACCATTATTAACAACTAAACAGTAAAGCGTGCTCGTGAGGAGCCTGTGTTTAGACCAAGAGGGAGTCGTTCGAACAGAACAAGGGGATACTGCATGGTTTAAAGTCAGGAAAGGTGTGCGTCAGGGTTGTATCCTTTCACCATACTTATTCAATCTGTATGCTGAGCAAATAATACGAAAAGCTGGACTATATGAAGAAGAACAGGACATCAGGATTGGAGGAAGACTCATTAACAACCTGCTTTATGCAGATGACACAACCTTGCTTGCTGAAAGTGAAGAGGACCTGAAGCACTTACTGATGAAGATCAAAGACTATGGCCTTCAGTATGGGTTACACCTCAACATAAAGAAAACAAAAATCCTCACAAATGGACCAATAAGCAACATCATGATAAACAGAGAAAAGATGGAAGTTGTCAAGGATTTCATTTTACTTGGATCCACAGTCAACAGTCATGGAAGCAGCAGTGAAGAAATCAAATGATGCATTGCATTGGGCAAATCTGCTGCAAAAGATCTCTTGAAAGTGTTAAAAAAACGAAGATGTCATTTTGAGGACTAAGGTGCGCCTGGCCCAAGCCATGATATTTTCAATTGCCTCATATGCATGTCAAAGCTGGATAATGAATAAGGAAGACTGAAGAAAAATTGATGCCTTTGAATTATGGTGTTGGCGAAGAATATTGAATATACCATGGACTGCCAGAAGAACGAAGAAATCCCTCTTGGAAGTACAGCCAAAATGCTCATTAGAAGCAAGAATGGTGAGACTTTGTCGGACATACTTTGGGCTTGTTATCAGGAGGGGCCTGTCCTGGAGAAGTACATCATGCTTGGCAAAGTAGAGGGTCAGTGAAAAAGAGCAAGACCCTCAATGGAGATGGATTGACACAGTGGCTGCAACAATGGGCTCAAACATAGCATGATTGTGAGGATGGCGCAGGACCAGGCACTGTTTTGTTTTGTTGTGCATGGGGTCGCTTTGAGTTGGAATCACCTTGCCAGCACCTAACAACAACAAACACTAATGTATCACATACTAACATTGAATACATTTTTATTACTGTGTGTACTCAATGAATTTACTGTTCATTAGCATTTGTGAAATGTGCTTTTGGGGGACAGCAATCAACCAACTGGCTAGTACAATTCCCTGTTAGTTGAGTAGACCTGAAATCTGCTTAATAAGCAAGCTAAACTATTAATACCATATCTATCTCCTGTAAGGACAATTTAAGAGTATCATAATTAGAAAAATGCATTTATCAAGCAGCTTTAGTATAATTCAAAATGAAATATCAGCATTCTTCAACAAGCAAAATTTTCTCTTTCCCTTACCAGTAGAGAACTTACAGTATAAAATTGACAATTAATGAAACTTTGTAGAATGACTCAGCATTTCTTCTCAAATATTTCCACTCTTGAATCTATTTCACAGAGGAGTTTAATGCTGAAATTTGAGCCAGATGTTAACTTATTTCAGCAATTCAGTGGTTCATTGAAATTCACAATTATTTTGTAGAAAATTGGCTGGGTTTTTTTTCCCCCTTTTAAGCCTGAAGACTTAACTTCTATATAGTGGCTATTGAGTTTGAATTTGTACGTTCTATGAAATCAGTTGACAAATTATGTGTATAAATTCTATGACAGGTGATTGATGCCAGAGAAGTATTATGCTTCTATGTTAATTTGTAATTCAATAATGAAATAGGGAAACAAACAAGGGCGTCTTGTAGATAAATAGAATGTCCAGAAGGCCACCATAGGTAAAGAAGCAGGAAGAGCTCTAAATTTGCATGGAAAAGCACAAAGCACCATGTACCATCATTTACTTAAATATCTTGAATGTACTGGTGAAAGCAAAGGTGTATTGGTTCTCACTTTTTTTTGTCTTTCAACCTTTTGCTGAGCTTTTAGTTGATTATTATATTTTGTATGAGGAGGTAGCTGTATGACAAAAGAAAATAAAGACTAGCAATACTCAGTAGATTTCAATGATTTTTTAAATATGAAAGGGAAGACATAGAAGATCCAAGGATGAAAGAGAAAACACTGACTATAAAATAAATAAAGCTGAAACACTTTCCCACGAGGAATTACTTCAAAGGTTGTTTGTATAAAAAAAATCAAATGTATGATTAGTTTTTTTAATTCAATTAAATTGGTCAATTTTTCAGTCATATAAAATTATTTAAAGCGAGCTGTTTTAATGTAATTATTTTTTTATCCGCATTTTCACATAAGTTCCTTAACTGACAACCAATTTCATCTCCCAAATTATGCTACCAATGACTAATAGCTTTTTATCAGGTTTTGTTCTGTGTGGACAAATGAGGTCCTCTTACGTGGGCTAGGAACAGTTAGAGCCATCCCTTTCACTCACAGACTTACTTGGGCTGACTAGTACTAGCCTGAGACCAGCCCAAAACCCAAACCTACTGCTGTCGAGTTGATTCCAACTCAGCAACCCTATAGGACAGAGCAGAACTGCTCCATATGGTTTCCAAGGCTGTAAATCTCTATGGAAGCAGATTGCCATGTCTTTCTCCTCAGGAGCGGCTGGAACCGCTGACCATTCAGTTAGCAGCCAAGCACTTAATCACTGTACCACCGGCGCTCCTTGAGACAAGTCAGAGGTTTCAAATATCCTTCCATCCATTCTTTAGAAGATCAGCACTAACTTGTCTCTACAATTGAAAATCTAAGTGAGGAATTAAGAAAACAAGTTTTATTCTTCTATCAGGTGTGCTATCTCACATCAGGTATCCAACAGGCTTTCCTTAGTTTTTTTTTTGTTTTTTTAAATTTCACCGTGTACACGCAACACAATCTTTCAGATAAGTTCAATTAGAGCCCACCAAGATTCATTCAACACTCCTTCAATGCTTTTGTATAGTTAATAAGATGCTTCTTTTGCATAAGTTTTCCTTTGTTTTTCCTCCCAGCTGCTGGTTGACTAATATTTCTTTTCCCTTACACTTTAATGGAAAAGAATAGTTTTACTACAGCTCCCTGACCCTTAAAATTATCCTATCATGTGCCCCTAGGGTATTGTATATGAACCGTAACATGTTGGTGATATTATTGACATCAACACGCTTTCAGACCTCAAGAGAAATTAGTAGTTGTTAATCATAATAGATTCGTAGCTACTATTTATTTAGTGGAGCCCTGGTGGCTCAGTGGTTAAGAGCTCAGCTGCTAACCAAAAAGGTCAGCAGTTCGAATCAACCAGCCACTCCTTGGAAACCCAATGGGGCAGTTCTACTCTATCCTATAGGGTCACTATGATTCGGGATCAACTCTTCAGCAACAGGTTATCATTTCCTTATTGATATGTTTCTTATATAATTTTTTTTTTACCTCCTAAAGTTGTTTCAGTTGATTTCCCTTTATGGGTTAAAAATTTACCTTCACCGTTCATGCTAAGAAATTTAGACTCAAAGATTATGCCCATTCAATATATAGTTGAAAATGGAATAAGCCTGTCAATTTATTTTAGTGAGTTTTTTTTTTCTGTTTGTAGCTCTTCTCTAGCAACCTAATTATTATCATTTCTCAATGTGATCTTATTCTTATTTCCATGGAAATGTCTATTCTAAGATTTCAACTTTGAACTTACTGTTTACATAATTCCAAGAAAAATATTTGCACAAAGTGCAATTTTGTATTTGGCATTTACTTTGTACCATTTTTCACCTGCATTACTTTGGGATGCTTCATGAAAATTGCATATTTGGTATTCATTGAAAACACATATGCCAGAGATTCCTTACTAGGAAGTAATTTTTGCTTTTTCTTTCATATGCATTAACATTTCAAGAACATAGATATGTACCATTTTCAAACATTTGGTATAAATTGTTTGGTTTTGTGCTTAAATTAATTGCTTGAAAAGGAAGAAATATTTAAATTTTAAGTTATCTTTGGTATAGAAACTTGGAATACTTTCAAATAGAAAAGCTAGACAAGCCCTTTTAGGGACTTAGTGCTGTCGTCTTCTATGACTGAAGTAATGGTTTATAATAATTTCTAAAATAATTTTCCTCTCCATGGAGTTTGTGGTAATCCATACAATGATTCCAGCCCAGTGCGGTCGAGTCGATTCCGACTCATAGCAACCCTATAGGCCAGAGTAGAACTGCCCCGTAGAGTTTCCAAGGAGCGCCTGGTGGATTTGAACTGCCAACCCTTTGGTTAGCAGCCGTAGCACTTAACCAGTATGCCACCAGGGATTATACAATGATAAAAAAAAAAACTCAGTGCCATTGAGTCGATTCTGATTCATAGCGACCCTATAGGACAGAGTAGAACTGCCCCATAGAGTTTCCAAGGAGAGCCTGGCGGATTCGAACTGCCGACCCTTTGGTTAGCAGCCATAGCACTTAACCACTACACCACCAGGGTTTCCCTATAGGTAATCTTTAATTAGGACTTTGGATAAGTTACATTAAATATTTGATATTTCCAAAAAAAAAAAAAGTAACGTCAATTGTTATAGTTTGAATTGTGTCCTCCCAAAATGCATATTATAAATCATAATCCCTGTGCCTGTGGTTATAATCCAGTTTGGGAATGGGTTTATGATAGAAAAAAGATTAAACAAGCAATCAAGCAAGCAGAGATAGGGGAAGATGGAAGCCAAGCCACATGGAGATCAACAAGGAACAAGGGCCTTCCCCTAGAGCCAAAAGAGAGAGAAAGCCTTCCTCTACAGCTGGTGCCCTGAATTCAGATTTCTAGCCTCCTAAACTGTGAGAAAATAAATTTTTGTTTGTTAAAGCCACTCACTTGTGGCATTTCTGTACTAAAAGCACTAGATAACTAAGTCGCTGATTATAACACTGATAATACATTTCATAATTATCGCCCACCTATTATTCCTAATCATTGAGCAAAACATTAAGTTAATGTAGAGGCAAGATTAAAAGTGAAATGAAATTTTTGGAAGCAGTTTATTGTAGTTGGCTGACATGTAATCATTGTAGTATATATTCAAAAAGAAGAAATACATGGAATAATTTTAGCCTTTGAGAAATATCTTGAGAACACCCTGGTTCCTACTTTCACTCTATAACCCATATGAAAAAAGGCTAATGCAGAATTATCATACGCTGTAATGAAGATGGTTTTAAAGCTGTCAGGTTGTAATAATACCTTGTGGGCTGGTGACTGATAAAACATAGGCCAATCTCCAAACTTGTGTCTTTCAAGAATTTATTACTGTTTAACACACTTTTTTTTTTTTTTAACATACTATACATTAAGAAGTTCTTAACTGGGATGGCTTTGGTTACTTGTTCTCTTAAAAGGCACAGCCAGGCACCTGGCAGATGGTAATGTATGAGTACCAACCTAGTGAAAAACTTAAGTGATACTTTTCAAGAAATAATAATATAAGTTAGTATTGAGCTAGTAGAAAATAATTCTGCCAGTCTCTTTAGGCTCAGTCTACACATTAACTTCCAAAATGTAGATTAGATTTAGCTAGATCCCTAAAATATTTCATTAACTTTCTGAAATTTATATAAACATTAAACTATATTCATCTTCCCTTCATTTCTGGGTTTCTTCCCTTTTGTTGGTCACATAATTCTCAAACGCTTCTATTTCTCTCTACTTTCTCTCTATGTCCTTCCTTTGGATTCTACCTTTAGAACATTTTCTGAAGTTTGGTCTGGATGTAGCATTTCACCTATTCATTCTTAAACTCTATTCATTAAAAGTCAAGTCAATAGACAGTCTTCCTAGAAAATAGAAAGCTCTACTTTTAAATATATCCAGAATTTTACCACTTCTTCAACACCCTGGTCCACACCATCATCATTTCTCACCTTGGTTATTGGAGTGGTTTTCTCATTGGTCTCCTTCCTTGTATTTTCTCCTTGCAGTCTTTTCTCAACCCAGCAGCCAGTGACCCTGTTAAAATATAAGTTAGATAATAGTCACCTGTCACGTTATAATCTCTAATGGCTTCCTGTCTTTCTCAGAGTAAAATCAAAAGTCCTTACTATGACCCACAAGGCCCAACAGGATCTGCTATCTTTATTAAGTTTTCTCTCTGACCTCATCTACTATTATACTCCCTCTCTTTCCTTCACTTTAGTTGCACTGGCCTCCTCGCAGGTCCTCAAATACACAGACATGCTTTGACCTCAGGACCTTTGTATTTCCTGTTTGCTCTCTTCCCCCTTACATCTGTAAGTAGAGATGATGTCGCTGCCAGGTTTGGATAATGAACATGGAATACTTTAAGATACTAAAAAATTCAAAGGAACTTGGAATGTATGTGTCACATCTTCTAGTTTCTTCAGATCTTCATTCAAAAGTCACTTATCTTGGAGTCTTTGAAGACTCTCCTGTCTAAAACGTCAGCCTTTGCCTCTATTTTAATACACCGTTTTCCTGCCTAATTATTTTTCCTCCTTTGAACTTATTACTATTTAACACACAATACATTTTACTTTTTAAAAATATCTTTATTATCTATCTTGCTCCTCTAGAATGTATGCTCCATGAGATCTATTTTTGTCTGTTTTATTCAATAATGATTCTCCAGCATTGTAACATTGCCCGACATATATTAGATGTCCAATATATATTTTAAGTGACTGAATAAAGTGTTTTTTTCTTTTATTATTTATCACAAAGTGTAGGGATGTAGAGATCCTAATAGTTGGTAGACACCATCTCTGCCATCATGGACCATACAGTATACTAGGGAAAAACTTGAAAGATAACAACAAAGAAATTCCAGTAAAATGTAAATTTTAACAAACTTTAATATAAATATAAAAGTATATGTACCATGTAAGTTCTAAAATAATTTATAACTTTTCATTACAATAATTATAATTGAATATACATATGAAGTGTATTTGTACTTATGAAAGTACTTTCACAGACACTATGTAAGTTCCTTAAACAAATTTTGTTGAGGGTAACAAAATATACATAATATTATCTCTATTTTAGAGAAGGACATCAAGACTAAGTTGTTAAGTGACAGAATTTAATCATTTTCCCTTTTAAATATGCTTCTTGTCCGGCATTCCATAATTCAGTTGCAAAACCAACCAGGCCCTGGGCTCAAAATCTTATTGTCATCTTTTTCATTCCTTCTGTCTTGCTACTAACATTTGCTCATCTGCTAAAATTGATTGATTCTACCATCAAAATCTTATGTTTCTTTTTTGATGCCCAGTACTTGCATACATATTCACACCCCTGTTATTATTTTTAACAGCTTTATTGAGGTGTGATTTACTTAATTCAGCAAAATTTTACTTGTGTGTGATAGTAATGATATTGTCCAATAATTTCTGCATTCCATTGGATCATCTTTCTTGGAATAGGCAGGTATATGGACCTCCTCCAGTCAGTTGGCCAGATAGCTCTCTTCCAAATTTCTTGGCATAGACTAGTGAGTACTTCCAACATTGCATCCATTTGTTGAAACATCTCAATTGGTATTCCATCCATTCCTGGAGCCTTGTTTTTCACCAATGCCTTCAGTGAAGCTTAAACTTCTTCCTTGAATACCATCTGTTCCTGATCATATGGTGCCTCCTGAAATATTTGAATGCCAACCAGTTCTTTTTGGTATAGTGACCCTGTGTATTCCTTTCATTTTTGTTTGATGCTTCCTGAGTTGTTTAATATTTTCCCCATAGAATCCTTCACTATTGCAACTCGAGGCTTGAACTTTTTCTTCAGTTCTTTCAGTTCAAGAAATGCCAAACATGTTCTTCCCTTTTAGTTTTCTAACTCTAGGTCTTTGTACATTTCATTATAATACTTTGCCTACTCGAGGTGCCCTACGAAATCTTCCATTCAGCAGCAAAATTTTGCTGAAAGTAATCCAAAAATGGTTGCAGCATCACATCGACAGGGAACTGACAGAAATACTCAAGCCATATTCAGAAGAAGATGTGGAACCAGGGACATCATTGCTGATGTCAGATGGATCTTGGCTGAAATCAGAGAATACCAGAAAGATGTTTACGTGTGTTTTATTGACTATGCAAAGGCATTTGACTATGTGGATCATAACAAATTATGGATAACACTGCAAAGATGGCGAATTTCAGAACACTCAATTTTGCCCATGGGGAACGTGTACATCAACCAAGAAGCAGTTGTTCGAACAGAATGAGGAGATGCTTCCATTGTTTAAAATCAGAAGGGGTGTGCATCAGGGTTGTATCTTTTCACCATACTTATTCAATCTATATGCTGAGCAAATAATTAGAGAAGCTGGACTATATGAAGAAGAGTGCAGCATTGGGATTGGAGGTAGACTCATTAACAACACCTGATATGCAGATGATATAACCTTACTTCCTGAAAGAAGTACTTAAAGCACTTACTGATGAAGATTGAAGATTATAGCCTTCAGTATTGATTATACCTCAATATAAAGAAAACAAAAATCCTCACAGCTGGACCAATAAGCAACATCATGATAAATGGAGAAATAATGAAGTTGTCAAGGATTTCATTTTACTTGGATTCACGATCAACACCCATGAAAGCAGCAGCCAAGAGATCAAATGATGCATTGCATTGGGCAAATCTGCTGCAAAAGATCTCTTTAAAGTGTTCAAAAGCAAAAGTGTCACTTTAGGGACTGAGGTGTGACCCAAGCTATGATATTATCAATTGCCTCATATGCATGGGAAAGCTGGACAATGAATAAGGAAGACTGAAGAAGAACTGATGCCTTTGAATTATGGTGTTGATGAAGAATATTGAATATACCATGGACTTACAGAAGAACAAACAAATCTGTCTTGGAAGAAGTACAGCCAGAATGCTCCTCAGAAGCAAGGATGGCAAGACTTCATGTCACTTAGTTTAGACATGTTATCAGCAGGGACTAGTCCCTGGAGAAGGACATCATTCTTAGTAAAGCAGAGGGTCAGTGAAAAAGAGGAAGACCCTCAATGAGATGGATAGACTTAGTGGTTGCAGCAGTGACCTTAAACATAGCAACAATTGAGAGGGTGGTGCAGAACTGGGCAGCATTTTGTTTTGTTGTACATAGGGATCGCTGTAAGTCAGAGCCAACTCAAAGTCACCTAACAACAATTTACTTATTTTTTAAAAAATCACCATTTTAAGTGTTTAGTTTGATGAGTTTTATTAAATTTTTGTAATTTTGAAACTATCACCATAATCTAGTTTTAGAATATTTCCATCACCACAAAAAATTTCCTTTAGTCCATTTGCAGTCAGTTCCCACTCCCACACTTAGCCCCAAGCCACCACTGATCTGTTTTCTGTCTCTATAGTTTTGACATTCCTAGAAATTTCATATAAATAGAGTCATATAATATGTACTATTTAGTGTTTCGCTACTTTCACTTAGCAAAATATTTTTGAGGTTCATGCATGTTGTTGCATGTCTCAGTAGTTTTTTCTATTGCTGAATAGTTATATGTCTTAGTTTCTTATGACTGCCATAACAAAATACTATAAATTGGGTGGCCTGTAAGTAGAGATGTTTATTGTCTCTCAGTTCTGGAAACTAGAAGACCAACTCAGAGTACTGGCCATGTCGATTCCTTCTGAAGGCTCTGAGAGAGACAAAGTTTCGTGCCTCTTTCCTAGCTTTTGATGGCTCCCAGCAATCTTTGGCATTCCTTGCATCTTCTACCTGTGCCTCTCTGTGTGTAGTCTCATCTTTCATAAGACACCACTCAGAGGGATTAGGTTCCACTCTACTCTGGTATGACCTCATGTTAAGCTAACAGTTAATATATGTAAAGAAAGACCTTATTTCCAAGCAAGGTCATAGTCACAGATATAGGGTTTAGGTCTTCAACATATCTTGTGGTGGGGGGTGGGGGGGTTGGGGGAACACAATTTAATCCATAACAGTAGTATTCCATTATATAGATATAAAACATTTGGTTCATTCACCAGTTGGACATTTTAATTGTTTCCACTTTCCCCTATTATGTATAATTTTCCTATGAACACTCATATACGTGTCTTCGTGTGGACCTATATATTGTTTTCTCTTGCATACATGCATAAGAGTGAGATTACTGAATTGTATGGTAAGCGTATGTTTACTTATACTATGGGAAATGTATATCTTTTAAGAAACTTCCAAATTGTTTTTCAAATTAACTGCACCATTTTACATTTCCTCCCCCACATCCGGTATTTTCAGTCTTTTTTAATAGCCAGTCTAGTGGCTGTGTATCTCATTGTAGTTTTAATTTGCACTTCTTTTCATGTACTTATTTGACATTTTATATCTCCTTTCGAAAAGAAAAAAAATTTTTTTTCTTTTTTTTTGGAAAAAGGACTGTTTCAGTCTTTTACCCATTTTCTTGTTGGATTCTTGGCCTTATTATTGAGTTGTAAATGTTATTTATATAGTCTGTAAGTCATTAATCAAATACAAGATTTGCACATTTTCCCCCATTCTTTAGTTTGTCCTTAATTTTCTTAAGGGTGTCTTGTGTAAAACAAAAGTCATTAGGTTTGTGTGTGTGTGTGTGTGCGTGTGTGTGTGCGTGTGAGACACGTGAAAATTATATGAAATTTCAGTGGCCATAAATAAAGTTTTATTAGAATATAGCCATGCTCATGCATTTACATATTGTCTGTGGGTTTTTTGTTTGTTTTGTTTGTTTTCCTGCTACAGTAGCAGAGTTGAATAGTTTCAGCAGAGAACAGGTAGCCCACAAAACCTAAAATTATTTACACTCTGGCCCTTATAGAAAACATTTGCCAATGCCTGATATACAATACTTTTGTGTAGCAATTACAAGGGGAAATTTTCTTTACAACAAGCTAGATGGGCCATACCAATTGTTTGCTATAGTGAGATTTGATTATAACTCATTCAACAAATAGCTAAGCACTTTTTTGGTCAGGTCACTGGGAAAACACAGATCAATCAGATCTAGCCCCTAACCAAAGGAGCTTCCAGTTAGATGGGGGAGACAGGCATGTATGTATGTAAATTACAACATAGAGGGATTAGCCCCTTGGTGGGCTGACTCAGTGGCATAAACAGCTAAGCGATCGGCTACCAACTAAAAAAAAGTTTTTACTTTCGATGAAGTCCAATATAACATTTTTCTTTGAAGTATTGTGCTTTCATATTATAACTAAGAAATATTTGCCTAACTCAAGGCCACAAAGATTGTTTCATATTTTCTGCTTCAAGTTTCATTGCCTTAGCTCTTACATTTACATCCATTATCCATTTTGGTTTTTTTTTTTTTTTTCTGTATGATGAAAGGTGCTTAAGTTCATTTTTTTTTTTCAAATGAATATCCAATCATTCTGGTAACATTTGTTGAAAAGACTAGCCTTTCCTTTTTGAATTATCTTGACACCTATCTCAAAAATAAATTGCCTATAAATGCATGGGTGCACTTCTATATTCTTCATTGTGTTCCATTAATCTATGTGTCTATCCTTATGTCAGTAGCACAGTCTTGATTTCTACACTATAATAGTAAGTTTTGAAATGATGCAGTGTAAATCCTCTTTGTTCTTTTTAAAAATTGCTTGTTATTCTAAAATTTTGCATTTCCATATAAAATTTATGATTAGCATGTCAATTTCTACCAAAAGAAAAATGCCTGCTAGGATTTTGATAGAAATAATTTTTAAATATTTAGATCAGTTTGAAAAGAAATACCATTTTAATAACGTTGAGCCTTTCGATCCATGAACATACTAGATGTTGTTAGGTGCCATCGAGAGGTTCCGACTCAAAGCAACCCTATGTACAACCAAACGAAACCATGCCTGATCCTGTGCCATTCTTAGGATCGTTGCTGTGCTTGAGCCCATTGTTGCAGCCACTGTGTCAGTCCATCTCGTTGAGAGTCATTCTCTTTTTGGCCGACCGTCTACTTTACCAAGCATGATGTCCTTCTCCAGGAGCTGGTCCCTCCTGATAATGTGTCCAAAATATGTGAGATGAAGTCTTGCCATCCTTGCTTCTAAGGAGCATTCAGGCTGTACTTCTTCCAAGACAGATTTGTTCGTTCTTCTGGCAGTCCATGGCATAGTCAACATTCTTGGACAACCCCATAATTCAAAGGCATCAATTCTTCTTCAGTCTTCCTCATTCATTGTCCAGCTATATATATATATATATATAAAAAAAGCTATATAGTTCTGTTTATTTAGGTATTATTTAATTTCCCTCTGCCAAGTTTTGGAGTTTTCAGTGTCCAGATCTTGCACTGTTTTGTTCTATTTATTCTTAAGTATTTTATTTTTTGATGAAACTGTGAGTGGAATTGTTTTCTTAAATTCATTTTCAGATTGTTAATTGTTAATTACATACAAAGGCAAGTAATGTTTGCATATTTATCCTGCAAGCTTATCAAAGTCACTTATTAGTACTAATAGTAGTTTTTGGCTTTTTTTTAGATTTCTTAGGATTTCCTACATAGAAAATTGTGTCATTTGATCATAAATACAGTTGTACTTCTTCCTTTTCACCTCGTATGCCAAAATTTATTGTTTTTCCTTATTACACTGGCTAGAACTTCCAGCACAATGCTGAGTAGAAGTGGTACAAGTGAATATCTTTACATTATTCATGATTTAAGGGGGGAAACAATTCAGTCTTTCATCATTAAATATGATGTTATCCTTTTTTTTGTTGTTAATAGCTGCCTTTTACTGGTTGAAGAAGTTCTCCTCTGTTCTTGATTGAGTGTTCTGTGTTTTTGGTTTTTTTAATCATGAATTGGTTTTGGATTTTGTCAAATGCTTTTCCTTTGTCAGTTATGATGATCATAGGTTTCTTCCTCTGTTGTATTAATATGGCATATTTTAGTGAGTGTTTTTCAGATGTTAAATCAACCTTGCATTCTTCTTAACTTTTTTTATTTTGAAATAATTTCAGACTCATGGGACATTGCAAAAATAGCACAAAGAATCCCATGTGTACTTACCCAGCTTTCTCCAATGATGACTTCTTATATAGTAGAAGTACAATATCAAAATCAGAAAACTGACACTGGTACATTGCTGTTAAATCGCCTACAGACCTTATTCGGTTTTCATTATTTTTGGCCCTCCATTCATGTGTGTGTGCGATTTCATCACAAAAGAATTCCCTCATGCTAACTCTTTGTATTTACATAACCTTCACCACAAGCTCATCAATGTACCCTGACAACAACTAATTTTGTCATTTCAAGAATGTTGTATAAATGAATCATAGAGCGTGTCACCTTCTGAGACTGACATTTTTTCACTAAGCATAATACCCTAAGGCTCATCCAGATTGTTGCATTATCAGTAATTAATCGTTTTTTGGTTATTTATTTATTTTTGCTGAGTAATATTCCGTTGTATGGATGTACAAGAGATTATTTAACCACTCACACAATGAGGGACATTTGGGTTGTTTCCAGTATTTTGCTATGAAAATAAAGCTGCTATGAGTATTCATGTATAAGTTCAGAGTGAGCATACTTCTTTCATTTCTTGGGATAAATACCCAACAGTGTAGTTGCTGGGTCAAATGTAAGTGCATGTTTAACTTTGTAAGAAACTGCCAAACTATTTCCCAGAGTGGCTGCACCATTTTACATTCCTACTAATATCAAATATCCTTATTTGATATTATCACTCTTTTTTATTCTAGCTGTTCTAATAGGTGTGTAGTCATAGCTCATTTGATTTTAATTTGCATTTCCCAAACGACTAATGACATTGGGTATCTTTCTTGCGCTGTTTTCCATCTGTACATCTTTTTCAGTGAAATGTCTGTTCACATCTTTTGCCCATTTTTTAATTGGATTTCTTGAGTTTTTATTTTTGAGTTTGAGAGTTCTTTATATATTTTAGATACAAGGTCTTTTCCTGATATGTGGTTTGAAAATACTTTCTCCCAGTGCTTTGCTTTCATGATTGTATGATGTTTTCAAATAGCAAACATTTTTTAATTTTTATGAAACCCAATTAATAATTTTTTTTTCTTTTACGGATTGTACTTTTAGTGGCTTGTCTAAGAACTCTTCACCTAGCCCTAAGTTTCTAAGATTTTCTCCTCTTTTTTTTCCTAAATGTTCTGTAATTTGACAATTTACATTTAAATCCACTATCCATTTTAAGTTAATTTTTACATGTGGTGTGTGGTTTAGATTGAGGTTCTTTTTTGTTTTGTTTTTTGAGTATGGGTGTCCAGTTGCTCCAGCACCATTTTTAGCTTTCTGCTTTTTCTCCTCTTCTTAAGAAACTTCAGTGATATGAATGTTAAATCTTTCCTTATAGTCTCACAGATTCCTGAGGTTCTGTTTTTGTTTTTTTCTCTCTCTACTTTCTGTTGCTCAGGTTAGGTAATTTCTGTAGTCCTATCTCCAAGTTCACTAACTTGTTCCTGTATCCTATCCATTCTGCTGCTGAGCCATTTATTGATTGTTTTGTTTTGGTCATTGTATTTTTCAGTTCTTTTTCTACTAAATCAAACATCTAGGTCCACAGTGAATCGATTTCTATTGACTGCATTTTATCTTGGTTATGGGTTGTTTCTTTTCATGTCTCTTAAGTCTGGGTTGAAACCTGAACATTTTAGATACTATATTAAAGGCACTAGATTCTGTTTTATTTTCTGTGGGCTGTTAGGGTTTTCATTTATTTATTTATTTATTTTTAGTAACTTACTTAAACTTAAAATATGGAATTTTTTTGCTTGTTCTCCTAGGGTTTGTCCCTGTGTCTATGTAGTTTAATGATCAGCCAATGATTTGCACACAGTTCATGCTTGAACATCTCAAGCCCATGAGGCTTCCACCCATTGCTAATCTATCTGTGTGTGATTTGGGGAACACTTTCAAAGTCCTAGGCTATTCTCAATTCTCGCCTGACTTTTACTTTTCTCCAAGACCTTTCAGGTCTCCCCCACACATGCATGTAGTTTCCCAGGCAGCCTAATATATGTGAAAAGTTTATCTTAGCCTTCTTAACCCAAAAACCCTCTTACAGGTGTCTTTTTTCCAGGGTTTCCCTGTTAAATTTCTGCATCACCTGCCACTTGCTCCAACTAAGATTGTAACCTTGGTCTAGCAAAGCTCCCCAGTATATCCCATTTGTTCCCAATTGAGTCTGTCACTTTTAGTTGTCAGAGCTAAAAGTTTTTGCCCTCTGTCCTAAATCCATTACACCCTCGCCCGCCAGCAGCAAAGTTCCTAGTTTTCACAGTCAGCTCCCTGCCGGTAAAACTACTTTACTACCTGACCTGGGGAGGATGGGGAACAGCCACGTGGAAGAAGGTCACAGATTTCTGTTTTTTATTTATGAAAGGTCTAACAGTTTTTCAAGAATAGCCATATCTCAATTTATTTATTTATTTATTTTGCCTTTGGGCAATTTCCCTGAAAGTGGTGTTTTGTTTTACAAAGTTGTCTGATTTTATACTTGTTTTGTTTTGCAGACAGGGATTGCCAAATTCTTCACACCATTGTAATCAGAAGTTTCTTGTTAATATTTACCTGGTGTTTCTCCCTCTCTCCACATCCTGCCTATATATGTTATCCCCCAGTCATAGTTGTAATCATGTCATTGCCTCCCAACCTTCAAAGTTCCCCTATTGCCAACAGAACAAACTCAAAAATTTTAGGAATGTTTTTTAAGGTCTTTCATTATCTATCACCAACCTACCTTTCCAAACCTCTTTCCCACATCTGTCCTCCACTCACCCTTTGACAGTGCTAAACTGACCTGTGCTTTGTTACTTCTGTGCCTTTCTCATCTCTTTGCTTAGTATGCTCTTTCTTCCTCAGATTCTACCTATATTTATGTTCCAGCTTAAATAGCACCTCTTTCATTAAGCATACATAAGATATACCTAGCAGGAAGCTGTCTTTCCTTGAATTAAATTCCCTACAGCTACTTATCTGTATCTTCCTTGTAGTATTTATTATGTTTGTGTAATATTTTAGTCATTTTGATGCATCATCCTTTCTTTTAGAGTATAAGCTTTTGATTGTCGAGATTACTCTCCTAAAGCACCTTTGAACTTAGTAGTCTCTTAGTGAGTTAATGAATAAGTGAATGTTTTGTTGCAGGTCACAAGTCTAGTTAATGAAAGAAAACATTTTTTTTTCTGTGAGATGGACCATAGTTTCATCAATAAGCAGATGTTAAAAACTTAGTAAGGCTTCTGTTACAGAGTATATGATTGCAAATTAATTTGTTCTTAGGAAACATTTTAGTCATCGTAGTAAGTTTAACTATGGAAGATGTTGAAATAAATGCAATGCGGAAACTAAGGACTTAAGATCTGATCCAGTCCCTAATGAACACTGCACTAATGTCGTAGGCTATCAACACAGTTTGAGTCACTGGTAGAAATATGTTCTTAGACATATAATTTTTGAAACAGGCAGCACCAACATAATGTAGTAAGTAAGCTTCCCACTCCTTCCCCCCAAACTCAGCATTCCTGAACTTCATCTTCTGCCTCTTTCTTCCATAAGACTTATAGCTCTCTAACACAACATATGATTTGCTTATTTGTAGTATTTACTATGTCTATTGTTTATTATCTGTATTTCCCTCTTGAATGTAAGCTTTATGAAGGATTTTTGTATGTTTTGTTTACATTATATCACAAGTGCCTAGAACAGTATCTGGCCTATAGTAGACACGCAATAAATATTTTTTTAATTGAATAATATTATGATTTCTTTATTTACAGACCAAGTGATTAATATTAGCTTTAAGACCTGAAAGAAATATACATTTAATAATTCATCATTAAATATAATATATAGAGAGCAGTTTATATAACAAATAAAATAGTAATATTTTATATTAAACCTTGTAAAAACCCTGTGTGGTAACAATTTGAGGTCAGATTCATGACTGATTTATCTCGGTGTTTCTTTGTGGTATCTAGCTCAGTGCTTGGCATATTTGGAGTTTAAGTAATCTGTGTTCAAAGGAGAAACGATTAAAGCCGCTCGTCATGTGTGTTTTCACTTGATCCCAACTCATGGGAAAAGCATCCACATAAACATCTTCCATTTACATCCCAATGCAAATTCCTCTGTGCAGTGCACAGACTTCATACAGATTGAAGTCCTTTAGAGGGACAGTGGTATAAATGGATCACTACCAACCAAGTAAACTGAAATCTTATTTCTAGTGTAGAATATGTAAATAGTTGATTTTTTATCTTAAAGATCTAATTTAAGTTTGAGATCCTTGACAAAAAGTGCCTTTGTAAGACATTTCCTAAGTGTTTGAAAAATGTATATAGAGACTTTTTGCATGATTTATGTTTTGACTAAGCTTCTCCCAACCTGCTTCTGTGGTATTTTTATTCATTACTTATTGAAGACAATAAACATGACTAACATTTATCCATCATTCCTCTAAAGACATCTATATTTCTCGATGTGATTATAGAACATTTTGAAATGGCTTGTTTATCCTCTATTTGAGACTTCCTTGTGTTTTCTGAAAGTTTGGCCATATGCACTCCTCACATCCAATTACTTGACAACCCCATCAATTTAATGCCAAAATATATGATACCAATCTACTCCTTTACATTCTCATTGTCATTCCCCTAGTCACTTACAATATTATTTTATAACTGGCATGCCTGCCTTCATTCCATACTACTTGCAACTTCCACAACAATCTCCCTTCAGAGCAGACAAACCATGTTATTCACCTACTTACTCACATTTAGTGGCTCCCTATTGCATATATTCTCTACATAATAAAAAAAAAATACCAAGCCTTAATGCCTTGACCTTGCATTCAGTGTCACCATCTTACCTTTAGCCTTTCTTTTAACTAATCGATAGTACAGAAGAACCAACAAAAAGGAACGAAAAGACAGAAGTAGCAAAAACAAATTATCAAGTTAGGTATGATTTTATTAAAACTCATGGACCAAATTTAAGTTTTATAAATTTATGCTAGAGAAGAATCCTCAAAGAACTATATCAGAAATATTACTGGGTTTATACTATGTGGAGGAACAATTAGAAAATTCACAAATTATACTGCTTAACTTTTCTTCTCAGCACAAACTATTTGCTTTAAGTAGATCTACCTTAATTTAGGTCATTAGTGATCGAAGTGAATAGATTACTAATTAGATGTTAACAAATATTACATTTCATTTCAGAGAGTCAAATTCAATTAGGATATATGCTGATACCTGTGATAATGTCATAATGAAATATTTAGGCTAACAATCTGATGATTTTGAACAGTGGAGTCATCAACAGAACCCCAATACATAATTTTGCTTTATGTTTTCCTACTCCTGGTGGTTCAACAGTTAAGAGCTGGGCTGCTAACCAAAAGGGTGGCGATTCAAGCCAACCCAGAGTCTCTGCAGGAGAAAGACCTGGTGATCTGCTTCCATAAAGATTGCAGCCAAGAAAATCCTATGAGACAGTTCTACTCTGTCTGCCTATGGGGCAGGTCTACTTCTGGATATAAGACTTTTTTTTTTTTGTAGCTAAACATATATTCTTTCATTATCATATAATGTGAAGCAAGCCATAAATTACCAGTTGGAGTAGTTACTTCTAACATCAATTTTAAGCCTTTAAGAGTACACCTGAGAAAGATGGGCCCCTATAACTATGTCCCGGGATGCACATATGTGGCGTGACACAATTAGATAGCTTCCACAATCATATTGAACCAATTCCCATGATATCAGACCACCAGTATAAAAAAAAAAAAAAAAACAGTATAGCATCTAGGAACTCTAAATACTGCACCTTACTTCTCATTTGGAATTGCCTGACTCTGAGTGGAAAACAGGAATTTCTTTCTGGGAAAAAAATTAATTATATGAACCTTAAATTACATTAGCAGTATATCATAACTGTTATTAGCTTTCTGTTGGTTATATTACATTATAAAGCTACTCTTAGGAAGCAACAAAAATGTAATGTTAATTTTGTGGATAAAAATTAGTTCTATAATTATTATAACAACCTATTAAAACAACTGCAAATGAAATTAACTGTAATGACAAAACAAAAGTTACAGTGCTTAATAAGACAAATCATGAGCCACATAGCCCATTAATTGCTTGGGCAGGCATATAGATTGAAATGAAAGCTTTATATAACCAAGTGACTTAAGATTTTTTTGTACCCAATAATATATTAATTATTTTAATCCAATAGAATACTAAGAAATATTTAGTCAATCAATTTACCCATAGAGAAGAATTTTTTTAGCCACATTATTATTTAAACATAATTTGGTACTGAATGGTTAATAATAACAGTGGATACATATTATTAAGTGCTTTATTATTTACTAGACATTTTGTTAAACACGTTCATCACCTCATATAATCTTCACATCAACTCTTTTATCTTCATTTTACAGATAAGGAAACAGATGATTAAAGATGGTAAATGACTTGCCCAAGTTTGTATGGTAATAAGTAGCAGAACCCAGACTCAGACTCAGGCCAGTCTAATTCCAAAACCCATGCTTTTAATCATAACGCTGTGATTGACTCCAATAATATTATAACTGTACTGAGCAAGGGCTAGAAGACAGCCCAAGGCAAAGCTGTGATGTGAATTTTTTACTAATATTTTCTACTGTATTAGATTTCTTATATTTTAAAATTTATGTTAAGGTGCTTCTCTTTAATTATTTAAATATTAAACATAGATCTATTTCACTTTATAACCTTGCATTTTCACAATCACAAATATTAAAAAGCATGCCTATGATTAAACAAAAATCTTGCTTACAGATTCTTTGGCATCTATTTTAAGTTTGTTTTTCTCTGGAGTGTTCTTTACAATATTTTTTTCAAGAGCATAACATGACTCACTATGAAAGTTTGAAAAAAATTGAATTACTGATGGAAAGCCTGAGAATTGAGAGTTCATAGGGTTACATTTGCTTAATAAAGTTATACTTGTTCTATATAGAACTTAGAATTCAAGCATAGGGCCATAGATAACTAGATAACTATAAAAAAATAGTAAGGAAATAATCACATATATATATATAAAAAAAAAAACCTGTTGCCATGGAGTCGATTCCGACTCATAGTGACCCTACAGGACAGAGAACTGCCCCATAGTTTCCAAGGGGCGCCTGGTGGATTCGAACTGCCAACCTTTTGGTTAGCAGCTGTAGCTTTTAACCACTACGCCACCAGGGTTTCCAACATATATATAAAGACAAGGAAAACCAATAAGAAAACAAAGAATCAGATCAAGAGAAAATAGTTGTTATCTCATAATAACGTTCATTCTTCTTTGAAGTGTAGCTAAAAACATTCCCTTATATTTTAGATCCATAATCATTTTAAGTAGCATTAACCTTCTAAATGTTATAGTTTGACAAAATGCATGTTACAAAAGAGATTTTAATAAGAAGTGATGACAGCATTGTCAAATGAAGAAGTGGTTAGTTTATATTATGGCCAGTCTTCTTTTATCTGATTTTTCCTCAAATAAATTGGTGTCAAGTGTTTTATCTTCAATCTCACTAATTCTGACTTCCGTTGCCTCAATTCTGCTCCCATAACTTTCTATTGAGTTGTCTAATTCTGAAATTTTATTGTTAATCTTTTGGATTTCTGTTTGCTGTCTCTCTATGGATTCTTGCAGCCTGTTAAATTTGTCATTATGCTCTTGCATAGCCTTCTTGAGTTCCTCTATTGCTTTGCCTGTGTGTTCCTTAGCTTGCTTTGCATTTTGCCTGATCTCCTTCCTGATTTCTTGAAGAGCTCTGTATATTAATCTTTTGAATTCTACCTCTGGTAATTCAAAAAAATTATCTTCCTCTGGAAGATTTCTTTGTTTTGAGCACTTGCTGAAGCCATCATGATCTGTCTCTTCATGTAATTTGATATCGACTGTTGTCTCTGAGCCATCGATGTTATTATATTTATTTATTCTATGTTTTCTTACTGTGTCC
Organism: Loxodonta africana; assembly: GCF_030014295.1. Classification (NCBI taxonomy): domain Eukaryota; kingdom Metazoa; phylum Chordata; class Mammalia; order Proboscidea; family Elephantidae; genus Loxodonta; species Loxodonta africana. The sequence goes on from NC_087369.1 coordinate 97,912,919, forward strand.
TAGCTTCTTGTTTTGTTTTGATATGCCCAAATAGGCTGGTCTTGTGAGCTAGTTTGATTTATTGGCACCTTAGAAGCGTCATGTCCTGTCACCAGGTGGTTAGAGCTGTTACTAGGTATGTGAGCCCAGGAAATCATTTACTTTTCTTATATGGATTCAGCTCAGGTGTCCAGGTAGTCAGTCACCAAGTGTGTGGTGCAGGCTCTCACTATGTCCTAGACTGGCAGGGGTGATTACAGTAGGCACAGGTATCTGGCTGCAGTAGGTTGTCATGCACTGCCCCTGAGTGTCTGAGAGGAAAGTGTGTCTCTGTACCCTAGAGCATGTAGGTGGGTGGGTTTTGCAGCCAGATTATGGGCACCCAATACTGTTGGCTGTAAGGAGTGGGAGGCACCACTTATTCTTGGACCCCTGTCACAAGTGGCTAGGTGGCTTGGGTGGAGCCACCAGTCCTCAGGCTCCTAATGTGGGTAGGTGAGGATCCTGCTTAATGGGCAGAGCGGTGTCAAATGTCACGAACGTACTACTCCACAATATAGCTGAAACAGTTCAAGTTAGACTTCAGGTATATACTCTGTTGTACTGTGCTAATGAAGGCCTATGCTGTTGGAATGGGTCCACACAGGCCTGTGCAAGGGTGAAAGGCATTCAAAGTCTATGGATCCCTTATGCCTGTGCCTAGGCAAAGAAGCTGTGCCTGCCCTGAGTTCCTTGCTTAGGGGAGCAGGCAGATTATTTTTTCCTGTTTGTTAATTTGTTCCCTCTGCAAAGCCAAGAGAATGGCTCAGAGCGCTTAACGGATCCTACTTCTGGTCCAGGGGACGTGGCAATCACTGAAGCCAGCCCAAACCCAGTGCAGAGTGGGGAGGGGGGGGACAGGTAAATAGAAGTGAGGTTCTTCCCAAAGGTGGTGTTTCTGATCTGCACATTAGGTTAGACTCGTGTTTATCTTTTCTTGACTGAGCGCTGCTTCTCACTGGTTCTGGAGGGTTGAGCAGACTCTTAGCCACTAGGTCTCTCCCGACGTGGAAAACACATCCTGAGTGCCACTGCTTCCCTCACTCCCTCCTCTATGGCAAGTCTTCTTGCTCACAGGGTAGAGGTTGCATCATAAAGGCTGTAAACTGAAAACAGAAATTTTTCAGTTGGTGGGAAAGAGAAGTGATTTTTCACTATCCCCATTTTTTTTTTCTCCCATTAGTTATGATATACCCATTCCTACTCTTTTGGAACCAGAGAATCCATTATTAAGTTTTCCCCCCCTCGTTATCTTGGCAAGGAGCCCTGGTGGCACAGTGGTTAAGCACTGGGCTGCTAAACGAAAAGTTGAAGGTTCCAGCTAGTCTGCAGGAGAAAGATGTGGCGGTCTGTTTCTATAAAGATTTACAGCCTTGGAAACCCTATGGGGCAGTTCTGCTCCATCCTATAGGGTCACTGTGAGTAGGAATCAACTTGACCGCAGTGGGTTTGGTTTTTGTTTTATTCACTTGGCATCTCTTAGAAGCAGCTTTTGGGGGAGGATAAACATCTTTGATGATTCAGCACTTTCTAATTCACAAGGCTTTTTAATGTGAAAAGGGCTCTCCATTTATAGTACCTGTGAATTAATTGGTTCAATATTTTCTTCAGTCCAAATGCGAGGCTCCACAAAGAATCCTTTGTAGACAATTCTCAAATTCCCTTTTCAGTTTTATATATTGCAAATTTTCTCTAAGGGCAAACTACCTAATAACTTTGATCACTGTTAAAAATGCAAAAAGAACCCTCCAAACTCTCAGCAATTTCAGCGGATTGATGATTTCCTCACCAAAAAAAAAAAAACCAAACCCACTGCCGTCAAGTCGATTCCGACACATAGCGACCCTATAGGACAGAGTAGAACTGCCCCATAGAGCTTCCAAGGAGCGCCTGGCGGATTTGAACTGCCGACCTCTTGGTTAGCAGCCTTAGCACTTAACCACTACACCACCTGGAAGAAATCTCAGAATATCGAGAGTACTTTTTATCTGACCGAAAACCATAGACTCATGCACTCTGAGTCAGGAAAGCCCTTGGAGATCATCTAGTTCAGGAATTGCCAAACTTTTTCTGTAAAGGACCATATGGTAAATATTCTAGGATTTTTGGGCTAAGGGGCAATATCCTTAATTCTTGGAGCATCTGTTCTCGCTGAGTGGCTTGTAGACATTTTTTACACTTTACTTATAAAAATGTAAAAATATATTCTTTGCTCTTGAGTCATACAAACACAGGTGGTGCTCTGGTTTTGGACCACTGGGTGTAGTTTGCCAGCCCCCCATCTAGCTCACTCTTCCTTAAACTGGTCTGTACTTGTATAGAGTCCTTGTGCGAAATACCTGGAAATTCTGGCTTCTTTCTTTGGCATTCAATTGCAAATGGATGTTCTTAGTAATAATGCTTTCCCAAATTAAACCTCTTGGGAAATGTACAATGTGCAATGATTGGGATAGTTTACAAAAAGGAGGACTACTGAGGAGTCAAGTTCCATGAAGAGTGTGTCTTGCTTCCTTTAGAAAGTAAGGGATTCTTTGCCATGCTTTCCTTCTCCCACTCTCCTGCAACTTTCTGTTTAGACCATAAAATCCTTAAAATTTTTGCAAAATTTTCTCTTCATGAAATTACATTAAAGATTAACATTTGTTACATAATGGTACTTTTTGCTAAAATAAATGTTACGGTAAAAAAAAAAAACTTTCTATAAAGTAAAATATAGGGCCTTAATGGAAGGCTTTTATCTTCACATTCTGCACGAATCTTGGATTTCTTCTGATGCCGTCTGTCCAACTCTGTGGCCTAGAGTCCATTTCTTTCACAACAATGGCTAGTTAGGACAGAGTTGTAGATTACCGGCATATGGCCATAGCAATTATGTCACTAGGTCAAGAAATAGTCACTGTAATGACTTTTTCTTCTAAATTGCTGCATTAAGTTGTTAGGATTATGGAATGAAACAACATACACATGCACACACCCTAAATGATCAATTCAACAGTTCTATATGAGATGCAGTAAAATAGCAGATATGAAGAAGATATCAGGATATTAACCTTTGTACAGAGCTTTTCAGGTTTTACTAGTATAAAACTGTAAATCAGTTATTTGGAGAAAATTTGAGAAACTGTCTTTAGGTGTTAACCTAAGTTTAATCTTTAGTGAAAAATATTTGTTTCAAAAGCATCACCTCTGGAACGTGGTGTTACTAGGAATAACACATAATTAAACCTTCTGGCACTTTATACCATCTTTAAAAATATTCCTGCGAAGGAAGATATTTGGTGTAGTGTTCCAAAGGCAAACATAAAGCTTATATTAGTCAAAGCTTCAGGAAGAATGCTAATCCTAAATAACCAATATGAATTCTATTCTTACTGTATTTTGTTAGATTTTTGCACAAAGTAGCAGAATGCATAGCTGTTATCAGTTCTTTGGAAAAGGTAAAAACATTATATAGTTCCATAGGAGATAGGGTATCCTGATCAATCAAACACGCGAAAGAGAATATTGGTTACCAATTTATGAAGACAGATGTTACCTGATTAAGCATAGATTATGTCTAGTTCGACAAATTTGGGTTGTATTTTCCCTAACCCTTTATTTTTGGTCTTGACTTTTAAAATAATGAAAACTAGTGATAAAGCAATCATGACAGAATTGTCATAAATGAGGTTTGAGAATAAGAGCCAAAGAAGTTCTGAGTGTTTGAATTTTTTATATCAATATTTGGAAGCACATAGAAATTATTTTCTGTCCATATCCCCTAGCATGTGGAAGTTTCAAGACTTTTCATTTGGTTGCCAAATAAATCAACATTACCTTTCTCTTTATTATTAATCATTTACAGTTTATAATTCTTTACCAGTTTTCAAAGTGAGTGTTTTCTCCTAAACATTACTTCATTTGAGCCTCACAGTTATCTGGTGAGAGAGGAGATTCCAAACCTTTTGTAATAATCAATTATAGGGTATTCTAAAACCCATAGAGCATTTTTTCTTTTATCATACCAAAATGACACATTACAGTATATGTCTATTATTTCTTGTTCATATGTCATTGAAGGTGGAAGACATTTATTCTCATACCTCAAATTCATTTTGATGATTTCTCAACTTTCTCTTCTCCTGTGCTTGGACTCTTCCTATGACTAAAAGACATACTCGTTGTGCTCCACTGTGAGTTTGACAATAAAATACTGACAGAAATTCCGCTCTTTTGTGAAAGTCCTTTTGGTTGCAAGGAACAGAACTGCACTTACATTAGCTTGAGGAAAAAAAAAGAGGGGGAGTGAGAACTTACTTCAAGGACCCATAATTACTTTAGGAACTCAAGGGCAAGAAGTAGACTTAACACTCAGTAGGGACTGGAATCAGGAACTGAAAAGCCATCAGGAACCCAGGTAGAAAATTTGTCTATCTCTGCTTCTCTAGTGGCATATGATCTTTTGTTTCTACATCCTCTACATATGGCTACTATATTCTTCACACTTTCTGCACATTGGTTTTTCTTAATTCTCTGGATATTTAACAGAAATAGCTTCCCCGTAGTGCCTGAAATTGTCCGTCCTCATTTCAAAAAACCAACAGGAATCAAGTAACTTTTCTGAATCCAAACTGTAAATCCCCAAGAAAGAGAATCTGAGTGCTCTGATATGTGTTAATACTGGTTAGCTAAGGTAAGGAACTGACACTTGGGAGAGGCACTGGGGAGCGGGCATTAGTTCATGGAGAAGTAGAAGCTGGGAAGTCACCCCATAATGTGTCTGCCGTGTCTGCCTTTATATTCAAAAGTTAATTCTGAAGTTTTGCTTTAGAAGAGGTTTCCACTGTGACTATCCCCAAGCATCAGATGCTGTCGATAAAGTGACTCCCCTCAGTCAAAATACCTAAGTGTGCTGTGTTTGAACATTAAATGTCACTGCAAAATTACAACTTTTTATGAATTATTTTACTTTGCAGCCAATAACTACAACTAGTCCGTCAAGTGAACCTGTGTTTCCCCTTCAAGCTGTGACTCCTCCCAATGAAAGAATACCTGGCAGATTTGAATATTTGTGTCCAGAAAGTCTCAACAATCCAAGGTAAGCCTCACAGACAGTCAGATCTACATAAGTAAAATCTTACACTTGGTGTCTTAGTTATCTAGTGCTGCCACAACAGAAATACCACAAGTGGGTGGCTTTCACAAACAAATTTATTTTCTCATGGTTAGGAGGCTAGAAGTCTGAATTCAGGGTGCTGACGTTAATACTGTCTCATTAGCTAACAAAGAAAACCATTTCCTAAATGGGATTATAACCACAGGTATAGTGATTAGGATTTACAACACATATTTTTAGGGCACAGAGTTCAATCCATAACACTTGGGGTATGTAGAAATAGCTTACTTTTATTTTCTACTACATTTTCAACATGACATTCAATCCCCAAACTAGCAGATTAATTGGACGGGAAAAAGTGATACATTATGAGGAAGTGCCCTAGCCAGATGCGCTGGAAAATAGTTATATAAAGGCAGATGCAAATGAGTGTAAAATCTGCATGCACTGATATTCTTCCAGTGGTGGCTCTTGCTTTTCACAGCCTAACAGTTAGAAATTTGTACTATCTGTACATATATGAATATTTTCCTACAGAGGGGTTTTCAGTAGGAAAATAACTTGTTTTCTGACATTCAATTAATATTTAAATAAGCCTTCATGTTTGTCTTTTCTTTAAGTAATGAAGGAGCAGTTATGATGCCACATGATGAAGGAAATAAATCTGAAACAGAAGTTTCTGAAACAAAAGGTTCTGAAACTTCAGCTGGTTCCTTAAATTATAAAAGTTTCCAAGACCTAACAATAATCGAAAGCGACACACCACTGGTGGACTCTGGCTCTGAAAGATGTGTGATTGATTCTGATTCAGATAGAGGCATTGGGCTGGACTCTGACTTAGAACAACATTCAAAAGACTCTGACTCAGTAATATGGAGAATGGACTCAGATTCAGAAAAACATCCCATGGACTCAGGCTCTGTGAAACACCTACTAGAAAAACACCAGATGGTTTCAGGTTGTATGGAAGACCTGACAGAGTCACAGCACCACCTGGTGGGAGTTGAACAATGCCAGGTGGACTTTGGCTCTCTGAAACACCAGACAGACTCAGACTCAGAAAAATGCTTGGTAGGCTCAGACTCTGAAAAACGTGTGGTGGACTCTGACTCCGATAGTCCAGGTATAGACTCAGACTCAGAAGAATCCCCCATGGCCTCTGCATCTATGAAACGCCTGCTACAGGCAGAAAAACACCAAATGGCCTCAGATTCTGTAAAACGCCTTATGGAATCTGAAGAAGGGTTGACACAGGCAGAAAAACACTGGATGATGTCGGCATCTGAGACATATGTGATAGACTCAGATATGGAAGGAGGTGGAATGGACTCAGCCTCTGCATATAGAGTACAACTGATGGGGGAAGAAAGATACCAGAAGAAGACTAGATCTAAGAGATATGTGATGGACTCTGATTCTGAACCATGTGAAACGGATTCAGACTCAGAAAGATGTGGGCTAGCCTCAGCAGCTGTGAAATGCCTAAGGGATGTTAAACCATTTCAGTTGAGCACTGACACTAAAGAGCGTCGGAAGGATTCTTGGTCTGAAAGATGCACAGCTGACTTAGACTCTGAATGCCTGGGAATGGCCTCTGATTCTGTGAAACACAAGAAAAAGGCTGAAAATTGCCAAAGGACCTCTGACTTGAAAAGATTTTGGATGCGCCTCAGGTCTGCATCTGAAAGATGCTGGATGGACTCTAAAAGAAAACAGTTAGACTTTGAGTATGGAAGGTGCTGGGATAGCTCTAGAAGATATCAACTTAAGCCTGCAAGACTTCAATTTGGCTCTGGAAGATATCGGGGTGACTTTCAAAAACATCGGTATAATTTTGAAAGGCACCGAGTAGACTCTGATTCTGAAAAATGTCAAACAGATTCTGAAAATGAAAGACATCAAAATGAGTTTGAAAGTGAAAGACACCTGATGGAAGTGGAGAGGGAACAGTGTCTGACACAAATTGAAGATAAGATACTTCAAATGAATGAAGAAAGGGAAAGACGTCTTATAGAATCTGACAGTGAAAAAGAGTGCAGGATTGCATTTGACAGTGAAAGACACCGCCTTGAGTCAGAAAATGAAGCACAACGGCTTGGTGCTCGCAGAAAGGATAATCGTCCTCAAGGTAAGCTTGAATGTATGTGGATTTTAAAAGCAGCTTGTTTTACAAGTTTAATAAGTAACGTGATAACATTTCCAAAATGGTAATAGCTTTAACAGATTTGGGCCTGAGATCATTTTACAAGAAATTAAGAGAATAGGCATCTTAATCTCAGATTCCCAGTTGACTTTTAAAAATTCGGTGTCATCACAGTTTAGTTAACCGTTTTATGTCTTTATCTTAAAAGGAGGGAAGTTAAATAATTCTTAACAAAGATGGTTATCCTAGCTTAAGAAACAACATGTTGAATTTAGCTCCCATCATTCTGCAATGGGTGAACAGAGATTGCTCATAAATGCTGCCTGATTTTTAGTTACTGTGAAAAGAGTTTAAATATTCAAGCCTAATTACATAAAAATTCAAATACTCTTGATTCTCTCAAAGAGTTATTGTAAAAATTCCATAATTTTTAATAATTAGTTGGCATTTACCTTATGTCACATTCACTTCATCATACTAAATCATGATATTTCTTCATTTTCTAAGTCATTTTATTAAGGTATGCTTATTATGATAAAGGAAAATTATCGTCTTATAGATACTTTAACTTCATATTAATCTTTTTACACAGGGCTCTTTAGCTAAAATTCAAAGCGCCAAAAGGAAACTAATAACTTGCCCCAAAGCATTCTTAAGAAACCTTCCCTCTAAAATTATAATAAGAAGTTCTATGCCTCAATAAACTGTGATTCCTTTAAAAAATACAGTAGTTAATATTTTATATATATGTATTTAAAGAATTATTAATCCTTTCTATTTTAATATGCTGACTTTTCCAAGAGGTCATATACTTTTAAGTATGGTGGACTATTCAGTCCAATAAAAAAGCATATACTATATATCGTATTTTTTGGATATTTACTTAGACACAGTGTTATCCAGAGGTTTGCCAGACAGGTACATTTCTCCTTAAGCCATTAATTCAGTTAGAATAACTGATATATTTTACTTGAACAATCAGAGGAATATATCCATCTGATTTTTTTGTTCCATGAGAAAAACTGTCTGACCCCTAGTTAAAATGCAATTCTTTTGGAAAAGATTAAGTAATGTGAGAAATTAGTATCTGAGAAATCCTTTTATAAGGCAGCATGTTGGTAGTGTGGGGATAAAGATCTGTTACATTTTATGAGAAGAGAAAAAACAAATCTTAAAATACTGTTTCACTGGATATCACTTTAGTAATATTAAGTTAATTCCTCCTTAGTCCAATATCAGTGCCTGGCTGGTGCAACAGTTAACATGCTTGGCTGCTAACCAAAAGTTTGGCAGTTTGAGTCCACCCAGGAAGAAAGGCCTGGAGGTCTCCTCCCAAAATACCAGCCACTGAAAACCCTGTGGAGTACAGTTATACTCTGACACATGCAGGGTCGCTGCAACTGGTTTGGATTTTTGTTTGTTTGTTTTTAATTCAATATCATTCTGTCCTAAAAGAGGTAATGCTAACAATTCCATGAGAGTTGCATTAATCAGCATGAAGGGTATAAATAATTCACATTTCTCATGCAGCTTCAGTTACTTGTATTTTCCAACATCTCCTGAGAAATGTCCAGTGCAATGGCATAACGACTGCTCTGGGGTAGAAAAACAAATGGATGATACTCAACTGCATTTCTACTGACATGCTTTGTAAAAATTTGTCAGTCAATGTACATTTATTGAATGCCTACTGTGTTCTCAATGTACAAGAAATATACCTTAAATTTATATAGTACCTTTTAACCTTTCAAAGTCCATTAATGTAAAAATATTAATAATGGTGCTGACACTGAGTGCTTATATTGTGTCAAGCACTATGCTACGCAAATCACATGCATTATTACATCTAATCCCAACTCACTTTTCATTCCCCTTTCACAGTTAATAAACCAGTTGGCATCAAGTTAATTCTAACTCACAGCGATCCCATGTGTGTCAGAGTAGAACTTTGCTCCATAGGGTTTTCAGTAGCTGAGTTTTTTAAAAGTAGAACACCACGCCGTTCTTCCAAGGTGCCTCTGGCAACACTGAAACCTCCAAACTTGGTTATCAGCCAGGTTTACCATTTGCACCACCCAGGGACTCCTTTACTTCTACTTTCAAAGACAAAAACAGATAATAGCTAAGCATTATATAGCATTTCGAGGAACTGTTCTAAACGTTTTACACATAGTAATTCATTAGTAGCAATTCACTAGTTTCACATATACTAATTCATCAAATGGAGCCCTGGTATCATAGTGGTTAAGAGCTTGGCTGCCAACCAAAAGGTCAGCAGTTCAAATCCATTAGTCATCCCTTGGAAACCCTGTGGGGGCAGTCCTACTCTGTCCTTATGGAGTCGCTATGAGTCAGAATCTACTCGACAGCAACAGATTTGGTTTTTTGGGTTTTAATTCATTAAATCCACTCAGCAGCCCTAAGAGGTAGGTGGTATTATCATCTCTATTATGCTGATGAAGAAACTGAGGCACAAAGAAGATGAATAATTGACCAACCCATTGCTGTCGAGTTGATTCTGACTCATAGAGACCCTGTAGGACAGAGAACTGCCCCATACGGTTTCCAAGGAGCTCCTGGTGGATTTGTACTGCCGACCTTTTGGTTAGCAGCTGTAGCTCTTATGGTAGAGTCAAGATTTGAACCTATGCTCCAAAGCCTATGCTGTTACCCAGGAACACGTAGTAGTTTAAACTCTAGTAGGTATGAGCTATCCTCATTTTACAGTGAGGACAATGAGTGTAAGAAAGTTGAAGTGACATGCCCTGGACTTTTTTAAAACTAGATTTATCTGATTCCAGAGTCTGAGTCCTTAATCAGGCTTAATTATGTTATTTATGTGTCAACTGGAAACCCTAGTGCCTAGTGGTTAAGAGCTATGGCTGCTAACCAAAAGGTCAGCATTTTGAACCTACCAGGTGCTCCTTGGAAACTGTATGGGGCAGTTCTACTCTGTCCTATAGGGTCTCTGCAAGTCGGAATCAACTCGTCGGCAATGGGTTTTTTATATGTCAACTTATTTTAACCTCATAATGATCTTCTAAGTTAGAAAGAACACTTGTTGTTAGGTTCCGACTTGTAGCGACCCCATGTACAATAGAACGAAATACTCCCCAGTCCTGTGCCATCCTCACAATCATTGTCATGCTTGAGCCCGTTGTTGCAGCCACTGTCAATCCATCTTGTTGAGAGTCTTCCTCTTTTTTGCTGACCCTCTACTTTACCAAGCATGATGTCCTTCTCCAGGGACTGGTCCCTCCTGATAACATGTCCAAAGTAAATGAGACTAAGTCTCTCCATCCTCACTTCTAAGGAGCATTCTGGCTGTACTTCTTCCAAGACAGCTTTGTTTGTTCTTCTGGTACTCCATGAAATATTCAATATTCTTCACCAACACCATAATTCAAGCAATTGCACTGTAGTATTATTGTCCCTGCTTCAAAAATGAGGATACTGAGGCTCAAGCAGAATACTTCACTCAAGGTCACATAGATAATTGACGGCCTAACTTTTGTTGTAGTTGTTAAGTGTCATCTAGTAGGTTCTGACTCAGCAACCCTATAGCCAAGCTAGAGCATAGAAACTCCTAGTCTAGTGTTATCTCAATTATATCTGCGACTTCTATAATCAAATTGAGAAAATATTATTCCACATGAAATTAGTCAATTAACTATACTATCTCAGAGTCTAATTTTTTATAAAAGACCTTGTCACCTTTTAAATGCTTTTACAATTGGATTGTAATTATCTAATTTGTGTATTATTAGTAATATAAAACATGCTTTGGTATATGGCCAGTCTACTGGTAGAAGTCCTTCCAAACACAAAACCAAAATTTTGCTAACTGCCCTCATCCATCTTCAGCTGTGACATGTTGAATATATACACTGATAAGTTAAATGTGTTAAATAAAAGATTCTAGAATTAAAAAATGGAGGCTATGGATATAGAAGAAATGCTCTTTGTACTCCTCATGCCATGTTCACTCTCAAATGAGCAATATACTCCTCCCATAGTCAACTCACACCATGTCTGTCCCTTCTCTGTGCCTTCTCATAGCAAAGGGATGGGAGATAAAGCAGCCTCGCTGTAACTCCACGGCCCAGAATTAAATCGCTTTGACTATAAATCCTAAATATTACTAAATCTTTTTTTTTTGTTTTAATAAATGAACAGCTGGTTGCAAAAAAATCTTAATTTTTATTTTACTTTTTTAAAAAATACCATTTCTGAGAAGTCAGAGCTCATTGATAATATTAACTCATTTGTTAAACTACTATGCTTATCAGCCATATTGATGTTTACAATTTGTTTTGCAGTATAAAATTTTATAAGTATATATTAAAACAAAAATCATATTAAGCCAATAGTAGAATTTCATTGACATTTATGTAATATACAATTTGCAAATCGGGGTAACATTTTGACTAGAGTCAAAAATGTTCCAAAGATTAAAGAACTTCCAAAGATTCTTTTGCCCCATGTTATTGACATTGTCATGGAAACGGGGCCAGAACAGTGTTTGTATAATAACAATTTACCCTAAAACACAGCATCTAGTCTGTCCTTAGAGTTTCTGTTTCTCCAAACAGACTGCACATAGATAATCCTTCAGAAGGGCCCAATGCCTAAGGCAAAATGGTCTTCCCTACTAGGTTATGTTTAACTCAAGGGTGACTTGAGAAACAAGTTTTCTCAAGGCTCAAGGTTCAAGAGATCTCAGAGCATTGGCCTGGCTGAGTCACCCCAAGTCTATGAACCCCGGAAATCTGGATTCCAGAAGAATTAAACTCTGTTTCTCAATTATCATTTTGGGATCTTTGATTTGCAATGTGCACTCTGTTTGGCATGAACACACATCCATACTCCTTCACCCACACACTCCACCATAGCCTATGATTAATTATTCAAACAAGAACTTGCTACGATTTTTTAGATAGAATTAACTGAGCATCTACTTAATTTTTACATGGGGTAAATATATTTCCAGCATGTGGTGGAATATTTTTAACTTAGTTTTCAGTATTACTTCAATAAAAAAACAAACAAACCCGCTGCCATCGAGTCAATTCCAATTCATAGCGACCGTATAGGACATAGGAGAACTGGCCCATCAAGTTTCCAAGGCTGTAAATCTTTACAGAAACAGCCTGCCACATCTTTTTCCCTTCCAGTTAGCAGCCCAGCTCTTGATTACTTGCCACCAACCAGTATGAAAATTTGGAAAGGGATAGTTCATCATTACTAATAGATGTATTTGAAGAAAAAATATATATATATATGATCAGAAACTTTTTCATAGCAGAATCGTATAATATTAATTCTTCCTTTTTTCAATCTTATTTTATTACGAGTTGGAAAATAATTGAGTCTACTTGATGTGTTTCTAGGTTTTTGGAGACCTGTTTTCCTGCCACCTTCACCTGTCCATCAAAAGGAAACTGAAGAACAACGCTCTGTGCAAAAAATAGATGGCAGAGGTGAATATATTTTATAGAAATTGCCTAAGGATTTTATCATGTTCTCTTTCAATATTTGGAAAATCTTAAGTCAGAACCTGTTGTTTTGGTCCCCAAGACCATCCCTAGGTACAATTGTTACTGGAATAAGGTTCTTGACTCTCACTCGTCAAGAATGAGCAGGTAAGGCACATAGTTTTCCACACGGGCAAAGCTTTATTGAAGGGGCCTGCAAGCGGAGACGAGGAGGGCCTAGAGCAGCTTACCTTCATCTCACAGAACAAAAGACAGGCCCAACACAGGCAGGGGATATGTTAACTAAGATGCGTACAGCAGCTTTCCGAGAAGGCTCCTGTCCTGGAGGCCTCTGGGATTCGTAGCAGGACTTATTATGGAATGTCGCGCCTGCGCAGTCTCCCGCTCCCCGGGTTCAGTTCCCTGGCTGGGCCTGTAACTCCTCACTGGCCCTGGTGGAAGGAGACACAGCTGTCACAGGTGGATGTTCTGCGCATGTCCCTGGGCCTGGTCTTCAACTGCTTCTGAAAGGCAACTTTAAAGAAGTTTGCGGGCTATTTTTAGATACCCTGCCCCATTGTTCTGGGAAATGGCTTTGTTTCTGTGCCCTGGCCCGTTTCTTGTTATTTTGTTTGCAGATTTGGGGGTCTCTCCGTTGCTTGTCTTACTAAGTCTCTAGGTTCCACGCTTAACCCCCATTACCTCCCTTATAGTATAGTCTATTTCTCTTTTACTTGTTTCTCCTCTAACCACAGTAGTCTCTTCGCTATTGCTCAAACAGGCACCCTCTGATCTCAGAGCCTTTGCTCCCTGTCTTACGATGATTCTCTAGGAAGACTCATGGGAATAGGATAGAGGATATCACTTTCCTCAAGAGTATTATTTAGCTATTCAGGCTATTGTTATTTGTTTATATGTTTAATTTAGTAACTGGCTGGATTGTCTGAGTTAAGTCTATTTCATCCCAGCATTGTCAAACATCTTATATTGTTCCTCTGGGAGGCACAGCTTTGAGTATGCCCACAGTCACCAAGGATTTTGGCAGGGCTTTCATCTTAGGAGTCCCTGGGTGGCACAAATTGTTAAGACTACTAGCCGAAAGTTTGGCAGTTCGAACCCACCCACAGGCACCTTGGAAGACAGGCCTGATGATCTGCTTCTGAAAGGCCACAGCCTTGAAAACCCTACGGAGCTGTTCTACTCTGTGCAAGTAAGGTTGCCTAGAGTCAGAATCAACTGTAAGGTAATTAACAACAATCTGTTAAACTCCACTAATTGGTGGCTGACTATTGTTTTCAACAATGCCCTGGGGCATAAATTGCTCTGTATGTTATTCTAATCAAATTCAGCCTCCTTTGAAGGAGTAGGTCAAAAGATCAGTATTTGACATTTTTCCTGCCCCACAAGTTCTTCCATCTGTTTGTTTCTCCAGTTCCCTTCTGCAAAACTAGCTGAACTACAGTTTATCCTGTATCTTCATTGAGCCTCCTAATTGCCTGTCATCACAACCTCTGCTTTTTTTGATAGTGCCCTTAGGCTTGAAATTCTCCATGTCTTGTTGCAAATAAAATCAGTTCTTTTGGGAAGAGATTAGGAGCTGTTTTAAGGCCTGCTCCTCCTCCCAGGCAAAATGTCTCGAGGTAAGCTCTGGATCTGGGGGTGAGAACAACACTGACACTCCCACTTTAGGAAATGAGCTCTAGGTGGAAGGATGGGCAGTAGCCTTAGGCCTTCTTGGCTTTCCTTTCCTAACATGGAACCACTACTTTATCAACCGGGACAAACACAGTAGGGACACCAGTATTCTCAGTGGTGCCACATGCAAAGTAGACCCTCCATAACACTAGTGAGAACTGGCAAAAGAAGGGAGGCCCCACCTCTCAGCCACAGTCACCCAGAATTTAGCTTCAGGAACAGGTTGCTGAGGGCAGAGTGAGAAATGCTGACATCTTGCTCCCTTCAGGAAGAAAACAATCTAACTGGGAGTTGGGAGGGGGACCCCTGTGTTCTCAGCTGTGCTAGACTGGACTGGCTTTCCATCTTGCTGAACTGGGAAGAGAAGGAGGGGAGTACCCTTGGTTCACATACCACAGACTCTTGCTTTTGTGATAAATTTCAGTAGATTTTCTTAATAGATGTTTCTTCACTTGCTATATGCCTTTAGGATTATTTCCAGAGACTTTAAATGGTTGTCTTTTTTTTTTTTTTTAATAATTTTCACTAAGGAATGGGTTTGTGGAACTCCTCACATTATCTATTATTTGTTAGATGCAGCTGAGTCAACTGCCACTCATAGTGACCCTGTAGGACAGAGTAGAACTACCACACAGGGCTTTCTTTCTGTAATCTTTACCGAAGAAGATCGCCAGCTCTTTTCTCCCATGGAGCCGCTGGGTGGGTTTAAACTGCCAGCCTTTCAGTTAGCAGCTGAACACGTGACCAGGACTCCTTCACACTATTATAAAAACCCACCCATTGTTGTCAATTCCAACTCATAGCAACCCTATAGGACAGAGTAGGACTGCCCCATAGGGTTTCCAAGACTGTAAATCTTTACAGAAGCAGACTGCCACATCTTTCTCCGACAGAGTGGCTGGTAGGTTCAAACCACCAACCTTTCAGTTAGCAGCCGAATGCTTAACCAGTGCATCACCAGGACTCTGTCTCACACTTCTATACTGGAAGGCAATCTCTCCAGTTTTTCTTGCAGGCTGGTCATGTAGGCAACCTCTGCCTAGCCCACATGTACCAAAATTCCAGACTCCCAGAAGGAAGTCTGTGCCCTGGCCCTGAAAGCAGATGTTCAATATGAACCACATTGTTTGTACATTAGGCACAGTGAGTCACTCTTATCTGTTCTGGGGATGGTGGGAACACTCCCTAAATCCAAGTTCACAGAGATCAGTCCAGGCCAATCTTGTAAACAGGCCTTTCTGAGGATAGCAGTCTTAGGTCTGCTATGTTAACACTTTTCTGCACAATCTACCCCCCGGCCCCATAGCCAAAATGTCTTTCCGGCAAAATTATTATCAACAGGCCCCCACACAGTAGGGTGAGATCAGCCTGTATTATCGATCTCAGTTATTTCCTTTAAGGGTCCTGGATTTAGCCAGTTAAAACTAATCCCGTTGTCTATAACGATCTATATTCGAAAGTCAGTTGGCTTCCTCTGAATTAATGTTTTTCATTCTGCCTGAGGCATCAATTCAGGCATAGCACAATTCTGGCCAGTAACTTGAAGCTGACATGGAAGACTTGTAGGGCTGAGATAGTATCATAGTAGTCTGGGTGCACGCATAAGAGGTATAATTCCAGAGGGCTCATGTGGTACTCTTGGGGAAAAAAAGAGTTTACAATTGTTAGGGAACCCAAGCAGGACATATATTAGTCATGCGATACAAGATAACAAGGCCCCCAATGTGGCCACCCACCATGGAGTCTTCTGTTCTAGGATTTTCAGTCCACTCCAATTAATTCAGTTCAGTCCTTGCTTTCAGACAGATTGGCTGAAGGCAGTCAGTTCCAGTTTTGCTTGTCCATGATACCAATTTATCCTTTTCAGGAGTCTAAGTAGTATCTTAAGGTGTTTTATGTGGAAAGTACAGGAGCTGCCATCACCCTGTGCTGTCTCATGGTCAGCACTGTCAGATGTGATAATAGGCTCAACAGTTTGAATTCAAAGGCCTCAACGTTGTTGTATGCCCCCCAGTCGATTCTGACTCATAGTGAACCTGTATGACAGAGTAAAACTGCCCCCATAGAGTTTCCTAGGCTATAATCTTTACAGAAAGGGGCCCTGGTGGTACAGCGGTTAAGCCCTCAACTGCTAACCAAAAGGCTGGCAGTTTGAACCCACCAGCCACTCCACGGGAGAAAGATGTTGGCATTCTGCTTCTGTAAAGATTTACAGACTTGAAAAGCCTATGGGGTAGTACTACTCTGTCCTGTAGGGTCGCTATGAGTCAGAATCAACTAGACAGCAAACGGTTTTTAACCTTTACAGAAGCACACCACCAGGCCTTTTCTCCTGCGGAGCAGAGGTCGGTGTGAACTGCTGAACTTTCCGTTAGCAGCGGAGCAGCTAACCATTGCATCAGCAGGGCTCCTTGGAAAGTCAGCACAGGGAATTTTCCTTCAAACAAGAGGGGTATGTTTCCAGGAATAGTTCTGAAAAAAACAAAGATTATTAGTGTCTCCCCCTCTCCCACGCCTCCCCAGGTACTGCGGTTTGTTTTTATTCCATTGTTAAAAGAATCAGTGTGTCCTATTCAGTAATCATATCTTTTCATTTCTTTTCAAACATCCCCTATTTTCACCCAGACCTTTTGTCTGGATGCATTGTATGCAAAAGGGATGAAGGCATTTTTATAGAAAAAAAAAATTCATACAACCTAACCAGAAAGATATATGTGCTGGAATTGATCAAGATGAAATTCTCAATTTTTGAAAATTTTCAAAATAGTTTAAATAATCTCCCACACTTTGCAACATGAATATTTTATCTAGTGAGCAGCCTACCCACCTAGTGCCGTCAGCCTAGAAAAGATCAATTCCTTTCTGATGACAGGTGCATTTAACAATCAAATTGCCTTACTGTGTTAAAATGTGGGTACCCTGAGAAAGGTCAATGAAGGGGAGTCAGTCTGTGAGTTTATTGTTGCAAATTCCAACTAACCTGGAAAGCCAAATATAACACATCAACAGCAGTGACACATCCACCCAAGGGGGTCCAGAGTTTGATCTATCAGAAGTGGGTGTAGGGGTCACACTCCCTGTGATGTGCCCTCCCCCAACCTGCAGTTTGGGTGAGAATCTCGAGAATGCAGTTAATCCCTGGGTCAGCAACATAGAGATGATCAGCAGCTCAATTTCAGATGGTTTCATCAGAGAAGAAACTCTTTTCTGTGGTTATTTGTATGTGCCGCACACAGTCCAGCCAGCACCCATGATGTGTTCATAATTTCTGGCCACAGAGAGGGCTTTCCTAAATCAGCAACAGCCCAGAGTCTGAGTTCTGTTCACTGAGTGGGTCGATTTCACCCGATTTCAGTTTGGCACAGCTAGTGTTGGGGCTGAAATAGCTCACAGCAGGCAGTGACAGGTTTCAGCTAATAGTTCCAGGCAATAAAGATCAGTGAATTCAGGATTCAAAAAAAGCCACTGGTTTTCTTTAAGCAGCCTCAAAGCCCATACTGCAGGGACAGATAACTATGTTCCAAGTCCAAGTGACAAGCTAGGATTTCCTGAGCCCTTTTTTGTTTTGTTATTCTTAAATTGACCTACTCAAAAATATGCACATTAGGTCAGAAAATTATCAGGCTCTAAGTTTAAGGTTCAGACATCTGACTTCATAAGTGCTCATCAGCAACTAAAAACTGCTTTTTAAAACTTCAAAAATGTATCTCCACCTAGATATTGTTTCACTTTTTATGTTGTCTCCCTTTAATCACAGGCTCCAATAGGTGAAAATCAGTAAAAATCAAAAACTCTATTGTTTCTAATACTCAGAATTTAAATTTCAATCTATCTGTCAGTGGCAAAAAAAGCTTTTCCTTATCAGGATGATTCATCTAGCATTTATGAAATTATAAGCATTTAACATTTTTATATCAATTTTTATCATAAATCCAATACAATAGCTACAAAATTCAAAACCATTTTAAAAACTCTTTTTTTTCATTACAAGTTTACTCAAAGCTCTAGCAGTAAATTAGACTTTACAGGGTTAGTATTATAGCAGCAGGGCGATCCCTGATGGAATGCAAGGGAAGGGTGACGCTGCAATAGCAGCAGCTAAGCTGAAGAGTCAACTGGATGGCAGTGGGTTTTGGGGTTTTTAAGCTGAAGAAATGCATAGAGGTTTTTTTTTCCCCCCTCCCCCGCCCTCATTTCATCTAAAGTTTTGCTGCAACCCATGGAAACTGATTTAACCTTTTTTCCTCCCACTTGCAGGAAATAGAAAAACAAACTTTTAACATTTTTAGCTCATCCAATGCTCACCTATGGGAATTTTGGGGCCAGCATTTGTATGGCCAAAATAGCAAGGAAATCCTTGGAATTTTTTAACTCCAGAGGTAACTTCTACTTTTCACAACAGACAGCATTATCATGAATGATTTTATAGCCACACAGGCATCAAAGGTTTGCCATCTCCTGGCCTTTCATCCTTCCTTTCCCCAAAAATGTTTTTGCCATATTTCAGTGAGTCAGGGTTATTTTAGTGATTCCCACTTCTGATACCAGCTGTGTTGGGGGTCCTCAAGACTGTCCCCAAGTTTGATGATTCTCTAGGAGGTCTCACAGGACTCAGCACATAGTTATGTTCACAACTATGATTTATTACAGTGAAAGGATACAAAGCAAAATCAGTAAAGGGAAGAAGCATGTGGTGCAAAGTCCAGAGGAAACCAGTCACAAGACTCTAAGGGGCTTCTCACAGTGGAGTCACACGGGATGAATTTAATTCCTCCAGCAATGAGTTGTGATAACACATGTGAAATGTTGTCTACCAAGGAAGCTTATTAGAGAGTCAGTGTCCAGAGTTGTTATTGGAGGTGGCTTATGTAGGCATTCTCTGCCCAGCATGTAGCAAAATTCCAGACTCCCAGAAGGAAAGCAGATGTTCAGCATAAACCACACTGTTTTTGTACAAATAGTTCAGACACTGTGAATTACTCTTGTCCATTCTGGGAATGGCAGGAACCCTGTCCAAACCCAGGTTCCCAGATACCAGGCAGTAGCCAACCTTGCAAGCAGACCTTTCTAAGGATAGCAGCTATGTTAACATCTGTCTTTTATCTACAATTTCGATACCGGTTGTTTTTGGGTAAAGCAGTATAAAGAACAAGACTAAAATGGGTCACTCTTGCCTCCCTTCATCCTCCTAATTTAAACTGCTTTTCTTTCCTTCTACTACAAGCTTCACCTTCATATCTTAACTCACCCCATATCATTTCTTTTCTCTCTGTGTGTCTCGTTCTCTTGCTCTTTTTCTTTCTCATTCTCTTTCTCTCTCTCACACACACAATGTGCATACATATTTCATTCATGTCACTGCAAAGGCATTAATGAAGGGGAGTGTGGAGCGAATTGCAGAGAAAATTTCAGGCTCTAAATGTAATAAAATTAGAACGTCCCTCCAGATAAATTCATACCACCACTTTGATTCTTACATATTCCTTAATCACCCAACGTCTTTACCCTCAGACATCTTACATGTGGCTGGAAAGCATTTATAACTTAGCATTTTGTTGGAAATTAGATACAGCTGAACAAAAATAGAATAAAAAGTGTACTTTGATATCATTACATTGGTAATCTCATGTAACAATAACTTAGGAATTTAAGAAAATGTGAAAGTAAATATTTTTGCTGAAAAAGTTTACTAGTATTATCAGTATTTTAGTTCCTTTCTTTCGCCATTCCTTTAGATTTCAGTATCTTTGATTTATTTAACTATTTAATATGCTTAATACTTGCTAAAAGTGATAAAATTAAATCCAAACTAAATTAAGTAAAATATTATCTATCCATACAATAGAATATATTCATAAAATTATAATGTAGAAATAGTTATTGATATGAAGAGATGTTCATTATAGACTTCTAAGTGAGAAAAGTAGATAACCCAAACTGTATACACTCAACAAATATTTCTTGAGCTCCTATTAAGAATCAGGCACTGTACTATGCACTGAGGATACAGCATTTACCAAAACAGAAAAAAAATCCCTGCCTTCATGTAGTTTACATTCTAATGGGGAGAGAAATTAAACATAATGAATATTAATAAATTACATAGTAAATTATTAGATGATAAAGACTATGTATAAAAGGAAAACAGGGAATAAAGATGGAGAGCATCTGGGGAGGTTGGCAGTTTTTAACAGGGAGGCCAGGAAAAGCATCATTGAGAAGGTGACATTTGAGGAAACACTTGAAAAAGTAAAAGAAGCTAGCCATGCAGATGCCTGGAGAAAGGGACAAGAGAACAGAAAATTCAAAGATCTCTGTGAGGGAGGGAGGGAAAAGTATAGGAGATAAACTTGGTAAATTAATAGGGTGTTAGATCATGTGGACCCTTGTAGGCTATTGCAAGATCTCAGACTTCTACTCTGAGATGGAAATCATTAGAAGATTCTGACACAGGGGTGACATAATTTCACTTATGTATTAATAAAAATCACTCTGGAAGCTTTTTGAGAACAGACTGTAAGGGGGCTAGAGTAACAGCAAACATACAAGTTAGAAGGCTGTTTCAGTAATCCACTTGAGAAATGATGGTGGCTTGGACCAGACTGGTAGCCTTGGAGATGGTGAGAAGTGTTCAGATTGGTCACATGTTTTTAAAGGTAGAGGCAGTGGAATTTTCTGACATTTGGATGTAGGGTATAAGAAAAAGAGATGACTCAGGTTAATACCAAGGGTCTGGGCCTAGACAACTATATAAGGGATTATTTGATATTTACTGACATGGGAAAGATTGCAAGAAGCAGCTTTAGGGTCAGTGAATGAGAGCAGAGGGCTAGAAGCTTAATTTGGAGCATGTTGATATTGAGATATCAATTAAACAGCCAAGTGGGGATGGGTAGGTAGTGGTACACAGAAGACTGAAATTCAAGAGAGCAGTCTTGGCCGCAAGACTACATTTGAGAGATAGATGATAGATAGATAAGTCGGTAGACAGATGGAAGGAAAGAAAGAAAGATAGATATAGAGATATATATGATGTAGATATAGATACAGATATGTGTGCATGAGATCATCAAAGGATTTATTGTAGAAAAGAGAAAAACTCCAAAGACTGAGTTATGCAGCAAACCAATAATAAGATTTTAGGGAGATGAGAAAGAGCCAGCAGAGGATACTGATGAGTAGCCAGTAACTTAGGAGGAAAAAAAAACATGAGTGTGTGTGTAGTGGCCTTGGAAGCCAAATGAAGAACATGCTTCGAGGAAAATGAAGTGATCAACTGTATTGAGCGTTAAGGACAGATCAAGGGAGATAACCATTAACCACTGAATTTAGCAATATGAAGGTCACTGGTGAGCTTGACAATAGCGTTTTTAATAGAACTATATTAACAAAAGGTTAATTGGAGTGGGGTTTAAGAATCTGGCAGCAATGTGGTGAAAAATTAGTTCTCAATCTTACCACTTTTCCTCCTGGAAACTATACAAAGCAACGAGAAGGGGATAAACCTTCACAAACTAGAGATTAAGTGAAACTAGTAGATAAAATTCATAAAGATGTGTGACCCAAATTGCCTAAGACCAGAAAAATCTGTGATGTGATAGTACGGTGATGCTTTAGGGAAAAACGAGAAGAGTGAAGGGCCTTATCAGTGGCAGTTGTCAGATATAAACAAAGAAACCTGGAAATCTACTATGGCTTCTGGCCTTTTTTCTCTTCCAGAGTAATCTCCTATTAATAGCTGGTTCTGAAAAATCCAAATCATTCAAATGTGAGTCAGAGAAAATTCTGATTCTAGTTAGGATGTAGAAGGTTGCAAGAGAATTATCAAGTCAATTCTTATTCCTCATCTTACTTATTCTATTCCACCTTAATAATCAGAAAACATCAGATAACCTGCAAAAGCACAAGTTTAAAAATCAATGAAATCTACGTGAACTAATTTCCAAAGAAAAATTAGCCCTTCCAAGGTAAAAAGAGAACCCCAAGCAATTTTACAACTGAGGAAACAGTAGATGGAGGACTGTATTCGTTATCTATTGTTATGTAACAAATTATCCCAAATTTAGTGGCTTAAAACAATAAACGTTTATTATCTCGCAGTCTCTGTGGGTCATGAATCCAGGAGTACCTTAGCTGGATGTTTCTGGCTCATGGTCTCTCCTGAGGTTGCAGTCAAGCTGTCAGCCAGGGTCGAAAAGGGGAGGATCCACTTCCATTGAGTTCACTCATGTAGTTCACTCTATAGTTTGCCTGAATGTCTTCACAGCATAGTAGCTAGCTTCTCTCTCCCCAGGGCTTCCTTATGACATAGCTGGATTTCACCAGAGCAAGTGATTCAAGAGAGAAAGAAAGTGAGAGAACACATTCAAGATGGAAGCAGAACTCTTTTTATAAGCTAATGCAGGAAGTTATATCCAATTACTTCTGCCACAATTTAGTCACTAGAAACAAGTCACTAATTCCAAGCCACTCTGAAGGGTGAGGGAATTAAGTTACACCTTTTGAGGGGAAGAGTATATAAAAGAATTTGTGGACACATTTCCTGTAAGGATTGAACCCACGAAAATAGTAGGTATTTCAGAGATAAATATAAACTAACTGAAATTTTGACAGCAGCATCTGGGTTGGCAGGACAGTTTGGAAACCACTAGAGGAGCCTCAGGATAGATAATAAGTCCTTACCACCCAGTGATTCTGCTGCATGGGACATTATCCAAATGCATATACTGCCTTGGCAGGCTGAGAAAAGGCAGGAGGGCAGAGACATAACTGATAACACAGAAATTCACAGTAGAAATTAGAGGGAAAAAAAAAAACATTACCATCGAGTCGATTCTGACTCATAGCAACCTATAGGGCAGAGTAGAACTGCCCCACAGGGTTTCCAAGGTTGTAAATCTTTATGAAAGCAGACTGCCACATCTTTCTCTCACAGAGCAGCTGGTGGATTCTAACTGCCAACCCTTTGGTTAGCAGCCAAGTGCTTAACCATTGCACCACCAGGACTCCTTAGAAACTAGAGAGCAGATAAAAATCACTGTGGCAAAGAAAGTTGGTGGTTGGGTTGTAAAAACACTGAGAGATATTGAAAATCTCATAGGTGCTTAGATTCCAAACCCCACTAGAAAAAAAGACATGATTCTGCTCTCAGAATATTTGAAACCAATGTTGAATTGAAACTAATTAATGGTATAGCCCAATCCAACCCCCAGTTAATCCCAGAGGAAAAATAAATAAATCAGTCCTTCACCCTAGCAGCTGACAGAGGAAAGTGCCTGCACTTTTCTGGGGGTAAATATTTTTTAGTGTTTAATTTTCTTTTATATATAATTTTATATGTAATGTCCAGCATCAAATATCAAAAGTAAAGAAAATAAAATGTGGCCTATTGTTGTTGTTGTTAGGTGCTGTCAAGTTGGTTCCAACTCATAGTGACCCTGTGCACAACAGAATGAAACACTGCCCCATCCTGCGCCATCCTTACAACTGTTCCTATGCTTGAGCCCATTGTTGCAGCCACTGTGTCACTCCATCTCGTTGCGGGTCTTCCTCTTTTTCGTTGACCCTCTACCAAGCATGATGTCCTTCTCCAGGGACTGATCTCTCTTGATAACATGTCCAAAGTATGTGAGATGTAGTCTCGCCATCCTTGCTTCTAAGGAGCATTCCCATTGCACTTGGTCCAAGACAGATTTATTTGTTCTTTTGGCAGTCCATGGTATATTCATTTTCTTCACCAACACTGCAATTCAAAGGCGTCAATTCTTCTTCAGTCTTCCTTATTCATTGTCCAGCTTTTGCATGCATGTAAGACAATTGAAAACACCATAGCTTGGGTCAGGTGAGCCTCAGTCCTCAAGGTGACATCTTTGCTTTTCAACACTTTAAAGAGGTCTTTTGCAGCCGATTTGCCCAATGCAATGCATCTTTTGATTTCTTGACTACTGCTTCCGTGGGCGTTGATTGTGGATCCAAGTAAAATGAAATCCTTGACAACTTCAGTCTTTTCTCCACTTATCATGATGTTGCTCATTGGTCCATTTGTGAGGATTTCTGTTTTCTTTATGTTGAGGTATAATCCATACTGAAGGCTGTGGTCTTTGATCTTCATCAGTAAGTGCTTCAAGTCCTCTTCATTTTCAGCAAGCAAGGTTGGGTCATTAGCAAGAAAAAAAAATTCAATAGGAGCAGATACAAATGTTGAAGACCCAGAAGGCTCAGATGTTGGAATTAGCAGAAAATTATAATTATAGATTAAAATTAAAATTAGAAATATGTTAAGTAAATTAGGGGGAAAGATGTACTTAATGAATTAAAAAGGAGTTGGCAAACTTTTTTTCTGTAGATGGCGAGATAGTAAATATTTTAAGATTTACAGGCCCCATGTGGCCTCTTTTACATTTTCTTCTCTTTTTTTTTAATAACCCTTTAATAATATTTACACACTTTACCTTTTAGGACATACAAAAACAGTAGGCCCTAGTTTGAAAACTCGTAGATTAAGGGATAAGAATTTCAGCAGAGGAATGGAAATTATGAAAAGGAAATACCAAGTGGAAATTCTGGAACAAAAATATACAGTGTATGAAATAAAGAACTAAAAAGGTTTAGCACAGACTGGGCACAGCAGATATAAGGGCATTAATGAACTAAGAAGAAAAAAAAAATGACTCAATAGAAAATTTCCAAAATGAAGTACAAAAAGAAAGAAAAAATGAATGAAAAACAAGCATTGAACAAAGTATGATAGAGCTGTGTGGAAAATATCAAATGGTGTAACGTACACATCATTGGAATTCTGAAAGAATAGAAGACAAAGGTAACAAATGATCTTTGAAAAAATAATGGTTGAGAATTTTCAAAAACTAATGAATGGTATCATTCCAAAGATCAAAGAAGCATAGCAAACCCCAGACCACACCTACACAAAATATAGTCAAACAGCTGAAAGCCAAAGATAAAAAGAAAATCTTGTAAAAGGATGAAAAAAAAAAAGGTACATCACCTACAGAGCATATCAAAAATACTTACATCTAACTTCTCATCAGAAATAATTCAAAGCCAAAAAAGAATGGAATGGCATTTTTACACTGCTGCAAGGATGACAAAAAGTCAATCTAAAAATCTGCACTTTGTGAAAATATCTTTCAAAAGTAAAAATGAAGAAAAACAGATGTTAAATTTAGCAGATAAGGTCATTAAATCAATTATAAGTACATTCCATATTTCAAAAAATTAGTGAAGATATAAAAAAGCGCCAAATCATATTTCAAGACATGAAAATTTCAATTTTTCCAATGAAAATGTATAGGAGTTAGTTCAGATTAGACATTGCAGAAGAGAAGATTAGTACACTTTAAGAAGACATAGCAATAGAAACTATTCAAAATGAGACAGGCATATATTTTTAAATGAAAAGATGATTAATGAATGCTGGAACAACTTCACACCCCTTAATGTACATGTAGTAAGAGTTCCTGAAGGAGAAAAGGGAAAGAAAAAAATATTTGAAAGATATAAGGGCCAAAGATTTTCCAAATTTCATGAAAGTATAAACGCACATGTCCAAGAAACTCGTTGAACCCCAAGGACAAGAGCCATGAGGTACTAAGGCACATCATAATTAAATTTATCAAAACTAGTAATAAAACCCAAAAACCAAACCCACTGCTGTTGAGTCAATTCCAACTCATAGCAACCCTAGAAAATATTAAAAGCAGTTACATTTTGAGCAACTTAAAGAATATAATCAATGCCACTGAATTGAACATGTAGAAATTGTTGAATTGGTGTATGTTCTCTGTGTGTATTGTCAACAACAACAACAAAAAAAAACAAACTATTCAATAAAAGTAGTTACAGGAGAAAGGCTTGTTATTTACAAATACACAAAGATTAGAATGTCTACAGATTTCTTTTCAGAAGCAATGCAGGTGAGAAGATAGTAGTACAATATCTAGAAATATTGAAAAAAAGTCAATCTAGAATTCAATAGGCAATGACAATCTT
The DNA here is from genome assembly GCF_030014295.1 of Loxodonta africana. Lineage (NCBI taxonomy): Eukaryota > Metazoa > Chordata > Mammalia > Proboscidea > Elephantidae > Loxodonta > Loxodonta africana. The sequence goes on from NC_087369.1 coordinate 97,939,353, forward strand.
TCAAAAATGAAGGCAAAATTAAAACTTTGACCACACATGAAAAAGCTGAAAGAATTCATCACCAACAGACCTGAATTGCAAGAAGTTTTCAAAGGAAGTTCTTTAGGCAGAAGGAAAATGATACTAGTAGGAATCATGCATCTATGCAGAGAGATAAAAAATACCAGAAATGAGAACTTCATGGGTTACTACATAACATATTTACTTATTTATTACTTAAATCTCTTTAAAATATAATTGACTATTTAGACAAAAATAGCAACAGTGTAATCTGAGTTTTATAATATAAATAAGTAAAAGTAAAATGTATACCAACAATATCCTAAAGGCTAAAAAACCAACAATATCCTAAAGGCTAGGAGGGAAGAAATCGAAGTATAATATTTTAATAGTCTTAAAATATATATGAAGTGGTATGATTTACCTGAGGGTAGATATGATGAGTTAAAAAGATATAAACCCAAAAGGTACCACTACAATTACAAAACAAAGAGTTTCAGCTAACCACCTAACAAAAATAAAAATGGAATCATAAAGATACATTTAATTAAATCAAAAAAAGGCAGAAAATTTGGAAAATGAGGACAAAGGGCAGATGGGACAATAGGAGACAAATACCAAGATGGTAGAACTAAACCTAACCATATCAATAAGCATGTTAAACTAAGTGGTCTAAAAGACCCAAATAAAAGACAAAGAATGTCATATTGAATTTAAAAACAGCAAGATTAAACTATATGCTGCAAGGAGAAATGGACCTGAAATATAAATACACAAATTGATTACAATTTTAAAAATAAACATTTATGTACCATACAAAAATTAATTAATAGAATGCTTCAATGGCTATATTAATATCAAAGTAATATTACCAGGGATAAAGGAGGTTATTTCATAATGATAAAGAGAAAAATCCATCAAGAGGACAGTCTAAACATTAATCACCTAATAAAAGAGCTTCCCCCCACATGTGTCAGTTTGTCGTACTGTGGAGGTTTGCATGTTGCTGTGATGCTGGAAGCCATGCCACCAGTATTCAGATAACAGCAGGGTCACCCATGGAAGACAGGTTTCAGCTGAGCTTCCAGACTAAGACAGACTAGGAAGAAGGATCCAGCAGTCCACTTCTGAAAAGAATTAGCCAGTGAAAACCTTATGAATAGGAGTAGAACATTGTCTGATATAGTGCTGGAAGATAAGCCCCCCCCCCCCGGTTGGAAGGCACTGAAAAGACGACCGGGGAAAGAGCTACCTCCTCAAAGTAGAGTCAACCTTAATGACGTGGATGGAGTAAAGCTTTGGGACATTCATTTCCTGATGTGGCATAACTCAAAATGAGAAGAAATAACTGCAAACATCTATTGGTAATCGGAACCTGGGATGTAGGAAGTATGAATTTAGGAAAATTGGAAATTGTCAAAATGGAATGGAATGCATAAGCATCAATATCCTAGGCATTAGTGAGCTGAAATGGACTGGTATTGGCCATTTTGAATAGGACAATCATATAATCTACAATGCTGGGAATGATAACTTCAACGGGAATGGTGTTGCATTCATCATCAAAAAGAACATTTCAAGATGTATCCTGAAACACAATGCTGTCAGTGATAGGATAATATCCATACGCCTACAAGGAATACCAGTTAATATCACTATTGTTCAAATTTATGCATCAACCGCTAAGGCCAAAGATGAAGAAATAAAGATTTTTATCAGCTTCTGCAGTCTGAAATTGATCGAACATGCAATCAAGATGCATTGATAATTACTGGCGATTGGAATGCGACAGTTGGAAACAGAAGAAGGATCGGTATTTGGAAAATATGTCCTTGGTGATAGAAACAATGCCGGAGATGGAATGATAGGATTTTGCAAGACCATCGTCTTCTTCATTGCAAATACCTTCTTTCACCAACATAAGTGGTGACTATGCACATGGACCTCACCAGAAGGAGCACAAAGGAATCAAATTGACTACATCTGTGGAAAGAGATAATGGAAAACCTCAATATTATCAGTCAGAACAAGGCCAGGGGCCAACTGTGGAGCACACCATCAATTGCTCATATGCAAGTTCAAGCTGAAACTAAAGAAAATCAGAACAAGTCCACGAGAGCCAAAATATGACCTTGAGTATATCCCACCTGAATTTAGATACCATCTCAAAAATAGATTTGACACATTGAACACTAGTGACAGAAAACCAGACAAATTGTGGAATGACATCAAGGATATCATACATGAAGAAAGCGAAAGGTCATTAAAAAGATGGGAAAGAAAGAAAAGACCAAAATGGATGCCAGAAGAGAATCTGAAACTTGCTCTCGAATGTAGAGTAGCTAAAGCAAAAGTAAGAACTGATGAAGTAAAAGAACTGAACAGGAGATTTCAAAGGGCAGCTCGAGAAGACAGTGAAGTATTATAATGACATGTGAAAAGAGCTGGAGATAGAAAACCAAAAGGGAAGAACATGCTCAGCGTTTCTCAAGCTAAAGGAACTGAAGAAAAAATTCAAGCCTCAAGTTGTAATAGTGAAGGATTCTATGGGGAAAATATTAAACTACGCAGGAAGCATCAAAAGAAGATGGAGGGAACACACAGAGTCATTATACCAAAAAGAATTAGTTGATGTTCAGCCATTTCAAGAAGTAGCATATGATCAGGAACCCATGGTATTAAAGGAAGAAGCCCAAGCTGCTCTGAAGGCGTTGGCAAAAAAAAACAAGGCTCCAGGAATTGACGGAATATAAATTGAGATGTTTCGACAAACAGATGCAGCGCTGGAGGTGCTTATTCGTCTATGCCAAGAAATATGGGAGACAGCTTCCTGGCTAACTGACTGGAAGAGATCCGTATTTATGCCTATTCCCAAGAAAGGTGATCCAACAGAATGTGGAAATTATAGAACAATATCATTAATACCACAGGCAAGCAAAGTTTTGCTGAAGATCATTCAAAAACGGCTGCAGTAGTATATCGAAACGGAACTGCCAGAAATTCAGGCCGGTTTCAGAAGAGGACGTTGAACCAGGGATATCATTGCTGATGTCAGATGGATCCTGGCTGAAAGCAGAGAATACCAGAAGGATGTTTACCTGTGTTTTATTGACTTTGCAAAGGCATTCGGACGTGTGGATCGTAAAAAAACTATGAGTAACATTGCAAAGGATGGGAATTCCAGAACACTTAATTGTGCTCATGAGGAACCTGTACATAGATCAAGAAGCAGTTGTTCGGACAGAACAAGGGGATACTGCATGGTTTAAAGTCAGGAGTGTGCGTCAGGGTTGCCTTCTTTCACCATACCTATTCAATCTGTATGCTGACCAGATAATATGAGAAGTTGGACTATGTGAAAAAGAACGGGGCATCAGGATTGGAGGAAGGTTCATTAACAACCTACATTATACAGATGACACAACCTTGCTTGCTGAAAGTGAAGAGGACTTGAAGCACTTACTAATGAAGATCAAAGACCACAGCCTTCCGTATGGATTGCACCTCAATATCAAAAGAAAAAAAAATTTTCTGGACCAATGAGCAACATCATGATAAATGGAGAAAAGTTTGAAGTTGTCAAGGATTTCATTTTACTTGGATCCACAATCAACAGCCATGGAAGCGGCAGTCAAGAAATCAAAAGACGCATTGCTTTGGGTAAATCTGCTGCAAAGGACCTCTTCAAAGTGTTGAGGAGCAAAGATGTCACCCTGAAGACTAGGGTGCGCCTGACCCAAGCCATGGTATTTTCAATCACATCATATGCATGTGAAAGCTAGACAATGAATGAGGAAGACCGAAGAATTGAGGCCTTTGAATTGTGGTGTTTGTGAAGAATATTGAATTTACCATGGACTGCCAAATGAATGAACAAATCTATCTTGGGAGAAGTTCAACCAGAATGCTCCTTAGAAGCAAGGATGGTGAGAGCGCATCTTACATACTTTGGACATGTTGTCAGGAGGGATCGGCCCTGGAGAAGGACATCATGCTAGGCAAAGCACAGAGTCAGGGGAAAAGAGGAAGACCCTCAACGAGGTGGATTGACACCGTGGCTACAACCATGAGCTCAAGCATAACGATTGTAAGGATGGCGCAGGACCAGGCAGTGTTTCATTCTGTCGTGCACAGGGTCACTATGAGTCGGAACCAACTCGACAGCACCTAACAACAACAACATCTGGGACCCTCTGTTGTGGTCCCTGTCAGTACAGTTGACAGTGGTAACCAGGCACCATCTATTTGTGGGGGACTCCTCTGGTGGAGGCTGTGGTAGTTGTGGTCCATCAGTCCTTTAGACTAATCTTTCCCTTTTGTCTTTGTTTTCCTTCATTCTCCCGTGCTCCAAACAGGGTGATACCAGTGGAGTATCTTAGATGGCCGCTCACAAGCTTTTTAAACCCCAGGCACTACTTACCAAAGTAGGATATAGAATTTTCTTTATAAACTATATTATGCCAGTTGAACTAGATGTTCCCCAAAATCGCAATTACCAGCCCTCAGCCCAGTAATTTGGTCCCTCAGGGAGTTTGAATGTGCCTATGGAGCTTCCATGACCATGTCTTAGAGTTGTTGTGCTGGGTACCCCAGTACTGTGTACTGTCTTACCCTTCACGAAAGTTACCACTTATCTTTTGTCTATTTAGTGTTTTTTCCGCCCCACCCTTCTCCTCCCATCAAAGATTGTTTCTTTTTTTGTGTAAACCTTTTCATGAGTTTTTTTAGCCGTAGTCTCATACAATATTTGTCCTTTTGTGTTTGACATATTTCACTCAGTATAATATCCTCCAGATTCATCCCTGTTGTGAGATGCTTTCCAGATTCATCGTTGTTGTTTATCGTTGCACAGCACTCCATTGTGTGTATGTACAATAGTTGGTTTATCCATTCACCTGTTGATGGGCACCTAGGTTGTTTCTATCCCTTTGCTATTGTGAACAATACCGCAGTGAACATGGTTGTACGATTGCGGGATAATACAGTATTTCTGTTTCTAGCTTTTTAAGGAAGTGTCATTTCATTTCCAAAATGGTTGTATCATTTCGCATTCCCACCAGCAGTGCATAAGAGTTCCAATCTCCCTGCAGCCTCTCCAACATTTGTTCTTTTCTGTTTTTTCATTCCTGCCAGTAATGCTGGGGTAAGATGATATCTCATTGTGGTTTTGATCTGCATTTCACTAAGGGCTAGTGATCACCAGCATTTCCTCATGTGTCTGCTAGCCACTTGAATGTCTTCTTTGGTGAAGTGTCTGTTCATATCCTTTCCCCTTGTTTTAATTGGATTGTTTGTCTTTTTGTTGTAGAGGTTTTGGATTTTCCTATAGATTTTAGAGATTAGACCTTTGTCAGTTTTGTCATAGCCAAATTTTTTTTTCCCAGTCTATAGCTTCTCTTTTTATTCTTTTGGTGAAGTCTTTTGATGAGCATAAGTGTTTAATTTTTAGAAGATCCCAATTATCTAGCTTATCTTCTGGTGTTTGTGTGTTGTTAGTTATGGTTTTTATCCTGTTAATGCCATCTATTAGGTCCTCTAGAGCTGACCCTATTTTTTCTTCTACTATCTATAAAAAAAAAAAAAAAGTTTATCTTTATAGTTTTATATTTAGGCCTCTGATCCATTTTGGTATTTGTGTATGATATTGTATGGTATGAGCTATGGGTTATGTTTCATTTTTTTGCAGATGGAAATCAGTTTTGCCAGCACCATTTGTTAAAAAGACTGTCTTTTCCCTATTGACATCTGGGTTCTCAACTCTGTTCCATTGGTCAATGTGTCTGTCGTTGTATCAGTACAAGACCGTTTTGACTACCATAGCTGTATAGTAGATTCTGAGGTGAGGTAGTGCAAGTCCTCCTACTTTATTCTTCTTCTTCAATACTGCTTTACTTATCTGGGGTCGCTCCCCTTTCCATATAAAGTTAATGATTAGTTTTTCCATATCTTTTTAAAGAATGCTGTTGGTATTTGGATCAGGATTGCATTGCATTTGTGGATTGCTTTGGGTATCATTGACATTTTCACAATGTTAAGTCTACCTATCCATGAGCATGATATGTTTTTCCATGTATGTAGGTCTGTTTTGGTTTCTTGCAGTAGTGTTTTGTAGTTTTCTTTGTATAGGTCTTTTACATCCCTGGTTAGATTTATTCCTAAGTATTTTATTTTTTTAGGGACTATTATAAATGATATTGTTTTCCTAATCTCCTTTTCATAGTTGTCTTTATTGATGTATAGGAATTCGAATGATTTTTGTACGCTTATCTTTTATCCTGTTACTCTGCTGATTCTTTCTATTAGTTTCAGAAGTTTTTTTGTGGAGTCTTTTGGGTTTTCTATGTATGGTATCTTATCATCCACAAATAGGAACTGTTTTACTTCTTCATTTTTAATTTGGATGCTCTTTATTTCTTTTTCTTGCCTTATTTCTCTAGCTAGGACTTCCAGCACAATGTTAAATAGGAGCGGTGATAAAGGACATCCTTGTCTTGTTCCTGTTCTGAAGGGGAATGTTTTCAGCCTCTCTCCATTAAGAATAATGTTGGCTGTTGGTTTTGTATACATATCCTTTATTATGTTGAGGAATTTCCCTTCTATACCTATTTCATTGAGAGTTTTTATCAGGAATGAATGTTGGACTTTGTCAAATGCCTTTTTTGTGTCGATTGAGATGATCATGTGATTCTTTTAATTTATTTCTGTGGTGGATTACATTGATTGATTTTCTAATGTTGAACCATCCTTGCATACCTGGTATGAATCCCACTTGGTCATGGTGTATTATGTTTTTAATATGATACTGAATCCTATTGGCTAGAATTTTGTTGAGAATTTTTGCATCTATATTCATTAGAGATATTGGTCTCTAATTCTTTTTGTGTGTGTGTGTGTGTGTGGTGTCTTTCCCTACTTTTGGTATCAGGGTTATGCTGGCTTCATAGAATGAATTTGAAAGTATTCCTTCCATTTCTATGTTCTGAAATGGTTTATTCGGACTCATAGCAACCCTATAGGACAGAGTAGAACTGCCCCATAAGGTTTCCAAGGAGCACCTGGTGGATTTGAACTGTAGACTTTTGGTTAGCAGCCGTAGCTCTTAACCACTATGTTACCAGAGTTTCCAAAATTTTGTTGAGAATTTTTGCATCTATATTCATGAGAGATATTAGTCTGTAAATCTCCCTTTTTGTTGTGGTGTCTTTGCCTGGTTTTGGCATGAGGATTATGCTGGCTTCATAGAATAAATTCAGAAGTATCCCTGCCATTTCTATGTTCTGAAATAGTTTGAGTAGTACTAGTGTAACCTCTTCTCTGAATGTTTGGTAGAATTCTCCAGTGAAGCCATCTGGACTAGGGCTTTTTTTGGGGGGGAAGGGGTTAATTACTTTTCAATCTCCTTTTGTTTTGGGTCTGTTCAGATTTTCAGCTTCAGTTTGTGTTAGTTTGAATAAGTAGTGTGTTTCTAAAAATTTGTCCATTTCTTCTAGGTATTAGAATTTATAGGAGCATAATTTTTCATAGTACTCTGTTATAATCCTTTTTATTTCAGTTGAGTCTGTTGTAATGTCCCCCATTTCATTTCTTATTTGGGCTTTTAGCATCCTCTCCTGTTTTTCGTTTGTCAATTTGGCCAGTGGTTTGTCGATTTTGTTGATCCTTTCAAAGAACGAGCTTTTGGTTTTGTTGATTCTTTCTGTTGTTTTTTCTATTCTCTATTTATTTCTGCTGTGATCTTCACTATTTCCTTTCTTCTGGTGGCTATGGACTTCTTTTCCTGTTCTCTTTCCATTTGTTTGAGTTGTGTAGCTAATGTTTTGATTTCGTCCCTTTCTTTTTTTAATGATTTTTATTGTGCTTTAAGTGAAAGTTTACAAATCCAGTCAGTCTCTCACATAAAACTTATATACACCTTGCTAAAAATACTCTCCCCCTAATGAGACAGCCCGCTCTCTCCCTCCACTCTCAATTTTCTTGTCCATTTCGCCAGCTTCTAACCCCCTCTGCCCTCTCATCTACCCTCCAGGCAGGAGATGCAAACATAGTTTCAAGTATCCCCCTGATCCAAGAAGCATACTCCTCACCAGCATCCCTCTCCAACCCATTGTCCAGTCCAATCCATGTCTGAAGAGTTGGCTTCGGGAATGGTTCCAGTCCTGGGCCAACAGAAGGTCTGGGGGCCATGGCCACTGGGGTCCTTCCAATATCAGTCAGGCCATTAAGTCTGGTCTTTTTATGAGAATTTGGGGTCTGCATCCCACTGCTCCCCTGCTCACTCAGGGCTTCTCTGTTGCATTCCCTGTCAGGGCAGTCATCGATTGTAGCTGGGGACCATCTAGTTCTTCTCGTCTCAGGATGATGCAGTCTCTGTTTCATGTGGCCCCTTCTGTCTCTTAGGGTTGTAATTACCTTGTGTCCCTGGAGTTCTTTATTCTCCTTTGATGCAGGTGGGTTGAGACCAATTGATGCATCTTAGATGGCTGCTTGCTAGCATTTAAGACCCCAGATGCCACTCATCAAAGTGGGATGCAGAATGTTTTCTTAATAGATTTTATTATGCCAATTGACCTAGATGTCCCCTAAAATCATGGTCCCCAAACCCCTGCCCCTGCTACTCTGGCCTTCGAAGCATACAGTTTATTCAGGAAGCTTCTTTGCTTTTGGTTTCGTCCAGTTGTGCTGACCTCCCCTGTATTGTATGTTGTCTTTCCCTTCACCTAAAGCAGTTCTTATCTACTATCTAATTAGTGAATACCCCTCTCCCACCCTCCCTCCCTCCCTCCTCTTGTAACCACAAAAGAATATTTTCTTCTCGGTTTAAACTATTTCTCAAGTTCTTATAATACTGGTCTTATACAATATTTGTCCTTTTGCAACTGACTGATTTCACTCAGCATGATGCCTTCCAGGTTCCTCCATGTTGTGAAACGTTTCACAGATGCCTCACTCTTCTTTATCAATGCATAGTGTTCCATTTTGTGAACATACCATAATTTATTTATCTATTCATCCATTGATGGACACCTCAGTTGCTTCCATGTTTTGGCTGTTGTAAACAGTGCTGCAACAAACATGGGTGTGCATATGTCTGTTCGTGTAAAGGCTCTTATTTCTCTAGGATATATTCCAAGGAGTGGGATTGCTGGATCGTATGGTAGTTCTGTTTCTAGCATTTTAAGGGAGCTCCAAATTGATTTCCAAAGTGGTTGTACCATGTTACGTTCCCACCAGCAGTGTATAAGTGTTCCAGTCTCTCCACAGCCTCTCCAACATATATTATTTTGGATTTTTTTGGATTAATGCCAGCCTTGTTGGAGTGAGATGAAATCTCATTGTAGTTTTGATCTGCATTTCTCTAATGGCTAATGATCGTGAACATTTCCTCATGTATCTGTTGGCTACCGGAATGTCTTTTTTAGTGAAGTGTCTATTCATATCTTTTGCCCATTTTTTAATAGGGTTATTTGTCTTTTTGTAGTTGAGTTTTTGCAGTATCATGTAGATTTTAGAGATCAGGCACTGATCGGAAATGTCAAGGCTAAAAACTTTTTCCCAGTCTGTAGTTAGTCCTCTTACTCTTTTGGTGAAGTCTTTGAATGAGCTTGGGTGTTTGATTTTGAGGAGCTCCCAGTTATCTACTTTTTCTTCTGCGTTCTTAATAATGTTTTTATACTGTTTATGCCATGTATTAGGGCTCCTATCGTTGTCCCTATTTTTTCTTCCATGATCTTTATCATTTTAGATTTTATATTTAGGTCTTTGATTCATTTTGAGCTCATTTTTGTGCATAGAGTGAGGTATGGGTCTTCTTTCATTTTTTTGCAGATGGAAATCCAGTTATGCGAGCACCATTTGTTAAAAAGACTGTCTTTTCCCCATTTAACTGTTTTCAGGCCTTTGTCACATATCAACTGCTCATATGTGGATGGATTTATGTCTGGATTCTCAATTCTCTTCCATTGGTCCATGTATCTGTTGTTGTACCAGTACCAGGCTGTTTTGACTGCTGTGGCAGTATAATAGGTTCTAAAATCAGGTAAAGTAAGGCCTCCCACTTTGTTCTTCTTTTTCAGTAATGCCTTATTTATCCAGGGCCTCTTTCCCTTCCATATGAACTTGGTGATTTGTTTCTCCGTCTCATTAAAGAATGTCATGGGGATTTGGATCGGAATTGCATTAAATGTATAGATCACTTTTGGTAGAATAGATATTTTTATAATGTTAAGCCTTCCTATCCACGAGCAAGGTATGTTCTTCCACTTATGTAAGTCTCTTTTGGTTTCTTGCAGAAGTGTACTGTAGTTTTCTTTGTATAAGTTTTTTACATCTCTGGTAAGATTTATTCCTAAGTATTTTATCCTCTTGGGGGCTACTGAAAATGGCATTGATTTGGTGATTTCCTCTACAGTGTTCTTTTTGTTGGTGTAGAGGAATCCAACTGATTTTTGTATGTTTATCTTGTATCCCGATACTCTGCTGAACTCTTCTATTAGTTTCAGTAGTCTTCTGGAGGATTCCTTAGGGTTTTCTGTGTAAAAGATCATGTCATCTGCAAATAGAGTTACTTTGACTTCTTCCTTGCCAATCTGGATGCCCTTTATTTCTTTAGCTAGCCTAATTGCTCTGGCTAGGATTTCCAGCACAATGTTGAATAAGAGTGGTGATAAAGGGCATCCTTGTCTGGTTCCCGATTTCAATGGGAATGTTTTCAGGCTTTCTCCATTTAGGGTGATGTTGGCTGTTGGCTTTGTATAAATGCCCTTTATTATGTTGAGGAATTTTCTGTCTATTCCTACTTTGCTGCGAGTTTGTATCACGAATGAGTGTTGAACTTTGTCAAATGCCTTTTCTGCATCAATTGATAAAATCATGTGGTTCTTTGTTTTATTTATGTGGTGAATTACATTAATTGTTTTTCTGATGTTGAACCATCCCTGCATACCTGGCATGAATCCCACTTGGTCATGGTGAATTACTTTTTTGATATGTTGTTGAATTCTATTGGCTAGAATTTTGTTGAGGCTTTTTGCATCTACGTTCATGACGGATATAGGTCTATACTTTTCTTGTGGTGTCTTTACCTGGTTTTGGTATCAGGGATATGCTGGCTTCATAGAATGAGTTTGGTAGTATTCCGTCCTTTTCTATGCTCTGAAATACCTTTAGTAGTAGTGGTGTTAACTCTTTTCTGAAAGTTGGGTAGAACTCTGCAGTGAAGCTGTCCGGACCAGGGTTTTTTTTGTTGAGAGTTTTTTGATTACCTTTTCCATCTCTTCTTTTGTTATGGGCCTATTTAGTTGTTCTACCTCTGTTTGTGGTAGTATGTTTCTAGGAATTCATCCATTTCTTCTAGGTTTTCGAATTTGTTAGGGTACAATTTTTCCTAGTAATCTGATTTGATTCTTTTGATTTCAGTTGGGTCTGTTGTAATATCGCCCATCTCATTTCTTATTTGGGTTATTTGCTTCCTCTCCTGTTTTTATTTTGTCAGATTGGCTGGTGGTTTATCAATTTTGTTGATTTTTTAAAAAAACCAGCTTTTGGTCTTGTTAATTCTTTCAATTGTTTTTCTGTTTTCTATTTCATTTAGTTCAGCTCTAATATTTTTATTATTTGTTTTCTTCTGGTGCCTGTGGGTTTCTTTTGTTGCTCTCTTTCTATTTGTTCAAGTTGTAGGGATAGTTCTTTGATTTTGGCCCTTTCTTTTTTTTGGATGTGTGCATTTATTGATATAAATTGGCCTCTGAGCACCGCTTTTGCTGTGTCCCAAAGATTCTGATAGGAAGCGTTTTCATTCTCATTCGATTCTCCGAATTTCTTTATTCCATCCTTAATGCCTTCTGTAATCCAGTCTTTTCTGAGCAGGGTATTGTTCAGTTTCCAGGTGTTTGATTTCTTTTCCCTGCTTTTCCTGTTATTGATTTCCACTTTTATGGCCTTATGGTCAGAGAAGATGCTTTGTAATATTTCAATGTTTTGGATTCTCCTAAGGCTTGCTTTATGACCTAATATGTGGTCTATTTTAGAGAATGTTCCATGTGCACTAGAAAAGAAAGTATAGTTGGTTGCTGTTGGGTGGAGTGTTCTGTATATGTCTATGAGGTTAAGTTGTTTGATTGTGGCATGTAGATCTTCCCTGTCTTTATTGAGCTCTTTCTGGATGTCCTGTCCTTCACCGAAATGTGGTGTGCTGAGGTCTCCTACTATTATTGTGGAGCTGTCTCTTTCTCTTTTCAGTGCTGATAGAGTTTGTTTTATGTATCTTGCAGCCCTGTCATTGGGTGCATAAATATTTAATATGGTTATATCTTCTTGGTGTATTGTCCCTTTAATCATTATATAGTGTCCTTCCTTATCCTTTCCGATGGATTTAACTTTAAAGTCTATTTTGTCAGAAATTAATATTGCCACTCCTGCTCTTTTTTGATTGTTCTTTGCTTGATTTCTTTTTTCCATCCTTTGAGTTTTAGTTTGTTTGTGTCTCTAAGTCTAAGGTGGGTCTCTTGTAGGCAGCATATAGACGGATCTTGTCTTTTAATCCATTCTGCCACTCTCTGTCTCTTTATTGGTGCATTTAGTCCATTTACATCCAGGGTAATTATGGATAGGTAGGAATTTAGTGCTATCATTTTGATGTCTTTTTTTGTGTGTTGTTGACAGTTCCTTTTTCCCACTTAATTTTATGTGCTGATTAAATTATCTTTGTGTATTGTCCTTTCCTCATATTTCTTGTTGTTGATTTTGTTTCTACTGGGTCTCTGTTTTTTTCTTCTTTTTTATTTTAATGAGTAGGATAGTTTGTCTCCTTTATGGTTACCTTATTTTCTTCTTTTTTTTATTATTTACCCCTATTTTTCTAAATTTAAACCTAACTTTTATTTTTTTGTATCGCCATATCTTCCTCTCCATATGGAAGGTGTATGACTACATTTCTTATTCCCATTTTATTATTCTAATGTTGTCTTCTTTTATATAATAACATCACTGTTACCCTGTTTTCAGGGGTTTTTTTTTTAATACTCTTCCTTTGTTTTTTTTTTTTGTTGTTGTTGCATTTCCGTGTCTGGGTTGACTTCTGGTTGCTCTGTCCAGTTTTCTAGTCTTGTGTTGATACCTGATATTATTGATTTTCTAACCAAAGAACTCCCCTTACTATTTCTTGTAGTTTTTGTTTGGTTTTTATGAATTCCCTAAACTTGTGTTTATCTGAAAATGTCTTAATTTCACCTTCATACTTAAGAGACAGTTTTGCTGGATATATGATTCTTGGCAGGCCAATTTTTCCTTCAGTTTTTTAAATATGTCATCCCATTGCCTTCTTGCCTGCATGGTTTCTGTCCAGTAGTCCAAACTTATTCTTATTGGCTCTACTTTGCAGGTGACTTTTCATTTATCCCTCGCTGCTCTTATAATTCTCTCTTTACCTTTGGATTTGGCAAGTTTGATTATAATATGCCTTGGTGACTTTCTTTTAAGATCTACCTTATGTGGAGTTCGATGAGCATCTTGGATAGATATCTTCTCATCTTTCACAATATCAGGGAAGTTTTCTGCCAATAAATCTTCAACAATTCTCTCTGTATCTTCTGTTATCCCTCCCTGTTCTGGTATTCCAGTCACTCATAGGTTATTTCCCTTGATAGAGTCCCACATGATTCTTAAGGTTTCTTCATTTTTTTTTAATTCTTTTATCTGATTTTTCTTCAAATGTGTTAGTGCCAAGTGATTTATCTTAGGATTCAGAAATTCTGCTTTCTTCCTGCTCAATTCTGTTCCTCTGACTTTCTATTGAGTTGTGACTTCTGTAATTTTATTTTTAATCTTCTGAATTTCTGATTGCTGGCTGTCTATAGATTTTTCCAGCTTATTAAACTTTTCATTATGTTCCTGAATAATCTTTCTAATTTCTCCAATTGCTTTCTCTGTGTGTTCCTTGGCTTGTTCTGCATATTGTCTTATTTTCTTCCTGAGGTCTTGAAGTGTTCTGTATATTAAACTTTTGTATTCTGCATCTGGTAATTCCAGGAATGCATTTTCATCTAGAATATCCCTGGATTCTTCGTTTTGAGAGCCTGTTGAGGTGATCACGGCCTGTTCTTTATGTAACTTCATATTGACTGTTGTCTCCGAGCCATCAATAAGTTACTGTATTGGTTTGTGCTTGCTTACTGTGTCACAGGTTCTTGCTTTGTTTTGTTTTGTTATATGCCTATGGGTTGCTTGAGTGAGCTAGCTTGATTATTTTCGCCTTTGGAGTTCTGGTGTCCTGTCCCCAGCTGGCTAGAGTTATCAGGTATACGAGTCTAGGAGTCCATTCAGTTTTCTTGTATGAATTCAGCTCAGGTTTCCAGGGAGCTGATATCAAGTGTGTGGTACAGGTTCTGCCCTACAGTCTTAGAGGGGCTGGCTGATTGGTGTATATACCTGTATCTGATTGCAGCAGGGGGTCATGCTCTGAACATGCAGGGCGCTGAGAACTGATCCCTGAGTATCTCTGAGGAAAGCACTTCCCTGTTCCCTAGAGCGTGCAGGTGGGTAGGTTCTGCAGACGGACCATGGGCACCCAGAGTTTTTGGTTGCAAGGACTGGGAGGTACCAGTTATCTTTGGTCCCCTGTCGTGGGTGGCTGGGTAACCTGAGTGGAGCTACCAGTCCTTAGGTCCCTGATGTGGGTAGGCGAGGTCCTTCTTGAATAGGCAAAGCAATGTCAAACATCAAACACCCACCTGTCCACCACACAGCTGAAATAGTTGGAGTCTGCCAACAACGGCCTATTCTCCCAAAATAGGCCCACACAGGTCTATGCCGAGAGGAAAGGTGCTCAAAGTCCATGGACGGTTTATGCCTGGACAGGAGCTGTTTCTGTCCTGAGCTTCTTGGTTAGTGGAGCTAGCAAATTATGTTTTCCCCCAAAGGCAATTTTTTTTCCTTCCCCATGGCCAGGAGGATGGCTTTAGGTGCTCAACAGGGCCTATCTGAGGCCCAGAGAATTCAGCTGCTGGAGCCGGTTTGCATGGGGGGGCGAGTGAAATATACGCAAGTACTTAGCTTTTGCCGAAAGCGCCGTTCTCCTCAGGTTCCAGAGGTGTGAGTAGGCTGTGTGGCTGGCTGCTTCTCCCTGAGGAAACTGCGGCCCAACACTAGTACTAGCCCGCCGCCACCACCAGTCTGGGAATTGTGCCTTGGGGCTCCCCGTGATTCAGGTCTGGTAACTCCTCTCCACTTCTGAACAGCCTCTTCCTCCCCCTGCCCCTCAGTTCATTTTCTCAGCTTGCCTTTGAAGCTCAGGGCTCCCAGCTTGTCACAAATATACTCGTTTCACTTGTTTTTTCGGGTCTTTGTTGCTAAGAGGGCTCGCTGGAAGTGTCTTTCTATTCAGCCATCTTGGCTCCGCCTCCCCTTTCTTCTTTTTTGATTTGTGCATCTATTGCTATGAATGGATCTCAGAGCACTGCCTTTGCTATGTCCCAAAGGTTTTGGTATGATGTTTTTTTATTCTTGTTTTATTCTGGGATTTTTTTTTAATTCCATCTTTGATTTCTTCTATTACCTAGTGGGTATTAAGCAGGGTGTTATTCAGTTTCCATATATTTGATTTCTTTCCTTGCTATTTTTGTTATTAATTTTACTTTGATGGTGGTGTGATCAGGGAAGATACCTTGTATTATCTCAGTGTTTTGGATTTTGTTGAAGGTTGCTTTGTGCCCTAAGATGTGGTCTATTCTGGAGAACCATCCATGCGCATTGGAAAAGAATGACTACTTTGCTGCCGTCAGGTGGAGTGTTCTATATATGTCTATGAAAACAAGTTGGCTGATTGTGCTCTTTAGCTCTTCTGTATCTTTGTTGAATTTCATTCTAGATGTTCTGCCCTTTACTGAGAGTGGTGTGTTGAAGTCTTCTACTATTATTGTGGGACTATCAGTTTCTCCTTTCCCTGATGTTAGAGTTTGTTTTATGTATTTTGGAGTCCTGTCATTGGGTACATTGATATTTATTATGGCAATGTCTTCATGTTGGATTGTCCCTTTAATCATTATATAATGCCCTTCTTTGTCTTTCATGGTGAATTTTGTTTTAAAGTCTATTTTATCTGGGATTAGTATTGCCACTCCTGCTCTTTTTTGGTAGTTGTTTACTTGATATATATTGTTTCCATCCTTTGATTTTTAGTAAATTTATGTCTTTGTTTCTAAAGCATGCCTCTTTTAGATAGCATATTGATGGGTCCTGTTTTTTATCCATTCTGTCAGGCTTTGTTTTTTTATGGGTACATTTAAGCCATTTACATTAAGTGTGATTATTTATAGGTATGAGTTCATTGCTGTCATTTTGTAGCGCTTTTTTGTGTGTGTGGTGCTGACCTTTGTTTCTCTTACTCTTCTGTGCTGAATTCCTTTTGTTTGTGATTTTTTCCATTTCTTTCTTTTTTGTAGATTTTGTGTTTACTGAGACTTTATGTCTTTCTTCTTTATTTTTATAAGTAGGTTTGTTAACTTTATGGTCACCTTGAAATTTACCCCTATCTTCCTAAGTTAAACCAGTCTTTTTTTTTTTTTTTTACTTGATAATACCTTGACTTCCTCTCCATTTAAATTTCTATACCTATACTGTTTATTCCCTTTTTTATTATTCTGACAATGTTGTCATTTACAGATTAACCTCTGGTTCCTTGTTTTAAATTTTTTAGTTTTGTTTTATCCTTAACAGTTCATTATCTAAGTCGGTATCTGGCTGATCCTGTCTCATGTGCTAGATTCGGGTTGTCGTCTCATGTTTACTCTCTAACCAACGGACTGTTTAATAATTCCTGTAAGCTTTCTTTGGTTTGTATGTATTCCCTTAATTTCTGTTTATCTGGAAATGTCTTAATTTTGCCATCATATTTGAATGAGAGTTTTGCAGGATATTTTATTTTTTGGTTGGCAGTTTGTTTCTTTCAAGATTTTTGTATGTCATCCCATTTCTTTCTTGCCTTTATGGCTTCTGCTGAGTAGTCAGAGCTTAGTTTGTTTCCCCTTTGTATGTGACTTTTCACTTTTCCTGAGCTGCTTTCAGAACTTTGTCTTTGGTTTTAGCAAGTGTGATTATGATATATCTTGGTGTTTTTCTTTTGGGGTCTATCCTATATGGGGTTCATTGAGCTTCTCGGATGGTCAACTTCTCATCTTTCATTATATTAGGGAAGTATTCAATCATAAAACCTTCAGTGATCCTCTCTGTGTTTTCCGTTTTCTCCCCCTGTTCTGGAACTCCAATCACACACAAATTTTTGCTTTTGATTGTATTCCACAGTTATGAGATTTTCTTCATTCTTTTCTCTGATTTTTTTCTCAAAGTGCTATTCAAGGATTTGTCTTCGATTTCCCTGGTCCTGTCTTCCATTGTTTCAGATTTGCTCCTAGAACCTTCTTTTGCACTATTTCTGAAATCTTGTTGTTTGTCCTTTGGGTTTCTAATTGCTGTTTTTGTATGATTTCTAGTTGTTTATTTATTTTGACATTCAGTTCCTATCTGTCTTTTCCATGATTTTGTCTAGTTTTTCCTTATTTTTATCTGCGTTTTCCTTCATTTGTTGGAGAACTCTGAATATTAGAGTTCTGTATTCCCTGTCTTGTAGTTCTAGTGCCTTTTCTTCTAGTAGAAGATCATCTGTTTTTTTTTTTTTTTTTTTTGGTCACTGTATGGAGCCATCCACTTCTGTCTTTTTTGTATGTTTTGAAAGTCTGCTGTCTCCAGGACATTTAGGAATTATTTTCTTCATTTATTGATTGTAGATTTGATTGTCTTGTCCTGATTTTTTGTTTCATTTGGTTACATTTGGGCAGGTGGGCTTGGTGTGTTTTGTTGCTTGCTCACCTGTGGGCATGGTAATTCTCACCACCTTGCCCAGGTGAGCAGGGCCGGTCATTCAGTTATGATCCAGCAGGGCATGTACAGCGGGGGTGGAGAGGCAGGGGTGTGTAGTTTGTGGCATGAACTCTGGGAGACACAGCAGGGCTGAAGGGAAGTGCATGCTGGGGTCCAGGTGACTGCATTGGTACTGCTCAAGTGCATGACACTCAGCACTTGGTGTTGATAGGTAGGAGGGAAAGGAGAGGATGTGGTGTGAAGAGCTAAGTGGGTAGGTATAAGAAGAGAAACAAAGGCAAAAAAAGTTTTAAAAAAGGCAAAAAATGAAGTAAAAAAGGAAAAAGAAAAAAGGTAAATAAAATAGTGGTGCGGTAAAATTTGGTTATGGGGATGGGGCAGACTTGGCAAGGCTGTGTGCTGGCGGCTCTCTAGATGAGCAGTGTGTTTTGGCCTGTTGATAAACAGCATGGGTAGTGCACAGGGTAGGTAGGTGGGAAAGAGGAAAGGAGAGAGAAGAAACCAATAATTTACCAAAAAAAAATTAGTGCAAACAAAAATATAAACAAAAAAAATATATGGTGGTGGGAGCAGTGGCCATTGGGGGCGGTTTGGAATTAGAGTGGTGGAGAGCTGATGTCTCTCTCCCTGGTGGCATGACACAGCCCATCAAGAAAGGACAGAGGCAGCACAGGGTGTAGGTGGGAGGGAGAAAGAAAAGGAGGAGGGGAAAGATACAGAAAAATAAAAAATATGGCTCTGAGTGAGCTGCTCTGTGGGGGCAGCACAGATGAGGGGAGGCTATGTGCCAGAGGCTCTCCAGGCAAGTGGTACCACACAGCCCACCAAGAAGTTCAGGGTGGTGCACAGAGCTGGGTGCATGGGAGAAAAGAAAGAAAGGATGGGAGAGAGAAAAAACAAAAAGAAAAAAGAAATAAAATGACGCTGAGTAAACCGGTCCGTGACAGCGACGCAGACCCAGTGAAGCCTTGCGCAGTGACTCTCCAACTGAACTGTGCAGCACGGCCCCCTCCAGAAGGGGCAGGGGCAGTGCAAAGGGCTGGGTAGGTGGGGGAAAGGAAAGGACAGAAAGGAGAGAGAGAAGAAACAGAAAGTAAAAGAAAAAGAATAAAGCAAATAAACCAAAGAATCACAGCACATCAAGAAGAGGTGGAGATGGCACATGGGGCTAACTGGGAAGGAGAAAGGAAAGTAAGGAAGGGAGAAAAGGGAGAAACAACAAAAAACAATATCAGAGTTGGAGCCCAGATGGCAGAGTAGTCAGATGCTTCCAGTGGTCTCTCTTACAAGAAAAACCTGACAAAGCCACTGAATCAATTATAACCCACATAGGGTTATATATATGACAAGCTATGAACCCTGAGCATCAAAGGCAAAGTTAAGAAATTGAACTGCGTGACGGGAGAGGGAGAGATGATGCAGAAGCAGCGAGGAGTTGCCGAGTAGGCGGCAGCACCTCAGCCCCTGTTCCCCTGCTGTGGGGCTGGCAATAGTGTTCTGGGACTCAGCTACTTCAGTGAAAGAAGGCAACCAAAGTGCTGGTGTTACTGTGGTGGGGCTGGTGGTAGCTTTTAAGACATGGCTGCTTCAGCAAAAGAAGGCAAGAGAGGTTCCACAGCCCCACCCCCTGGCGCAAATGCAGAGCCAACGCACACAATCTACACACGCTTCTGGAATCCGAGATAAAACAGCAATCTTTGCACAAATCTACTGCATGGATCTAATAGCTCCTCCTTTTGAAAGAACTCTCTCCTATCTATCTGATCCCTCCTCCCTCTGCCCCAGCTAGCTTCATTAACAGGTGATTTCCCTGGGCCTGAGATAGGTCCTGCTGTGCTCCCTGAGCCATTCCCTTGTCCTTGGAGAAGGAACAAAATAACAAATGGAGAAAAATACTCTACCAACTCCCCTAATCTGGAAACTCAGAGCAGAAGAAGCTCCAATCCAGGCACAAATGGTTCACAGACTTTGTCTTCACCCCTGCATAGATCCAGGTGGTCTCCTTACAGCAGATGGGATCTGGCTGTTATATTGCCAGGGTGAATCTGTTTGAGGTCTCACTGTAACTGTTTCAGCTACATGGCGGAGATGCAGGTATTTCATGTTCAATACCACTCTGCCTATTAAACAGGGCCCTCAGCTACCCACAGCAGGGGCCTGAGGACTGGAGGCTCCACCAACGCCACCTACCCACCTGCAACAGGGCTTCAAGGATAAGTGGTGCCTACCAGTCCTTACAGTTAAAAGCATTGGATGCCTATGGTATGGATGCGGAGCCCACCCACCAGAGTGCTTTAAAGAACAGGGACCTGCCTTCCTCACAGATATTTGGGGGAAGGTTGTCAGCCTCCTGCCTTCTTCAGAGCATGACCCCTTGCTGCTACCAGAAACCTGTGCATACACCCATCACCACTGCTGCTCTAGGATTGTGAGAGCCTACACCACACACTAGGGGACCGTCTACCAGGACACTTGAGCTGAATCTATACAAGAATAGTGAATGGATGACTAAACTCATATACCTGGTAACAGCGCTAGCCACCTGGTAATAGGACAATCATGTTTCAAAGGCTCCAATAAACAAGTTAGCTCACTCTAGTAGTCTATTTGGGTATATCAAAACAAAACAAACCAAGAAGCTAGGACATAGTGAGCAAACACAAAATAAATTAATACAATAACATAGATGGCTCGGAGACAACAGTTGATATCCAATCACATGAAGAAGCAGACCATGATTGCTTCAACCAACACCCAAAGCAAAGAATCAAGGACTCTTCCAAATGAAGGTGTATCCCTGGAATTACCACACATAGAATACAAAAGATTAATATAGAGAACTCTTCAAGACATCAGGAATGAGATCAGGCAAAACCCAGAAGAAGCCAAGGAGCACAGAGATAGAGCAGTCAAGAAAATTAAGATTATTCAAGAACATGAAAAATTTAATAGGATGCAAGAATCCATAGAGAGACAGCAATCAGAAATTCAGAAGATTAACAATAAAATTTCAGAATTAGACAACTTGGTAGAAAGTGAGCAAAACAAAATTGAGGAGATGGAAGTGAGAATTAGCAAGTTGAAGATAAAATACTTGGAAACAATATATTCCAAGAAAAATCAAATAAAAGAATTTAAAAAATGAGGAAACCCTAAGAATCATGTGGGACTCTATCAAGAAGAATAACCTACGAGTGATTGGAGTACCAGAACAGGTAGGGATAACAGAAAATACAGAGAGAATTGTTGAAGATTTGTTGGCAGAAAACTTCCCTGACATCGTGAAAGATGAAAGGATGTCTATCCACGATGCTCATCGAACCCCATACAAGGTAGATCCCAAAAGGAATTCACCAAGACATATTATAATAAAACTTGCCAAAACCAAAGATAAAGAAAAAATTTTAAGAGTGGCCAGGGATAAGCAAAAACTTACCTACAAAGGAGAATCAATAAGAATAAGCTCAGACTACTCAGCAGAAACCATGCAGGCAAGAAGGCAACGAGATGACATATAAAAAGCATTGAAGGAGAAAAATTGCCAACCAAGATTCATATATGCAGCAAAACTGTCTCTCAAATATGAAGATGAAATTAAGACATTTCCAGATAAACAGAAGCTTAGAGAATTTGCAAAAACCAAACAAAAACTACAAGAAATACTAAAGGGAATTCTCTGGTTAGAAAATCAGTAATATCGGATATCAACCCAACACTAGAACTCAGGACAGAGCAACCAGATATCAACCCAGACAGGGAAATCACAAAAATAAATCAAGATAAAAAAAGCTCAAAACAGGGAATCAGTGATTTCATTATGTAAAAGATGACAACCTTAAATCAATAAAGGGGCCTAAATAAGGTAGTCGTAGATCTTCCACATGAAGAGGAAATCAAGGCAATATAGGGAGATGTAAGTTAGGTTTAAACTTAGAAATATAGGGGTAAATATCAGGGTAATCAAAAAGGAGACTAACAATCATACACATCAAAATAAAATACAAGAAAAACAAAGACTCAGCAAAAACGAAATCAACAACAATAAAAAAGAAGAACACACAATTTGAAAAGAAAAACTACTCAGCACAAAAAAATAAGTGGAAAAATGAAACTGCCAACAACACACAAAAAAAAAAGACAACAAAATGACAGCACCAAACTCATGCCTATCTGTAATCATGCTGAATGTAAATGGACTAAAAGCACCAATAAAGAGATAGAGAGTTGCAGAATGAATTAAAAAACATAATCCGTCTATATGCTGCCTGCAAGAGACACACCTTAGCCCTAAAGTCACAAACAAACTAAAGCTCAGAGGATGGAAAAAATATATATATATCAAGCAAACAATCAAAAAAGAGCAGGAGTGGCTTTACAACTTTCTGACAAAGCAGACTTCAAACTTAATTCTACCATGAAGGATAAGGAATGACACTAATGATTAAAGGGATAATATACCAGGAGGATATTACCATATTAAATATTTATGCACCCAACGACAGGGCTTCAAGATACATAAAACAAACTCTAACAGCATTGAAAAGTGAGATAGACAGCTCCTCAATAATGGTAGGAGACTTCAACACACCACTTTCAGTGAAGGACAGAATATCCAGAAAGAAGCTCAATAAAGAGCTAAATGCAACAGTCAACCAACTTGACCTCATAGACATACAGAACACTCTACCCAACAGCATCCAAGTATACTTTCTTTTCCAATGCACGTGGAACAGTCTCTAGAATAGTCCACATATTACGCCATAAAGCAAGCCTTTACACAATCCAAAACATTGAAATATTACAAAGCATCTTCTCTGACCATAAAGCCATGAAACTAGAAGTCAATAACAGGAAAATGAGGGAAAAGAAATCAAACATATGGAAACTGGACAACGCTTTGCTCAAAAACGATTGGATTATAGAACAAATTAAGAATGGAATGAAGAAATTCATTGAATCTAATGAGAAGGAAAATACTTCCTATCAGAACATTTGGGACACAGCTAAAGCAGTGCTTAGAGGTCAATTTATATCAATAAATGCACACATGGAAAAAGAAGAAAAGTCAAAAATCCAAGAATTATCGCTACAACTTAACAAATATAAAGAGAGCAACAAAAGAAACCCTTGGGCACCAGAAGAAAACAAATAATAAAAGTTAGAGCAGAATTAAATGAAATGAAGAACAGAAAAACAATTGAAAGAATTAACAAGACCAAAAGCTGGTTCTTTGAAAAGATTAACAAAATTGATAAACCACTGGCTAGACAAAAGAAAAACAGGAGTAGAAGCCAATAACCTGAATAAGAAATGAGATGGATGCTATCACAGCAGACCCAACTGAGATTAAAAGAATCATAACAGAATACTATGAAAAATTGTACTCTAACAAATTTGAAAATCTAGAGGAAATGGACAAATTTCTAGAAACACATTACCTACCTAAACTAACACACACAGAGACAGACAGCTAAATAAACCCATAACAAAAGAAGAGTTTGAAAAATTAATTTTAAAACTCCCAACAAAGAAAAGCCATGGCCCTGAGGGCTTCACTGGAGAATGCTACCAAACATTCAGAGAAGAGTTAACACCACTACTACTTAAGGTATTTTAGAGCATAGGAAAGGATGGAACACTCCCAAACTCATTCTATGAAGCCACCATAACCCTGACACCAAAACCAGGTAAAGACACCACAAAAAAGAAAATTACAGACCTATATCCCTCATGAACTTAGATGCAAAAATCCTCAAAATTGTAGCCAATAGAATTCAACAACATATCAAAAAAATAATTCACCAAGACCAAGTGGGATTCATACCAGGTATGCAGGGATGGTTCAGCATTAGAAAAACAATCAGCATGATCCATCACATAAGACAAGAACCCCATGATCTTATCAATTGATGCAGAAAAGGCATTTGACAAAGTCCAACACCCATTCATGATAGAAACTCTCAGCAAAATAGGAACAGAAGGAACATTCCTATACATTATAAAGGACATTTATACAAAGGCAACAGCCAACATCATCCTAAATGCAGGGAGACTGAAAGCATTCCCCTTGAGAATGGGAACCATACAAGGATGCCCTCTTTTCACCACTCTTATTCAACATTGTGCTGGAGGTCCTAGCCAGAGCTATTAGTTTAGATAAAGAAATAAAGGGCATTCAAATAGGCAAAGAAGAAGTAAAGGTATCTCTATTTGCAGATGACATGATATTATACACAGAAAAACCTAAAGAATCCTCAAGAAAACTACTAAAACTAATAGAAGAGTATAGCAGAGTATCAGGATACAAGATAAACATACACAAATCAGTTGGATTCCTCTACACCAACACAGAGAACATCAAGGAGGAAATCACCAAATCAATACCATTTACAATAGCCCCTAAGAAGATAAAATAAATTAAGAAGATAAAATACTAAGGAATAAATCTCACCAGAGACCTTAAAGACCTATACAAAGAAAACTAGAAGACACTACTGCAAGAAACCAAAAGAGACCTACATAAGTGGAAAATCATACCTTGCTCATGGATAGGAGTACTCAACATTGTGAAAATGTCTATTCTACCAAAAACGATCTACAGATACAATGCAATCCCAATCCAAATTCCAACGACATTTTTTGATGAGATGGAGAAACGAATCACCAACTTCATATGGAAGGAAAAGAGACCCCAGATAAGCAAAGCATTAGTGAAAAAGAAGAACAAAGTGGGAGGCCTCACACTATCTGATTTTAGAACCTATAATACAGCCACAGTAGTCAAAACAGCCTGGTACTGGTACAACAACAGATACATAAACCAATGGAACAGAATTGAGAATCCAGACATAAGTCCATCCACATATGAGCAGCTGATATTTGACAAAGGCCCAAAATCTATTAAATAGGGAAAAGACAGTCTCTTCAACAAATGGCGCTGGCATAACTGGATGTCCATCTGCAAAAAATGAAACAAGATCCATACCTCACACCATGCACAAAAACCAACTCAAAATGGATCAAAGACCTTAATATAAAATCTAAAACAATAAAGATCATGGAAGAAAAAATAGGGACAATGCCAGGAGCCCTAATATATGCCATATACAGTATGCATAACATTGTACAAACACCAGAAGAATAATTAGATAACTGGGAGCTCCTAAAAGTCAAACACCTATGGTCACCCAAAGACTTCACCAAAAGAGTAAAAAGATTACCTACAGACTGGGAAAAAGTTTTTAGCTATGACTGTCCAGATCAGCATCTGATATCTAAAATCTACATGATACTGCAAAAAAATCAACAACAAAAAGACAAATAACCCAATTAAAAAATGGAGAAAGGATATGAACAGGCACTTTACCAGAGAAGACATTCAGGCTGCTTACAGATACATGAGGAAATGCTCACAAGATTAGCCATTAGAGAAATGCAAATCAAAACTACAATGAGATTCCATCTCACCCAACAAGTCTGGCATTAATCCAAAAAACACAAAATAATAAATGTTAGAGAGGTTGTGGAGAGACTGGAACACTTATACACTGCTGGTGGGAATGTAAAATGGTACAGCCACTTTGGAAATGAATTTGTCACTTCCTTAAAGAAAAAAAAAACAGCTAGAAATAGAACTAACATACGACCCATCAATTCCACTCCTTGGAATATATTCTAAAGAAATAAGAGCCTTCACACAAACAGATATATGCACACCCATGTTTATTGCAGCATTGTTTACAATAGCAAAAATTTGGAAGCAACCAAGGTGCCCATCGACGGATGAATGGGTAAATTGTGGTATATTCACACAATGGAATACTATGCATCGATAAAGAACAGTGAGGAATCTGTGAAACATTCCATAACATGGAGGAACCTGGAAGGCATTATGCTGAGTGAAATTAGTCGGTTGCAAAAGGACAGATATTGTATAAGACCAGTATTATAAGAACTCCAGATAAAGTTTAAACACAGAAGAAAATATTCTTTGATGGTTATGAGGGTGGGAGGGAGGGAGAGGGATATTCACTGACTAGAGAGTAGATCAAAAAATTTTAGGTGAAGGGAAGGGCAGCACATAACACAGGGATAGTTAGTACAACTGGACCTAACCAAAAGCAAAGAAATTTCCTCAATACAACCAAAAACTTTGAAGGCCGGAGTAGAAGGGATGAGGGTCTGGGGACCACGGTTTAAGCGGACATCTAGGTCAATTGGCATAATAAAATGTATTAAGAAAACGGTACACGTTCCACTTTGGTGAGAGGCATCTGGGGTCTTAAACACCAGCAAGCAGCCATCTAAGATTTATCAATTGGTCCCAACCCACCTGGAGCAAAGTAGAATGAAGAATACCAAAGACACAAGGTAAATATGAGCCCAAGGGACAGAAAACGGCACATAAACCAGAGACTCCATCAGCCTGAGACCCGAAGAACTAGATGGTTCCTGGCTACCACCAATGACTGCCCTGACAGGGAACACAACAGAGAATTCCTGATGGAGCAGGAGAACAGTGGGATGCAGGTCTTAAATTCTCGTAAAAAGACCAGGCTTAATGGTCTGACTGAGACTGGAGGGAACCTGACGGTCATGGTCCCTGGACCTTTTGATTGGAACCATTCCCAAAACCAACTCTTCAGACAGGGAAGACTATAAGATAGATAACGATGCTGATGAGGAGTGAACTTTGTGGCTCAAGTAGACACATGAGACTATGCAGGCAACTCCTGTCTGGTGGTGAGATGAGAAGGAAGAGTAGCTGGTAGAATGGACAGGTGGAATACAGGGTGGAGAGGAGAAAAGTGCTGTCTCATTAAGGGGAGAGCAGCTGGGAGTGCACGGTGGGGTGTGTATGGCTTTTTGTATGAGAGACTGACTCGATTTGTAACCTTTCACCTAAAGTACAATAAATAAATTTAAAACAAATAAGCAAAAAAAAAGGGCAAAGCAAACCAAAAAATCACAGCCTGGCAAGAAGGGGAAGGGGTGGCACACAGGTCTAGCTGGGTGAGAGAAATGAAAGGGAGAGAGAGAGAAGCAACAAAAAAGGCCAAAAAAAAAAAGATACCAAAACACAAAAAAAAGAACAAAGCAAACAAACCAAATAATCACAGCCCATTAAGAAGGGGAGGAGATGGCATATGGGGCTAGCTGGGCAGGAAAAAGAAAAAAAATATAAGAAGCCCCCCCAAAATTTATATATATATATATATAAACAAAAATACAAACCCAAAAACAAACAAACAAGAAGACCAGTTAATACAACTATTACTGAAATTTACACACCAACCACTAACGCCAAACATTAAAAAAATGAAGCTTTTTTTACCAACTTCTGCAGTCTGAAGTTGATCAGGCACACAATCAGGATGCATTGATAATTACTGGTGATTGGAATGTGAAAGTTGGAAACAAAGAAGAAGGATCGGTAGTTGGAATATATGGCCTTGGTGATGGACACGATGCGGAAATCACATGATAGAATTTTGCAAGACCAACAACTTCTTCATTGCAAATACCTTTGGTCTTCTTGACTCCCCAGTATGTGCAGGGGGCGGGGGAGTCTTTTATTAAAAGACCTTAAAAAAAAAAAAAAAAAAACCACTGCCGTGGAGTCGTTTCTGACTTATAGTGACCCTATAGGACAGAGTAGAACTGCCCCATTGAGTTTCTAAGGAGCGCCTGGCGGATTTGAACTGCTGACCTCGTGGTTTGCAGCCATAGCACTTAGCTACTGCGCCACCAGGGTTTCCTTAGTCCTCCCTTTTTCTAATATTTTCCTTCCCTGGCATTTTGGTCTCTCTGTTGCTTGTTCTGACTGGTGTTCTTGCTACAGGCTGCTGGAGTCAGTACTTTTTCCTTTAAATGCCCTTGGAAAAAGCTACCCCAGAAGCTACTGGAGCACTAGGAACTCTGAGTTGGGTAAAATAAAGCAAGCCCTTTTTTTTTTTTTTTAGCCAGTCCACAGGGAGCCTCCATATAGGTCGAAACCCACAACTACAATTCTGTGAGAAAAAGGTCTCTATTGCTCCCTCTAGTTCTAGAAACCTGTATCAGGAATGCAGGCTGCTATCTGCATGGTCACCACCAATCTGGGAATTGGGGTATTGTAGGTGAGAAATTTTCTGTGCCACACCACTCTCTTACTAGAAAGCAGTAACTTCTTGCTTCATTGAACCTTCCGCTGGTTGTAAGATTTTTTACTATATTTCAGAGCTCAGCAAAAGTTGATTATAAAGCTTTTGACAGCTCGTTAGTTGTCTTTGTGGAGGGATGGAGACCTGGAGTTGCCTACTCTCCCATTTTTTGTGACATCAGTCTCCTTATGTAACTTTTAAAAATTCATCTGTAACATAAAATAAACCAAAACTCATTTATATTAGTGTTTTGATTTCTACCTAATAAGAGTATGCTTATCAATGTTTTAGTAAAAATAACAATTGAGAATTATGGCAATTTGGGAAATGGAATAGCTTTCAGTAAAAGTATTCTCTGTTTACTAAGACCATCTTCAAGGTTAATACCTAACTTAAGACCAACTGACCTTAAAGAAATTTAGCAAACACCTATTTTTTGTTGTTTTTCTCTTTTCTTCTTTGCCTCGACTGCTGACTTAGTAATTTCATCTTCCCAAACACAATAATACAGTTGTCTCCCTTCAGGCAAATGTCAAGTCTTTCTTTCAATGTTAATAAAATGAGTAGCAATTATATATCATTTAAACTATCTATTAGCAATTATTATAAATAATTATCGCTTTGCAAAAATCTGCATTAATCATAACCTTTCTGTGCTCATATTTTTGATAGCTATTTCCTTAAGTTATGTTTAAATACCACTGTAGTTAACAACATATTTTATCATAATATTTACTCTCACCCTCTAAACAAATGTGGAAAAATTAGCTGTTGAACACTCTTTGAGTAATAGTGGTATAAACATATATAAAATATATTTTTTTCCATATATTTTAGCAATTATGTCTTACTATACTTTCAGAAAATTAGGAGTATTAGGATAATAGTGCCAAATTGAGTACCAATCATCAGAAATATAAGATTTATAAGGGAAAATACAAGACAAACTATCTCAACAATACTGAACTCTCATATCTTAAGAGGGTAGGAATGTTAACATTTATTAAGCACCTCACTTAACCCTCACAATAACTTTAAAAGGTCGATATTATTATATCTGTTTTAGAGGTGAAGAAACTAAGGCTTGTAAATGTTGTATAACTTGCCCAAGATAATTCAGTAAAACCTGCAAAAGCCAGGACTTGTATAAGGCAGAAACCTGTCAGAGAAGGAAAATTCAAATATTTTCTGCTAAAACAAGCAAAAGAAAAGTAGTAAAGCTGCACCGTGTCAAAAGCAGAAAACTTGCGAGACCAAGAAACACAAGGCAGTGCCACCAAGTTCTGGCTCTTAGAGGTTTCACTGTATAATTAATATATGGCAGAACCAGATTCTCAAACACAGGCTGGTTGACTCAAAACAAATGCCCTTTGTAACACACATTATTATTCATTTTTGTTCTCTGTTCTAAGTCATAAAATGATTAAAGGCTTTAAAAAAATTTTTTTTAAAGATTCCCTCTAATAGAGAGGTACAATCTCCACTACACAACATTTGCATTACTGTGCTGAAATCACAAGAAACTCTATACCCTTGCCTTTATAATATTATGCTCTTGTACATTGTTGCTTCCTCTATCAGGAAATCCCTTCCCTATCTTTTTCACCTAAAAAAATTCCTCTTCATCCTTTAAGAGTCCCTTTCTTTGTGAAATCTTTTCTAAAATTCCTTAGCCAGAGCTAGATTTCTCTGTGCTACCATAGTATTGTTTATACTCCTAATCATCAGTTTCCCAAGGACACCAGAATTTACTTCTTATTCATTTATGTATCCTCAAGGCCTAAATCAGTGTTTGACTGGCAAATGTTTATTGAAAGAATGGCTATATTAATGAATACATAAATAAAATTAACAAATAATAAACCACAACAAACAAATCAATAGAAGGAACAGTAGTAATGTGATGTGGAAGTCATAAGACAGCATTGAAAACATTTATAACTAAGAAGCCCTAGTATTATCTTTAGTAGTGAACCATGTGTTAATATCAAATAAAGAATGCTAGGACAGAGTTTAGGTTAAATACATGAGTCACAGGTATAGATCAGGAACAGTTTGTGAGAAGAGGCAACATGTGGAAAAAATTTAGCCATTATAGATGTCCTCTTTTATCTTTAGCATATGAATATACTCATTTGTGTTTGAAAATCAAAGCTCCATCTTCAGGCTTATCAAATGACAGATATTTTCTTGGCTATAATTTAGGTACTCCATCTTTATAAAGCAGCCTGAGTGCTGGTGTCACATTTTCATCTCACTTGTAGTGTTGTGTCTTACTTCTGATCACAAAATATTAAATTACTCATATAAACTCTCATACTTGTGCCCTTTTTCAAACATTATTTTCTTTCATTGATTTTAAGAACCCTGTACACCTTCCGTATGCATATACTTCCAATTCACTTTCCAGCTAGAGAGTTTGTAGCTATTTTAGTACATTCCACTGCTATGTTGCATGTGAATGAGTCTAATAAATAGCCAAAATAGATCACACTTTTTGTGTTTCTGTAAGCCTGTAAGCCTTTGTCACTAATTATAATAATAGTGCTATATGAGTAAAGTATATAACATTTTTTTTTTAAGACCAGAGACAGTCAGAGAAGGGCTTACCACATTCAGTATTTGGTGACACTTGGCTTGGAATAGAAAATTGATAGTTGTGCTTCTAGTATTTATTACAAAGCATAGAAATATAGACTACCAAGGTATCATATCTTCTACATTATGTGAGCATCATTAAATGTTATCATATTTTGGGTAAAAATAATGACTCTATGTACTTTTAAGATTATAAACTCCTTTTCTTAAAAATAAACCCTTGAGGGAAATGCAGTAAAAATTTTCATTGCAGGCAAAGTCACATATACCCTACCCTTTCAGAGTGGTCCTACTTAAGGTTTTATCTTTTATGAATGTTCAATTTTAAAAAATTGTTCTTATAATTATCTAGAGTTAGTGCAGTGGGTGGGTTAGAGTTAGTTAATTAACTTTATGTGACCTTAATATAAATTTGATGAGAAGGCATATATCTCTTTTGCAATAAAAAGCCAATATTAGTTTCTAAGTAGAAACTACCATCCAGTAGTCTTAAACTCCTTCCCAAATATGATTTTGTGTTTGATGCCAAAACCTGGAAAAAAATATTCTTAGGACCTTAGGGGAATAGGAGAAAGAGTCTTTTGTTTTAAATGATAAGATCTTGGTAAATACATACCTAAATTTCTAGAATTTCATGTACCAGTAAGTTCATGATAGCTACAGAAATTTATCTTTGATAATAAACCTAATATAATAAAATTTTGCAATTTTTATATTTCAAACCCAAGGAAAATTTTGTCTCCAAACATGGAGATTTTATAAATTACAGGAGTTGTAGTCCAGGATAGAATAAATTTCCAGTGTTTCTACCAAAAAAAAAAAAAATAAGAATAACAGATCTATAGTAACCAAACTATGTAAAACAATTGTTTTATTTTGGCCACATCATGCCTATAAGTTCTTAATTAATTAGGACTTTTTTATAAATAAAGAGTAAGCTTTTTTATTCTAAAGAGTATAAAGTGTGAGATAAATGGCCATGTTTCATTTTTTTATAACTTAATAATAATCTCAAGATGACATCCACTGGAACAGAAAATTTGGGGCCGTGGTCTCCTTTTGAAGTATCAAATAACAACACTCACAATAACCTATTGAAGGAAATAATATTTTTTTTTTTTGCACAGAAGTGTATTGTAATGTGGGCATCAAAGTCAGTATTCACTATCTTTTTGATTATTCTTACTCACATATTACTCTTCTCTCTCTAGATGTTTCAAGAATTCAACTTGTAAGGTACCTGAGTGATGACAAGAGTGTGAGATTCAAAAAGGTGTCTCCAACTCTCAATGACAAGCAAGACCCACAGCAAAAGTTAAAGGAAAACTACAGCCACAACCTGCCCTCAGATTCCGATGCATCCATGGATAACAAGCATCGCAGTATTACCAGGCGTAAAATTTCTGTCCGTAAGAGTCGTCGCAAGGACTACAGATATCCACAGAGTTCACAGAGTTCCGGGTCTCAGATAAATTCTGTTCTTCCCCTAAGTGCTGAGGGTCATACCCCTAAAGCTTCACCTCCTGTCTGCCACACCACTTCCATGAGCCCAAGGTCTGCTGTATCCTCCAAGACTCTCAGAAATAGCACTCATTCTTTAGACACTGGAGTTAAAATATGTTCCAGATGTTTTGTGGAAATCAACAACTCTTCTTTTCATAAATGTCTCAAGAGTTTTTATGATGATTCAGACCCAGACTCTCCTTTACATCCTCAAGTTCCATTGGATTCTAAATATTCTCTGAGCCTTAAGTCTGTTAGACACCACAAGACTTCTCGGAATAGCCCTTTATTTCGATCCCTGGATCCTAAACAACCTGTCGGCATTCGCTGTCCTCTACACCGGGATGAATCTAAATATTCCTTGGGTTCAACTTCTTATTTGCATTGTGAAAGCTGCTCAGCTCTCCAAAATCTCAAAGGTTCTACTGTTACTCGTACCTTTCTTATAAATCCTCAAAATACCATAAGCCGCCGTAGTACTCCTGGTCCAGACAATATCATCAACACCAGCAGTGTTACTGGCCCCGAAGATGGGGACAAGTTCAACCTTGCTGCCAAACTCAAAGATGAGGCCAATCGTGACAATGAGAGTAAATGTGTTGGTTATACCAATCTCAAAGATGAAGCAAATGCCAAAGATGAGTCTCTTCCCAAAGATGAAACAGACCTTGAAGAAGAGACAAACTCTGAAAATGAGACAAATCCTGAAGATGAAACAGACTCTGAAGATGAAGACAGTCCCAAAGATAAGAAAGATCCCAAGGATAAGTCTGACCCTGATGACACTGATCCCAAAGATGATAGCAATGCTGAAAATGACGATGACACCAACAGTGGGGCTGATCCCAGTGGTGATGCCGACCCTACCAGTGGAGCTAATTCTAACAATGATGGTGACCCTAACAATGGAACTGACCCCACTAGTGAACCTGATCCTGACACTGATAGAGCCACTAACAATGACGCTAACTCCGAACGCAGCACTGATCCTGATGGGGAGACACATACCAGATCAGACAATGGTGCTCACATAGACAGTGGCGTTGATCAGGACTATACAGCTGACTTCAAAAATGGCACTAATCCAAGCTACATTTCTGAGTGCCAAAATGGAAAGGGCCTAGACTGTATCCCTGGTTCCAAAAATGATGCTGGCCCCAGCAATGACACTGGGACAGGCAATGACATTTGCCCCCACAATGGTACTGGCCCCAACTGTGGCTCTGGCCCCAACAATGGACTTGTCTCCAACAACAATGAACCTGGCTATGACATCAATGGACTTGGCCTCCAAAACAATGGCTCTGGCCCTCAAAATATCAGACTAGATCCCAACAACCCTGGATCCAACAACAATGTCCCTGACCCCAACAACATTGGCCTTGGCCCCAACAACATCCCTGATTCCAACCACAACAGCCCTGGCCCTAACAATACTAACCCTGGCCCCCCAAAAAGCCTTGACTCCAGTTATACTGCCAGGCCCAGTAATGCTATTAGTCCAGACAATAGTGCTGACCCCAACTATGATACAAGACCCATCAGTACTGCTGGCCATAACTATTCACCTGTCCCAAACTATTACTCAGATCTTGACTATGTCCCAGAATTTACCCATGAAGCAGGTTCTAGCTTTGTAGTCAACCCAAACTATATTGCCAGAAACAGTTATGTGGCCAAACTCAGCTCTGCAGCTAGCATTGTCAATGCCACTGACCCCAGCAATGACACAAATTGTAGTGGTGTTATTAGCCCTAGCTACACTGCTAGCACCAACTATGCCTCAGATGATAACCATGTCCTTGTATTCACTCATGCCACTGGCTCCAACTTTGTCATTAATCCTGTTTATAATGCCATAAATGCTCATAATTCCAGCAGTATTGGCAATATTCATAATCTCTCTAAGCCCAAATTGGAAATCAGTTCCAGTTTCTCTGTGTCTCATACTGTTTACGGCAACTCCTCCACTTTTGATGTTGGCACTATCTATTCTTCCAATCCTGACAATTTGTCCACCTCTAAATTTTCTGATCCATCCAAACTTGGGAGAAACTATACAATCTTTGATGACCACACATTTGGTGCTCACCTCAAAGATTCTGCTGGCTCCAAGAAGTCTTCTAGCTTTAAGCATGCCACTGAGTCCAAAGACGTCCTTGATGCCAATGAATCTGGCTTTTTAAAAAATTTCTCAAGGATCCAGAATCCCATTGGTATCAAGGATCCTGCCAGGTTAAACTTTCACACAAAGCCAAATATTCTACTCCATAGTTTTGGTATTATAATAGAAGCTGAACCAGCAGATGTTGTGAAGTTTGCCATATCATCAGGTGCTATGAATCAGTTTTTTAAGGTAAGTTTGTATAAATGTAGGCTTGAGATTTCTTCTCTACTTTTCCTATAATTCAGAGTGTTAGGTCAATGAACAAAGTTAAAATAATTCCTTTTTTTACTTTACTTGGAAACGCAAATCATGGAAGAGAGGAGACAAGATATCCCATATGACTTTTCCTTTAATCTCTCTAGCCAGCTATATGGCTTTCCATTTAGAAGATCCACCTATTGTACAGCTGGAAAATGGAAAAATGGACTTGATCGCACTGTGGCTTGTTCATCTATTACTCTGTCAGGGGTCACGCAGATCATAAATATAAACCCGATCAGAGACAACCTAGTAATTTCTTACATACCTCCTCTCCCAACACATGGCCTGGTGTTGGTTCTTTCCCTGTATGTGCAGAGAGAGAATAAAACCAAATGAGCTTTACATACTATGGATCAAGCCATTTAAAAACAACCATCTCTCAAAAATCATATTTTATTAAGAAGGCTGTTTGAAATAGCTCTGATATTCTAATATCTCATTAAAATAAATAGAATTTAAGTTACTTTGGTGACATTATATTAGGGAATAAAGAATTCCAAGTCTTTGCTTCTTTTGACTTAAAGATTGTGCTTTGTTTATAGTAAAATTATATTATTTATTAATAAAATTATATTCTTTGATGAATAATACATCTTTATCAAATGTTTCCTCTAACACTCTGAATTGTATGCACAAACTAATTTTGCTAAGTCTTTGATAAACTATTTTTGACAGCAGCAATTAATATTCCTTTTTATGAAACTTTACCAGTGTTCTGCTATTGAGACATAATTAAGTTGGTGTGCATTGAATTTTAACCTTGTTATACTTCGTTAGTCATGATAAACAAATACATTTACTTTGGACTGTAGTGTCTATGTGCATAAATGTGCAACTTGAAATAATTACTTTGTTTTCCACTAGGATGTGTAATTAAATATAACTGTATGTTTAGAATGAGGTACAAATTCTTATAACCAAAATGAAAGCACAAAATTGGCATCTCCTTAATGCTTTTACTTTAATAGAAATTTCACAATTTCCGCCCAAGAGACCACATCTCCCTAGAAACAGTTGCAATTGCCAATTATGTTTTTACAGCTTCTCCTTATGTAAACTTAAGGGTAATGCTGGCCAGCTATAAGCAATGAAAATAATATGTTCAGATGGAAGCATTGGCATTGGAAAGATAATACATTTCTTGAATGATTTTTTTTTTTCTACAGAAGAATCTTTGTAGTAGTATAAGAGCATCTAAAATATGTCTTATTTTATGGTTTTGGTCTTTCTGGATGAATAAATAATTTTTTAATTAGTTTTAATTAGTTAATTTAATTAGTTTTAAAGAATGTAACCATCATTTTGTAGTTCAAATCATACTAAGAGCTATATTTCTTAAGTTGGGGGATGTAAAACATTCAACACAATACACTATGTTGATTTTAGACAAAAACCATCACAAAGTATACTACTTTCCCCTGAAAAACAGTCAGATTTTTTAAGTGAAGGTTATTCGATTCCCCAAAACCATAATAATAAAATGAGCTCTTAATAGAATATCTAGTCTTATAAATATTATACTCTGAGTATGTACATTTCCAACTTTTGACCTTGACTACATAACAAAAATATCTACATTCATTTCCTTCATTTTCATTGAAGATAGACATAATTTTGTAATACATTCATTGATAGCTTGAGAAACCATGCTTTTGCATGCCTTCATTAACAATGCATTTTCCAGAATGGATGCTTGCCTTCCATTACAGCATAGGTATTTCCGTATTTTCCTTATTATATCTTTGTCAATATTACCATTACAAACAACTGTATTTGGGAGAACAGGGGTACTTTCTCCATTCAAATAATTTACCAAGTGAAAGAAGCTCACTTTAAAGGAATAAAACCTTTCTACCAACTATATGTGAGCCAAACAACCAGCTCAGCATCAGAATACATAAACAGTTAAGCCATTTACACCATCTTCATTCATTCCTTCAGTGGACAATTAATAATGAAATAGTGTAGTAGGATCAAAAAATATGCAGACTAAGTGGAAAACATAGTTGCTGCCTTCTAAAAAGATCAAGTCTACTTATCTTAACGAGAAAAAGAGGTAGTCATTTGGGTAGAAGCTCTATGAAGACAGACGAAATGGCATCTCACAGAGTTCCCAGAATAGTTAAAAAAAAGCATTTTGGTTTTTCAGATCACAAAATGTCACCAATGTATGTAAAGTAGTTAGAAATATGTGTGTGGGGGTTGTCATTCTCGGTTGCACTTTTCTAACTCCTGAACTTTTTTATAAAGGTTAATATTGACTTCCATGAACAGTGGTGCTTGACTTCCATGAACGGTGGTGCTAGAATTATATTTCTAAGAGCCTAGCGTCATTTCAGAAGTTATTCAGAAATTATTTACAATTCTGCAGAAATAATATGATTTCATGTAAAGTTAAACTGTGAAAATGGTTTTTATTTATAAATAAAATTTATTCAAGGATTTAATTAGTTTAAACCCTTGATAGATTCCATTGTACTTGAGAAGAATTGCATTAGGGCCATTCATGGAAATGGTCATATCTGATTGAAGGTAGACTTTTTAAAGAACAAGGTTGATTCAGTAATGACATGGAAGGAAACAACAATTTAATATAGAGAAATCTATTAAAACCACAGCTCTGTAAATATGGAGTTATATAGGCATTCCCAGTGACTGAGCATACCAGTCAAATGTGTTCTTTTTTGCATCAAAGTTCTCTTAGCATGTCTAATTTTGTTTCAAAAATTAACCAGCAAAAATACTTTTGTTTGTAAGTATCTTGGATATTTGAGGAAGCCTACAGATAAGACTTGGTTCAAGAGAAGCAAAATTTGCAATATCAAAGGAAGATTGGCTGAAGTGGCCAAAACTTTTTGCATTTTCATTTTAAAGGGGTTCTCCCAGTGGGTCATTTCCTTCCTGCTCATATAAAATACATAAATTAGTTTAATTATTCTGCTTAGTCTTGACTGAAATAAATTTTAGTTAAGCTAAATCTCTAGGCAGCTGCATATAGTGCCCTCATCCTCCAGATAACCAAAGCAATGCCCTACCTAATAGCTTCTTAATTAAATACATTTACATACAGATAACCAGCTTTTCCAGTCCTAGCTTTTTAGGAATGTGCTGTGTTTTGTTACAGTGGAAGACATGTTTTCTGGGGATTTTCAATCTAAGATACAACAAAACCATCTCCTATCCAAAGATACAGGCAACTCGCTCAAGGTCTGTTTATTGTTAAACTACTTTACCAGGGCCATCTATGCAGTAAATCTTTTCATAAAGTCATTCCTTTATATATAAGTTTGATCATATTTCTTCATAATATTAGAGTGCTTCCATGATATGATCTTCTATTGCTATACTACTTGTCAAGTAAGATTGGGTCCTGGAAGTGTTCAATTAACATAAAGTGAACTGAGTTGGAAATCTTTCAGGATAAATTAGTCAAAGATCCCAAATTGAATGTAACTAAATAAATACATGGAACCCTGGTGCTAGCCAAATAAATACATGGAGCCTGGCTGCTAACCAAAAGATCGGCAGTTCGAATCCACCAGCCACTCCTTGCAAACTCTATAGGGCAGTTCTACTCTGTTCTATAGGGTCACTATGAGATATGGGGCAACTCAAAAAGTTCCTCCTACTAACAATGTTCCATTCCCACTGTTCTGTGAATAATTTGGAAGAAAACAATCATTAACCTGCTAAAATATCAAGGTCACAGTTTGAATTCAACCTTGTCCATGTGTTGTTGTCTGAGCCAATCACAAACTTACAAAGATCCAGGTGGCCAATAAAAAGGAGAACCAGCTGCCCCAAGCTCAAAGTAAAGAGTATCTTTGTTACTGCCCCTTTTGTATAAACTCTGTGCCAATGATCTTTCTGTAGGTATTTCAGAATCATGTATTTTCCCTGATGGCTCTACATTCTTTGGTCTGGCCCCCTCAAATGTAGCAAGAGGATCAATGATGCAATTATCTAGGCAGATAGAACCAGACCGAGTCAACTTGAGTACAAAACTTGGTAGGGACTAAATTAGGAGAATTCTAAAAAGTTCTGTCACTCATAATCATAAATCTTGAATAATTCACTAAATAATAATTCTTAAATCACTAAAGAGATTTTTTAAAATTCCAAAACTGTTTGTTGCAGTGACACAAGATTAGATATGGTGCATTCAACAGCTGCAGAATCTGTGTATAGTCTGCCGTGTTTTCCAGGTTTGAAAAACCTGAGGGAGCCATGTTTGAATTATTCCATTTTCTGTACTCAGACAAGTAGTAGACAGCATTTTTCAAGGTTTTGTAAGTCTGAGTCTGGAAATACTGGGTGTCAAAGGTAACAAATATAAAATGATTAAACAGGCATATTAAATTCAACTTTTTGCTCCCTCACGTGTCATGTCAACCAATCTCCTTGTAAAGATACCTGGATTCATTAGGAGAAATACTTATGAGATAGAAACTGTTAGTTCCAATGTAGTAGAGTACCTAACTAAAATTAAAAGTAAATATAATAATGTAGCAGTAAGGAAGGGGCATATTATAGAGGAAGGCAAAATAAATATGGTGTGAGAAAGAGGGACTTTGTGGAATAATAAACGTGATTGCAGTAATCGTAACTTTTTCAATTGAAGTATTTTGATTCAATATCATCTTTTTCACTTCCTGACCTGCCCCTATCACATCACATTCACACACACACACACACAACACAGACAAAATTATAGACTTTTTGAAGGTGCAAATACCAAACATATGAGCACCCCCATGATAAACCACTTATTCACTACTTCTCCTGTCTTTCCTACTCTGAAGTCACTGAATCTCCCTAGCTTTCTTCCTCCATTCAGAAAGTAACTAAGCTGTTCTGCACCAATTGTACTATCTGGTTGCTGACTCTGGAAACTTAACCTCTCAATATATCCCCTGTCACCTTTTTACCTTTTCACAGAGAACCTACACACACAAATACATACATACACACACACACACACACACACACACCCCTCATGGATAACTTCCTCTGCTTTGGGGATATTTTGGGGGCCGCAACCACCTGTGAGTTTTTGCAGAGATTTTAATAAGAAAATCATTTTTATTACAACAACTGAATTATAAGTGAACTTCTGAAACACAGCCTTTTTATAAGCTGGGAACAATCTGTACTTGTTCACACTTGCCATCTTGGTACTTCCTGAACAAAGAAGTAGCTAGTCAAATAGTAAGCGAAGTGGAAACAACAGGAGAAACAAGTACCAGAGCTAACATAATCCATCCTATAAATGCTATACCACCTATGGACACTGTTCATAGACAAAGCAGCACATTTCATCCTGTTGTCTTCATAGTGGTAGATAATAAGGCAAGCAAAGTTTTGGTCTAGGCCCTGAAAAGACTGTTTCTAGATAGTTGCAAAATGGTCTGAAGCAGGAAAAAATTTTGACTACGGTTGCTAATTTTGAGAGTTCTAAGCAAAAGGCTGTGATCAGAAAGTTCACTTCTCAATATGGGTACTTTCACTGCCTCATACTATTTTTAAATTTGTAAATAGAATATGATGTGACAACAAAGGATTGGGTGATGGCAATGTTGAAATTAGGAAATACATAAAATTCAGAATAAATATTCAGGCAGCCACTTAATAGCTAACATTTCATTAAGCACTTACTATATGACATGTACTCTTGTGTTTCATACTATATGTATTAGCTCATTTAATCCCCACAACAACCCTATGAAGTTACTGTACCATAATTTGTATATTTTACAGGTAAGGAAACCAAGACATAATATAGTCACGTATTCTTTGCGTGATCACATAACTACTAAGTGTCAAAGAATTAGAGCCTAAATTTAAATATTTAGAGCTAATTTATATATTGAAAATAACACATAACTACAGGTGTCAAATATAGTAAACATTGTGTTACCCTAATGTTAGCAGACATCTAGGTTACAAAATGAGCATTACTGTGGTTCCATCTTAGTATTCTAAGGGACGATAGTATCCCTGTAGTTAGTTATAAGATAATCATAATAGCTTCTTTGGCATAGATTTGAAACTTTCCAGGGTCATGATATCCAATATTTTCTAAATCTAAAGTATTCTAAGGACAACTTTTTTTTTTTTCCTTTCATAATATCACTTTTAACTCCCTAGTTTCTTTTTATTCTATTGTTGCAGCTCAACCTCCAGACAGGTAGCAGACAAAACGTTGGCCCCTGATTAATGAAAGGAATACCTTGAGATGGAAAAGACAAAGGCACAGCGAAGAAGGTGTTGAGGATATGAGCAAATAACTTCAAAAACTTGCAAAGATACCTGAGCAATGTTTATTATATGTTCATTCACACATTACCTTACCCATTAAGTAACCATGTTTATGTTCTATTAGGTCAACCAACATTGCCTCAAAATACCATGAGACAATAAGCCCATCTCTCTTATTTCTTTCTAGAAAACTTTGGAATTAGGAAAAGGGTGCACTGAAGTCCTTTCTAACAACCATATAAAAATAATTTTGTATTGCTAATACCTCAAAAGTGCACTCATATTTTTCAACCAGAAATTCTTTCTATATTTTGTGTAGGTCTGTGTATTGAGAAGATGGTCTTATGACAGATGTTTTGAATACCTTTATCACACTCTAGGTTTAATACCAACCATAATGAATCATTATTTCATTGAAATTTTGTTTACCATTGTTATTGTCTTGTGAATATGATGCTCAAAATTAAAATAGTTGCAACTCATCAGTATCATGCAGTATTCGCTTCATTTGCTATTTATTTCATTCAACCATGCTAAAACCTAGGAGGAATGATAGCATAGTCTTTCACCAATAAGTTTTGGAGATTAACTGATTGAATATAATGAGGCTATCCCTGGAGCTGCCAGCTGTATATTAACACATGGTAAGAAAGAGGAAAAAAAATGAAGTGAAATGACGAAAAGAAAACTTCATTTCCTTCCTTTGCATCTAGAAACGGGCTAGGTTGCCAGATGTATTTAAAAAAATAAATACCTCTTTATGACTAATAATGACCAGGTACACTTTGAGTACTACAGGAAACATAGGCAATTAAACCATCCTGACCTGCCAAACCTTTTCATGCTGTTATTAGTTGCTGTTGAATTGGCTCCAACTCGTGGGAACTTTAAGTATAACAGAATGAAAACTTGCCCGGTCCTGTGCCATATTCACAATCATGGGTATGTTTGAGTCCTTTATATACATAGGGTGTTCACTGGCTAATTTTTGAGGTAGGTCACCAAGCCTTTCTTGCTAGTCTGTCTTAGTCTGGAAGGTCCGCTGAAATCTGTCCACCATGGTGAAATACTGGTGGCATAGCTTTCTGCCTCATAGCAACACACAAGCCACCGCAGTAAGACAAACTTACAGATGGATAGTGGAAACCTTTTCATAGGACCTCCAAAATTTGACACCACTCTCATGACCTTATTTTTCTTTAACTGAATTCAACCCTCTTTTCCAGCTATATGAGTGGCCTCACTTTTTCCCTGCCTTGACTTGGCCATGCATGATCATGTTGTTCTTTTCAGTACCTTCTCTCAACTCAAGACCTAACTCACTCATGATGTCTCAGATTTCCATACACTATATAATCTCTTCATTCTCAAATTTATATTCATAAGATCAGCTGAGAAAGAAAACATTTGGAGAACTATTCATATTTTGGCATGCATAGAGTACATGGTGTGGGTTGTAACAGTGATGGGAAAGGAAGTTAGAAAGGAAAATGGGAAGCTTGTCTGCAATAGTAGGAAATTTAGACTTTGTTTCAGAGGTGATGGATAACCTTTAAAAATTTTTAAGCAGGGTGGCCATGTAATTTGAATGCACTTTAGAGAAATAACTCTGATGGAGGTGTGGAGGATGGATTTGAGATGGAAGGATGGAGAGGGGGACTGTAAGGATGCCTGTTAGGACATAGATACAGTATTCCAGAATTTCACTCACAAAGCTTGATATAAGGCAGTAAATAGCAAGAATGGAGACGAGGGGACACATTTGAGAGAGATTAAGGCAAGAATGATGGAATTACTGGATAATTGGATGTGGGAGGAAAGAAAGAAGGAAATATTTAGGATAACTCCCAGCTTTCTGACCTGGGTAAGTAGATGGATGGTGGTGCCATTTAACAAATTGGAGAATAGAGAATAAGGAAGACTGGATATGGGGGTGGGGGAGGGGGGTATCAGTTTGTGACAAATTAAGTTAGAGATTCCTGAG
This sequence comes from Loxodonta africana, assembly GCF_030014295.1. Lineage (NCBI taxonomy): Eukaryota > Metazoa > Chordata > Mammalia > Proboscidea > Elephantidae > Loxodonta > Loxodonta africana. The sequence goes on from NC_087369.1 coordinate 97,982,137, forward strand.
TGACATCTATGAGATGATGTTCCAAATTCATCTAAGTTAAGCTCCAGCCTTTATTATACCCAGATGTATGTAGGGAAATGAAAATAACAGCACAATGTTAAGAATTCCTTGTGTTCATATAGGACCGGCAGTTGCATGAAGCGTTATTGCAATATTTGATCCGAACCATGACCTTTAAAATCATTATCACAGGTAACAGTACCCCCATTGTAGACAGAAATAAACTGATGCTCAAAAAATACAAAGTAATCTGTTCAAAGTTACCGATAAAATAATTGAAAGAACTTGAAACTGAAACACATAGCAATGATGGGTTCCAGAAAATAATATAAAAAAAAAATAGCTTAGAGAAAATGCTTGTAACAGAAATTCTATCTCTTTGATTTCTAGAACCCTACCATTTTCTTCCTTTATGTTAAGTCAAAGAAGAAAAACCTGTAGTAGAAAGTGACAAATTACATTTTTAGGTACAACAACTACTATAATTAACCATTGGTTTCTGTGAGCTTTGTAAGCATAGTCATAAATTGCCTGAAAAATAAATTTCCTCTTAATGAATCTGTTTTAAGAGAAAATTTCTGCAAAAGGAATTTTCCTTGAGTTTTTAGTACCAAAACACATGAAGAATATACATAGAACTGGTTTAAAATCTTGTCCATTGTGCAAAATTAGTTTTAAGAGTTACTTCACTTGGTCTCCCTGAAAATATTTTCTTCTTCGAAATAAAGTAGGAAATGCCTCAATCTCCAAGGGGAAAAAAAAAACTCTATTCCATGACTTTAGTAGTCTTTTTGGTATTTGTCACCTTGTGTTTGATGACCTTTTATTCAAACCCTTGAACATAGTTTGGTTGGGAGAAATTCAAACAAAGATTAATGTAACATTTTACTCAATTTAGTAGAAGTGCTAAATTTTGAAAGGTTTTTTTTTTTTTTGGTCTCAGATACATGCTCTCCAATAGTCATACATATTAACCTTATCCACACTTGATGGGACATTAAGATATTCCAGATGCATGGGGAAATCTAATACTTAGAGTCTAGTTGAAGAGAGGCAAGATGAACAATTTGAAACTGCTGGAAAAAATACGTAATGTATTTTGGAACAGAAAAACTTGTATTTGATTCCTAGCTCCACCACTTACTTTGGAAATTCTGTCTGTCTGAGCCTTAGATTACTTCTCAGCAAAACTGGGCTGAAAATGCCTACCTTATGAAGTTACTGGAGCCCTGGTGGCACAGTGGTTAAGAGCCCTGTTGCTAACCAAAAGGTCCGCAGTTCAGATCCACCAGCTCCTCCTTGGTAACCCTATGGGGCAGCTCTCCTCTGTCCTATAGGGTCACTGAGTCAGAATCGACTCAACGGCAACAGGTGTGAGGTTACTATAAAGAGAAAATGGTCATGAGGTGATTATCCCAGTGCCTTGCACATAATAGAACCTCAAATCATGTTAATTCCACACAAATGCCAAACTCTATGGTTTTAATAATGATTTCAGTAAGAATCCATAAAACCGATCAGTATGGGCTGGAGAAACAGGTGAGATTTAGTCTGAGTTTTAAGAAGGTAAAGTGTGGAGCACAAGACCAGGCATCAGACATTCTAGCTACACTCTAGATTCTAAAACACTAAATGCAGAATTTTGGGCAAGTCAATTCACTTCTCTGGCTCTCAGTACAATGAACGGGGCTGGGATTAATAAACTCAAAGGAACCATACCGTGCCATATTCTATGGCTTACAAGCCTGTGGCTGAGGTTTGACTAAGTAGAGAGGTTTATCTTTCCACAGAAGGTTAGGCTGTCTTAGCAACATGGAGAACGGTTGATAAGCACTGTAGGGATGGAACAGTAAGGAGGCAGACTACAACAAAGGAAGACACAGGAGAATATCTGATAAAATAATGTCGTTGTGGTACAGCCAGATTGTCTTTGATTATCAGGATGAGGAAAGTAGACTTAATTAATAGACAGCAGAAAGTCAGTGTAGGTTGTTGAACTCAGGAATAGCTAACGAAAAGAGTTTTGGGGGGAAAGTATTGCAGGAGAATGAAATGGAGATTATAGAGGCACGGAGACAGTTGAGAGGCTTTTGTAATTTAAAAACCAGATCTCTGTTTTAAAAGATGATCTAATAATCAAATGGTCAGTTGGCATTTAACCTATCCTTGTAGTTGTAAAAGGCAGTAATTTATACAACGTTATGAAAGCTTTAATCAGTTCACATTTTAGAAGTTTTATTGAAAATGTTAAGGAAGGCATAGAGCTTTTCATATGTCAAACATTTTATTCATTGTAAATGTTTTGGATAATTTTAAGATGTGAATACTACTGTCCTTTCTGACTTCCTTGAACAAATATTAAATAATAATGTAGATGCAAATTAATAATTACTAAATTAAATAAAAAGCCACAGTGTAAGGGCTTTTATTATTTCTGCAGAAGTTACAGAATTTAATAAAAACCATGCAAATTATGAATTTTGGAATGTTTAAACATAAAATCTAAACTTGGCTACTTCAAAGTTCACATGCTTCCACAATATTTCACTTTAATGCTGATTAAGATTATATTTTCTGTCCTTATGTAAGAAAGTAAAATAGTTTCTTCTGACATCATAATTCATGTTGCATATGTTTCAACTTAAGTAAAAATATTAACTTGTTCTTTTAAAATAATGTATTGAAAAACGTTTATTCTAGAAACCTTTTGAGAAGCCTGAGGTTCAAGGAATTTTATTGACATTATTGTAAAAAAAAAAAAATGAGCCAAAACTCATTTTCTGGGTAGTATCAGTTAAGTACTCTCTCTGTGTTTAAAATTTACATATATATATAAACCCATTGTTGTCAGGTCGAGTCTGACTCATAAGACAGAGCAGAACTGCCCCATAGGATTTCCAAGGCTGTAAACCTTTACGGAAACAGACAGTCTTATCTTTCTCCCATAGAGCGGAGGCTGGTGGGTTCGAACTACCGAACTTACGGTTAACAGCTGAGCACTTAACCACTGCTCCACCAGGGCTCTCTCGGGCTGTTGCTCTCTCTCTCTCTCTATATATATATATAATTTCTATACTTCAGTAATAAGTTGTTTAACCTTTCTAGGCCTCACTTTTTTTACTTGTAAAATGAAGGTTTTCTAAATTCTTGTCCAACTCTAATGGTCCATGATTTTGTAACTCTTTGACCCAACAAAATAAGAATGTACCATGGAACCCTGATGTGTATGAGAAACGTAAGGCAGTATATCTATGCTTATTCACATGGAAACCATAAGAAATTTTATAATTTGTGAAAAAACTGTGGGAATTTGAGGTGAGGTTGATGGGCCACAAGACCCTTCAGATGAATCATCATATGGAAAAAAGAGAAGGGTAAAAAGTACTGGGAACACTATGAAATTAAAAATACTCGAGAGAGATTTCTTCAACATGGAAGAGAAAATTTTCAGAGATGGAGAAGACTGGAAGAAGAAATTAAAATCAACATGATCCTAGTGCCAAAATTAGTACTCAACTAAATATATACTTTTATCAAAGTTCATTGTTTATTGCCTACCATTTCATAATAAGTAACCACTACACTCAGTGTCTTATGAAGCCACTACAGCTTTTATAAAACCATTTTCTAAGGAGTATATGCAAGAACAAAAATAAAATACAAATAAGAAAACGTACAAAGGGAAGTGGGTAGGGAAGGTTATGCAATGTTTACCAAAGATAAAATGAAGGAAAAGACCAACCGGTAAGCCCCTTACTCCTTTTCAAGAATTCACCAGCCGAAATAACCAGAGGTTAACTCCTGTGACAATTTTAGTTAAAGCTTTGGTTTTTCTGCAAATTGCCTCATGCTTCTAACACCTTTGCGTTTAGTTCAGGATGAATCATTCTAAAAAGAAAAATGACACATGAAAGACATGGAGAAGGCTTATGTATATATTGTTTATTCTCTATATGCATGTATATATATATATATATATATGTACACGTTGTTTGCCGTCGAGTCAGTTCTGACTCATAGCGACCCTGTATGACAGAGTAGAACTGCCCCATAGGGTTTTTGAGGCTGTATTCTTTACGAGAGTAGATAGCCAGGTTTTTTCTCCTGCAGAGTAGTTAGTGCATTCAAACGGCCAACCTTTCAGTTAGCATTCAAGCGCTTTAATCATTGTGCTATATACATATGCATGTGTGTGTGTGTGTAGTGTGTATTAAGCACATTAAATTATGGATACTAGCAATTACTTATCAAGAAATATCAATTATACGTGTGGACACCCTTGCGGTAAATGTATAAATCAAAGGCCCTCTACATCTTCACGTAAGAAATATCAATACTGGTAGAACCTATTTTGCTTGTGATAGCAGGGAGCATTTTTCTCTTATTTTTATTATAGCTTTATCAGTTCAAGTTTCTTCAACATCTTCCAAAATCTTCCTCTACTGAAAAAGATACTCTCTTTTCTATCCCTAAGACTCCTTTCCATACGTATCCTGCTGATTTCTTTTCAGCATATGGACATATTTTACCAAAAGGAAATTAAATCTGATAGATCAACCTTGTTTTCACCATAAAGAACCATAGGCCAACTCTGAGTACTTGAAATGAGAGCCTTAAAAAATATTTTTTCTGAGTCTATAAACTAGCAAACATGTAAACAATAGCAGAATTACTTTTGAAAACGTGTAAAATCATGTAGGTTTCAGAATCACTTAACAATATTGATCTCAGTGCCTTTACATTCAAGCTCTGTGTCGGTGTTGTTGTTGTTAGGTGATGTTGAGTCGGTTCCGACTCATAGCAACCCTATATATAACAGGAAGGAAACACTGCCCGGTCCTGTGCCATCCTCACAATCGCTGTTATGCTTGAGCCCATTGTTGCGGCTACAGTGTCATTCCATCTTTTTGAGGGTCTTCCTCTTTTTCACTGACCCTCTACTTTACCAGGCATGATGTCCTTCTCCAGGGACTGGTCCCTCCTGATAGCATGTCCAAAGTACGTGAAATGAAGTTTCACCATCCTTGTTTCTAAGGAACATTCTGGCTGTACTTTGAAGACAGATTTGTTCATTCTTCTGGCAGCCTACGGTATATTCAATATTCTTCTCCAAAACCATAATTCAGAGGCTTCAATTCTTCTTCAGTTTTCCTTATTGCCCAGCTTTCACATGCATATGTAGCAATTGAAAATACCATAGCTTGGGTCAGGCATACCTTAGTCCTCAAGGTGACATCTTTCCTTTTCATCACTTTAAAGAGATCTTTTGCAGTAAATTTGCCCAATGCAACATGTGGTTTGGTTTCATGACTGTTGCTCCCTTACGCATGGATTGTGGATCCAAGTACAATGAAATCTTTGACTTCAGTATTTTCTCTATTTATCATGATGTTGCTTATTGGTCCCACTGTGAGGATTTTTGTTCTCTTTATGTTGAGGTGTAATCCATAATGAAGGCAGTAGTCCTTGATCTTCTGATCAGTAAGTGGTTTGAGTCCTCTTCACTTTCTGCAAATAAGGTTGTGCCATCTTCATAACGCAGGTTGTTAATGAGTCTTCCTCCAATCTTGCAGCCACATTCTTCTTCATGTAGTCCAACTTCTCAGATTATTTGCTTAATAAGGCAAATAATCAGAGTCATAATACTGTGTCAATAAAGCAGTATTATATAATGATTAAGAGCATGGGCTCTGGAAACAGTGAGCTCAAAACCTGGCTGTACCTCATACTATCTGTATGACCTTAACCAAATCATTTTTTATCTATGTAACAGCTTTCTAACCTGTAAAGTAGGGATAATAATAATATTTGCTTATTTTATGGGATAAGTGCAATAATAATACATGTAAATCACTTAAAACATTATCTGACATGGAATAAACAATAAATGTTAGCTATTGCCTTTTTTTTTTTTTGCCTTAGTAACTTAGTGTTGCTGTAACAAAAATCCCACAAATGGATAGCCTTAAAGAACAGAAATTTATGGTCTCACAGTTTTGGAGGCTTGAAGTCTAAATCAAATCCTAAGCCCCATGGAAAGGTCCTTCCTTGAGGGTAGCTTCGGGCGTTCCTTAACATTCCTTGGCCTGTAGGCAGATGTTCATGTTGTCCCTCCCTGTGTGTCTGCCTTTCTCTGTGTCTGTTTTCCTTTTTATGAGATACCACTCAGAAGGATTAGGTTTAGCACCCAGTTAGAATTAACTCAAAGGCAAGCGATGTACTCTGGTATGGCCTTATTATCGTAACAAAAGAAAAATGCTTATTTCCAAAATGGGCCATATTCATAGGTGCAGGGATAAGGATTTCAACATAGGTTTTTGAGGCACATAATTCTACCCATAACGGCTATCATTTTACTTAAGGTGCAAAAGGAGGTTAAGCCATAGTCGCTACCCAATTGAATTTAGCCAAGCTGAAGAGACATGACTTACATGAATGAAATAATTAGAAGGCCAGAGACTATATATTAACTAATATTTTGATATGAACATTATTAAAGGCAGCAGGCATCAAGAATAAAGAAGATAAATGTGGACTGGGCTTTTCTCTACACCTCATATAGAAAATAAATTAACAGTCTTTGAATATTCACAGATGCATGGGAGATTGATGATCTAGATAAGGAAAATAGCATGGAAGGTAGAGTGGCAGGAGTTAATATAGCTTGCCTAGAGGAGACTTGGAAACCCTGGTGGTGTAGTGGTTAAGTGCTATGGCTGCTAACCAAGAGGTTGGCAGTTCAAATCCACCGGGCGCTCCTTGGAAACCCTATGGGGCGGTTCTACTCTGTCCTATAGGGTTGCTATGAGTTGGAATGAACTTGACGGCAGTGGGTTTTGGTGTTTTTTTTAAAGGAGACTTGACGGCCTAAAAAGAGAAGATACTTGATGAAGTTACTAACAAAGATGGAGATAAAGATGTGATCAAATTATGAAGAATTTAAATGCCAGTCTAAGTAGTCAAGGATTCATATTATTATACATTTTTTCCTTGACATAGAGTTATTACTCTGTGTTGTAGCTATTTCTGTATATAGTTTATCTTCTTCATTTGAGTATAAACATCTGGATGGCAGAAACTTTATTACTTTCATATTTATATCCCCTTTCTCCTTATGTGCCTGCTTCATCACACACACACCCCCCTCATCAACCGAACCCAAACCCAGTGCTGTCGAGTCTATTCCAACTCATAGCAACTCTATAGGACAGAGTAGAACTGCCCCATAGAGTTTCCAAGGAGCGCCTGGCGGATTCGAACTCCCGACCCTTTGGTTAGCAGCCGTAGCACTTAACCTCTATGCCACCAGGGTTTCTCACACATCTCATAGTGCTTAGTATTATACTGTGTTGCGTTAAATATGTACTTAATGTATAAATGAATTTGTTAATTGATGCAGGAATGATCCAGTGATCAATAAGGTGCCACTGAATTTTTTTTCTTATTATTACTATCATTTATTTGAAGCTCTGGTTCAGTGATTAAGAGCTCGCTGTTAACCAAAAGGTTGCCAGTTCGAATCAACCAGCTGCCCCTTGGAAATCCTTTGGCGCATTTCCACTCTGTCCTATATGGTCACTATGAGTTGGAATTGACTTTACGGCAATGGGTTTATGGGAATCATTTATTAAGGCTGTGGTTTGATGTAAGCACTGTTTTAGGAACATTTATTTATCTAATGTTATTGTATAATCTTGATGCGAGAAAGTGATCCTAAGGGCAGAAAAAAAAATTTTTTTACTTAAAAATATCCCTAGATGGAAGGTCAGCTCAATTGGACTGGACCAAAAGCAAAGAAGTTTCCGGGATAAAATGAATGCTTCAAAGGTCAGCGGAGCAAGTGCGGGGGTCTGGGGAACATGGTTTGCGGGGACTTCTAAGTCAATTGGCAAAATAATTCTATTATGAACTCATCCTGCATCCCACTTTGAAATGTGGCGTCTGGGGTCTTAAATGCTAACAAGCAGCCATCTAAGATGTAGCAATTGGTCTCAACCCACCTGGAGCAAAGGAAAATGAAGAACACCAAGGCCACACGACAACTAAGAGCCCAAGAGACAGAAAGGGCCACATGAACCAGAGACCTACATCATCCTGAGACCAGAAGAACTAGTTGGTGCCCGGCCACAATCGATGACTGCCCTGACAGGGAGCACAGCAGAGGACCCCTGAGGGAGCAGGAGATCAGTGGGATGCAGACCCCAAATTCTCATAAAAAGACCAAACTTAATGGTCTGACTGAGACTGGAGGAACCCTGGCGGCCATGCTCCCCAGACCTTCAGTTGACACAGGACAGGAACCATCCCTGAAGACAACTCATCAGAAATGAAAGGGACTGGTCAGCGGGTGGGAGAGAGACGCTGATGAAGAGTGAGCTAATTATATCAGGTGGACACTTGAGATTGTGTTGGCAACTCTTGTCTGAAGGGGGGATGGGAGGATAGAGAGAGAGGGAAGCCGGCAAAACTGTCAAGAAAGGAGAGACTGAAAGGGCTGACTCAAGAGGGGGAGAGCAAGTGGGAGTAGGGAGTGAGATGTATGTAAACTTATATGTGACAGACTGATTGGATTTGTAAACATTCACTTGAAGCTTAATAAAAGTTATTAAAAAATATATACCTAGAATTTTTATTCTATTGTCCACATTTGCATGAGAAAACATGCAACTATGGAAAACAGCAAATTTTTAAAAAATTTATTGTGCTTTAAGTGAAAGTTTACAAATCAAGTCATTCTCTCATACAAAAACTTATACATACCTTGCTATGCACCCCTAGCTGCTCTCCCCCAAATGTGACAGTGCACTCCTCTTCACCACCCTGTATTCATCCTGTCCATTCAATGAGCTCCTGTCCTCCTCTGCCTTCTTGTTTTGCCTCCAGACAGGAGCTGCCCACATAGTCTCACAACTCTACTTGAACCAAGAAGCTTACTCCTCACCAGTATCATTTTCTGTCTTATAGTCCATTCCAATACCTGTCTGAAGAGTTGGCTTCAGGAATGTTTCCAGTCTTGGGCTAACAGAGGGTCCAGGGACCATGACCTCTGGGGTCCCTCCAGTCTCAGTCAGACCATTAAGTCTGGTCTTTTTAGGAGAATTTGAGGTCTGCATCCCATTGCTCTCCTGCTCCATCAGGGATTCTCTGTTGTGTTTCCTGTCAGGGCAGTCATTGGTGGTAGCCAGGCACCATCTAGTTTTTCCTGTCTCGGGCTGATGGAGACTGGTTTATGCGGCCCTTCTGTCTCTTGGGCTCATATATATCTTGTGTCTTTGGTGTTCTTCATTCTCTTTTGTTCCAGGTGGGTTGAGACCAACTGATGCATCTTAGATGGCTGCTTGCTAGCATTTAAGACCCCAGATGCCACTCCCCAAAGTGGGATGCAGAATGTTTTCTTAATAGATTTTATTATGCCAATTGACTTAGTTGTCCCCTGAAACCATGGTCCCCGGCCTTTGAACCTTTCAGTTTATTCAGGAAACATCTTTACTTTTGGTTTAGTGCACTCGTGCTGACCTCTCCTGTATTGTGTGTTGTCTTTCCCTTCACCTAAAATAGTTCTTATCTACTATCTAATTAGTGAAAACCCCTCTCCCTCCCTACCTCCCTCCCCCCTCTCATAACCACCAAAGAATATTTTCTTCTATGTTTAAACTATTTCTCGAGTCCTTATAGTAGTGATCTTATACAATATTTGCCCTTTTGCAACTGACTAATTTCACTCAGCATAAGGCCTTCCAGATTCCTCCATATTATGAAATGACTCATGGCTTCATCATTGTTCCTTATCAATACGTAGTATTCCATTGTGTGAATATACCATAATTTATCCACTCATCCATTGATGGCCACCTTGGTTGCTTCCATCTTTTTGCTATTGTAAACAGTGCTGCAATGAACATGGGTGTGCATATATCTGTTCATGTAAAGGCTCTTATTTCTCTAGGATAGATTCCAAGGAGAGAGATTGCTGGATCGTATGGTAGTTCTATTTCTAGCTTTTTAAGGAAGCACCAAATCGATTTCCAAAGTAGTAGTATCATTTTACATTCCCACCAGCAGTGTATAAGTGTTCCAGTCTCTCCACAACCTCTCCAGCATTTATTATTTTGTGTTTTTGAATTAATGCCAGCCTTGCTGGAGTGAGATGGAATCTCATTGTAGTTTTGATTTGCATTTCTCTAATGGCTAATGATCATGAGCATTTCCTCATATATCTGTTAGCTCCCTGAATGTCTTTTAAGGTAAAGTGCCTGTTCATATCTTTTGCCCATTTTCTAATTGGGTTGTCTTTTCATTCCTGAATTTTTGCAGTATCATGTAGATTTTAGAGATCAGATGCTGATTGGATTTGTTGTAGCCAAAAACTTTTTTCCAGTCTGTAGGTAATCTTTTTCCTCTTTTGGTGAAGTATTTGGATGAGCATAGGTGCTTGATTTTTAGGAGCTCCCAGTTATCCAGCTTCTCTTCTGGTGTTTGTGCATTGTTAGTAATTTTTTTTTTTTTTTTAGTTTTTATTGTGCTTTAAGTGAAAGTTTACAAATCAAGTCAGTCTCTCATACAAAAACTTATATACACCTTGCTATATATATACTCCTAGTTGCTCTCCCCCTAATGAGACAACACACTCCTTCCTTCCACTCTCTCTTTTTGTGTCCATTTGGCCAGCTTCTGCCCCCATCTCCCCTCTCCTCTCCCCTCCAGACAGGAGCTGCCCAGATAGTCTCATGTGTCTACTTGATCCAAGAAGCTCGCTCTTCACCAGTATCATTTTAGTAATGTTTTATATACTGTTTATGCCATTTATTAAGGTTCCTAGCATTGCCCCTATTTTTCCTCCATGACCTTTATTGTTTTAGGTTTTATATTTAGGTCTTTGATCCATTTTGAGTTAGTTTTTGTGCATGGTGTGAAGTATGGGTCTTGTTTCATTTTTTGCAGATGGATATCAAGTTATGCCAGCATCATTTGTTGAAGAGACTGTCTTTTCCCCATTTAACAGACTTTGGACCTTTGTCAAATATCAGCTGCTCATATGTAGATGGATTTATGTCTGGATTTTCAATTCTGTTCCATTGGTCTATGTGTCTGTTGTTGTGCCAGTACCAGGCTGTTTTGACTACTGTGGTGCTATAATAGGCTCTAAAATCAGGTAGTGTGAGGCCTCCCACTTTGTTCTTCTTTTTCAGTAATGCTTTCCTTATATGGGGCCTCTGCCCCTTCCATATGAAGTTGGTGGTTTGTTTCTCTCTCTCATTAAAAAATGTCAGTGGAATTTGGATCAGGATTGCATTGTTTCTATAGATTGCTTTGGGTAGAATAGACATTTTCACAATGTTGAGTCTTCCTACCCATGAGCAAGGTATGTTTTTCCACTTATGTAGGTCTCTTTTGGTTTCTTGCAGTAGTGTCTTTTGGAAAACAGCAAATCTTTTTGCTTTATTTATTTTTTCTTTGTCCTTCATTGAGACAGAGAAGAGGCTTGTCTGTGCACTGTGGGATTCAGATAAAAGCATAAGAAAGTGCTTTTCATTTAAAACATTGCCCTTGACTGGAGTGGTTGCCAGAAATGTTTCTTTCTCATATGATAATAGTGCACAGCTGACTTCCGTTTACCACTAGGCTTGAAAAGTTTCAAAGATTTATTGTTTTTTTCTCACCCAAGAAACCGTGAATTTCAAGTCTTTCCTAAAATTGGATAAGTGTGTTCTTTAAGCCCTTATTGCAAGTCATGGATACAGATAAATAAAATAACTGTGTTGCCCCTCCCCTATCTAAACTTTCAACGGGACCCTGGGGGTCTCTTTGTTGGGGGGAGTAGTCAACGGAAAGAGAAAAACACTGAGGGGAAGAACATTCTAGTACTCTTAGGAATTAACTTAGATTTTAATTCCTAGCTTCTAGAATTTCACCACCTGGATTCTTTGTTTCTGACCCACTCTTCCTATGTCCTTCCAACTGGGTAGTATAACCATCAGCTAGGCGGCAAGAAACACCTCTTATATTATGCCTACTGTTTCTCAAAGACCCATATTTGTGTATAGGTCACCAGGAATTCATAGGACCTAACCATAACCATAACTACACAGACTCATGGAGTCCATAGAGAATGTACCACCAAAAGTTTTGACATCAAATAACAGATGATGAGTTCCATGGACATAGTCACTATTTTATAGTGAAAGTAACCAAAATTATAAGGGACAAAAGTATTGATCCAATTCGTAATTAGATAGAGCAACACTGACATGCACTTCTTATTTGGGGATGTTAAATAACAAGAGAGGAGCCCTAGTGGCACAGTCATTAAGCACTTGGCTACTAACCAAAAGGTCAGTGGTTTGAAACCACCAGCCACTCAGCAGGAGAAAGATGTGCCAGTTTGCTTCCTTAAAGATTAAAGATTACAGCCTTGGAAATTCTATGGGGCAGTTCTACTCTGCCCTATAGGGTCACTATGAGTCAAAATTGACTTGACCACAATGGGTAAATAACAAGAGGAGACCCATGCATCAATAATGTAAGGCTAGAGATGTCCTAAAAATCATCATAAAAGCTATGGATGTGAAATTATTCAGGGCTACTCAAACACGTATACCATTGGCGTCCTTCTCAGGTGTGGAGTTCAAATGATCAAAGCAGACTTGTATTACTTTATAGGAGTGATCGTCAATATGGGGAGCATATCACATGGGACTTACCTAAACTATAGTCACTCTCCACAGATTCTGATCTATCTGCTCATCTGCACCAGGAAATACATAAGACTCCCTGCTCCACTTAAAAAAAAAAAAAAAACCTTCTCCACTTACCCTTCAATAATTGCCCTAGTGATCTAATGTTACTGTAGGTATGAATCATATCTGTCTGATATATTAGGACAGGAGGAAAAAGGTTGAAAACTACTACTTCTTAAAAAAAAAAAAAACCTGTTGCTGTCGAGTCGATTCCAACTCATAGCGACTACTTCTTAGGCTAAGCTAATTAATAAAACATTAATCCTAAATGTGTTTTGTTTGGCTTTAACAAAAGTGGCCTGTATCTATGAACATATATCTGTGTATATGCAGTTTCTTGATCAGAATCTTAAACTGTGGAAAAGGAGGAATTTTTTTTAATTAAATTTTTTTTTGTTGAGAATATACACAGCAGAACATACACCAATTCAACAATTTTTACATCTACAATTAAGTTGAATAGACGATACGATAGTGTAATTCACTTCAGTTACTTTCAACAGTTCACCTTCAGGGCTTCTGGACTCCTACACTAAACATTTTGACTCAAGAGATTATAGTTTATAGCATGCCAAAATATCTTGTCTAAAGGGATTTTTTAATTTTATACAAAGAAATCAAGAAAGATCTCATAGTGAGGTTCCAATACTCCCAGAACTGTACTTGTTATGATTTTAAAATACTTTACAGTTTGTAAAATACTTCCACATCCAGCTCATTTATCCTCATAGGAATTCTGGTAATTGGCTGGTATCATTCCACTTTTACAGCTAAAGAAATAGAGGCACAGAATAATTCAATTCAGGGAGATGATGAGTGGCATATCTTCTGATTCTACAGAAAGAACACTATAGGTGAGAACTGTTTTTCACTATACCATGGTCTTCGCACCCCTTACTGAGTTTCCACATCTTGAGTGAAACTTGCAGGTCAACAGATAATCCATTTCTACTAATTTCTCTAAACCAGTGCTTCTTAAATTCTAAGGTGCATAAGAATCTTTATGGAACTTTTTTAAATGGCATTACTCGAACCCCATTCCCATCTCTCAAAAATTCTGACTCAGTAAGTCTTGGTTTATGTCAAATAATGTGCATTTTAACAAGCATTGCAGGCAATTCTGATGCAGATAGCCCACAGTCCACACTTTGAGAAAAACTAGTATGGAGAGTAATTACTGAAACCCTCGTTTTTTTTTTTGTTTTTTTTTTTTTTTTTGGTCTAGTTTCAGTATTCTTCTCCCTGCCCCACTCAACTCCCTCGCTAAAGAAGGCACACCGTGTCTTTGAAATAACTAGCACAAAGAAAGTGCTCAATTTCATTTGTTATCCAAATCTATGATTAGAAATAAAGATTTGTTAATAGTTTGGGATATAAAATAAATAAAAGCTTCTTTGCTAATTATGCACTCTAAAAGACAAGCAGAGAATGACTATCATAATTTTATCATTCACATAAAAATTCTCATCTATGTTATGATATGAATCAGTTAATCCTTTCAATAAGCATCTGATTTTGCCAGTGGAAATCAGTCCCATTTTTTCCACTTACTGGACCCTGCAAGATATATTTAGACCGGATCTGTTTTTACTTTCTTTGTCTTCATAATTATCGCCTACACCACCATGTTGGAAAAAAAGAGGACATTCATAGTATTGGAAAAGTCACTTTAATGCAATAACTTTCCGTTGTTTTGGACCAATATTTCAGCAACTACCATGTCAACAATAGTATATCAGTAGGCAATATCCACCTCACCACTCGTTCCAGTAAGACTATGAGCCTGTTTTACAGCCTAGTTGCCCGCTGCAAGCTTTTAAGCAAGTTCATTGTCTAAAATGGTCATTCACAGAATTAGTTTTTGATCATTAATCTGAGACAAATCTTTAAGGAAGTTTCTGTTTTAAGAGAAGCTTTTTTTAAGTAAGCATCATTGTCTTTCTGGTATACCTCATGGAGCATTTAATTATTTGATTATGTTAGTTGCTGATAGAATATGTAAAATATATCATTTACCTTTTAAAAAATACTACATTAAGATTTTGCATATAGTGGTCTATTACTCACGGTCCTGTTTGCTCATTGGAAAAAAAATACAAAACTTTAAAGCAGTGCTCATGTATAAGATATAATGATTGTGTTCTAATACAAACTTGATCTCCAAAATCAGGAAGGCAATATGCTGTAGTGTAAAGAACATTAGATTAAGAGCTGAGAAATCTCAGTTCTAATTTTGCCTTGGTCTCTGACAGGCAGTGTCAATATGAGAAAATGGCACTTCATCTCTCTGGGCCTCAGTTTCATCAAAAGCAGGATAAGCAGGGTAATTTCTAAAATCCCTTCAAGCTTCCACAAATATGCACTCAAATGCAAAACAATGGGGTGGTGGAGAGGCTTCTATGTTAGATAGGGTAGTCAGGGGAGGCCTCGCTGATAATGGTGATATTTGAGCAGAGGTCTGAAGGAAGGGCTGGAACAAATCATGGGCATATCTGGAAAAACACTATTTCTGACATGACTAATATTGTATAAATTTATGGTCAACTTCCAAAAGTTTTGCCCTTCCAACTCATAATAAATATGTTTTCTCAACATATACTTTTCTGATTTGATATGCTATACCTCTTTACACATTTTGATTTAAACCCATGGCCAAGATGTTTTCCAATCTCTACTTTCAAATGTCGCTTTCACAAATGTACATAAATTATTACAAATTTTATTGCATGGTAATTACTAGATGAGGAGTCCCTGGGTGGCACAAATGTTTAAGCCCTCAACTACTAACAAAAAGATTGGCAATTTGAACCCACCCAGAGGTGCCTCAGAAAACAGGCCTGGTGATCTGCTTCCAAAATGTCACAGTATTGAAAACCCTATGTAGTACAGTCCCACTCTGAAACACATGGGGTTGCCATAAGTTGAAATCAACTTGACAGCAACTAACAACAATTACAAGACATGATTTACTGGTTAAAAAGTTTATGGTATACCGATTAGCAATTTCTGAAAAGAAAAACAAAGTGTTTGACAACATTGTCAATACAGCATATTTCCTCAATAGCCTAAATCAAAAGAGGAAAGATAGGATATATGTGTATCAGTCAGTAAATGCCATAATTCTAAATTTTTGTGTTTAACAATGATACGTCACTGAAAGTGATATATAAAAATCTTGCACTCATAGAATTAATGCCACCCCCATCATTTTGTTCCTAGATAAATGCCTATTTCATTTTGCATTTAAACCAAGAGTAGAAGGATAAGGAAATTCCTAGTTAGATGAATGCTCTGTTTGAAATCTCTGAACATCTCTTTGGCAGAGCATGGTAACGTTTTCTCTCAAGTCTTCATAAAACGAGGGTAAATTTTATCGTTTTCATACTATAGACTCAGTGTTTTCCACACAAAATTTTTTTTTAAATGTGAAAAATTATTTTTGACAGCCACTTATTTTCTTAGGCAAAGGCATAATTTTTACTTAAAATACTTGTAAGACGTTCCTTTAAAAAAGGAAAGGGTAGACTGATTGCCGTCGATTCTGAATCATAGCAACTCTGTAGGACAGAGTAGAACTGCCCCATAGGGTTTCCAAGGAGCAGCTGGTGGATTTGAACTACTAACCTTTTTGTTAGCAGCCTAGCTCTTAACCACTGCACCACCAGTGCTCTGATCTCATAATACATAAGGCATTGTGTGATTATTCTGTTTTTGTCAATGTTGTTGTGATAGCAGAAAACGTCTCTCACAGTCATTCTGCTCACATTTTTTTAGAAGCTGAATAGTTGTTTCTCTTGTCATTGAAAACTATTATTGATATGACAACAGAAATAATTAAAAAGAATTGTTCTTTGTACATCTAGCAGAAAAACATTATTTTTGAGTGAACTTTTTTATATGGAAATTTTTCAAATCACACCAAGATAGATTGTTAGTGTGGAGATTAGCTGATCAAGATAGTACCAAATTCTCTCTAATAGATACATTAATACATATACTGATAAAGATAAACCATGAGTGAAACAGGAAACTGGAAAATTCTTACACTCTGACAAAAAAATGAATATATATGTACATATGCATACATACAGGCATATATTCCTCATTAAAAAGTAGGTTACTTTAACTACATGAATATTGTGTTAGTTTTATTATGACTTGCGTCATGTGCAGCTTGAATGAATTTCAAATTCAAATAAGTTGATCAAAACTATAAGACTACTAAGGATACATTCATTGCTTAGCATGAATTAAAATGTCACAGATTTATGGGACTTAGAAAGATGCAATATTTAAAAAAATAAAATCCAAAGTAGGAACAGTCTAGAAATAACATATTTTCACCCCATTTTGCAATAAAATCAATTACAATGAGCATCTCTTTATAACAACATAACATGCAAACCCTAATCAATACCCATTTACTTTTTTCAATGTTTGATGTAATGGAATTCCAGTACAATTATTCCTCACCAATTCAGATTCAAATAATCAGTATTTTATGATTATTCAGGCATGGACTGAGCTGAATGTCATCCTGGCTTTATAGAAAAGTTGGGTGGGGCACTTCTAAATAAATCCATAATGAAAAAAATATAACAAGGGAAATAATTTATTTGAAAGGAAAATTTTCAAGTTCTAAACTGTCAGTTACAAACAATATGCTTTATAAATATAATTAAAATTCATTCTTACAAAGTCAATAAAGTGGTTTCCGAATGCCCTCTTTCAGACATTGTTTCAGATACATGCAAGAAAGGTATAGGGAAGTATAGCGGAAGGAGCATTGGACTGAGAGTTAATAGACTTTAATTCTAGTCTTTGCATTGTCAACAACTAACTTTTAGACCTTGGACAATTGACTTTATCTCAATGTTTCTTATTTTTCTTCATTTTTAAAATGAAGAGTTTGTAAGATGTGATTTTTTAAGACCCCTTCCAGCACTAACTTTCTATGATCCGACAAATCTAATGAAGATATATTTACAGACCACGTTAAATATTTTGGACTTTTCACTAATTCAGAATATTTTTCTTGTAATTACCATGAAGTGATTAGAGCATAATAATAATGCCAATAAGGTTCTTGAGTTCAGTATAATTGAATTTAATTCTTTATGACATGAGCATAGGTATCCCTTCCCCATAGTCTGAAATTGCTCATGCCCTCTGGTAGTCATCTTCCATGTTGTCAAGTGTTGCCCTTTTTAAAAAAAAATTTTTTTTGTTGTTGTTAGGTATCATCATTTCCAACTCAGAGCAATCCTATGTACAACAGAACAAAACACTGCCTCGTCCTGGCCGCCCCCACAATCATTGCTATGTTTGAGCCCATTGTTGCAGCCACCGTGTCAACCCATCCAATTGAGGGTCTTGCTCTCTTTCTCTGACCCTCTACTCTGCCAAGCATGATGCCCTTCTCCAGGGACTGGTCCCTTCTGAGAACATGTCCAAAGTACATGAGACAAAGACTCACCATCCTTGCTTCTAAGGAACATTCTGACTGTACTTCTTCCAGGAGAAATTTGGTTGTTCTTCAGGCAGTCTG
This sequence comes from Loxodonta africana, assembly GCF_030014295.1. Classification (NCBI taxonomy): domain Eukaryota; kingdom Metazoa; phylum Chordata; class Mammalia; order Proboscidea; family Elephantidae; genus Loxodonta; species Loxodonta africana. The sequence continues at coordinate 98,000,422 of NC_087369.1, forward strand.
TGGTATATTCAATATTCTTTGCCAACACTATAATTCAAATGCATCAATTCTTCTTCGGTCTTCCTTATTCATTGTCCAGGTTTCACGTTCATATGAGGCTGCCCTACTCTTTAACATTATAGCTGATGCTTTTCAACATAATTGTTACTAATGAGATAATTTCTAAGGTTTTATATGACTATCCCCCATTATTTTGCAAGAAAATTGCTATTACATTGCCTCTGCTTAACAAGATTACCAGTTCAACTTTTCACTGAACTGACAAAATACAGTATATTAAAATATGAAACACATTAAATGTCAATAAGCAAATAATGATAACAGTACAGCTTTAAGATCAATGTAACCTAACCCCAGTATAGTAGTTAATAGTAAGTAGTCATTTCATGAAAAATTTGTTTGAACATTATAATAATTTTCCTTTCTTCTGCATTTATTTTAATAACTTTCACTCCACAGTTTCAGTAATCTAATTCAAACCCAGCTAGGATTAATAGATTCCATTATGAAATGTGACTTCAGGGCTGGGAATTATCATTAAAAGCAGGTGTTTTGCCATTAGGAGCAGTTATGCAAACTTCCTGAGTTGTTTTCTTTATTCATATTTTAATAACAGTAATTGATTACATTTCCATATTTGCTGTATTTTTGACCTTATACTCTAAAAATGGCAATTTTTTCACTTTTTTGCACCATGTGATTAAAATTCTAGCAATATATAAAAAAATATTACTAATTGAGCTCCATCAGTGAGTACTTCTTGGTAAGTACGATAAAAATGCTATTCATTTACAACTGACACCTACTTGGATGTGCTGACTGTAACTTTGATATTCTCACTGAGCCATTATATTCCAGAAGCATTTTAATCTTAATGTTTTCCTGTCTGGTAGCTGTACAAAAGGGTGTTAATATTTAATTAGTCTCGACAGGAACAGGTAAAGTAGTTAAATATGCATAGAGATGTGGAAACACCTATGTATCATTTACTTGGCAGTAATTTGTAGGAATAAAGAGAGGTCCTAGAAATCCACAACAATATTGTATGCAAAGGAGTATGTATATGAAAACCACCTCCAGAGAAACCAATATTAAATGCTCTTTTCCATGGTGCATTCCTTTTTACTGCAAGTCAGAATGGAATCTGAGCACCATCTTGGAATTATTTTTTTCACCTCTTCTTTTACTAAACCAGTCCAGAGTAAAAGTTAAGAATACAAACCCTAACCCAAAAGACTCCACAAGAAAACTACTGAAACTAATGGAAAGATTCAGCAGAGTAGCAGGATAAAGGTAAATGCACAAAAATCAGTTGAATTCCTGCACAGCAATAAAGAGAGCTAGGAAAAGAAAACCAGAAAAGTAATTCCTTTTATAATAACCCCTAAAAAAATACTTAGGAATAAATCTAACCAGGAACCTATACAAAGAAAACTACAAAATACTACTGCAAGAAACCAAAAGAGACCTACATAAATGGAAAAACATACTATGCTCATGGAAAAGAAGACTCAGCATTGTGAAATGTCAATCCTACTCAAAGCAAGCTACAAATGCAATGCAATCCCAATCTAAATACCAACAGCATTCTTTAACAAGATGGAAAAGCTAATCCTTAACTTTATATGGAAAGGAAAGAAGCCCCAGAGAAGTAAAGCATTGTTGAAGAAGAAAAACAAAGTAGGAGGCCTCACACTACCTGATCTCAGAACCTACTCTACAAGCATGGTAGTCAAAACAGCCTGGTACTGGTAGAGCAACAGACATGTAGACCAATGGAACAGAATCAAGAACCCAGACATAAATCCATCTATTTATGGTGAGCTGATCTTTGACAAAAGACCAAAGTCCATTAAATGGGAAAAAGACAGTCTTTTTTTTAACAAATGGTACTGGCAAAACTGGATGTCCATCTGTTAAAAAAAAAAAGAGAAGAAACAGGACCCACACCTCACATCATACACATAAAACTGATTCAAAATGGATCAAAGACCTAAATATAAAACTATAAAGATCATGGAAGAAAAAACAGGGTCAACAATAGGGGTCCTAATATACAGCATAAATAGGATACAAAGGATAACTAACAATACACAAACATCAGAAGATAAGCTAGATAACTGGGATCTTCTAAAAATTAAAAACTTAGGCTCCTCAAAAGACTTCACCAAAAGAGTAAAAAGAGAACCTAAAGACTGGGAAAATTTTTTTGGCTATGACATATCCAACAAAGGTCTAATTTCTAAAATCTACAGGAAAATTCAACAACTCTTCAACAAAAAGACAAATAATCCAATTTAAAAATGGGCAAAGGATAAGAGCCAACACTTCACCAAATAAGACATTCAGTCTGCTAACAGACACAAGAGGAAATACCGGCGATCGCTAGCCATTAGAAAAGTGCAAATCAAAATTACAGTGAGATACCATTTCACCCTGACATTACTGGCACTAATGAAAAAAAACATAAAATAACAAATACTGGGGAGGCTTTGGGGAGATTGGAACTCTTATGCACTATTGGTGGGAGTGCAAAATAGTACAATCATTTTGGAAAACAGTATGGCACTTAAAAACTAGAATAGAAATACCATAAGATCCAGCAGCCCCACTCCTAGGAATATATCCTAGAGAAATAAGAGCCATCACACAAATAGACATATATGCACTCAAATGTTCACTGCAGTATTATTCACAATAGCAAAAAGATGGAAACAACCTAAGTGCCCATCAACAGATGAATGGACAAACAAATTATGGCACATACATATGATGGAATACTATACAAAAATGAAGAACAATGATAAATCTCTGAAACATCTCACAATATGGATGAATCTGAAGGGCATTATGCTGAATGAAATAAGTCAGTCACAAAAGAATAAGAATGATCACTGGCTTCTTTTCAGAAATAATAGATGACAGAAGACAACAGAATGACATCTTTAAAGGGCTGGAAAAAAAAGATATTATCAACCCAGAATTCTATATCTAGTAAAATATCCTTCATAAATGAGGGTGCTACTGTCCTCATTTACATCTCCCACTGCTTTACCTTCACACCCTTCTCTCCCATTTAGATACTCCACTCACACCCTGCATATGGAATTCAATATCATCAGGCTGTTCTCTATCTGTTCAAGTGACACAATTCATTAGGGTTTACTCTCTGTATTAAGTGCCACATTTCATATCTCCTCTTCATCTTCAAAACTACTCTAGCTCATGTCTTATCCTTTCAGAATCTTGCTTTTTTTCTGTTAAATTCATGCTGAGGTTTTAATGGAGTTTTGCTGGCTACCATTAATTGAATACAGCCTAAAATTTTTGGACAATAACAATTTTTATGTTTCTATTTTTTATTACATTGTGACTCATGAAAGAATCCCCCTCTGTTCTTCTCATAATGACCATCTGGTAATGGTACAGTAAAATCCTAAATCTGTGATTGTGGTGATCTCAAGTACACATAGGCATGAAAAGAAATCTATTATTTCCACAGGTGTTCTGATAATTATTGTGTGATTAAGTTACAACGATCAGCTTTCAATCAAGCTGTTTAAAGCATAATGAAACATGCTCATTTTAATATCCCACTTACCTAAGTGACTAATATGACCTTTGCAGATAAATACACAACATACATGCCTGCTGCTCAGGTAATATTTTTCAAAGTTATTTGCCAAGTGTGATGCCCCTCCAGTGAGTTTTTAAAATTATATTTAATAAATGTGTTTCTTTAAAATATCTGTTTGCCAGCATGCTTACTTTTTTTTTTTAGCCCCAGATGCATTTTACCAACAGTTACAAGAAAAAGAAAATGAAGTAAGACAAAAAGTCTCAAAAATATCCTCTCCTTAGGCTACTTCTGATACTCTACGCTCTTCATTTTACTGTAAAAAAGAACTAACAAAATCACTAGGTTTGCTGTAGTCAAGTGATAATAATAAAAACTGTTAGATTATAGAAAACAGTAAGATGCCACTTAATTTAGGTCTAGTCTTTAAATGCCAAAATAAGTCAAATATTTTTACTTTGCTCAGATAACTAGATGCTTGTTGTGCAAAAATCTCCAGTCTTTGATTAGGTGCACAGTGAAGGAAGCTGTAAATGTTTATACAGTAAAATCTGTGAAAGCAGGAACCTGTGTAAGGCAGAAATCTGTTAAGGAAAGAAAACTAAAATATTTTCCAGTAATAGAGAGCAATAGAAAAGTGGTTAAGACTTCACCCTGTCAAAGAAAGAAAACTTGTGAGACCCAGAAAAACAAGGAAGGCAGTTGCCCTGGAGTTCCAGCTCTCACAGGTTTCACTGGTTTTGCTTCTTTACATTTTATCTCCCATAGGTCTAGCTCTCACTCTCTGACTCTGCCTCTCTGTCCCCTCCCTCCCTACACACATTCCTTCCTTTTCTGAGTCTTCGAAAATAAATTTCAGACACTTTCAAATACTTAATAACTTATCATATCCCCTAAGATCTAAACAACCCCCTACATACTGTTATCACCCCCAAAGGAATTTTTTTTTTTTTTTTACAAACAGTGGTCAAATATTTTATTTTAGATTTTCGAATATAGGCTTAGTTCCCATAATATTTACTGATGTAGAATATTTCATTAAATGGCAAAACTATGTATATAAAATGTTATATATAAACATTTTATGATTGGGTTATTTGCCTTTTTGCTGTTAAGTTGTAAAGTTTTATATATATCTTGGCAATTAGATTTTTGTTGAATATATATGTTTATATAGTTTCCAGAGATATTCTCCTACTTGGTAGCTTATCTTTTCACTGTTTTAGTAAAATCTTTTGATAAACAAAAGGTTTTAGTTTTTATAAGGTACCATTTATTTATTTTGCCTTTTGCTGTTTGTGCTTTTATTATTATATTAGATAATCCATTGTTGAAAGCTAGGCCTGATGGCATTGCCCTTGTGCGTTCTTCTTTTTTATGGTGTTAGTTGTCCCATTTAGATCCTGAATCCATTTTGAGTTTGTTTTTGTGTACAGTATGAGGCATGGATCCTGTTTTGTTTTTCTGCATGTGGAAAGCCAGTTTTCCCAGCGTCATTTGTTAAAGAGACTCTTCTTTCCCCCATTGAATGAACTTAGCACCCTTGTTAAGAATTGTCTATAGATATGTGGGTTTATTTCTGGACTCTCAATTCTATTCCATTGGTCTATATATCTATTGCTAAACCAGTACCAGGCTGTTTTGACTACTATAAAACAACAACAAAAAAAACAAATCCACTGCTGTCGAGTTGATTCTGACTCATAGCGACCCTATAGGGCGGAGTAGAACTGCCCCACAGAATTTCCAAGGATAGCCTGGTGGATTTGAACTGTCAACCTTCTGGTTAGCAGCCAAACACTTAACCACTGTGCCACCAGGGCCCCACATGCAGCTGTATAGTGTGATTTAAAATCAGGAACTGTGAGTCCTCCTACTTTGTTCTTCTCTTTCAATGTTGTTTTAGCTATTCGGGGCCTCTTGCCATTCCATGTAGAGGGTTGGTTTTACAATTTCTGTGAAGAAGGCTGTTGGAATTTTGATTGGGATTGCGTTGAATCTATAGATCATTTTGTGTAGTATTAACATCTTAATAATATTAAGTCTTCCAATCCATGAACATGGAATATCTTTCCATTTATTTAAGTCTTCTTTTATCTCTTTCAGCAGTGTTTCATAGTTTTCATTGTATAAGTCCTTCAAGTGCCTGGTTAGATTTATTCCTAGGTGTTTTATTCTCTTAGATGCTATTGTAATTAGAATCATTTCCATAACTCCCCTTTCAGCTTTCTCATTGCTGGTGTATAGAAACTGAACTAATTTGTGTCTGTTGACCTTGTACCCTGCAACTGTGCTAAATTCCTCTATTAGTTCTAGAAGTTTGCTTGAAGAATTTTTGGGATTTTATATATATAGGATCATATCATCCATGAATAGAGATAATTTTATGTCTTCTTTTCCAATTTGGATACATTTTATTTCTTTTTCTTATCTTATTGCTCTGGCTATGACTTCTAATACAATATTGAATAGAAGTGGTGAGAGGAGGCACCCACTCTTGTCCCCAATTTCAAGGGCAAAGCTCTCAGTCTTTCTCCATTGAGTATAATGTTGGCTGCTGGCTTTTCATATATGCCTTGAATAATTTTTCTTTTTTTTGAATAATATTAAGTAATTTCCCATCTATTCCAATCTTCTTAAGGATTTTCATCCAAAAAAAGGTGTTGGATTTTATCTAATCCTCTTTCTGCATCCATAGAGATGATCATGTGGTTCTTTTCCTTTGTTCTATTGATGTGGTGCATTACATTGATTGATTTTCTAAAGTTGAACCATCCATAAATTCCTGAATTCTAACTTAGTCGTGGTGTATGACTCTTAATACACTGCTGGATTCTGTTCATTAGTATTTTGTTGAGGATTTTTGCATCTATATTCATAGGGTATTGGCCTGTAGTTTTTTGTTTTATTTTTCCTTGAAGGTCTTGTTTTGTTTTCAGGGTTGTATTTGCTACATAGAATGAATTAGGAAGTATTCCTCCCCTCTCTACATTTTCAGAGTTTAAACAGGATTAATGTCAGCTCTTCTCTGTTTGGTAGTATTCCCCAGTGAAGCCATCTGGTTCAGAACTTATTAGTTGGCAAGTTTTTGATCACTGATTCAGTCTCTTCATTATGGGTTTGTTGAGACTTCTTATTTTTTCTTGAGTCAGTTTGAGTAGGTTGTGTTCTTCTAAACGTTTGTCCATTTCATCTAGATTATTCAGTTTGCTGCCATACAGTTGTTCATAATATCCTGCCATAATTCTCATTATTTCTATTGGGTCAGTTGTAATGTCTTCAATTTCAAATCTTATTTTGAATCGGCATCTTTTCTCTTTTTATCTTTGTCAGTCTAACTAAAGGTTTGTCAATTTATTGATCTTCTCAAAGAACAAATTTCTGTTTTTGTCAATTTTCTCTATTTTTCTGTTTTCAATTTTATTTACATCTGCTATGATCTTTGGTTATTTCCTTTCTTCTGGTAGGTTTAGGCTTAGTTTACTCTTTTCTTTCTAGTTGTTCAAGTTGTAGACTTTGGCTCTTGATTTGAGATCTTCTTTTTCCACATGGGCCTTTATTGTTATAAGTTTTCCTCTGAGTACTACCTTCACTGTATCTGATAAGTTTTGATATGTCGTGGTTTCATTTTCATTTGACTCTAAGAAATTTGTCATTTCTTTTTTTATATCTTCTTGACCCATCGGTAGTTTAATAGTGTGTTGTTTAATTTCTATACATTTATGTATTTTCTCTCTCATGTAACTATCAGTTTGTTGTACTGTGGGGGCTTGTGTGTTGCTGTGATACTGGAAGCTATGCCACCAGCAGGGTCATCCATGGCAGAGAGATTTCAGATGAGCTTTCAGACTAAGACAGACCAGGAAGAAGGACCCGGCAGTCTACTTTGGAGAAGAATTAGCCAGTGAAAACCTTATAAATAGCAGCAAAACATTGTCTGATATAGTTCCAGAAGACGAGCCCCTCAGGTTGGAAAGCACGCAAAAGACGACTAGGGAAGAGCTGCCTCCTCAAAGTAGAGTCAACCTTAATAACATGGCTGGAGTAAAGCTTTCAGGACCTTCATTTGCCGATGTGGCGTGACTCAAAATGAGAAAAAACAGCTGCAAACATCCATTAATGATCAGAACATGGAATATACAAAGTATGAATGTGGGAAAATTGTAAATCATCAAAAATGAAATGAAACACATGAAGATAGATATCCTAGGCATTAGTGAGCTGAAATGGACTGGTATTGCCCACTTTGAATCAAACAATCGTATGGTCTACTATGCCAGGAATGACAAGTTGAAGAGAAATGGTGTTGCATTCATTGTCAAAAAGAACATTTCAAGATCTGTCCTGAAGTACAAAGTTGTCAGTGATAGGATAATATCCACACGCCTACAAGGAAGACCAGTTTACATGACTATTATTCAAATTTACACACCAACCACTAAAGCCAAAGATGATGAAACTGAAGATTTTTACTAGCTTCTGCAGTCTGAAATTGATCAAACATGTAATCAGGATGCATTGGTAATTACTGGTGATTGGAATGTGAAAGCTGGAAACAAAGAAGAAGGATCAGTAGTTGGAAAATATGTCCTTGGTGATAGAGACGACAACGCAGATCGCATGATAAAATTTTGCAAGGCCAACAACGTACTCATTGCAAATACCTTTTTTCACCAACATGAACGGCAACTGTACACATGGACCCCGCCAGATGAAATACGCAGGAATCAAATCGACTTCATCTATGGAAAGAGACGATGGAAAAGCTCAATATCATCAGTCAGAACAAGGCCAGGGGCCGATGGCATAACAGACCACCAATCGCTCATATGCAAGTTCGAGTCGAAACTGAAGAAAATTAGAACAAGTTCACAAGAGCCAAAGTGTGACCTTGGGTATATCCCACCTGAATTTAGAGACCATCTCAAGAATAGATTTGACATGTTGAACGCTAATGACTGAAGACCAGATGAGTTGTGGAATGACATCAAGAACATCACACATGAAGAAAGCAAGAGGTCATTAAAAAGACAGGAAAGAAAGAAAAGACCAAAATGGATGTCAGAAGAGACTCTGAAACTTGCTCTTGAATGTCAAGTAGCTAAGGGCAAAGGAAGAAATGATAACATAAAAGAACTGAACAGAAGATTTCAAAGGGTGGCTCGAGAAGACAAAGTATTATAATGACATGCGCAAAGAGCTGGAGATAGAAAACCAAAAGGGAAGAACATGCTCTGCATTTCTCAAGCTGAAAGAGCTGAAGAAAAAATTCAAGCTTTGAGTTGCAATATTGAAGGAATCTACGGGGAAATATTAAAAGATGCAGGAAGCATCACAAGAAGATGGAAGGAATACACAGAGTCATTATACCAAAAAGAATTGGTCGATGTTCGACCATTTCAAGAGGTACCATATGAGCAAGAACCAATGGTACTGAAGAAAGAAGTCTAAGCTGCACTGAAGGAATTGGCAAAAAAAACAAGGCTCTAGGAATTGACAGAGTATCAATTGAGATGTTTCAATGAACAGATGCAGCACTGGAAGTGCTCACTTGTCTATGCAAAAGAAAAATTGGAAGATAGCTACCTGGTCAACCGACTGGAAGAAATCCATATTTATGCATATTCCCAAGAAAGGTGATCCAACTGAATGCAGAAATTATCAAACAATATCCTTAATACCATAAGCAAGTAAAATTTTGATGAAGATCATTCAAAAGTGGCTGCAGCAGTATATTGACAAAGAACTGCCAGAAATTCAGGCCAGATTCAGAAGAGGACGTGGAACCAAGGATATCATCGCTGATGTCAGATGGATCCTGGCTGAAAGCAAAGAATACCAGAAGGATGTTTACCTGTGTTTTATTGACTATGCAAAGGCATTCGACTGTGTGGATCATAACAAACTATAGATAACACTGCGAAGAATGGGAATTGCAGACAATTGTGCTCATGAGTAACCTTTACATAGATCAAGAGGCAGTTGTTCAGCAGAACAAGGGGATACTGATTGGTTTAAAGTCAGGAAAGGTGTGCGTCAGGGTTGTAGTCTTTCACCAAACCTATTTAATCTGTACGCTGAACAAATAATACGAGAAGCTGTACTATATGAAGAAGAACGGGGCACCAGGATTGGTGGAAGACTCATTAACAACCTGCGTTATGCAGATGACACAACCTTGCTTGCTGAAAGTGAAGAGGCCTTGAAGCACTTACTAATGAAGATCAAAGACCACAGTCTTCAGTATGGATTATACCTCAACATAAAGAAAACAAAAATCCTCACAACTGGACCAATGAGCAACATCACAATAAACGGAGAAAAGATTGAAGTTGTCAAGGATTTCATTTTACTTGGATCCACCATCAACAGCCATGGAAGCAGCAGTCAAGAAATCAAAAGACGCATTGCATTGGGCAAATCTGCTACAAAGGACCTCTTCAAAGTGTTGAAGAGCAAAGATGTCACCTTGAAGACTAAGGTGCACCTGACCCAAGCCATGGTATTTTCAATCACATCATATGCATGTGAAAGCTGGACAATGAATAAGGAAGACCGAAGAAGAGTTGATGCCTTTGAATTGTGGTGTCGGCGAAGAATATTGAATATACCATGGACTGCCAAAAGAACGAACAAATCTGTCCTGGAAGAAGTGTGGCCAGAATGCTCCTTAGAGGCAAGGATGGCGAGATGGCATCTTACATACTTTAGACGTGTTGTCAGGAAGGATCAGTCCCTGGAGAAGGACATCATGCTTGGCAGAGTACAGGGTCAGAGGAAAAGAGGAAGACCCTCAATGAGGTGGATTGACACAGTGGCTGCAACAATGAGCTCAAGCATAACAACGATTTTAAGGATGGCTGGGCAGTGTTTCGTTCTGTTGTTCATAGGGTCTCTATGAGTCCAAACCAACTCGACGTCACCTAACAACAACAACACAGCTAACAAAGGGTTTATCCAAACACCAAATGGCTACTAAAGCTGAGAAATTCAGCAATTGGGTGATAATTCATCAATGGAAATTCAAAGCTACTCTTAGAGCTTAAGATATTCAGGCTGAATCTGAATGGCAAAGGGAATTATGTTAAAAATTAGATAATTCAATGTACTCTAGGTTAAAGGCATGGCTTACCTGAGAAATAAGAATCAGAATAGAACAAAACAACATCGATAACAACAAAATATCCTGGGTATATTCCGTACTCTTTAGGCAAGTCATCAATTACAATATACCCTGATCTTTGCAACAAATGTGTTCTCAAAAGATGGGTGTCATTCTTATTTGTTTGAATATTTTTTGACAAATTATTGCTTTAGAAAGACTTCTAATATAGCTCACTACTTTCAAATGCTCAGGTACACTTTTTTTAAGTAAGAGTTTTTTATGTGAATTATTTTATAATGTGAATTATGAACTATTCATTTATATGTTTTAAAATTGAAAACTTCATTGTATTAAGTCTTCATAAATTGGGAGATATGATAAGCCTGGTTAAAAATATTTTCTTCTCTAAATTGCATGATATTTGTAGCACAGAATCAGCATTATTGCCTTCATGCAGTCTAGCATAATAGCCCATTTGAATGAAATTTAATAAGTTGACATAATAAACTAAATAGAAATTAAGACCATTTAATCAGAGTTAATAGTAAATGAAAATACACCGAAAAAACTTGAAGAGACCGTTTTGGAATTCAAAAATTGGTTGCTTATCCTGCAATGGAAATTTATTGCTAGAACTTCTAATTTTTACCTAAGTGAATAGAGATATATGATGCTTTGGACAATAGTGACATTTAGGTGCTTCCCTATACTCAAATGTAAAGATATGGAAACTGCTGGTATACCCTGCCTCATGTTTTATCTTATAAACATTTCTTCCTCACTTTTCTTTTCTATTAGATGGTTAAGGATGTGTAGATATCAGTATACATGAATGATATGATAACTTACTTTAGAGGCAACCATACCTCGTTGAAGAAAATAAGGACTGACTCTGTTGATATTTGGATTATGAATCAAAACTTAGAAAAGTGGTTCCATACCCTCTTCCTTAATCGGTTATTTATCCATTTGTAAATTGGCTGCTTAGATGCGACCTCATTGTAGTTGTACTTCAAGGTATCAGTTTTTTTATACAACTGGGCTGAGAAGTAGATTTCAACTGCAAATGGTTTCTAATCTCTGGTATTAAAATGTCTAACATAAAAGCAATGAGTTCATTCCATTTTTAGCTACATATTCTCACTTAATCCTATCGATGGCATAACAAGGAAAGGAAACAAATCAAAACTGGAGAATACAAAAAGGGCAAGAGGTCATCTATTAGGTCTGTTAGTAATCCCAGTGGGAATTATGCAGTTCAATTTTCCTTATATGGGTTTAAAAATAGTCAAATAGGACAAGATGTCCTTTAAAATGGGTAATAAAGAGTCTGACTCCATTTTTGATGTGTGACTACTGATAGCTTTTAAGCCTCACCCTCCCTCTTTCCCTTCTGCTGGAACCCTCACTCAAGCCTGGGCCCCTAACCACCAGAAAAGCCAGCCTCCTTCCCTAACTCTCGCACATTATTTTTAGATCATTCTTGGGAAGCCTACCCTGATCTCCCCAGAAAACCTCATAATTCAAGTTATAAACTCTTTTATACTCTCCTGGTGTATGTGTGGCATCATCAGTCTCAACATGCAAACTAAATTTTGAGTACGTGTGTGTGGTGGTTACCTCTCAGGGTGACCAACATGAGAAGAAAAATGGACTTAAAAAGAAAGACATAATTATTACAAAAATAAAGGAAAATAGTATTGCAAGTGATTTATCACGGACAGAAAACCATTTGATTTCTATTTTCCAATACCAGAAGAGCAGGTAAGAAGTACTTTAAAGAAATTAATCTGATAGTATCCACTGGATGGCAAAGGCCAAGTTGTATTCTTACGAATGGTATGGAGCCAAAAGTTTCTAATCCAGGATAATATACATGAGATTTGGGGTATATTGTTAGAGATGTGATTACGTGGCTGTTTATCCTTTTTATCAGTTAGTGAGTTACTCCTGATGGCAAGTGGCCTAGGCTTTTGAGTAGCTTAACTCTCTTTCTCTTTGAAAGAAAAATTGGCTTTCTTTCTCATCCCTGTCCTTGGTAGATAAATTACTTCTCTACATCAGCGACCAGATGTGGCAGTTATATGCTGTTCCAGGCCAATGCCTGTCATACGGATGAGTCTTGTCTAGATGCACTCTCAAGTATGCACTAACAAAAAATTATGCAATCTTATGGTTGGAAGGCTACTTAAGAGATCAATTAGTTTATACTTTTTACTTTAGGCTTGAGTATTTAAAGCCTCCAGGACGGAATTTAAGATATTAAGAGACGGAAACAGTATCACCTCCTCAATAAACAAATCTGACCATATGTTCCCCCTTATAGATTATTCAAGCTCTTCTGCTTCAATTTAAATGCATTTCTTTGCAATTCTTTCTCAATTGTTCAACTGTCTTTTCATAAAATTTGAAAAATACGTTATAATTATACCACTCTCTCTACCCTTAAACCACACCCATTTCTTTAACCTTTCTTTACAGAACATTTTTATGTCCCTTTAATTGAATTTATTCCTTATCTCTGGACCTCCTGAAGTTTTACCACATCTGTTCTGAAATGTGATAAAAGGGGTATAATAATAAGAGTCTGACATAAGAGGAAATATGGTATCCTGTAACTTACATATAATTATCCTTTCAAATATCTCCTCACTCTATACTGGCATTCCCCTAACAGCTAAATTCTATAGCACTGATTTTAGAGTCTAAGTGAACAACTTTGACTTCCAAAGCTTTTTTTGCTATTTTGACAGTAGTGGTTTTGGTCTCTAAGCTCTTAGATATGTTGAATTTTATCAAAATTTGGTGGAACCATTAACCTAATTTATAATAGGTCTTCTAGAATATTATCCGGAGTGGAGGCAGAAGTTACTATATTTCTCTTTGATCCAATGCTTGATTTCCCGTAAACTCTTGGTAGAACTAAGTTCATGTCTGTGACTTTATTAAGCCAAACAATGTCGACAAAAGGAAAAAGAACAACTTGATGCTGATTAAGCCTTCTTCTCCCAAGCTTGGTAATGATTTTGTGCATACATTCCTTAGTTGTAAGAACAAGGCTACAGGAAAGACAATGTATCATTTGAAGAGCATTGTAGAATAGTAGTTATTGTAATATAGTAACTTGGAGAAAAACTTGACTAAAATTATGTAAGTATTATGATTCTTTCTCCTAAGGAAAGTAATGGATATTGTCAGTATTTTGTGGATAAAGTGAAGGAAGGCAAAAAATGAACTACGGTGGTATAGCATGCTAATTTGGAAGTAATAGAACTATTGTGTTAACCTTACGGAATCCATTAACTATAAATTCTAGTCACAGCATAATGCCAGAACATAAGTATTCTGAAGGATCAGGAATGCAAACAAGTGTCTAGTATTTAATTTATATTGTCAGAAATCTAGACATACAGCTGAGTGACATAAAAGCAACCCATGAAAAGGAGACTTTGACTATGTAGCCTCTTAGGATACCTCATTTTCTGTAAATAGAAGTCACTAGAACACTTAAACATAAACTCCTGCAGCAGCCTGAATATGGGTATCTTCAAGCTCAACATAAGATTGAAATTAAGGGCTTCAGTTTTTGTTATTTTCCCCAATTTATTTGTTTATTGAAATGAAAATAAAGGAATTATGGCATTTACATTTTGCCACTGTACATACACTCAAAATATTGTTTCAGTAATATAGATGTACTTCCAAAACAGTGATTATTAGTTGATCTAGCCTTCTGTATGTTTTCATGAACGAGAAGATCAAAGTGAAAATCAATTCTCCTCCTAGTGCCTAGTTTTCTCAACAGTCTAGCTGTACTTTCTAATAAGGTAGCCACTAGGAACATGTGGGTACTGCACATTTGAAATATGGCTAGTGCACATGTTGAAATGATAATATTTTGAACATATTGGATACAATAAAATATATTATTAAAATTAATTTCACCTGTTTCTTTTTATGTTTTTAATAGAAAAGTTGCTTTTTTCCTAGAAAAATTAAAATTATCTATGTAGCTCACATTATATTTGTATTAGACATAGCTGAGCTGGGCTGTCAGCTTCAGAATCTCTTATACTTACTTATTTTTTCTGCAGTGTGGAGCCAAGTCAATTCGGAATTCAGGTAGATAAATAAAGCCATCAGCTTTGGCGTCCTACAAAAAAGGGGGAAGGGAAGAATAAGAAAATGTAAGGAAATGATTTAACAGAAAGAATTAGAACTTGAAATGAAGAGTAACCCTTACATTACATGGCTGAGAGCCAGGTCACCAGGGTGGTAATGAACACATTCTTCTAGACTGTTTACTTAGCATTTACTTGAAATAGCTCTGTGCAAGGTGAATGGACTGTGCACTCATTAAAACAGCTATGGTAACAACAATCTCTTCCATTAATGATAATACAGAATTGCTTTAAAATATGCAAATAGCTTTCAACATCATTAGGGCATTCAAAGCAGATAAATGATATATCACAAGGACCAGCAATGATGGTGGTTATAGCAACATTTAACACATTTCTAAACCTTGTTGTCTACTATAGAAAGACAGTTTTATATATATAAAAAATATATATATTTGATATATATATATATATCATGTATTTTCATTTTCAAAGGTCTCCAAAAATATTGAATAAAGAAGTTCTTAAGCATGAAATTAGTTACTGTATGGGCATCAGAGATGAGTATTTGCAGAGATGAGTATTTGCAATGTCTTTCTTTTCCTACTGCTTTCTCTCCCTTTCTTTGGTATTACAAATAACTCACTTAATTTCTAAGAACTTTCATGAAATGACCCAATGGTGAGTAGTATCTTCCAACTCATTTATAGAGTTTGTAATTCTTCTACCAATGCCTACCAAGTCATTTATTCTCCTAATTACAATTTCTTGAGGATAAGAAAGGGGAGCAGAGTATTGATAGGCTGTAGGGTTTGTAATATGTGTTGTAATTCCCAAGGAAAAGACTCTATAGAAGTGTTCAAGTTATAATGAAAATATAAAACCAGAAATTGCTGAAGATCATTCAAAAATGGCTGCAGCAATATAGTGACAGGGAACTCCCAGAAATTCAGGCAGTTTTTAGAAGAGGAGTTGGAACCAGGGATATCATTGCTGATGTCAGATGGATCCTGGCTGAAAGCAGAGAATACCAGAAGGATGTTTACCTGTATTTTATTGACTTTGCAAAGGCATTCGGACATGTGGATCATAACTAACTATGAATAACATTGCGAAGAATGGGAGTTCCAGAACACTTAATTGTGCTCATGAGGAACCTTTCCATAGATGAAGAAGCAGTTGTTCGGACAGAACAAGGGGATACTGATTGGTTTAAAGTCAAGAAAGGTGTGCGTCAGGGTTGCATTCTTTCACCATACCTATTCAATCTGTATGCTGAGCAAATAATCCGAGACGTTGGACTATATGAAAAAGAACAGGGCATCAGGATTTGAGGAAGACTAATTAATAACCTGTGTTATGCATATAACACAACCATTCTTGCTGAAAGTGAAGAGGACTTGGAGCACTTACTGATGAAGATCAAAGACAACAGCCTTCAGTATGGTTTACACCTCAACATAAAGAAAACAAAAATCCTCACAATTGGACCAATAAGCAGAATCATGATAAATGGAGAAAAGATTGAGGTTGTCAAGGATTTCATTTTACTTGGACCCACAATCAACACTCATGGAAGCAGCAGTCAAGAAATGAAAAGATGCTTTACGTTGGGTAAATCTGCTGCAAAAAGGCCACTTTAAAGTGTTGAAAAGCAAAGATGTCACCTTGAAGACTAAAGTGCACCTGACCCAAGCCATGATGTTTTCAATAGCATTATATGCATGCGAAAACTAGACAACGAATAAAGAAGAGCAAAGAAGAATTGCACTGGGCAAATCTACTGCAAAGGACCTCTTCAAAGTGTTGGAGAGCAAAGATGTCACCCTGAAGACTAAGGTGCACCTGACCCAAGCCATAGTATTTTCAATGAGATCATATGAATGTGAAAGCTGGACAATGAATAAAGAAGACCGAAGAAGAATTGACGCCTTTGAATTGTGGTGTTGGTGAAGAATATTGAATATACCACGAACTGCCAAAAGAATGAACAAATCTGTGTTGGAAGAAGTGCAACAGCAATGCTCCTTAGAAGCAAGGATGGGGAGATTACATCTTACATACTTTGGACATGTTTGTCAGGAAGGATTGGTCGCTGGAGAAGGACATCATGCTTGGTAAAGTACAGGGTCAGCGAAACAGAGGAAGACCCTCAATAAGATGGATTGACACAGTGACTTCAACAACAGGCTCAAGCCTAACAATGATTGTGAGGGTGGCACAGGACCGGGCAGTGTTTCCTTCTGTAGTACATAGGGTCACTATGAGTGGGAACCAACTCAATAGCATCTAACAACAGCAAGGACAACATGTATTTTCCAGGGTTTTTTTCTTTTTTTTCTGTTATTGATTTCTAGCTTTACTCCATTGTGGTCAGAGAAAATACTTGGTATGATTTCATCTTTTTAAAACTTATCAAGACTTGCTTTGCGACATAACATGTTGTCTATCCTGGAGAATGGTCCATGTGCACTGGCGTAGAATGTATATTGTGTTGTTGTTGAGAGGAGTGTTCTATATATGTCTGTTAAGTCTAGTTGGTGCTTCTTCCTAGATGTCCTGTCCAATATGAAAGTGATGTTTTGAAGCCTGTAACTATTATTGTAGTGCTATCTATTTCTCCCATCAATTCCATCAGTGTTTACTTTATATATTTAGGTGCTCCAGTGTTGGGTCCGTATATATTTATGATTGTTATATCTTCTTGACATAACAATGTCACTTGACACTTTTATCACTATATAATGTCCATCTTCATCTCTTTTAATAGATTTTGTCATAAAGTCTACTTTGTGTAATATTATGGTTGCAACCCCAGCTCTCTTTATCATTAGCATAGAATACTTTTTTCCATCCTTTCACTTTCAACCTATTTGTGTCCTTGGGTCTATGGTGTGTCTCTTGTAAACAGTGTTTAATTGGATCATGTTTTTTTTTTTTAATCCATTCTGCCACTCTGCCTTTTGATTGAGCATTTAATCCACTTACATTCACTGTAATTACCTATAAAAGATTATTTCATTCTGCCGTTTCATTGATTTCTTTCGTGCGTGTGTGTCTTAATCCTTCTTTGTCTTTGTCCTTTACTACTGCTTGATTTTGTGTTTTATTGGTTTCTTATACTGAGCTATTTTAATTCCCTTCTTTCCTTTTGCATATGGTTTTTAGCTACTTTCTTAGTGGTTACCATGAATATTAAATTTAACAGCTTGTATTTATAAGGTAAATTGGTACCAACTTAACTTCAGTAACATTCAAAAAATTCTATACCTATATCGTTCCCCACCACCACCATTTGGTTATTGTTGTCACTAATTATATCTTTATTTTTCATGTGCCCTGTAACATAAAGTTATCCTTGCATTTTATACATTTGCTATTAAAAAGCTTGAAAGAGAAAACAATTAGAATTATCAACTATGAATACCTTAATATTAGCTATTATATTTTTCCATGCAAGTCCCTTCATTAGGGATCTTTCTTTTTATGTATAGCTTTAAATTACTTTCCAGTGTGTTTACTCTTCCGTCTGCAGAACTCCCATTAGTACTTTTCATAAGGCCAATCTGGTGGACATGAATTTTCTAAGCTTCTGTTTGTCTGGGAATGTTTTAATTTCCCACTCATTCTTGAAAGACAGTTTCGCTTGGTAAAGTATTCTTGATTGACAGTATTTTTTTTCTTTTGTTTTGTTCTGTTTTATTCATTCAGCACTTTAAATATATCATTCCATTGCCTTCTGGCCTCCAATATTTCTGAGGAGAAATTGGCACTTAATCTTTTTGGAGATCCTTTGTGACCATTTGTTTTTTTCTCACTCTTTTCAGAATTCTGTCTTTATTTTTACTTTTTGAGAGCCTAACTACAGTGTGTCTTGGTATAGATCTCCGGATTTAACCACTTGGGGTCGAGCCTCTTGGATTTGTATATTCATGTCCTTCG
Organism: Loxodonta africana; assembly: GCF_030014295.1. Taxonomy (NCBI): domain Eukaryota; kingdom Metazoa; phylum Chordata; class Mammalia; order Proboscidea; family Elephantidae; genus Loxodonta; species Loxodonta africana. The sequence goes on from NC_087369.1 coordinate 98,019,167, forward strand.
TCAGATTGAGGAAATTTTCTGTCATTATTTCTTCAAATATTCTTTCTGTCCCTTTCTTTCAAATCCTTCTGGAATTCCCATGATGCATAAATTAAGTCTCTTTGATGTTGTCCCATAATTCCATTAAACTATGCTCAGCCTCCTTGAACCTCTGTTCTTGAGCCTCTGTAATTTTGACTATCTTATCTTCTAATTCTCTGATTCTTTCTTCTGCCTGATTAAATCAATTGTTAGATACTTCCATTGTGTTTCCCATTTCAGTGATTGTCCTTCTCAGCTGGAATGTTTCTGTTTGGTTTCTTTTTATCTCTTTTTTTTAGATCCTCATTTTGTTCTTGCACTGTTTTCCATATTTCTTTTAGATCTTTGTCTATCGTTTCCCTTAACTCTTTAATTACATTAGATCTTTGTCTATCGTTTCCCTTAACTCTTTAATTACATTTAATGTTGTTTTATTATATTCTTCCATAGATGTATTTTCACTCCCTTTGTCATGTTCATTTGTATGGGCCATCATTTCTTTGCGTGTCTTGTGATTTTTTAGTTGGGGTATTGGAGTTTTTAGGATTATTAACTTTTTCAGTTCTCCCCAGTATTTGGTGTTTTTGCCCACACTGCTTTCTGCAAAGTACTCTTAGGTGGTCAGAGCCTTTGGCCTCTGCTTACCATTTTTCTCTCCAGCTTTGTGGTAGCTTCTTTTTCCTCCCTTGTTTAATTAGGATTTGAAAGTTCCAGATCTCAGTTTTCAAATTTCAGTATCTCCCAAACACACCAGAAAATACCTGTTGTCATTCTGTCCACCAGCAAGCACCTCCACTCAGGTGAGATATGGCGCACTAATTGATCTGTCCATCAGGGAGCTCAGTCCTTCTCTGGTTACTACTCCCTTCCCTTTTCTGTTTCTGCAACCATGTTTTCTGTCAGAAAATCCACTCCCAGTGAGCCCCCTTCAAGGCTGGGTGTTACCCTCTGGTTTTGCCTGAGACTTCCTTCCCTACTCTGTGGGGGCTTCTTATATCCGAGCTGACATTCATGGGAAGCACAGGCAGACTTTCCTCTGTTTCAGGAGGAGGAGAGGCTGGCAATCCCCAGAAAGACCTCCAAGAGATCTGTGTTGTTCGTTTTAGACAACGAGTGGCCCTGTGGTGGTTGGGGGAGCAGTCTCCACTTAGGTGACCCACCTCCTGGCTCCACTGTAGGGACCTCCTGTACTATTTCAAATCATTCCACCAATCAACAGGTAGCTGGTGGGGGGGGGGGGCTGTCATGCTCCAACCAGAGGCCAAAGAAGTCTCCCTTGTTACTATCAGAGCCCCCCATAGTGTGTTGGCTGTCTGTGTAGCCTCCAGTCAAAATGCCTGTTTCCTTGTGTGCAGCACCCTCAGTCAGCTGTCCTCAGCGCCAGCTAGTAGGGGGACCACAAAGACCCCAAAGAGGTCTGTCCTATTGGGTTCAGAAACCCGAGTTATGGGGTGCACAGGGAGGCGGGTAGAGCACTGCCTATGGGAGCAGACTCCACTGCAGGGGCCTTCTGTAGCAGTTTGAAGCAGACTGGCAATGAGTAGTTACCAGGTCGGAGGGGGGTGTGATTCTTTGATCAGATCCCCATGGAGATCTGCCTTATTGCTCTCAAGGCCACACCCTGGTAGATTGTTTGCTGTGAGTGCAGCCCCTACTCCAGATGCCTGCTTCCTAGCACACCACAAACTCAGTCAACAGTCCTCAGCTCTGACCAAAAGTTGGGACAGACTAACCCAAATTGACCCCCAGGGTGGTCTGTCTTCTTAGTTTTGGAGGCCTGAAATATGGAGTGTGCAGGAAGGCAGGTATGTAGAGTGTTGACTATGGGAGCAGACTCCACCAAAGGACATCTTCTGCAGCAACTCACAGCAGCCTTGTAGCTGACAGTATCTCAGTGGGGCAGGAGCTGATTCCAAACAGACCCCCAGGGAGGTCTGCCTCATTGTCATCAGAAGCCCGTGTAGTATGTTTCTTGTGAGTGTAGCCTCCACTATAGGTGTCTGTGTCCTAGCACACTGAAGCTTCAGTCAGCAGTTCTCATGGCTGACCAGAAGGAGGAGACAGACTTGAACTGACCTCCTGGGAGGTCTGTCCTGTTGGCTACAGGGACCCGACCTATGGAATGCACAGGGAGGCAAGTAGAGTTTTGACTATGGGAACATACTCCACTGCAGGGGCCTTCTGCAGTACTTCACAGCAGCCTTGGTGCTGACCATCTGGGTGGTGGAAGTGCTGACATGCTCCAAAAGGACCCCTGTGAATGTCTTACCTTGTTGAATTTAGAGCAGAAGCTTAGGGTCCTCTCTCTTTGTACAGACAGGGAGTTTGGTGGTTAGGGAAGCAGGTTCTTTTATTGGAACTGCTTCCCCTGTTCACAGCAGCTGATGGCTCGCAGGGCTGGGGTGGTGGGAGAATCAGTTTTCCTACTGTATGCAAGTCATTGTTGATTTATTGATTCTTGCCTGTCTGTGGTTCCCCCACTGCTGTCCTCTGCTTCTTGATTCAGAGTTCCTTAAAGCTGAGCACTATTTCCTTGTTACATGTTTCATTGTATTTGTGGCAGAAGTTCAGAAAGATGGTCTGTTTATACCACTATCTTCCCAGAATTTAAAATTTGTACTTATTTTTATATATTTGTCATTATTAAGAAGCACATAACCTTTACAGTTATCCAGTAAGAATACCTAAAAACTTGCCCTTATTTTTATCCATGCAATTTCCTTTATGGGAGATCTATATTTTTATATATATATGTGGCTTCAAGTTTCTTTTTAATTTGCTTTCTTTCCTGTCAGAGGGAGACCTTTTAGTATTTCTTCCAGGGGTGGTCTTGTGGAAATGTATTCTTGCACTTTTTGTTTTTTCCGTGAATGTTTTAATTTCACCGTTTTTATTAAAGGACAGCTTTGCTGGATATAATATTTTCAGTTGACAGTTCACTTCTTTCAAAACTTTAAATATATCGTCCTATTGCACTCTGGCCTCCAGTGTTTTTGAGGAGAAATCAGATTTAATCTTATTGGAGTTCCTTTGCATGTCACACTTTGCTTGCCTCTTGCCACTTTCAGAATTCTCTCTTTGTCTTTAATTTTTTAAAGCCTGATTATGATGTGTCTCAGTGGGAATCTCTCTGGGTTTATTACACTTGAAACTCATTGAGCTTCTTGGATATCTAGGTTTATGCCCTTTATCAGACTCAGAATGTTTTCTGCTGTTATTTCTTCCTTTCTCTCTCTCATTCCCTCTCTCGCATCCTTCTGGGATTCTCATGATATGTATGTTGTTTCACTTGAAGTTGTATCATGTTTCACTAAACTGTGCTCAGTAATTTTGAGCTTTTTTCTTGTTTTCAACCTCTAAAATTATGATTACCTTATCTTCTAGTTCACTGATTCTTTCTTTTGCCTGTCAAACCCTATTGTTCAAGCCTTCCATTGAGTTTCTCATTTCAGTTAGTGTCTCTTTCATTTCCAGTATTTCTGTTTGTTTTCTTTTTATGATGTCTGTCTCTCTGTTAGAAGTCACTGGGTGGTGCAAACAGTAGAATATTTGACTACTAACCAAAGGGTTGGAGGTTTAAACCCACCCAGAGGTGCCTTAGAAGACAGGCCTAGTGATCTGTTTCTGAAATGTCACAGCCTTGAAAACCTTATGGAGCAGTTCTACTCCACACACATGCAGTTGTCACAAGTCAAAATCATCTTGACAGTAACTAACAACATCTCTTTGTTTATATTCTCATTTTGTTCATTCATTTTCCTAATTTCCTTTAGTTCTTTTTCTGCATTTTCCTTCAGTTCCTTGAGCTTGTGTAATATTGTTGTATTATATTCTTACATTCTATTCATTATTCAGTCTTCCATAGATATGATGTCTCTCCTTTTGTCTTGTACATTTGGGCGAGCCTTCAGTTCCATTTTCAGTCTTTATGTACTCTTTTTGTGAATGAATTTGGAACATTGTATTTTTGTTTCATGTTAGCTTTCTCAGCTCTCCCAGTAATTGCTATTATTGACAACACTATTTTCTGGACGAAACTCTTAAGTAAGCAGAATTTTCAAACCCTGCTTTTTCCTCCCCCACTGTCTTTACTCTGGGCCAGGTTTTCATCTTTCAGCAGGTTACAATCAGAACTGAAACCTCACACTAACTGATCTATCTGTCAGATGGCACAGCATTATTCTTTAGTTATCTCTGTTCCTTGTTTTGCTGTACTTTATGAACTTTTGTGATACTACTGTAACTGAATATGAAGAGAAAAATTCTCTGGTAGAGAACTTTTGTTGTAGTTCTTGGTGTCATTCATCTCATGCCTCCATCTTCCCAGAAGTCAGTCACGCCCAAAGGAATTTAATATCAATACAATACACTTGTCTAATGGGTTTAATAGTCTGTTTTTTACTTTTCACTTTCCCCACCCAAAAGAGTCCTCTATAACTGTTTTATTTTAAATCCCAGATTCAGATATGCAACATTTGGTTGTTATGTCTCTTTAAAACCAAAAAAAAAAAAAAAAACCCCACTGCTGTCAAGTCGATTCCGACTCATAGTGACCCTATGGGACAGGGTAGAATGGCCCCACAGAGTTTCCAATATGTCTTTTTAGTCTCCTTTAATCTGAAACAATCCCTCTGATTTTATTTGACTTTTGTGACATTGCTCTTCTAAAAACTCCAGGCCATTTGCCTTTGTAAGATGTGCTGCAGCCTGGAATTGTATATCTGTTTCCTCATGACTGGATTCAGGTTAAACATTTTTTTCAAGAACACTGTGCTGTGTTCTTCCCATTATATCACATCAGGACACACATCTTGTCAATTTGTCCCATTACAGGCTTGATCAACATGGTTAAAGTGGTGTCCACCAGAGCTCTTCATTATAAAGTTACATTTTCTTTTTTGTAATTAATGAGTATTTTGTGGAGTGAGATTTTATGCTCATGTATTTTTTAAATACCTATTTGGCAACAACCTTTTCATGCAATTGTTTTAGCATTCAATGATTATCCTTGTCTGAATTAATATTGCACTAGGAATTGTAAAATGTTGATTTTTTTTACTTTTATTATCAATCATTCTCCTATAAGTACTACATTTTCCTTCTCCCCTCCCCCTTTTAAGTGTTACTGCAGATTCATAGACTCTTATTTTAATCAGTGTGTTAAAGTCCATTACCATCATTCTTTTTTTTTTTTTTGATGTTCCAGTTGTTCCAAATGTGGAGCCCTTTCAAGCTAGTTCCTATATCCCTTTGATATGACCTGTATTAGTTTTCTAGTGCTTGTGTAACACAAACACCACAAGTTAGTGGCTTTAAAGACCATGAACTTATTTTATCACAGTTTTGGAGACTAGAAGTCCAAATCAGGGTCTGGGCCACATCAGTTCCTTCATTGTCGGTAGCCCTGGGCATTGCTTTGTTCCTTGGTGTTCCTTGATGTCTATTTTCCCCCTGTGTGTGTGTGTCTCTGTGACTTTTTTTTTTTGGTCTTTTTATCACTCAGAAGTGATTAGGTTTAGAATCCACCCTACACTGGTATGGCTCCATTAACAGAACAAGAGAAAAACTCTATCCCAAATTGGATAAAATCCACAGGTACAAGGGCTTGGAATTCAATATGTATTTTGGGGAGCAAACAATTCAGTCCATAACATAATCAATCTTTGAGCACTTCCTTGTTTTTTAATGCAATAAGATGTTCCAGGATCATGTTGCTGTCTTTCTAATCTAGACTTGGAATCAACCATTTCCCCCAAAGACCCTTAGCTCCTTTTAGTGGGAAATGGTATTTAGGAATCAAAATATAGTCAGTAAATATGCTCATTACTATTGCATTGTCATTGCTTGTAAATGCCTTTCAGTAGCCAGATCTAGAAAATGTGTGTGTGTGTGTGTGTGTGTGTGTGTGTGTTTAAATCCTGGGTTCATATTGATAGTGCCATTTCAAATTTAGTATCACAGGGTCTTTTTTCACTTCTGCATTTCCTATTTGCATCTCCCTTTATGAGAAACCTGTCTCCCAAAACTGTCACGTATTTACTCATGTAGCCTACAGTACAAACAAAAAGTGTCAGAATATTACTAAAAACAATAAATCAATTAAGAAAAGTTCAATAATTGTCTCTAGTTCTTTTGTCTTTAGAATTTTTGTAGGAGAAAAAGATCCCAGGCTCAAATTTATTTAAAAGAGGTTTTTATTAATCTAAGACAAAGACATTTCAATTAGGGATCTGCCAGCAAACACTGGGCACAAGAGACTAACATAATCTACTGAATTACAATCAGGGAGTCTTTAATATACTGTTACAGAAGAAAGTGAAGTTAAATCATTAATACATCATTGTTGAAGGTGGCATATGGGAATATATGATTGGTATAAAGAGTCTTTGTTGTCTAGGCACCATTTAGTTACTGTGGGAGGATTCCTTGGGAATTACCACAAAATCTGTTCTTGGTTTAGTGACTTGCAATGGGTTCCCAGGTCAGTCACAAGGAAATTGCAATATGCTTCTCTGTGAGAGCATAACTTTCCTGTAGCATAGTGTCTTTGTTGGTTAAGATCAAATACCCATCATGGAACATTCCTCCCCTAGGTAGGGGAAATAATTTAACAATGAGTTCCAGCTTGTGCTCTTATTTCTTCTTGAGAAGTTTCATAATGATTGACTACAGCTTTTAACAAATGCTTTAACAAAATGGATTCTAGCATTAACTATAACTTTAAACAAATTCTCACATAAAATGGATGCTAGGTCTGACTCTTCTTTAGCTTCTCTTACTCAAATCAGACACCTCATAATGATTTTTAAGATCTCCATATCAGAATATATATCCAACTAAGGGTTATAGCTAGGATACAGTGATCAAAACTTAGTTCAATTATTATTTCTGTGAGGTTAGGTCATCAATTTGATATACAATTCATTTGTTTCTGTTGGTATTCATTTTTAGGTTTTAGGAATTAGGTTTTCAGTTTTAGGGTTTTCTTTTTCAATCTTTTTCTTTAATTTTATTTTTTAAAATATAAGCCATTTGAAAGGTTCAAATGAAAATTATGTAAAAATATTTACTCAGATATGTCTCAATTTCATCTCTGTCACCTCCACTTCATTCCCATTCACCCAAGGTTGCCATTTTTACAAATTCTGTTTTTTCTTTTCTTGGTTTCCCTTTACAAATAAACAAATACACACATACATCTTTATAAGAAGCTGAAGTCAAAATGTTTTTATTTACATCTTCGTATTTATATCTTAAAAAACTTTTTTATTGTACTTTAGATGAAGGCTTACAGAGCTACTTAGTTTCTCATTAAACAATTAATACATATATTGTTTTGTGACATTGGTTGCCAACCCGATGACATGTCAATACTCTCCCCTTCCCAGCCTTGGGTTCCCCGTTACCAGCTTTCTTGTCCCCTCCTGCCTTCTCATCCTGGTCTCTGGGCTGGTGTGCCCATTTAGCCTCCTTTTGTTTTTATGGACCTGTCTAATCTTTGGATGAAGAGTGATGAATTAAAAAAATTTTATTTTAAATGCTTGAGAAATTAGATTGTAATAGAGCAGAATTCAGTTTTCTGGAGCATTTAACTTGTGCCAAACATGTACCAAACGCCTAGCAGTCATTTTCCATAAAAAGGTGCATAATCTCTTCACAGGGGAAAAAAAAAGAAAAGATATGCCTGAACGTATTTTTCTTTGCTCTCTAATTCAGTTGAAACACACACAATGTATGATAATAATCTCCAAAAGTATTTTTCAATTTTAAAATGTAATTTTTTCTTTACTCAGAAACTCCATTACTGATCTTAACATATGTCTACTACTTTTCAGAGATGTAATATGCTAATAGCTAATTCTTTGTTATCTTTTCTTTGATTTCTACAGTCACTCCACAACTACGGTGATGCTTTGAGACCTGAGAGGGGAACTATGGAAGGAGCTATGGAAAGAACTACTGGAAGATCTTCTGAGAGACCTGCTGGCGGGACTGCTCAGGGACCTGAAGGGGGACCAACAAGAAGACTTCTTGTGAGTCCTGTAAGGGGATATGCTGTGAGTCCTGCAAGTGGACATGCTATAAGTCCTGCAAGAGGATATGCTGAGAGACATGCAAAAGGACAGAATGTAAGTCCTGCAAGAGATCATGTTGTGAGACCTGTAGAGGGATCTGCTGTGAATCCTGCAAGGAGACCTGCTGTGAGTCCTGCAAGAGGGCAAGCTATGAGTCCTGCAAGGGGACTCACTGTGAGACCTGAAAGTGGACGTGATGTGAGCCCTGCAAGGGGACATGCTGAGAGACATGCAAGGGGGCATACTGTAAGGCCTTCAAGAGCCCATGATGTGAGTCCTGCTAAGGGACTTGCTGTGAATCCTGCAAGAGGCCAGGGTATGAATCCTGCAGGGAGACTTACTGTGAGACCTGACGGAGCACATGCTGTGGGTCCTACAAGGAGATATGCTGTGAGTCCTGCAAGAGGCTGGAGTGTGAGTCCTGCAAGGGGACTTACTGTGACATTTGAAAGGGGACATGTTGTGAGTCCTGCAAGGGGACGTGCTGTGAGTTCTACAAGAGGACAGGGTGTGAGTCCTTCAAGGGGACCTACTGTGGAACCTGAAAGGAAATATTTTGTGAATCCTGCAAGAGAGTATGCTGAGAGACAACCAAAGCAACATGTTGTGAGTACTGCACAGGGACTTACTCTGGGACCTAGAGCAGACAGACTGGTTCTGGGACCTGCAGTGGGACTTACTGTAAAACCAGCAGAAGGATCTTCTGGGGAATCTTTTGGAAGATCTGCAAGGCGATTTGGCCGGTAAGTTTTGTTCATTCACCCTTTCATGTAACAGATCCAATATATATTATATCTTCAAAATAAGATTGCATTTTTCACATGCACACGTTTGTCACCAAGTGTGAGTCTACAGATGTCCTGTAGACAACATATTAAGTAATTTAAAGAAAGGATCTTAAATCTTATGATTTTTAGAGAATCTTCTCTTAGTGAAAAGAATGATTTAAAGAAAAAGTGCATCGCATTTAACCTAATCTTTCCTCAATTTGAAGAGAAGATGAAAAGAAGGAAACACTATATTGGATATTTCTATAAACTGATTTAATGTTTGAAAAATGATAAAGATAGTCATCATTTCAATATTCCCCTCTCCAAGAATACCAAATGTGGAAAAAAACACTTTATCATCATTGTTAATATTCCAGAGGCAACAATGTTCATAGATAATACCTAAGGAGTGACAATGTTGAGCTATCTTACAGACTATTTTTCACTTGGGAAATATATTAAAATTTCATAATTCACAAAAATATTAAGTGTTTTAAAGTTTTCATTTGTTTTCCTTCATATAATAATTTTCCATATATTTTTTTTTAATAATTTTCCATATATAGCACTTTACTAAATTATACAAAATAAAGCAGTCTTTACTAATTTGATTCATAGTTTCATAGACTCATTAAGACAAAAAGAAAACACTTGGAACCAAGTGCCTTAGATCACGTGGCACTACTTCTATACCACATCCCAAGGCAGGTATAAAAGCTGTAATCCAGCAGTAAAAATTTTGAGGGAAACATTTTTCTCAGGCTCTTTGGATATTGGCACTTATAAATCTGCCATAACTATAAAGAAAAAGTACCAATTTACAGGTGAAATTTGTCATGAAGCCTTCTCTAGAAAATTTTTTTTCCTCCTGCAGAAATAGAAAGTGTACCAGAACTAAAACCAATTATTCTCTTTATTAATATAATAATGGCACTTGTTTCCTATTTATGGCAGTCTAGTTTTTTAGTTATCAGGATGATGCTACTTATTCCATTCAAGGAATAAATTTGCAAACTCATATCACAAAAGTTTCTTGTTGGGTTTTATGCTATGATCAGAACATGCTGTGACCAATGAGTGACAGTGGCTTGACACTGGCCACCTAGTCTGAACAACCCTGATTTCTGTAGTCATGTTTAACTGAGAAATAAACATATTTTTCTGTTTTTTAATCAACTTAAAGATATTATTAAAATAGCTGAACAAACTTTTCATCTTCAGTGGTCTGAAAGAGGAAATTTTAAAATATCATACATATCTAGGTAAATTTTAAGACTGTTACCAAGCCCTTCGTGGTCTTTACAACCCCTTTGAATGGTGTAGTTGTAAATCTCCTTAATCTGTATATTGGAGATCAAGAATGTCCTATCAAAAGCAGTTCTTGTTCTTCAAGCTTTACTAGTGTTTAATATCATTTCATCATTTTCTCTTTAAGTTTCTAGTTGCTTATGGCTTTATTCACTAGCAAACCATTCCCTTCAGATATAGATAAATCAAAATGAAGATTCAGTTTAATTGTTCCTTTGGGTTTCTCTGTTTCTTGTTTCCATTTTTTTCATCCATAACAAGAAGCAAAAAGAGTAATTCATCATGTAGCATGATGTTGCCAGTCAGCTGAAATTGACAGCTACCTTTCCCCAAGTTTAAAAACATGACTTAGTTTTATTAAGTTGCTTCAAACATTCCTTCCTAATAGGGATTGTGAGCTGCTGCTATATTTTGTTGAATGTTAATTGGTAATTAAATATTATGGTTAAATTCACTCTACTTTCCCCAAAGTGTCAAAGTATAAACCTTGTTTAGATAAAAATCTGCTTTCTGAAACAATTCTAAAAATTGTTGAAGTTATTAAAATTTAAGCTTATATCAGAAAATAATTAACTAAAACACATTTTAAAGTATTATATTTTAATAAAGATACACTATAGCTAAAACTAAATTATAACTTTCCTGAACAAAATTACATCCTACACTTCTATACCTTTAATCCACTGAACAAGGGCACAGGACTGAGTTAATAATATGTGCTGAACAAATATTTGTTGAACAGATAAATGAGGTCTCAAAAGTTAAAGTGAGAATCATAATGGTTGAGAACATAGTCTTGGAAGTCAAATAGTCTAAGTCTGAATCCCAGATCTGCTACTTATTAGCTTCTAGGGGCCAGGAACAGTTACTTAATCTCTCTTATCCTTAGCTAACCAAACTGCCTGCATGATATCTCCATTTACTTGACATTTTCATTTGTAGGTCTAATAGCTATCTCAAAGTCAACATGTCCAAAACTTGATTCCCAGTCTTCCTCTTCATACATGCTTCTTTTGCAGGAGAAACGAGACCTCTGTACGTACTAAGCACATACACCTCTCCTGAGGAATTTTATTGCAAAAGGAGAGCAGAGAAATAGAGAAGTATCTGCAGGTGGAATGGGTTCAAGAGTGTATTTTCTAAGATGTGAGAAATAACATGTTATTTGTATGCTGATTCAAATGATCCAGGAGAGGAGGAAACATTAAACACAAGAAAGAGAATTAGAAAAGTGGTGTCCTTGGGGAGGAAGGAGGAGTGGGAACTTCTACACAAGTGGATGGGTTGGCTTTAGTTGGGTGCACAGATATTCGTATCTGTAATAATGAGGGAAAGAGTGTATGGGTTCAGGTACTAGTGGGTGTGTGTATGAGGTATGTATATGAGGAGCTTGTAAAGTTCTCTTCTGATTATAGCAGTTTTCTCAGGGAAATGAGAAATAAGATCATCAGCTAAAAATGAGAATGGGGATAAAGCACTGGAGGTTTAAGGAGAGAGGAGAAGGTATGAAATAATTTACTAGTAGACTAGAAGAATGAATGGACTAAGAAATGTAGAATTTTTTTGGAAACTCTAAAGATCCAATTGAAATTTGTGACCCTAAATTTAAAATGAGACCAATCAACCTGGTTTTGTGTTTTTCTCCAGAAAAATTCTGCTGTATAAGTGTAGGCATGGAGTAGGCAGAGATTTGAATTCAGTCAGGCTTGGGGGTTTTACCAGGGAAGGAGAACAGAAAGTAAGAAGAGGACAAGGAAATTGAAGATGTATGTAACAGAGTGATTATAATGACTGAAAATGAAATTCAAGTTAGATAGGGAGGGAAGCAAGCACATGATGAGGTGAAAAACAGTGAATGAAATTCAAAGGATTATAGGTCCAGGTGGGGCTTAAGGAAATAGAGTGAGCATTTATATGCAGTTCCTCCCATCTTTCCTTCTGTTTTTTTTTTTTTTGTTGTTCCCTTTTCATTACCTTAACACTAGGCATCTAGTAATTTGATACTAACTAGGAATGTACTTATCTAATTAGATCACATTAGAGTGCTGTAGACATTGAATGTATTCTCCCTCTCAAAAGTATTTTCATTAAGAACTGTAGGGAAAGAGTAGACCTTAACTAAAAATAAATAATTGCTTTTTTTGAAATTTTGCATATCAACAGTATCCTTTGGAAGCTTCTGTTGTTGTTAGGTGCCATCAGGTCAGTTCCAACTCATAGCAACCCTATGCACAACACAACGAAACACTGCCCAATCCTGCACCATCCTCACAATTGTTGCTATGCTTGAGCCCTTTGTTGCAGCTACTGTGTCAATCCATCTTGTTGAGGGTCTTACTCTTTTTTGCTGACCTTCTACTTTTTTTTTTTTCTACTTTACCAAGCATGATGCCCTTCTCCAGGGACTGAACCTTCCTGATTAACATGTCCAAAGTATGTGAGACTCCTTGCTTCTAAGGAGCATTTCTGTTATACTTCTTCCAAGACAGATTTGTTCATTCTTTTGGCATTCCATGGTATTTCCAATATTCTTCGCGAACACCACAATTCAAAGGTGTCAATTCTTCGTTCTTCCTTAGTCATTGTCCAGCTTTCGCATGCATATGAGGTGATCAAAAACACTGTGCCTTGGTGTTTTCAAGCCTTAGTTTTGAAGGTGACATCTTTGCTTTTCCACACTTTATAGAGGTCTTTTGCAGCAGATTTTCCCAGTGCAATGAATCTTTTGATTTCTTGACTACTGCTTCCGTGAGTGTTGATTGTGGGTCCAAGTAAAACGAAATCCTTGACAACCTCAATCTTTTCTCCGTTTATCATGATGTTGCTTATTGGCTCAGTTGTGAAGATTTTTGTTTTCTTTATGTTGTGGTGTAATCCATACTGAAGGCTGTGGTCTTTGATCTTCATCAGTAAGTGCTTCAAGTCTTCTTCACTTTCAACAAGCAAGGTTGTGTCATCTGCATAACACAAATCGTTAATGAGTCTTCCTTCAATACTGATGCCCTGTTCATCTTCATATAGTCCAGCTTCTCAGATTATTTGCTCAGCATACAGATTGAATAGGTATGGTGAAAGGATATAACCCTGACGCACACCTTTCCTGACTTTAAACCACTCAGTATCACCTTGTTCTGTCCAAACAACTGTCTCTTGATCTATGTAAAGGTTCCTCATGAGCACAATTAAGTGTTCTAGAATTCCCATTCTCCGCAATGTACCCGTAATTTGTTATGATCCACACAGTTGAATGCCTTTGCATAGTCAATAAGACACAGGTAAACACCTTTCTGGTATTCTCTGCTTTCAGCCAGGATCCATCTGATATCAGCAATGATATCCCTGGTTCCATGTCCTCTTCTAAACCAGGCTTCAATTTCTGGCAGTTCCTTGTCTATGTACTGCTGCAACCACTTTAAAATGATCTTCAGCAAAATTTTACTTGTGTGATATTAATGATATTCTTCAATAATTTCTGCCCAATTAAAACCACAGAAGGCCAAAAAAAGAGAATAAAGAAGCAAAGAACAAGGGCAACAAATAAAACACTGTTACAAATATGGTAGATATTAATTCAACTATATCAATAAAAAAAATTTTTTTTTTTTTTATTGATAATCACTTTAAATGTCAGTGGTCTAAATACACCAATCAAAAGACAGAGACTATCAGAGTGGATTAAAAAAACAAGAACCAACTCTACGTTTTCTACAAGAAACCCAGTTAAAATATAAAGATACAAAGAGATTAAAATTAAAGGAATGGAGAATGATATATCATGCTAACACTAATTTACAGAAAGATGGAGTAGTTATATTAATTTCTGACAACATGTATTTCAGAGCAAGGAATATTATCAGGGATAAAAAGGGGCATTACATAATGGTAAAGGTGTAAATTCTCCAAAAAGACATGGCAATACTGATTATGTGTGTGCCTAACAATAGAATACCAGAATATGTGAGGCAAAAATTGATAGATCTTCAAGTAAAACTGTACTAATTCACTATTATAATTGAAGACTTCAACACCCCTCTCTCAGGAATTGACAGATCCAGTAGGCAGAAAATTAGTAAGCATATAGTTGAACGGAACAGCAACATGAATCAACTGGATCTAATTGACATTTATAGAATACTTCATCCAATGACAGCAAAATATACATTCTTCACAAGCTCACATGAAACATTCATGAAGATAGAGCACATTTTGGGTCATAAAAAACACATTAACAACCTTAAAAGAATAGAAATCTTACAAAGTATGCTATCAGACCACAACGGAATTAAACTAGAAATCAGTAACAGAAGATAGCTAGAGAATTCCAAAATATTTGGCGATTAAACAACATGTTACTAAATGAAACATGCATCAAAGAAACCTCAAGGGAAATTTTAAAAATATATTTTTAACTAAATGAAAATTAAAACACAATTTAGCATAATTCGTGGCATGAAGAGATATAGCATGTGAATTCGTATGGTAGGAAAGATCTAAAATCGGTAATCTAAGCCTCCACCTCGGGGAGCTTGAAAAAGAAGAGGAAAGTAAATCTAAAGTAAGCTGAAAAAAAAATTAGAGAAGAAATCAATGAAAATTAAAACAGGGAATTAATAGAGAAAATCAATGATATCAAAATTTGGTTCTTTGAAAAGATCGATAAAATTTATAGAACTCTAGGTTGGCTAACCAATAAAAAAAGAAAGAAGACACAAATTACTAATATTAGAAATAAAACAGAAGTCATGACAATGGATCCTATAGACATTAAAAAGATAATAAATAATACTATGAATAACTATGTACACAAATTTAATAACTTAGATGAAATGGACCAATTCTTTGAAAGATACAGTGTACTAAAACTTACACAAGGAAAAAATAGATAATCTGAATAGGCATATAACCATAAAAGAAATTGAATCAATAATTAGTAACCTCCCAAAACAGAAATCATCAGGCCCAGATGGCTTCACTGGTTCACAGAGCAACATCTCTCATGTATACAGATGCAAAAATCCTCAACAAAATATTAGTAAATTGAGCCTAACAACATATAAGAAGAATTAGAAATTTCAACCAAGTGGGATTTATCCCAGGTATGCCAGGGTAGTTCAATATTTGCAAATCAATTAAGGTAATTCACCATATCAACAGACTAAACATGAAAATTTTTACAATAATACCAATAATGCAGAAAAATCATTGGACAAAATCCAAAACTCATTCATAATAAAAACTCGCAGAAACAAAAAATAGAGGGAAACCTCCTCAACTTGATAAAGAACACCTACAAAAAACCTACAGCTAAAAAAAAATTTTTAACATCATAAATAATGACTAAAACTAGATGCTTTCCCCCAAGACTGTGAAAAAGGCAAGTATGTACCTTCTCAATACTCCTATTCAGCATCATACTAGAAAACCTAATTAATGCAATAAGACAAGAAAAGGAAATAAAAGGTATACAGGTTGAAAAGGAAGAAATTGTCTTTTTTTCAAAGATGATGTGATTTTCTATGTAGGAAATTCCAAAGAACTGGCAAAAAAGAACCCTACTGGAATTAATAAGAAATTATTAAAAAGTTTGCAATATACAACGTTAAAATATAAAAGTCAATTGCTTCCCTACATGCCAGCAATGAACAATTGGAATTTGAAATTAAAAAACACAATAACATTTGTTTTACCAACCGCAAAATTAAATACTTAGGCATAATTTTAATAAAATATGTACAATACATGAAGAAAACTACAAAACTCTTCAGAGAAAAGAAAAATGATATAGGTAAGAAACTCAGATCTGCATAAAAGAAGGGTCTTCAAAAGGAATAAATGACGGTAAAATAAAATCATTTGTTTTTCATACCCTTAACTGATCTAGCAGATAATACTTTGTCATACTGTGGTGACTTGCATGTCACTGTGATGCTGGAAGCTATGCCAATGGTATATCAAATACCAGCAGGGAGCTTCCAGAATAAGACAGGCTAGGAAGGACCTGGTGAAATACTTTCAAAAAAAAAATTGGTCAATGAAAACTTTATGAATAGCAATGGAACATTCTCTGATATAGTGCTGGGAGACTACTCCTCAGGTAGGAAGGCACTCAAAATATGACTGGGGAATAGTTGCCTCCTCAGAGTAGAATTGACCTTAATGACATGGATTGAGTCAAGTTTTGGAGACCTTCATTTGCTAATGTGGCACAACTAAAAACGAGAAGGAACAGCCACAAACACCCATTAATAATCAGAACATGCCTACATTCTAAATTGGTGAGTAAACTTTGGGGTCTTAAAAGCTTGTGAACAGCCATCTAAGATACTCCACTGGTCTCACTTCTTCAGGAGCAAGGGAGAATGAAGAAAACCAAAGACACAAGGGAAAGGCTAGTCCAAAGGACTAATGGACCAAAACTACCACAACCTCCACCAGAAAGAGTACAGCACAACTAGATCGTGCCTGGCTACCACCATCAACTGCTCTGACAGGGATCACAATAGAGGGTCCTGAACAGAGGTGGAGAAAAATATAAAACAAAATTTTGACAACCGCCCCCCCCCCACAAAAAAATAAAAGACCACACTTACTGGTCTGACAGAGACTGGAGAAACCGTGAGAGTATGGTCCCTGGACACCTTTTTAACTCAGTACTGAAGTCACCCCTGAGGTTCACCCTTCAACCAAAGATTAGACAGGCCCATAAAATAAAGTGAGACTAAATGGGCACACCAGCCCAGGGGCAAGAACAGGAAGGCAGGAGGAGACAGGAAAGCTGGTAATGGGGAACCCAAGGTTGAGAAGGGAGAGCGTTGACATGTTGTGGGGTTGGCAACCAATGCGACAAAACAATATGAGTATTAATTGTTTAATAAGAAACTAGTTTGCTCTGTAAACCTTCATCTAAAGTACAATTTTAAAAAATCACTAAAAAAATTAGAGCATAGAATGTACAATGTATAAATATTGGAAAACTTCAAAAATGAAATGAAACATTTGAAGATTGATATCCTAGGCAACAGTGAGCTGAAATGGACTGGTACTGGCCATTTTGAATCGGACAATCACCTGGTCTACTACACCGGAAATGACAAATTGAAGAGGAATGGCATTGCATTCCTTGTCCAAAGGGATATTTCAAGATCCATTCTAAAGTACAACCTGTCAGTGATAGGATAATACCCATACACTTACAAGGAAGACCAGTGAACATGACTATTATTCAAACTTACACACCAACCACTAATACCAACAATGAAGAAATCGAAGATTTTTACCAACTTCTGCAGTCTGAAATTGATCAGATATGCAATCAAGATGCATTGATAATTATTGGTGATTGGAATGCAAAAGTTGGAAACGAAGGAGGATCAGTAGTGGAAAATATGGGCTTGGTGATAGAAACGACGCTAGAGATTGCATGGTAGAATTTTGCAAGACCAACAACTTATATATTGCAAACATCTTTTTTCAACAACAGAAACAACTATTATACATGTGGACCTTGCCAGATGGAATGCACAGTAATCAAATCGACTGTATCTGTGGAAAGAGACAATGGAGAAGCTCAATATTATCAGTCAGAACAAGGCCAGGGGCTGACGGTGGAACAGACCAACAATTAAGCATATGCAAGTTTGAGTTGAAGCTAAAGAAAATTAAAACAAGTCCACAAGAGCCAAAGTATGACCTTGAGTATTTCTCACCTGAGTTTAGAGACCATCTCAAAAATAGATTTGATGCATTGAACACCAATGACCAAAGACCAGAGGAGTTGTGGGATGACATCAAAAACATCATACTTGAAGAAAGCAAACCAACCAAAACCCAACCCGTTGCCATTGAGTCGATTCTGACTCATAGAGACCCTATAGGACAGAGTAGAATTGGCCCATAGAGTTTCCAAGGAGCATCTGGTAGATTCGAACTGCCAACCTTTTGGTTAGCAGCTGTAGCTCTTAACCACTACACCACCAGGGTTTCCAAAGAAAGCAAAAGGTCATTAAAAAGACAAGAAAGAAAGAAAAGACCAAAACGGATGTCAGAATAGACTGTGAAACTTGCTCTTGAAAGTAGAATAGCTAAAGGGAATGGAAGAAATGATGAAGTAGACGAGCTGAATAGAAGATTTCAAAAGGCGGCATGAGACAACAAAGTAAAGTATTATAATGAAATGTGCAAAGACTTGGAATTAGAAAACAAAAAGGGAAGAAGACGCTTAGCGTTTCTCAATCTGAAAGAATTGAAGAAAAATTCAAGCCTCAAGTTGTAATAGTGAAGGATTCTAAGGGCAAAATATTGACTGACACAGGAAACATCAAAAGAAGATTGAAGGAATACACACAGTCACTGTACCAAAAAGAATTGGTTTATGTTCAACCATTTTAGGAGGTAGCATATGATCAATAACAGATAGTATTGAAGGAAGAACTCCAAGGTGACCTAAGGCATTGGTGAAGACAAGGTCCAGGAATTGACAGAATATAGATTGACATGTTTCAACAAACAGATGCAATGCTGGAAGTGCTTACTCTTCTATGCCAAGGAATTTGGAAAACACTTACCAGGGCAACAGATTTGTGCCCATTCCAAAGACAGGTAATCTGACAGAAATTGGAAATTATCAAACAATATCATTAATATCACACACAAGTAAAATTTTGCTGAAGATCATTCAAAAATGGCTGCAACAGTACATCAACAGGGAACTGCCAGATATTCAAGCTGAATTCAGAAGAGGACATGGAACGGGCGATATCATTGCTGATGTCAGAGGGATCCTGGCAGAAAGCAGAGAATACCAGAAAGATGTTTACCGGTGTTTTATTGACTATGCAAAGGCATTCGACTGTGTGGATCATAACAAATTTTGGAAAACATTGCAAAGAATGGGAATTCCAGAACTTTTAATTGTGCTCATGTGGACCCTGTACATAGATCAAAAGGCAGTTGTTTGAACAGAACAAAGGGATACCGAGAGGTCTAAAATCAGGAAAGGTTGCCTCAGGGTTGTATACTTAATCTGTATGCTGAGCAAGTAATCTGAGAAGCTGGAGTATATGAAGAACAGTGTAGCATCAAGATCAGAGGAACACTCATTAACAACCTGCGTTATGCAGATGACACAACCTTGCTTGCTGAAATTGAAGAGAATTTGAAGCACTTACTGATGAAGATCAAAGATTATTTAGCCTTCGGTATGGATTACACCTCAACATAAAGAGAACAAAAGTCCTCACAACTGGACCAATAAGCAACATCAAGATAAAAGCAGAAAAGATTGAAGTTGTCAAGGGTTTCATTTTACTCAGATCCACAATCAATGCTCATGGAAGCAGCAGACAAGAAATCAAACTACGTATTGCATTTGGCAAATGTCCTGCAAAAGTCCTGTTTAAAGTGTTCAAAGCAAAGATATCACTTTGAGGAGTAAGGTGCACCTGATCCAAGCCATGATATTTTCAATCACCTCAGATGCATGTGAAAGCTGGGCAATGAATAAGGAAGACTGAAGAAGAATCGATGCATTTGAACTACAGTGTTAGTGAACAATATTGAATACACCTTGGACTGCCAGAAGAATGAACAAATCTGTCTTGGAAGAAGTACAGCGAGAGCGCTCCTTAAAAGAGAGGATGGGGAGCCTTTGTCTCATATACTTTGGACATGTTATCAGGAGGAATCAGTCCCTGTAGAAGGACACCATACTTGGTAAAGAAGAGGGTCAGTGCAAAAGAAGAAGCCCCTCAAGTAGATGGATTGACACAGTGGCTGTAACAATGGGCTCAAGCACAACGATTGTGAGGATGGCACAGGAATGAGCTGTGTTTTGTTCTGGTGTACATAGAGTCGCTATGAGTTGGAACTGACTTGATGACACCTAACAACAACAATGACTATAAATGGAAAGATATTCTACATTGATGAATAGAAATACTTAATATTATTAAGATATCAATTCTTCCCAACTTGATCTACAGATACATTGCAATCTCAATACAAATCCCAGCAAGTTATTTTCTGGATATCAACAAACTGATCCTAAAGTGTATAAGGAAAGACAAAAGACCCAGAATAGCAAACACAACACTGAAGAAAAACAGAGTTAGATGACTGACACTACCTGGCTTCACGGCTTACTATAAAGCTTCTGTGATCAGGACACTGTGGTACTGAAGAAGGAATAGACAAAGAGATCAGTGGAATAGAATGGGATAGTTATTCAGAGTGAAAAGTGGGCAAAAAGGATAGCCAACTGCTCTTTGACAAAGGAACAACGGCAATTTAGTGGAGAAAGAATAGCCTTTCAACAAATGGTGCTGAAACAACTGGACATCCACATGCAAAAAAAAATGAATCTAGACACAGAGCATATATCTGTCAAAAATATAACTCAAAATGGATTAAAGAACTAAATATAAGATGCAAAACTATAAAACTACCAGAAGATTAAAAGAAAAAGAAAGATTACATAGGAGAAAATCTAGTTGACCTTGGATTTGGCAATGATTTTTTAGGTGCAATACCAAAAGCATAATCCATAACAAAAATTGATAAATTGAACTTTTTTGAAACTTCTGCTTTGCAAAAAGCACTGTTAAGAGAATGAAAAGACAAACCACATACAAGGAGAAATATTTGCATAACATATCTGATAAAGAATTGTTTTCCAAAATATACAAAGAACTCTTAAAACTCAACAATAAGAAAACAAACAATCCAATTATACAATGGCCAAAAGATCTGAAAAAACACCAAAGAATATCTACAGATAGCAAACAAGCATATGAAATCATTCTCAGCATCATATGTCATTAGGGAATTTCAAATTAAAAAACAATGAAATCCCAGTACGTTCCTATTAACCAAACCCATTGCCATGGACTCAATTCCAACTCATACCGATCTATATAGGACAGAGTAGAACATCCCCATAGGGTTTCCGAGGCTGCAATCTTTATGGTAGCAGACTGCCACATCTTTCTCCCTCAGAGCGGCTAGTGGGTTCGAACCACCGACCTTGTGGATAGCAGCTGATTTAATTAACCATTGCACAACCAGGGCTCCTTTTGCCTAGTTTATCCAAGAATTATTTGAAAGAACTGTTGACCTGGAGACTAGGGCAAACTCTCAAGACCAGTAGTGTTCAATTATTAAATCCTATGCCCAGAAGAAAAAAAAAAAAAAATTTTTTTTTTTTTTATGCCCAGAAGAAACTAGATCATAGTTTAATATCTTGGCTCCATTTATAACTGCATATTTATAACAATTTATTCTTAAATATTTCCAGTAAATATCTGCTTATTCCTTCAGCATCTACTACATACTTTGTACTCTGCTAAAAAAAAAAAAAAAAAACTCTGCTAGGCACTGTATAATACATAGAATGTCTTCGTTACTTATTTTAGTGATTAACGTTTATTGTCAAAGATTTTTAACTAACTTTTTATTAGCGAACCTATATTCTGTCCTCAGTGGTATTGGAAGTGATTGGTCATTCTCGTTCAGAAGTCATAATGATTTGTGAAAACTGAATATATTCTACAACCTGGACAGTTAACTCCTTTGGTTAACCTTCTGATATATGAAGAGATGATTGGGAGCATACGTTATAATAGCTTTTAGATTTACCACTAATTTAACTCAAAGATGTTGGTTTACCCATTCCCTCAAATTGTAGTGGACATTGGACTAGGATATGAATAGATTTACATTCTGTGTTTAATACTGGGCGTTATCAGTTAGTATTCATTGTGGTAATGCTGTATAACAAACCATCCCAAATCTCAGTGACTTACAACAGCAATTACTTATGTCTCCTTCATGAGTCTTTGGGTCAGAAGAGGTGACTGTACCCAGGCTGCAGGTTGGTTTCAGGTGTACTGCACCCATACTTCCATTTCATAACCCAGGCTGAAGGAGTTATTGCTTATCTGGGATATAATAGTCTCATGACACAGAGCAGGAACACAAGAATGCAAGCCATACCACACATATAAAATTTTTGCTCATACTTCCTCTCACGTTTCACTGGTCAAAGGAAGTCACGAGGCCAATTCTAACATCAATAGAGCAGAGAAACATACTTCTTCTAAAAAGAGGGAGGAAAGGAGTGGAAATATTTGTTGAATCATAATAAAATCTACCAATTAGGCAACACTGCATCAAGAATATTTCCTTTTTTTGCTACAAATATGCTTTGTTTCAGTTTGATTCTGAGATGTTTTTATGTCTTGTCTGAATATACGACTGCAACATATACTCTTTATATGCATAACGTAAACAAAAAATACTGTTAAATCCAATTGGTAATATTTTTTACTTTGCTTTAACGAAAATTCAAAAATGCTTTATAAACACCACTGCATAATTACAGACTGATGATCACAAATTATATGAAACACCATCAAACATTTACAGCAGTTAATATACAGCTCAGTGACCATTACTAAATTATTTTACATTTTTCCATAGAGTATAAAAAAATTTTTTTATATTTAATTTAGTTTACTTGATTGATTTGATTTGTATTGAATATATAAAATTTGATTCATCATAATTCATCTTAGTCACAAGTTAAAAATATCAAGTATGCAAGATATGTAGCATAATACTTTCAACATAAAAAAAAAAGTTACCATTGAGTCGACTCTGATTCATGGCAGCCACATGTGTTAAGACAGTAGAGCTGCTCCATAGGGTTTTCTTGGCTGTAACCTTTACAGAAGTCGATAGCCAAACCTTTCTTCTGTGGCAGCACTGGGTGGGCTTGAGTCGACAACCTTTAAGTTAGTAAAGCGCAAACTGCACGACCAGGGACCTGCCTTCAACATGGAAGGCCCTGTTATGTTGTTAGGTGCTGGTGAGTTAGTTCCAACTGATGGCGACTCTATGCACAACAGAACCAAACGCTACACAGTCCTGCACCAACCTCACAAACGTTGGTGTGTTTCAGCCCATTGTTGCAGCCAGTGTGTCAATCCATCTACCTGAGGGTTTTCCTCTTTTCATTGACCCTCTAATTTACCAAGCATTATGTCCTTCTACAGGGACTGATCCCTTCTAATAACACGTCCAAAGTACATGAGACAAAGTCTCCCCATTCTTGCTTCTAAGGAGCATTCTGGCAGTACTTCTTCCAAAGCAGATTTGTTCATTCTTCTGGCAGCCCAAGGTATATTCAATATTGTTCACTAACGCCGTAGTTCAAATACATCAATACTTCTTCAGTCTTCCTTATTCATTGTCCAGCTTTCACATGCATCTGAGGCGATTGAAAATATCATGGCTTGGATCAGGCACGCCTTAGTCCTCAAAGTGATATCTTTGCTTTTGAACACTTTAAACAGGACTTTTGCAGAAGATTTGCCGGTTGCAATGTGTCTTCTGATTTCTTCACTGCTGCTTCCATGGGCATTGATTGTAGATCCAAGTAAAATGAATCCTTGACAACCTCAATCTTTTCTGCTTTTATCGTGATGTTGCTTATTGGTCCAGTTGTGAGGATTTTTGTTCTCTTTATGATGAGGTGTAATCCATACCGGATGCTGTGGTCTTTGATCTTCATCAGTAAGTGCTCCAAGTTCTCTTCACCTTCAGCAAGCAAGGTTGTGTCATCTGCATATTGCAGGTTGTTAATGAGTCTTCCTCCAATCCTGATGCTGTGTTCTTCTTCATATAGTCCAGCTTCTCAGGTTATTTGCTCAGCATACAGATTGAATAAGTATGGTATAAGGATACAACCCTGGCACACACATTTCCTGATTTTAAACCACATGGTATTCCCTCATTCTGTTCAAACAACTACCTCTTGCTATATGCGCAGGTTCTGCATGAACACAATTAAGTGTCCTGGAATCTCCATCCTACGAAATGTTATCCATAATTTGTTACTAGCCACACTGTCGAATGCCTTCACAAAGTCAATAAAACAGCGGTAAACATCTTTCTAGCATCCTCTGCTTTCAGCCAAGGTCCATCTGACATCAGCAATGATATCCCTCATTCCATATCCTTTTCTGAGTCTGGTTTGAATTTCTGGCAGTTCACCATTGATGTACCACTCAACCATTTTTTAATCCAACAACAGTTTACTTGTGTGATATTAATGATACTGTTTGATAATTTCTGCTGGATCACCTTTCTTTGTAATAGGCACATATATGGATCTTCCACTTGGTTGGCCAGGTAGCTGTCTTCCAAATTTCTTGGCATAGACAAGTGAGCCCGTCAAGGTTTGCATTGTTTGTTGAAATATCTTAATCGGTATTCACTCATTTCCTGGAGCCTTGTTTTTCACCAGTGCCTTCAGGGCAGCTTAGACTTCTTCCTTCAATACCATCAGTTATTGAGAAGCTACCACCCGAAATGGTTGAACGTAGACCAATTCTTTTTGGTACAGTGACTCTCTGTATTCCTTCCATTTTCCTTTGATGCTTCCTGCATTGTTTAGTATTTTGTCCATAGAATTCTTCACTATTGCAACTCAAGGCTTTAATTTTTTTCTTCAGTTCTTTCAGCTTGTGAACTGCCAAGCCTGTTCATCCCTTTTAGTTTTCTAGTTCCAAGTCTTTGCACATTTCATTATAATACTTTGTCTTCTCAAGCCGACCTTTGAAACCTTCTATTCAGCTCTTTTAATTTGGCATTTTTCCTTTCAGTTTAGCTACTCTATTTTCAAGAGCAAGTTTCAGAGCCTATTCTGACATCCATGTTCGTATTTTCTTCATTTTCTGTCTTTTTAATGACCTCTTGGTTTCTTCATGTATGATGTCATCTCACAACTCATCTGGTCATTAGTGTTCAAAGAGTCAAATCTATCTTGAGATGGTCTCTAAACTTAGGTGGGATATACTTATGGTCCCCCACGTGTCTGTCAGTTTGACGTACTGTGGGGGCTTATGTGTTGCTGTGATCTTGAAAGCTATGCCACCGGTATTCAGATTCCAGCAGGGTCACCCATGGAGGACAGGTTTTCAGCTGAGCTTCCAGACTAAGACAGACTAAGAAGGAGGACCTGGCAGTCTACTTCTGAAAAGCATTAGACAGTGAAAACCTTATGAATAGCAGCGGAACATTGTCTGATATAGTGCTGGAAGATGAGCCCCCCCCCAGGTTGGAAGGCACTCAAAAGATGACTGGGAAAGAGCTACCTCCTCAAAGTAGAGTCGACTTTAATGACGTGGATGGGGTAAAGCATTTGGGACCTTCATTTGCTGATGTGGCACGACTCAAAATGGGAAGAAACAGCTGCAAACATCCATTAATAATCAGAACCTAGAATGCACAAAGTATGAATCTAGGAAAATTGGCAATTGTCAAAAATGAAATGGAATGCATAAACATCGATATCCTAGGCATTAGGGAGCTGAAATGGACTGGTATTGGCCATTTTGAATCAGACAATCATGTAGTCTACTGTGCTGGGAATGACAACTCGAAGAGGAATGGTGTTGCATTCATCGTCAAAAAGAACGTTTCGAGATGTATCCTGAAGTGCAACGCTGTCAGTGATAGGATAATATCCATACATCTACAAGGAAGACCGGTTAATACGACTATTATTCAAATTTATGCACCAACCACTGGAGACAAAGATGAAGAAATAGAAGATTTTTATCAGCTGCTGCAGTCTGAAATTGATCGAACATGCAATCAAGATGCATTGATAATTACTGGTGATTGGAATGCAAAAGTTGGAAACAAAGAAGAAGGATGAGTACTTGGAAAATATGGCCTTAGTGATAGAAACAATGACAGAGATCAAATGATAGAATTTTGCAAGACCAATGACTTCTTCATTGCAAATACCTTCTTTCACCAACATAAACTGCGACTATACATGTGGACCTCACCAGATGGAACACACAGAAATCAAATTGACTACATCTCTGGAGAGAGACGATGGAAAAGCTCAATATCATCAGTCAGAACAAGGCCAGGGGCCGACTGTGGAACAGACCATCAATTGCTCATACGCAAGTTCAAACTGAAACTGAAGAAAATCAGAGCAAGTCCACAAGAACCAAAATACGACCTTGAGTATATCCCACCTGAATTTAGAGACCATCTCAAGAATAGATTTGATGCATTGAAAGCTAGTGACTGAAGACCAGACAAATTGTGGAATGACATCAAGGACATCATCCATGAAGAAAGCAAGATGTCATTGAAAAGACAGGAAAGAAAGAAAAGACCAAGATGGATGTCAGAGGAGACTCTGAAACTTGCTCTCGACCGTCAAGCAGCTAAAGCAAAAGGAAGAATTCGTGAAGTAAAAGAACTGAACAGAAGATTTCAAAGGGTGGCTTGAGAAGACAAAGTAAACTATTATAATGACGTGCAAAGAGCTGGAGATGGAAAACCAAAAGGGAAGAACACACTCGGCATTTCTCAAGCTGAAAGAACTGAAGAAAAAATTGAAAGCTCGAGTTGCAATAGTGAAGGATTCAATGGGGAAAATATTGCACGACGCAGGAAGCGTCAAAAGAAGATGGAAGGAATACACACAGTCATTATACCAAAAAGAATTAGTCGATGTTCAACCATTTCAAGAGGTGGCATATGATCAGGAACCAATGGTACTGAAGGAAGAAGTCCAAGCTGCTCTGAAGGCACTGGCAAAAACAAGGCTCCAGGAATTTACAGAATATCAATTGAGATTTTTCAACAAACAGAAGCAGTGCTGGAGGTGCTCACTCGTCTATGCCAAGAAATATGGAAGACAGCTTCCTGGCCAACTGACTGGAAGAGATCCATGTTTATGCCTATTCCCAAGAAAGGTGATCCAACCAAATGTGGAAATTATAGAACAATATCATACACAAGCAAAATTTTGCTGAAGATCATTCAAAAACGGCTGCAGCAATATAGTGACAGGGAACTGCCAGAAATTCAGGCAGTTTTCAGAAGAGGAGGTGGAACCAGGGATATCATTGCTGATGTCAGATGGATCCTGGCTGAAAGCAGAGAATACCAGAAGGATGTTTACCTGTGTTTTATCGACTATGCAAAGGCATTCGACTGTGTGGATCGTAACAAACTATGGATAACACTGCGAAGAATGGGAATTCCAGAACACTTAATTGTGCTCCTGAGGAACCTTTACATAGATCAAGAGACAGTTGTTCAGACAGAACAAGGGATACTAATCGGTTTCAAGTCAGGAAAGGTGTGCGTCAGGGTTCTATTTTTTCACCATACCTATTCAAACTGTATGCTGAACAAACAATACGAGAAGCTGGACTATATGAAGAAGAAACGGGCATCAGGATTGGAGGAGGATTCACTAACAACCTGCGTTATGCAGATGACACAACCTTGTTTGCTAAAAGTGAAGAGGACTTGAAGCACTTACTAATGAAGATCAAAAACCAGAGCCTTCAGTATGGATTGCACCTCAACATCAAGAAAACAAAAACCCTCACAAATGGACCAATGAGCAACATCATGATAAACAGAGAAAAGATTGAAGTTGTCAAGGAATTCATTTTACTTGGATCCACAATCAACAGCCATGGAAGCAGCAGTCAAGAAATCAAAAGACGCGTTGCATTGGGTAAATCTTCTGCAAAGGACCTCTTCAGAGTGTTAAGGAGCAAAGGTGTCACCCTGAAAATTAGAGTGTGCCTGACCCAAGCCATGGCATTTTCAATCGCATCACATGCATGTGAAAGCTGGACAATGAATAAGGAAGGCTGAAGAAGAGTTGACGCCTTTGAATTGTGGTGTTGGTGAAGAATATTGAATATACCATGGACTGCCAAAAGAATGAACAAATCTGTCTTGGACGAAGTGCGGCCAGATTGCTCCTTAGAGGGAAGGATGGTGAGACTGCGTCTTACATACTTTGGACATGTTGTCAGGAGGGATCAGTCCCTGGAGAAGGACATCATGATTGGCAGAGTACAGGGTCAGCAGAAAAGAGGAAGGCCCTCAATGAGGTGGATCGACACAGTGGCTGCAACAATGAGCTCAAGCATAACAATGATTGCAAGGATGGCTCAGGACCGGGCAGTGTTTCATTCTGTTGTGCATAGGGCCACTATGAGTCAGAACCGTCTCGATGGCACCTAACAACAACAACAACATACTTATGGTTGTACTTTGGCTCTTGTGAATTTATTTTAATATTCTTCAGCTGGTATTTGAATTTGTGTGTGAGAAAATGTTGGTGTGCCCAACATTTGGCTCCTGGCGTTGTTCTGACTGATGATATTGAGCTTCTCCATCATCTCTTTCCACAGATGTAGTCAAATTGATCCCTGTGTACTCCATCCTGTGAGATCAACGTGTGTAGTGACCGCTAATGTTGCTGGAAAAAATGTATTTGCACTGAATATGTTGTTGGTCTTGCAAAATTCTATCATGTGATCTTCGGTGTCATTTCTATCACCCAGGCCATTTTTTCCAACTACTGATCCTTCTTCTTTGTTCCCACTTTCGAATTCCAATTGTCGGTAATTATCAATGCATTTGATTGCATTTTTGATCAATTTCAGACTGCAGAAGTTGCTAAAAATCCTCAGTTTCTTCGTCTTTGGCATAAGTGGTTGGTGTGTAAATTTGGATAATAGTAGTATTAACTAATCTTCCTTGTAGGCATATGGATATTCTATCATTGACAGCATAGTACTTCAGGATACATCTTGAATTTTTTTTTTAATGATGAAAGCGAAATGTTTCTCTCTATTGCCATTGCCAGCATAGTAGACTATATAAGTGTCTGATTCAAAATGGCCAATACAGGTCCACTTTAGCTCACCAATGCCTAGAATATCTATCTTTATTCATTCAGTTTGATTTTTTACAGCTTCCAGTTTTCCTTGATTCATGCTTCACACATTCCATGTTCCAATTACCAATGGATGTTTGCAGCAATTTCTTCTTTTTCAATCATGCCACATCAGTAAATGAAGGTCCTGAAAGCTTTACTCAATCCAAGTCATTAAGGTTGACTCTACTTGTATTTTGAGTGCTTTCCAACAAGCCCCCATAGTACAACAAACTGAGAGACAAGTGATGGTAGACGGCCCTAAATAACTACTATTGTTTATGTATTTACTTTGTGCAAAATCAAATTTAATAAACACTTTTATCTCTTGAGCATCATAAGACACCATTTCCAACATTATATGGCCAATAAAATATTCCTTTTTCTATTGATTCATGGTAGTATAGTTTATAAAGTAACTTGCCAAGATACCAGGCTTCCTTTCTCTCTCTCTATTGCTCTAATTTCGACCTTTAAAAATAAATACATTTGGTTTTGTAAACTTATATGTAGCTATATTTCTATTGCCATCACTGAACATTTCATAGAAGATGAAGGATGGGTGTTTGCATTTATGAAAACATGAGAATATTCACTTTTAAACTCAAAATTATTTTTTTAGTTTGTTGATATAGTTATTTCTACATTAATTTTTCCTAACTTTTGAAATCTTTCTTTATCTTTCCCCTAGGTCTGCTACTGATAGAAATCAAAATAGAGGAAGATTCTCAATTTTGACGGTAAAATCTATATAAATATAATCTGTAATTTTCTGTAAATCACTTTTTTCACAACCATTAAAACATTGAGGTCATCCTTCCATGTCAATTTATATTTATCCACTTTATTCTTTCTAGATGTTGCAGAGTATTTATATAAAAATTATTAAGTAACGTAACTGTGAATATACATCAAAGATGTTTGTAAGAATACATAAAAATTATTTACACACCAACCACTTATGCCAAAGACGAAGAAACTGAGGATTTTTAGCAACTTCTGCAGTCTGAAATTGATCAAAAATGCAATCAAATGCATTGATAATTACCGACAATTGGAATTCGAAAGTGGGAACAAAGAAGAAGGATCAGTAGTTGGATTTTTTTCACTATTTGCAGCTTATACTTCTATATTATTTGAACATTTTACCAAGATCCTGGATTATTTTTGTAATTTAAAAAGAAAATGAAAAAAAAAACAACAAAGTTAGCCTGTGAATATAAATCCACTAAGTGGGCTGAAACCTCAGTTGGCTACCCTAGCATGCATTTCATTAAGTCTAATAATGAGATAAATCAATGATATGTTCTCTCTTGTTTTTCTAAGAAGGAAATTAATGCTCCAACTAAATGCTGGATTCACTTGGCATGGCTGGATAAAGATTGATGGTTGAACTTACCTTGTTTATATGAATCATTTCTTGGAGTCATGACTAGCATAGGAGTCTGAGGAATGCTTCTTACCTGCATAAAATCAAGAATGACTCAAATGTGTTTAAACTAGGAAATGTGAATCTAAAATCCCTGTCTGGCATGTAATAGTCACCCAATACATGTTTGTATTGCTTTCTTTCTTGAAGTAAGGAAAGAAGGGATACCATCACAAAGATATTCAGAAATACTAGACTCTTCACGAGAGTTTGGGGGAAATTAATTCATTTGAACCACATTTCCTTCTATCATCCTCTCATGAGAATTTCTGTTTTCCTATGGAGGAGTTCAATTTTGCTTTGGTTGTATCTCTTCACAGAGTAGTATTTATAAATTTACTGTCATTAAAATAAACATATCTACCCACCAACCTTAATTATACAGGAAGATAAGAATTTGATAGGGAGAGTTTTACAATAACCTTCAGAAATATCCAAGTCAATTTTTTCCTTCCTAAAACATTCATTTTTCTATTGACTAGAAGTGGTTTCAGTGTTTTAAAAAATGTTATATGCAAGAATGTATGGTCATTTTTTAAAGAATGGGTACATTGTGCTTCTGATATGAACTTGAGTCGTTGAATGGCACTGAGCATATAATTATTTGAAGTCAATTTGTACTAATCTTACAAAACTCATAGAATAAATTATCATAGCCATAGACTCCAACTATAAGTGGGAATCAACCACCCTAGATAAAATAACAGTTGTTTTATTTCCCAACTGAGCTCTGTATGAGGGCTTGGAGAGGTGTATATGAAGCAAAGAGTAAGATGTGTTTCAATAAAAAGATGTAGGAAGCTAAAGCATCCTCATAACTTAGATCCACAAAGTGATACTGCCCAATCCACTAGCACATTTTGATTTTCTGTTTAACAACTAAAAGTGGTGTATTATAGGAGCCAGTTGCAGAGAAAAGAAATAGCCTTCACTCCATTCTGGCTCTCCCACATTAAGAACCTGTAATAATGTCTTCCTCACTTTATACACTCAAATTATGTTCCTTTTATATGATTAGTCACAGTTGAATTACCATTTACTCCTTATTTCTAGTATATGCTTTGCTAGGATTAGGGATACAAAGGCTTGCAAGAACAGACATAGTCCTTGTTTTCACGGAGTGTACATTGTAGTCTCCCTACATGTCTGTCAGTTCATCATACTGTGGGGCCTTGTGTGTTGTTGTGATGCTGGAAGCTATGCCACTGATATTCAAATACCAGCAGGGTCACCCATGGCAGACAGGTTTCAACTGAGCTTCTAGACTAAGACAGACTAGGAAGAAGGGCCTGGCAGTCTACTTCTGAAAAGAATTAGCCAGTGAAAACCTTATGAATAGCAGCAGAACATTGTCTGATATAGTGCTGGAAAATGAGCCCTTCAGGTTGGAAGACACTCAAAAGACAACTGAGAAAGAAGAGCTGCCTCCTCAAAGTAGAGTTGACCTTAATGATATGGATGGAGTCAAGCTTTCAAGACCTTCATTTGCTGATGTGGTATGACTCAAAATGAGAAGAAACAGCTGCGAACATCCATTAATAATCAGAACCTGGAATGTATGAAGTATAAATCTAGGAAAATTGGAAACCATCAAAAATGAAATGGAATGCATAAAGATCAATATCCCAGGTGTTAGTGAGGTGAAATGGACTGGTATTGATCATTTTGAATCAGACAATCATATGGTCTACTATCCTAGAAATGACAACTTGAAGAGGATTAGCATTGAACTCATTGTCTAAAAGAACATTTCAAGATCTATTCTGAAGTACAATGCTGTCAGTGATAGGATAATATCCATACGCCTACAAGGAAGACCAGTTAATACAACTATTATTCAAATTTATGCACCAACCACTAAGGCCAGAGATGAAGAAATTGAAGATTTTTACCAACTCCTGTCGTCTGAAATTGATCAAACATGCAATCGGGATGCACTGATAATTACTGCTGAATGGAATGTGAAAGTTGGAAACAAAGAAGGATCAGTTGTTGAAAAATATGGCCTTGGTGATAGACATGATGGTAGAGATTGCATGATTGAATTTTGCAAGACCAACAACTTCTTCATGCAAATACCTTTTGTCACCAATATAAGCAGCGACTATATACATGGACCTCACTAGATGGAATACCCAGGAAATAAATCGACTACATGTGTGGAAAGAGACGATGGAAAAGCTCAATATCATCAGTCATAACAAGGCCAGGGGCCGACTGGAGATCAGACCATCAATTACTCATATGCAAGTTCAGGTTGAAACTGAAGAAAATTAGAACAATTTCATGAGAGCCAAAGTACGACCTTGAATAGACTTGACACGTTGAACACTAATGACTGAAGGCCAGACAAGTTGTGGAACGACATCATACATGAAGAAAGCAAGAGGTCGTTAAAAAGAGAGAAGAGAAAGAAAAGACCAAAATGGATGTCAGAAGAGACTCTGAAACTTGCTGTTGAATGTCAAGTAGCTAAGCAATAGGAAAAAAATGATGAAGTAAAAGTGCTGAACAGACAATTTCAAAGGGCAGCTTGAGAAGATAAAGTATAGTATTATGATGACATGTGCAAAGACCTCGAGATAGAAAACCAAAAAGGGAAGAACATGCTCAGCATTTCTCAAGCTGAAAGAACTGAAGAAAAAATTCGAGCCTCGAGTTGCAATACTGAAGGACTCTACAGGGAAAATATTAAAAGATGCAGGAAGCATCAAAAGAAGATGGAAAGGAATACACAGAGTCACTACACCAAAAAGAATTGGTCAGCATTCAACCATTTCAGGAGATTACATATGATCAGGAACATAAGGTACCGAAGGAAGAAGTCCAAGTTGCACTGAAGGCATTGGTGAAAAACAGGGTTCCAGGAATTGATGGAATACCAATTGAGAAGTTTCAACAAATAGATGCAGAGCTGGAAGTACTCACTCCTCTATGCCAAGAAATATGGAACACAGCTGGTTACCTGGCCAACTGACTGGAAGAGATCCATATTTATGCCTATTCCCAAGAAAAGTGATCCAACCAAATGTTGAAATTATTGGACAATATCATTAATACCACATGCAAGCAAAATTTTGCTAAAGATCATTCAAAATCAGCTGCAACAGTATATTGACAGGGAACCGCCAGAAATTCAAGCCAGATTTAGAAGAAGACATGGAACCAGGGATATCATTGCTGATGTCAGATGGATCCTGGCAGCAGAGAATATCAGAAAGAGCAATAATTGTGAGGATGGCACAGGACTGGGCAGTGTTTCATTCTGTTGTGCATAGGGTCGCTATGAGTTGGAACCGACTTGACGGCACCTAACAACAAGAATACATTGTAGTCAGTGAAACAGATATTATTTTTTTTAATCACACATATAGATATGTGTAATTACAAACTGAGACAAAAAAAAATTTTTAAGTGTTTCTTTTTTTAAGGAAAGTTTCCCAGTTCTACAAAAAACATAACAGAAAATCTGACCTAGAATTGTGTGTTTGTGTCAGGGGTGAGGGGGTAGAAGGGTCATCAGAGAAGATATCCTTGAGGAAGTAATTCATCTGAGAAGGAAGGAAGAGTGGAAATAAAATAGGTGAAGGAGATGGGGCATGGGTAGATGGGTGGTGATGGAGGTTTTAGGCAGAGGGAACAGCATGTGAAAATGTCCAGTAGCATGTCACATCACAGATACTGCAAAACACCTAGAGATGCTGGAGTATAGAGAGGAAGACAGTGAATGATTGGGCTATATAGGTACTCAGCCAAACACAATGCAAGGATTTGTTCATGTTAAAGCTTTTGGTATTTATTCTAAAATCGATGTGAAACAATTTAAGAATTTAAGCAGGAATGAGACATAATCAGATATGTAGCTTTAAAATATCTGTTTGGACTTTTGCTTCCAAGAAGACGGAGTAGATATATTTTCCTTATTCTTCCCACTAAGTACAATGAAAAACCCTGGATAGTATATACAGTGAAACCTGTGAAAGCCAGAATTCGACAGGACTGCCTTGTTTTTCCAGGTTTCATAAGTTTTCTGCCTTTCACAGGTTGCAGCCTTACCACTTTTCTGTTGCTATCAGAAGCCAACATCAAGGTGACAGAGATGGGAGAATTGTGTGACACGGATTCTAAAGTAGGCATCATAAAAAATCCTTCAATGAGCAATCACAGAGAAGAAGTTTTTCTTCTCTGACAGGTTTCTGCCTTTCACAGGTTCCAGGTTACAGCTTTCTCAGGTTTTAATGCACACACACAAAAAAAAAGCATAATAAGATTGTGAAAGGTGGAGAAAAGAAGGAAGGTTACTTAAAGATTTCAGGATCTAAAGAAAAACATGACAGTGAGGTCCCTGGGTTTTCTTTATACATACTAGATTAGGTGCTGGCAAGTGGGCAAAGTGGAAATCTCAATGCGAGAAGACAAAAAAAAAAAAGGCCAAAGAAAATTCTGCTCTATCTCTAGCCAAAGAACCAGGAAAAGGGCACTCAGGAAAGACAAAAAATTTTACACCATAACTGCTCTACTCAAGCCAAACACTATCAAAAAAAACCCTCAGACCCTAGCCCTGCATCCAGCAAAAAAGGCCAAGTGGAAAGCCTAGACTTCCACCTGTACTAGGCTGTAATGAGGTGTCCCAACCAATCTCCCTCCCATCCACCGTGTACACCCTGCCCCTGTAGTGTTAGAGAAGGCTGAGAGGAAAGGCAGGACTTTCTTCCCTGCCAAGCAGTAATGAGACTGCCCCCCATAGTTCCCCTTTTCTCCTCATCAGTGGAGGCTGCATGGGAAGCCTGGACATCTACCACCATCCAGCAGTTATATGGCACCCATCCACCTCTGTGCTGTGGTGGTATCAGAGAAAGCCTAGTGGAGAGTCAGAATTTTCACCATCAGCAACCAATAATGAAGTCCCCCCGCCTGTGATGTCAGTAGAGACCATGTAACGAGGTACTCCATCCCCTCCCATCCATAATGGTAACAATAGAGGCCTAGTGGGAAGCCTGAATTCCCATTATTGCCTAGGCAAAATAAGGAGCCTCTCACCACCATGTTGTCAATGGAAGATGAGTGGGGAACCTTGACTTCTCCCTTTAACTGGCGGTATGAAATGACAACATTCTTCCTTTGCTAGAGTGACACCAGAGAAAGTCAAGTTAAACAGAAGGTCTGAATAAGATTCAGAGTTTCATAATAAGCCAAAAAGGAAGGTATCCATTGAAAATTACTCATCATACCAAGAATCAAGAGATCTGAAATTGAATGAGAAAAGCAACAGAAGCCAACATCAAGGTGACAGAGATGGTAGAATTGTGTGACAAGGATTCTAAAGCAGGCATCAAAAAAATGCTTCAATGAGCAATTACAATCAAACTTGAAGCAAATGAAAAAACAGAAAGTCAACAAAGAAACAGACTCAGGAAAGAAATAAAACATATGAAGAATAACCAAATAGAAATTTCAGAACTGAAAAATACAATGACTGAAATAAAAAACTCAGTGGACATCTTCCCTGACCATAAGTCCATAAAAGTAGAAATCAATAACAGAAAAAGCAGGGAAAAGAAATCTAACACTCGGAAATGGACAACACCCTGCTCAAAAAGGACTGGGTTATAGGAGATGTTAAGGATGGAATAAAGAAATTCATAGACTCCAATGAGAATGAAAACAATTCCTATCAGAACTTTTGGGACACAGCAGAAGTAGTGCTCAGAGGTCAATTTATATCAATAAATGCACACATCCAAAAAGAAGAAAGGGCCAAAATCAAAGAATTATCCCTACAACTTGAACAAATAGAAAGAGAGCAAAAAAAGAAAACTTCAGGCACCAGAAGAATGCAAATAATAAAAATAAAAGCAGGATTAAATGATATGGAGAGCAGAAAAACAATTGAAAGAGTTAAAAAGACCAAAAGCTGGTTCTTTGAAAAAATTAACAAAATAAATAAACAATTGGCCAAACTGACAAAAGAAAAACAGGAGAGGAAGCAAATAACCAGAATTAGAAATGAAATGGGCGATATCACAACAGACCCAACTGAAATTAAAAGAATCATATAGACTACCACGAAAAATTGTATTCTAACAAATTTGAAAACCTAGAAGAAATGGATGAATTTCTAGAAACAAACTACCTACCTAAACTAACACAAACAGAGGTAGAACAACTAAATAAACCCATAAAAAAAAGAAGAGATTGAAAAGGTAATTAAAAAACTCCCAACAAAAAAAAGCCCTGACCCGAATGGCTTGACGGCAGAGTTCGAACAAATTTTCAGAGAAGAGTTAGTACTGCTACTACTAAAGGTATTTCAGAGCATAGAAAAGGATGGAATACTCCTGAACTCATTCTATGAAGCCAGCATACCCCTGATACCAAAACCAGGTAAAGACACCACAAAAAAAAGAAAATTACAGACCTATATCCCTCATGAACTTCGATGCAAAAATCCTCAACAAAATTCTAGCCAATAGAATTCAAAAATATACCAAAAAAATTATTCACCATGACCAAGTGGGATTCATACCAGGTATGCAGGGATGGTTCAACATTAGAAAAAGAATTAATGTAATCCATAACATGAATAAAACAAAAGACAAGAACCATGTGATCTTATTAATTGATGCAGAAAAGGAAATTGCCAAATCAATACCATTTACAGTAGCCCCCAAGAAGATAAAATACTTAGGAATAAATCTTACCAGAGATGTTAAACACCTATACAAAGAAAACTACAAGATACTACTGAAAGAAACCAAAAGACCTGCAGAAGTGGAAAAATATACCTTGCTCATGGGTAGGAAGACTTAACATTGTAAAAATGTCTATTCTACCAAAAGTCATCTATAGATACAATGCAATTCTGATCCAAATACCAATGACATTTTCTAATGAGATGGAGAAACAAATCACCAACTTCATATTGAAAGGAAAGAGGCCCTGGATAATTAAAGCATTACTGAAAAAGAAGAACAAAGTGGGAGGGCTCACTCTACCTGATTCTAGAACCTATTATACCACCACAGTAGTCGAAACAGCCTGGTACTGGTACAACAGATACATAGACCAATGGAACAAAATTGAGAATCCAGACATAAATCCATCCACATATGAGTAGCTGATATTTGACAAAGACCGAAAGTCAGTTAAATGGGGAAAAGACAGTCTGTTTAAAAAATGGTGCTGGCATAAGTGGATATCCACCTGCAAAAAAATGAAACAAGACCCATACCTCACACCATGCACAAAAACGAACTCAAAATGGATTAAAAACCTAAATATAAAATCTAAAACAATAAAGATCATGGAAGAAAAAACAGGGACAATGCTAGAAGTCCTAATACATGGCATAAACAGCATACAAAACATTACTAACAATGCACAAACACCAGAAGAGAAACTAGATAACTGGAAGCTCCTAAAAATCAAACACTTATGCTTATCCAAAGACTTCACCAAAAGAGTAAAAGATTGCCTACAGACTGGGAAAAAGCTTTTAGCTATGCGATTTCTGATCAGTGTCTGATCTCTAAAATCTACATGATACTGCAAAAACTCAACAACAAAAGACAAATAACAGAATTAAAAAATGGGCAAAGGATATGAACAGGCACTTCACTAGAGAAGACATTCAGGTAGTTAACAGATACATGAGGAAATGCCCCCGATCATTAGCCACTAAAAAAAATTTTTTTTTTTAGCCATTAGAGAAATACAAATCAAAACTACAATGAGATTCCATCTCACTCCAACAAGGCTGGCATTAATCCAAAAAACACAAAATAATAAATGTTGGAGAAGTTGTGGAGAGACTGGAACACCTATACACTCCTGGTGGGAATGTAAATGGTACAACCACTTTGGACGTAGATTTATCACTTTCTTAAAAAGCTAGAAATAGAACTACCATAGGATCCAGCAATCCCACTCCTTGGAATATATCCTAGAGAAATAACAGCTTTCACATGAACTATGCATTTTATGCACACCCATGTTGACTGCAGCTGTGTATACAATAGCAAAAAGATGGAAGCAACCAAGGTGCCCATCAACAGATGAATGGATAAATTATGGTATAGTCACACAATGGGATAGTACCCATCAATAAAGAACAATAATGAATCTGTGAAACATTTCATAACATGGAGGAATCTGGAAGGCATTATGCTGAGTGAAATTAGTCAGTTGCAAAAGGACAAATATTGTATGAGACCACTATTATAAGAACTCAAGAAATAGTTTAAACAGAGAAGAAAACATCCTTTGATGGTAATGTGAGAGGGGAGAGAGGGAGGGATGGAGAGGGGTATTCACTAATTAGATAGCAGACAAAAACTATTTTAGGTGAAGGGAAAGACAACACACAATACGCGAGAGTCAGCACAACTGAACTAAACCAAAAGCAAAGAAGTTTCCTGAATAAAAGGCCAGAGTAGCAGGGGCAGGGGTCTGGGGGCCATGGTTTCAGGGGACATCTAGGTCAATTGGCATAATAAAATCTATTAAGAAAACATTCTGCATCCCACTTTGGAGAGTGACCTCTTGGGTCTTAAACACTAGCAACTGGCCATTTAAGATGCATCAATTGTTCTCAACCCACCTGGAGCAAAGGAGAATGAATATCAAAGACACAAGGTAATTATGAGCCCAAGAGACAGAAAGGGCCACATAAATCAGAGACTACATCAGCCTGAGACCAGAAGAACTAGATGGTTTCCAGCTACAAATGATGACTGCCCAACAGGGAACACAACAGAGAACCCCTGAGGGAGCAGGAGAGCACTGGGATGCAGACCCCAAATTCTTGTAAAAAGAACAGACTTAATGGTCAGACTGAGACTAGAAGAACCCCGGAGATCATGGTCCCCTGTCCTTCTGTTAGCTCAAGACAGGAACCATTCCCAAAGCCAGCTCTTCAAACAGGGATTCGACTGGAGTATGGGACAGAAAATGATACTGGTAAGGAGTGAGCTTCTTGGCTCAAGTAGACACATGAGACTATGTGGGCAGCTCCTGTCTGGAGGGGAGGTGAGAAGCCAGAGGGGGACAGAAGCTGGCTGAATGGACACGAAAATAGAGAGTGGAAAGAAGGAGTGTGCTGTCTCATTAGGGGGAGAGCAATTAGGAGTATATTTTTTAGTGAGGTGTATATAAATTCTTGTATGAGAGAATGACTTGATTTGTAAACTTTCACTTAAAGCACAAAAAAAATTTTTTAAAAATCAACTCAATGGATGAACTCAACATCCAGATGGAGGAGACAACAAAATAATGCCTAAAAACTTCTCAAATTTGTAAAAAAAAAAAAAAAAAACATAAGTCTACAGACTCAAGAAGCCTACCAGACCCCAAGCAGGATACACCCAAAGAAATCCATACCAGGACATACTGTATGTCAAACTTCTGAAAAAGAAAAAACATCTTGAAAACCACTAGAAAGAAACAGCTGCTTACTTACAAGGAAAAATAATTTTTATGATAGCATATTTCTCATCAGAAACCATGGATACCAGAAGGAAGTGGCACATTTTCAAGAGCTAAAGGAAAAAAAAAAAAAAAAACCCACCAACTATGAATTCTATATCCAGCAAAAATACCCTTCAGGAATAAAGAGAAAACAAGAAATTCTCAGGTGAAGGAAAACTAACACAAGTTTTCACCAGTAGTCCTACCCTTAAAAATGGCTAAAAGAAGTACTCTAAAGAACAGAATATATGAAAGAAAGGATTTTGGAGCATTGAAAAGGAAAAAAGAACAGAAAGAATAAAATTATCGGTAAATAAAATAAACTTTTCTTCTCTAAATTGATAGTTGAAGCAAACATTATACACTGTTTGATATGGTTCTCAATGTATGTGATGAAAATATTTAAGACAATTATATTACAAGTGGGGGAGGACAAAACGATATAAAAGGAGGTTAGGTTTCTACATTTTCCTAAATGGTAAAATGTCGCCCTTAGTAGAATGTGATAAGTTATGTATGTACAATGTATGACCTAGAGCAATCACTAAAAAAAACTATATGAAGAGATACACTCAAAAACCCTTAAGGTAAATCAAAATGGAATTTTAAAAATGGTACAAGTAATCCACAGGAAGACAGGAAACAGAACAAATAGAGAAAGGATAAAGGTGGAACAAACAGAAAACAAAAAAAAAAATATCAGACATAGGCCCTATAACATATCAATAATTACATTAAATGTAAATGATCTAAGTACATGAATTAAAGGACAAATATTAGCAGAAGGGATAAAAAAAACAGGACCCAACTACATGCTGTCTAAAAAACATGAACTTTATATATAATGATATAAAAAGCCCATTGCTTTCCAGTCAATTCAGGTGCATAATGACCCTATAAGACAGAGTACAACTGCCTCATAGGGTTTCCAAGGAGCAGCTGGACAATCTGAACTAACGACCTCTTGGTTAGCAGCCGAGCTCTTAAACACTGCACCATCAGGGATCCATAAAATGATATAAGCAGGTTAAAAGTAAAAGGAAACTTCTGGGAAGATGGCAGCATGAGCAGGTCTAAGATCCTGACCCTGCTGCTTAAGCACTGTCTTAGTCATCTAGTACTGCTTTAACTGAAATACCACAGTGGATGGCTTTAACAAAGAGAAATTTATTCTCTCACAGTCCAGTAGATGAGATGTCCAAATTCAGGGTGCCAGCTCCAGGGGAAGACTTTCTGTCTCTGTCAGCTGTGGAAGAAGGTCCTTGAGATGCATCAGTCTTCCCTTAGTCTGGGAGCATCTCAGCTCAGGAACCTCAGGCCTGAAGGATGTGCTCTGCTCCCAGCCCTGCTTTCTTGGTGGTATGAGGTCCCCCTGTCTCTCTGCTCACTTCTTTTATATCTCAAAAGAGATTGGCTTAAGACACTACCT
This sequence comes from Loxodonta africana, assembly GCF_030014295.1. Classification (NCBI taxonomy): domain Eukaryota; kingdom Metazoa; phylum Chordata; class Mammalia; order Proboscidea; family Elephantidae; genus Loxodonta; species Loxodonta africana. The sequence goes on from NC_087369.1 coordinate 98,060,436, forward strand.
AATCTTGTAGACCTCATCAATATAACTGCCACCAATCCATCTTATTACATCACAGTCATAGGATTTACAACACATAGGGAAATCACATAAAATTACACAACACTGGGACTCATGGTCCAGCTAAGTTGGCAGATATTTTGGGGGGGACACAATTCAATCCATTACAAGCACCAAGGAAAGCAACAGAAATCTGTAAGCTTAATTTTGAAAAAGTAGGCAGAGGATTGAAATGACTAACCACTAACTGAAACAAGAAAAAAAAATGTCTTTTAAATCATGGGAAAATTTCTTTTTCTGCTGTACTGTCCCCACCGCCCCCCCTCAGTGAGACAACCAGACAGCTGCAGTAGAGGTGACCATGGTGCATGTTCACAAAGAACAGGACCCAATCTCTGACTCTGGAGTGACTAGGGCAGACTTTGCTGGTAGACTGTTCACTGCATCTGTTCTGATCTGTCTGGGAGCTGCCTGAAGGACTGGATCCTCAATCTGGCCTAAATCAGACCTCTCACAAGTTGGGAGAGGGAGCACTGAGCAAAGACTAAAGGCTTAGCCCAACTGAGAATTTCTTGCAGAAATGTTGTTGTTGTTGTCAGGTGTCGTCAAGTCAGTTCTGACTCATAGCAACACTATGCACAACAGAATTAAACACTGCCCGGTTCTGTGCCATCCTTACAATCGTTGTTATGCTTAAGCCAATTGTTGCGGCTACTGCATCAATCCACCTCATTGAGGGTCCTCCTCTTTTCCGCTGACCCTGCTACTTTACCAAGCATGATATCCTTCTCCAGGGACTGATCCCTCCTGAGAATATGTCCAAAGTCTGTAAAGCACAATCTCACCATCCTTGCTTCTCAGGAGCATTCTGGTTGTACTTCCTCCAAGACAGATTTGTTCATTCTTTTGGCAGTCCAGGGTATGTTCAGTATTCTTCCCCAGCACTGCAATTCAAAGGCATTGATTCTTCTGTGGTCTTCCTTGTTCATTGTCCAGCTATTGTACTGTGGGGGCTTGTGTGTTGCGTGATGCTGGAAGCTATGCCACCGGTATTTAGATACCAACAGGGTCACCCATGGAGGACAGCTTTCAGCTGAGCTTCCAGACTAAGACAGACTAGGAAGAAGGACCCAGAAGTCTACTTCTGAAAAGAATTAGCCAGTGAAAACCTTATGAATAGCAGTGGAACATTGTCTTGCAGAAATAAGCACCTTGAAAAGCACTGTGTATATGGGGAAATTGAGAAGATAACAATTTTAATATGCTAATGTTCATTTCAACAACAACAAAAAATTCATACAAAGAAACTGGAAATGATGGCTGATTTTTAAAAAAGGCAAAGAAAGAGAAATAATCTCTATGGAAGGATGGATATGGACAGATTAGAAGACTTTAAAACAACATTATTATATATGCTCAGAGAACTAAAGGAAATCAGGAAAGCAATACATGACCAAAATAAGACTATCAATAAAGAGAAACACTAGAAAAGGGAACCAAACAGAATAACTGGAGATGAAAAATAAAATAACAAAAATGAAAAGCTCAATGGAAGGACTCAAATGTAGATTTGAGCTGGCAGAAGAATCAGCAAACAGAAGGATAAAGCAATTGACATTATTGAGGATGAAGAGCAAAGAGATAAAGGATCAAGAAATCTGAGCAAAACCTAATGGAATTGTGGGACACCATCATGCAAGCTAACATACACATCATGGAAATCCCAGAAGACAAAGAAAGAGAAAGGCACAGAAAGAATACATGAAGAAAGAATAGAAGAAAACTCTCCAAACTTGAGGAAAATTATGAATTTACAAATCCAAGACACTCAATGAACTATAAGTGGGACACACACAAAAAGATCCACACCAAGTCACATTATAATCAATTTGTTGAAAACGAAAGGTAAAGAGAGAATCCTGAAGGGAGCAACTGAGAAGGGAATTTTCATATACAAGAGATCCTCAATAATATCAAATGCCAATTCCTTCTGAAAAACCTTGGAGGCCAAAAGGCAGTGGAATGACATATTTAAAGTACAGAAAGAAAAGAACTGTCAATCAAGAATTTTGTATCTAGAAAAAACTGTTCTTTGAGAATGAGGGAAAAACTAATACATTCCCAGACAAACAAAAGCTGAGGGAGCTTTTTACCACTAGACCTGTATGATAAGAAATGCTAAGGGAGTTCTTCAGATAGAAATTTATAGTGTTAAAATTTTAAAAAGAAGAAAGATCTCAAACCAACAGGCTAACTCTACAACTTAAAGAACTAGAAAAAGAAGAGCAAGCTAAGTTCAAGTCTACCAAAATGAAGGAAATAAAGACCAGAGGAGAAATGAATGAAATAAAGAAAAACAATAGAATAAATGAAAACAGAAGTTTTTTGTTGGTTTGTTTGTTTGTTTTTAAAGATCAGTAACATTGACAAAAATTTACCTAGCCTGACAAAGACAAAAGACTTATAGCCTCATAGTGATCCTAAAGGACCGAGTAGAACTGCCCCATAGGGTTTCCACGGAGCACCTGGTAGATTCGAACTGCCGACCTTTTGGTTAGCAGCCATAGCTCTTAACCACTATACCACCAGGGTTTCCAACAAAGATAGAGGAGATGCAAATATCTAAAATCAGAAATAAATGTAGGAACATTACTATTGACTTTATAGAAGTAAAAAGGATCGTAAAAGAATACTCATGTATTCTAATCCAACCAATTAGATACTTTGATGAAATAGGCAAATTCCTAGAAATACATGTTGTTGTGTGTGCCTTCAAGTCTATTCCTACTCATAGAGACCCTATAGGACAGAGCAGAACTGCCTTATAGGGTTTCCAAGAAGCAGCTGGTGGATTTGAAATGCCAGCCTTTTGGTTAGCAGCCTGAGCTTTTACCATTTGGCCACCAGGGCTCCAGAAACACGTTAACTACCTAAACTTACTTAAGAAGAAACAGAAGATCTCAACAGGCCCATACCAAGTGAAGAGACTGAATTAACAATCAAAAACCTTCCCTACACACCCACAGAAAAAAAAAAAGTTCTGAAACAGATGGCTTCATTGGGGAATTCTACAAAACATTTATAGAAGAAATGACGCCAGTCCTGCTGAATACAGTAGAAAAGGAGGGAACACTTCCTACCTCTTTCTATTAGCTAGCATTCATTACCTTGATACCAAAGCCAGATGAAGACACCACAAGAAAAGGAAACTACAGGCCAGTAGCCCTTATGAATATAAATGCAATAATCCTCAATGAAATACTAGCAAACTAAATCCAACATCATATTAAAAGGGTTATACACCACAATCAAGTGGAATACAATCCAGGAATGCAAGAAGGGTTCAATATTAGAAAATCAAAATAATACACCACATTGATACAATAAAAGAACCACATGATAATTTCAATGAACGCAGAAAAGGCATTTGACAGAATCCAACACCCTTTCATGATAAAAACACTCAACAAACTAGGAATATAAGGGGAATTGCTCAGTGTGGTAAAGGGCACAGATAACAAAATACTCAATGATGAAAGACTTAGTTTCCCCCTTAAGATCAGGAGCCAGGTAAGGATGTTTGCTCTCAAGACTGCTATTCAGTATTGTACTGAAAGTTCCAGCCAGAGCAATTTTTGAATAAATAAATAAAGGTTTCCAAGTTGGGAAGAAAGAAGCAAACTGTCTCTTTTCACAGATAACAAGGTCCTGCATATAGAAGACCCCAAAGAATCCACAAGAAATCTTTTAGAGCTAATAAATGAATTCAGCAAAGTTGCAGGATACCACATCAGCATACACTAATCAGTTGTCTTTCTATACACTAGCAATGAGAAATGTGAAAAAGAAATTAAGAAAACAATTCCATTTACAATAGCATCTGAAAGAATAAAATATCTAGGAATAAATTTGCCAAAGAAGGTGAAAGACTTGTACATTGAAAATTATAAAGATTAATATTTTGACCTCACAATTAACTACTAGTATTACCCTTTCAAGCTGCCTACTTGTCACAGTGATCTTCCTAAGAGGAAAACCATGGGTCAATTCCACTCTGTTTTATCCAGTGGACCAAATCTTGTAGTATGAACTTTAGTACACTACATTAAGTATATTTCCTATTTAATGGGTAACCAATAAAAATAACAATTGACAAAATATTTAGAGCATTTTATCCTTGGTGGCCATTTAGTTTGTAATACACAATTCTGATGCAATCTACCACATCAAATTCCTAACTTAACGGAGAATGCCATGTTCTTGATTCTAGTGATAACAAAGAAATGCAAATTTGGGCACATTAAATTTTTAAATAAAAGAAATATGAAAGTATTTCAATAGCTGGAACATAAACTAAACTAAGTGATTTTAAGCACTAAGACTCTTGGCGTCCAAGTCTGAATCATTTCTGTGAGCATCAAAGTATTACAAAATTAAATCATCATTTTGTCAGATTGCTCTAAAATGCAAAACCATTGTCTAATTTCTTTAAAATCAGTATCCAGCCTATAAGCTAAATATGGGCTGAAGAGGACCTTGAATTATTTTTTATTATTATTTAAAAAAAAGTGTTGGTACTACTGTGAATGAAAAAATAGGAGCCTCTGTTGGCAAGGTCAGAGATATTCAGAGCAATGTCCTAAACCTTCCTAGATTCTCTCTAGATCCTAAGAATATGCTGTGGTTTGTTTACTATCCATCCCCAAATAGTGTACTAAATTAGTGTTCAAAATATCTTCACAAAGAATACTCTCCATTTGTTTTCAGGATTACTAGAAACTTGGTTAACGAATGCTCATTTGAATTTTGATCTATTGCTAGTCTTAAACTTGTTGCCATTGAGTCAATTCGGACTCATAAAGACCCTATAGAACAGAGTAGAACTGCCCCGTAGAGTTTCCAAGGAGACTTGGTGGATTCAAACTGCCGATCTTTGGTTAGCAGCGATAGCACTTAACTACTAAGCCACCAGGGCTTCCAGAAACCCAGGTGACATAGTGGTTAAGAGCTATGGCTGCTAAATGAAAGGTCAGCAGTTGGAATCTGCAAGGCGCTCCTTGGAAACTCTATGGGACAGTTCTACTCTGTCCTACGGGGTCACTGTGAGTTGGAATTGACTCAACAGAAATAGGTTTGGTTTTTGGTTATTACTACTCTTAATCTTTCTCCCCCCCGCAAAAGATGTCTTTGATCAGCTTGTTCCTCAGGAAAAGAAAAGACTGTGAAAGAAAAAATATATATATATGTATGTATGTATTTCAACTGCAAACATAAAAGAAACTGAATGGAACAAGCAAGGCCTCCAAAATTTTATCATTTGGAAACATTAAATGAGATGCAGAAAGATATTTTATGTAAATTAAGAGAATTGGGGTATTTGCACAGAAGAATTGGTATTTAAAACAGCCCTTTAAACCACAATATACTTACACATAATAGGTTATCTTTGTACAGTAGAATCTCACTCTAAACAGTGTTTACTGGCATTCTCTTCATGTCTGAGCCATGTTGGATACCATTTTAGGAAGCTTAGTTAATAAAGTATCAAACAGACCTTATAAAGTCCAGTAGTTTCTGACATGACTTATTTGAGTTATGTCGAGCCACACACAATTTTATGATTTACTATTCAAAACACTGCCATATAGCAGGCTGTGATATGGCCTGGTCTACAGTGAAGTCGGGGTCAGTGTCAGTAATCATAATGGATAGAAAGTTGCTCAATGTTCAACTCTAATGACATATGACAGTTGAACTGTGAATACGCCTGACAGCTGTTACGACGCTGGCTTTATTGTTACAACACTGTTGCTGGCTTCATTGTAGATAGACCAGGCGTGTACCCAAAACCAAGCCCATTGCCGTCGAATAGATTCCAACTCATAGCGACCCTATAAGACAGAGTAGAACTGCCCTATAGGGTTTCCATGGAGTGGCTGGTGGATTTGAACTGCCAATCTTTTGGTTAGAAGCTGCAGCTCTTAACCATTGGGCCACCGCGGCTCCAGACCAGGCCTATAGCATGATCTTGTTCAGCGCTTTATGCCCTAAGAAGCATCGGTTGTTAATTTGAAACCTAGTTGTTCAAGATACTCTAACTGTAACACTTGCACTGCTTATACCCCCTACAATATGTCTAGTAAAAGAAGTCATACCACTGAAAGTTCTAATCCAAAAAAGAAGGTGAGGAAGGCTCTAGACATGGATATACAGATAAGGATCATTAAGGCCTATGATAATGAAAAGAAAGCTGGCAAAATAGCAGGTAAGGAAGGACTGTCTCATTCGACCATTTCAACAATCATTATGGATAAGAATAGGGTTTTGGAGGCGGTTAAAAGAGCAATTGGCATAAAAGCGACAATTTTAACAAAGAATAGGCAAGGGCCAATCCACAAAATGGAGAAGGTATTGATGATGTGGGTAGAAGACAAAATCCAGAAGAGGATTCCCATGAGTTTACTGACAATTCAAATGAAAGCACACAGCCCTTTTAAAAGCCCAAAGGAACAGCAAGGATAGACTAGCAGCGTTCTTCAATGCCAGCAAGGGATGGTGTCATTGCTTCAAATGCTGATTGAGCTTACAAAATGTGGGTATAACTAGAGAAGCAGGAAGCGTCAATGTTGAAGTTGCTGAAAAATTCAAGGATGAACTGGACAAGATGGAAGAGGAAGGAGAGATGCTGTCAAAACATTTTATAGCAGAAGGATCAACCAGAGTTTTTTCTAAACTGAAGCAGGGGCTTCAGTTGCTTGAAAACAAATGCTGATCGCTTGCTAAAGTCAATAGGCAGATTCAGGAAGCAGTGAGATGTTACCACAAAATAGTTGAAGAGAAAAAGAAAAAGACCATACAGAAAACTCTCACTAATTTCCTGAGTAGAAACACCATCCCCATTCCCAGGGATAATCCAGATGATCCAGAACCTTCCACAAGTGGAGTCATTACTGCAGCTGACAAAATGCCAACATCTTCTAACTCTTCTTCATTGTCTGAGTGAATTTTTATGATTTGTGTATTTTTTATGTATCTGTGTATGTATTAAAATATATGTGTAAGTTTATATGTAATGTTTCTAACCCCCAAAGATAAATACTGGATTTATAAAAACATCAATACTAAAAGGTAATAGTAATGAAAAAAAAAGAGGTATTTGACTTATGTCACAACAGATTTATGACGGAGTCATCAGAACAGAACCCTGTCTTAAGTCAGGAACTACCTGTAGTCTCCTCTATTACGTCAGCTCAGGGCATGGATCGTAAAGGCAGAGCGAGGTTCCAATGTATTTGATTTTACATATGCTTAAAAAAATGTCAGAACACTCTTTTAATCCACTGATTTGAGTAGTCTAGTGCCTTCTTTATAATTCAGCATAGAAAAATGCCAAAATAAAAATGAAATGATTATGTTAAAATATCTGCATATTTTCTCATTAATGTGATATGTAACCTGGATGTCTAATATATATCAAACCATCCCAGTTATCTATCGGTCAGCCTAGGAATTGAGCAGAGATGGGAACATTTAAAAAAGCATTCCAACCCAAGACAAAGTATTATATTCCTTTCCCTCAAGGAGTTTATCAAGTGTACAACTCTACAGCACACAAAAGCAACACCAACAAGATTTATTATGTTATAGACATTGTTGCTTTAGAACTGGAAAACTATGCACTTTTTCTTTCCCATAACCCATATGCTTCTTGTGTTTACTCTTCATCACAGTTAATGTCCTCTTTGTCTCCAAGTTGACTACATCCGTGAAGCAATTGGATTTCCTTCTCTGCCACACAATTACTGCTATTCTTTAACTCATGATTTCTTCAATTCTGTGGCTAATATGCCCCACCCACCATACCCTTACCATGACTGAAGCAACAAATACCATCCTTTACTCTTCCATTCTAGCATTCTTACCCCACACGCAGACATTGTTTCACATTTTTATTGTATTCATTGGAAGTGGATGGCATCACTGCGGTAGAAAAAATGTTGCTTCATTTGCCTAAAATCTCCTACAAAAACTTTTCTTAGTTGTGGCTATTTCCAAGCTGAGTTTCAGGGAATAAAGTGATTTGTGGGAGAAAATAAACCACTCCTACTAAATCATTTATTGAAATTGTTTTCATGCCTCAACATCTGTACATTTGCAGAGCTCCATTAAATACTGGTAGTAACAAAGTGGGTAAGTAAAAACAGAGTAAAAGAGTTGTATACAAGTACATGTAGTGGGTACACTGGTAAAATGTGATCGTATTAGTTTTAGCCACATTGACTATGACTCTTATTCTACTTCATTAACTTGAACAACTCAGGTAATCATGAAAGGAAGGGTGATTACAGTGTAATATGTACTATTAGCACTTAATCTATCTTCACTATATCATTTGCAAGCAATTGCTGTGATATTACTTAGAAATTTTGAATGTTACTCCTTTAGGAAACTGATATCTGGGAATCTTTTTGAAAAGGCCTTTATGTCTCAGGTTATTTAGTTTTTTTAATACAACACAAACTCAACTAGTTCCCTTGTCTGGGTCACCTGATACTTGTTGCAAAGCATCTGCCCTGCCAAAGAGTCAGTCCTTCACCAGAGTTAATCATAAGCTAGCAAATGACTGACTACTTTTCAATTTTCAAAAGAGTCTCAAAGGAGCTCTCCTAAGCCAGTGTTACAATGGTCTTATATTTGAGAGTAAAAAAAAAAAAATTTTTTTTTACTTTTTTTTTTATTATTTGAGAGTAAACAATCAATTTTCTTCTTGTGAAATGATTCTGTGTTGTACACTGCGCCAATCCTTTGACTCTTCAATAACTGGTGATTTCAGGTGAAAATTTATGAAGGATGCTAAGGAAGTGCCCCATGTCAGAAAATATTTGAATTATGAAAAATAAATGCCTTTGGGCAGAGGGGTATTTGATTTTATCTGTTAGAACAAGTTTCAAATTCGGTCAGCCACCATCGTTTACATTTGACAGAGACACAAAGGCAGGTAGAAGAGTGGGAAAGTTTTGGAGTGGGAAAAAAGAGATTTCCAGTATGCCCTCCTCATTGGCGGTTTTGGCATGGAGAAGCTGGAGGCAGGTCAGCTAGAAGCAGAACATCCTATGTGATTGATTAAGGAGCATATTTGGCTTTCTCTGGTTGATGTCCAGTTGGAAGAAGGGGCAAAAAATTAGGGGAGCTGGCAGTCATTGACCACATTCTGATTTTTCTGGGCTGATTGCTACAGAGGTTGTGGTTTAGCTTCCTGGGCTGGTGGCTGTAGAGGTAGTGGGTCAGAGTTCTATTTTCATATATCCAATTATTCGTTTGTATATTCAGTCTCAAGATTATAAACTAAAAGTCACTGACTTTATACAGAAAACAAAACAGCTTCCCTCTAGTCAATTCCAGCTTATGGAGACCCCATGTCTTGTAGAGTAGAACTGTGCTCCTTAGGGTTTTTAAGGTTGTAAATTTTCAGAAACAGATCACAGGGCCTTTCTTCCAAAGTGCCTCTGGTTGGGTTCAAACAACCAACTTTTCAGTTAGTAGTTAAGCTCTTAATCATTTGGATCACCCAGGGACTTGACTTTATATAGACCCGCCCACAATAACTTTCCCATTTTTTTATTGATGCCAAGCTTCCAATTTCTAATTTGAAAATAATCCCTTTGGTTTAAGATATTATTTACCAAGAAACACAAATATGCCTGGTAAATGAAATATATTAAACTTTGCCAGTTATCCTTATGTATGATGAATTTATCAGATTTTTTCCTCAAGATCAGATTTTAATACAGCAAGAACATATCACGAGTACTATAGAGGTATCCAACTCATAGCAACTGTTTTGAGTTGGAATTGACTAGATGGCATGGGTTTTTGGTTTTATAGGGGTATGTGAAGGGGTCATTCATATATAAGACACTATTGTGAGTTAAGAACTGTTTGTGCTTTTTATATTAGATATTTAGGAAGATATTAGTTCAGAATGAAGGCAGTGAAGCTCTGGTGTAGTGGTTATGAGCTACAGCTGCTAACTGAAACGTCAGCAGTTCAAATCCACCAGGCACTCCTTGGAATCCTTATGTGGAAGTTCTATTCTGTCTTACAGGGTCTCTATGAGTCGGAATCGACTTGACGACAATGGGTTTTTGGTTTATGATGGGGCTGGGGTGAAGATGTTCCACCAAGGAATAGAGTATTCCAAGGTGTAAAGTCTTAAATATACCCTCACCAACTTCCAAATTTCACTGAGTAGGGACCTCTATCAGAAAAAGTTATTGTTTAAAATTTCTTTAGAAAAACTTCATGATTTTCTCTGGCGATCTCTCATTCTAACATACTTTTACCAGTCTTGTCAACTGTTTTGCAACAGCTGGCACATGTCCTTGCTTCCAGGCAAGAATCCTCACAAATAATTAATAATTTGTAGATAGATTTCATATGAAAGAAAAAAAATGCTCTAGCCTATGAGTTTAATATTAGCAAGAATCTTGACATAATCCACTTTTGAAAGTAAAACACAGCGTTAAAAACAAAGATTATCACTTCAAAGTCAATTGTTGTAGATATTTCCGTAGACCATTTTTAAGTTAATCTGTTAATTTGTTCATCTCAAGAGTGAACAGGCCTAGTATGTTAGGTAAAAAAGCCTAAGGAAGAATGAACTCAACTTGGTGAGTTCTTAGAGACAGCATTTCAAAAGCTGACAATGGAATTATAAACTGAAAAAACAAATGCTTGCTATTTCATTTCAACTCCAGTGCATAGAAATATATCTATTCCTGATGAATCTTGCTTAAAGTCTCTAGAAAATTTAGCCTTACTATGACTAAAGCAAATTTTTTGACTTTTCATTTTTCTTAAAATTTGATTGAATTTTTAACTCCCAAATGCAACAAAAAAAGACTGCTACATAAAAGACACAATTATGAGTTAAGAACTGTTGGTGCTTTTTAGATTAGATATTTAGGGAGAAATTAGTTTGGTATTTTTCTGGCACCTGTCACCGTGGCACCTAGGGAACTTAAGAAGCATAATAGGAAGCAAGCAAATATTGATATAGAATGAAAGTTCTATGTGGAATATTTCTCCAGATTATACTCTAATAAAAGAATGACAAACTTTTTAGATCACAAAATATATGCTTCATATATTGAGAACTGAAGAATTTTCAATAAACATGAAGGCTAAAAACCAGAAATGTATTTTTTTCTTTACCAGTTATGTTACCGTCCCTCAATTCCATGAGGCTGACCTTCAGTAAATCATTTTTATGGTGTGAATTTGACATGTGCTCAGAGAGAAACGCTCCTTAGTTTCTGAAATCTTTAGTCATTTGAGATTGACACTTTAAAATGCATATGCCTCTGCAAGAGGTAACATAAAAAGTCATTCCCCACCATCAACACCACAGTGTATGAATTAGTTGACCATACCTCTTTTATTTTTTAATTTTTATTATGCTTTAAGTGAAAGTTTACAAATCAAGTCAGTCCCTCAAACAAAAATTGATACACGCCTTTTGCTATATACTCCTAGTTGCTTTCTACCTAATGAGACAGCACGCTCCTCCTCTCCACCCTGTATTCCCCATGTCCATTCAGCCAGCTTCTGTCCCCCTCTGCCTTCTCATCTCCCCTCCAGACAGGAGCTGCCTACATAGTCTCATGTGTCTACTTGAGCCAAGAAGCTCTCCTCACCAGTATCATTTTCTATCCTATAGTCCAGTCAATGCCCGTCTGAAGAGATGGCTTTGGGAATGGTTCCTGTCTTGGGCTAACAGAAAGTCTTGGGACCATGACCTCCAGGGTCCTTCTAGTCCCAGTCAGGCCATTAAATCTGGTCTTTTTGAGAGAATTTGAGGTCTGCATCCCACTGTGCTCCTGCTTCCTCAGGGGTTCCCTGTTGTGTTCACTGTCAGGGCAGTCATCAGTTGTAGCTGAGGACCATCCAATTCTTCTGGTCACAGGCTGATGTAGCCTCTGATTTATGTGGCCCCTTCTTTTTTTTTTCCCTGTCTCTTGGGCTCATAATTACCTTGTGTCTTTGGTGTTCTTCATTCTCTTTTGCTCCAGGTGGGTTGAGACCAATCAATGCATCTTAGATGGCTGCTTGTGAGCATTTAAGACCCCAGAAGCCACTCTCCAAAGTGGGATGCAGAGTGTTTTCTTAATAGATTTTATTATGCCAACTGGCCTAGATGTCCCCTGAAACCATGGTCCCCAAACCCCCGCCCCTGTTACGCTGGCCTTCGAAGCATTCAGTTTATTCAGGAAGCTGCTTTTGGTTTAGTCCAGTTACACTGACCTCTCCTGTATTGTGTGTTGTCTTTCCCTTCACCTAAAATAGTTCTTGTCTACTATCTAATTAGTGAAAACTTCTCTCCCTTCCTCCTTCCCTTCCTCCCCACTCTCATAAGGATCAAAGAATACTTTCTTCTCTGTTTAAGCTATTTCCTGAGCTCTTATAATAGTGGTCTCATACAATATTTGTTGTTTTGCAACTGACTAATTTCACTCAGCATAATGCCTTCCAGATTCCTCCATGTTATGAAATGTTTCACTGATTCATCATTGTTCTTTATCGATGCGCAGTATTCCATTGTGTGAATATACCATAATTTATCCATTCATGCATTGATGGGCACCTTGGTTGCTTCCATCTTTTTTGATATTGTATACAGTGCTGCAATCAACATGAGTGTGCATATATCTGTTCATGTGAAAGCTCTTATTTCTCTAGGATATATTCCAAGGAGAGGGATTGCTGGATTGTATGGTAGTTCTATTTCTAGCTTTTTAAGGAAGCGCCAAATCGATTTCCAAAGTGGCTGTACCATTTTACAGTCCCACCAGCAGTGTATAAGTGTTCCAGTCTCTCCACAACCTCTCCAACATTTTTTATTTTGTGTTTTTTGGATTAATGCCAGCCTTGCTGGAGTGAGATGGAATCTCATTGTGGTTTTGATTTGCATTTCTCCAATGGCTAATGATCCTGAGCATTTCCTCATGTATCTGCTAGCTACCTGAATGTCATCTTTAGTAAAGTGCCTGTTCATATCCTTTGCCCACTTTTTAATTCTGTTATTTGTCTTCTAGTTGTTGAGATTTTGCAGTATCATGTAGATTTTAGAGCTCAGACACTGATCAGAAAAGACATAGTTAAAAACTTGTTCCCAGTCTGTAGGTAAGCTTTTTACTCTTTTGGTGAAGTCTTTGGATGAGCATAGGTGTTTGATTTTTAGGAGCTCCCAGGTATCTAGTTTCTCTTCTGGTGTTTGTGCATTGTTAGTCATGTTTTCTGTACTGTTTATGCCATATATTAGGGTTCCTAGTGATCTCCCTATTTTTTCTTCCATGATCTTTATCTTTTTAGATTTTATATTTAGGTCTTTAATCCATTTTGAGTTAGTTTTTGTGCATATTGTGAGGTATGGGTCTCGTTTCATTTTTAAAGGTAGTTTATCCACTTATGCCAGCACCATTTGTTAAAAAGACTGTCTTTTCTCCATTTAACTGACTTTGGGTCTTTGTCAAATATCAGCTGCTCGTATGTGAATGGATTTATGTCTGGATTCTCAGTTCTGTTCCATTGGTCTATGTACCTGCTATTGTACAAGCACCAGGCTGTTTTGACTACTGTGTCAGTATAATAGGTTCTAAAATCAGGTAGTGTGAGGCCTCCCACTTTGTTCTTCTTTTTCAGTAATGCTTTACTTATCCGGGGCCTCTTTCCCTTCCATATGAAGTTGGTGATTTGTTTCTCCAACTCATTAGAAAATGTCATTGGAATTTGGATCAGAATTGCATTGTATCTATAGATGACTTTTGGTAGAACGGATATTTTTACAATGTTAAGCCTTCCTACCCATGAGCAAGGTATATTTTTCCACTTATGTAGGTCTCTTTTGGTTTCTTGCAGTAGTGTCTTGTAGTTTTCTTTGTGTAGGTCTTTTACGTCTCCGGTAAGATTTATTCCTAAGTATTTTATATAAAAAAAAATTTTTTTTAATTTTATTTTATATACTTGGGGGCTACTGTGAATGTTATTGATTTGGTGATTTCCTCTTTGATGTTCTTTTTGTTGGTGCAGAGGAATCCGGCTGATTTTTGTATGTTTGTCTTGTATCCTGATCTCTGCTGAACTCTTCTATTAGCTTCGGGAGTTTTCTTGAGGATTCTTTAGGGTTTTCTGTGTATAAGATCATGTCATCTACCAATAGAGATACTTTTACTTCTTTACCAATCTGGATGCCCTTTATTTCTTTATCTAGCCTAATTGTTCTGGCTAGGATTTCCAGCACAATGTTGAATAAGAGTGGTGATAAAGGGCATCCTTGTCTGGCTCCTGTTCTCAAGGGAAATGCTTTCAGACTCTCTCCATTTAGAATGATGTTGGCTGTTGGCTTTATATAAATGCCTTTTAATATGTTGAGGAATTTTCCTTCCATTTCTGTTTTGCTGAGAGTTTTTATCATGAATTGGTGTTGAACTTTGTCAAAAGCCTTTTTTGCATCAATTGATAAGATCACTTGGTTCTTGTCTTTTGTTTTAATTATATGATGGATTCCATGAATTGTTTTTGTAATGTTGAACCATCCCTGCATACCTGGTATGAATCCCACTTGGTCGTGGTGAATTATTTTTTTGATATGTTGTTGAATTCTATTGACTAGAATTTTGTTGAGGATTTTTGCATCCAAGTTCATGGGGAATATTGGTCTCTAACTTTCTTTTTTTTGTGGTGTCTTTACTTGGTTTTGGTATCAGGGATATGCTGGCTTCATAGAATGAGTTTGGTAGTATTCCTTCCTTTTCTGTGCTCTGAAATACCTTTAGTAGTAGTGGTGTTAACTTTTCTCTGAAAGTTTGGTAGAACTCTCCAGTGAAGCCGTCCAGGTCAGGGCTTTTTTTTTGTTGGGATTTTTTTAATTACCTTTTCAATCTCTTCCTTTGTTATGAGTTTATTTAGTTGCTCTCCCTCTGTATGTGTTAGTTTAGGTAGGTAGTGTGTTTCTAGAAATTCATCCATTTCTTCTAGGTTTTCAAATGCATTAGAGTACAATTTTTCGTAGTAGTCTGATATATGATTCTTTTAATTTCAGTTGGGTCTGCTGTGATATCACCCATCTCATTTCTTATTCTGATTATTTGCTTCCTAAACCTAAAAATGACAGGTTGAGAAACATAAGCATGATGCAAATTTTGATTAGTATAGGATTTATTTTTTTTTCAAATTACTTTTTCATCCTTTGAATTCAACTCTTATTGTCATGTCTGAGTCTATGAAGGTAAAAAAAAAATTATCCTTTAAAAGCATCCTTTTATATAGTACAATTTTAAGGGTGGCAAGAAGTCTCTTGCCCTGTCCTTAAAATTCTGCCGCCAGCATTTGGTGGTGACTGAAATTTGACAGTTGAAGTTTTCAAAATGTCCCTACCTCTATCCACAAGTTGAGATTAAGGTTTGGAAAAGAGATAACTTCTAAGCCAGACTTAATTAGATCATGTGAGCTTTTGAAAAATTCTAGGAGAAAGTACTGCCCTATAAGAAAGAACACTGGAAAAGGGCATGGTAGCAGAGCAGACCTGGTGAGCTATTGATAGGAAAAGGAAAAATAAAGAGCGTAGAACCATGAGCACTACAGATAGATGATTGGGAGTGGAAGGGTGATAAAGAAAGGAAAAACTACTTCACACTTTTACCTAGAATTAGCCCTAGAGGTAAATACGGCTAGTGTTTTTCTGTCCTATTTTATCAATTGTTCTACAACATTGCTTCAACAAACATCTATTTTGCCAGGCAATATTCTAGGCCCTAGATAGTATGATAAATAGAACTCACTCCCTACACAGGAGCAACTTGAGTGCAGCCTAAGAAGGTTATTACATATATCCAAGTTCGCACAGCATATTAGAAAAAAATACTAGTACTAGAACCAGGATCTTTTAATTCCTGGAGAAGCATTTTTCCTAATTTGTGGTTCTTCCAACTATCACATGGATCTAACAAAAATTTCCCTTAGCCTAATTTAATACATGCTTCCTAGTTTTAAAAATGTCCTTAGCAACATTCACAGTGATACTTCTAACTTCTTTAAAGCCTGGATTCTTATAGTAATGATGCTCTTTAGTCAATAAAAACCCAAAACCCACTGCCAAAGAGTCGATTCTAACTCATAACAACCCTATAGGAGAGAGTAGAACTGTTCTATAGGGTTTCCAAGGAGTGCCTGGTGGATTCCACATGCCAACCTTTTTGATTAGCCACCAAACTCTTAAGTACTGTGCCGTCATGGCTCCTCTTTAGTCACAGAACCTATAATTCTTCTTAAATCAGTTCCTTTCTAATCCTTAATTGAAATCATAGAAAAGTTTTACGTCTTATGAAAGATGAACATCTGAAGTGAAATTTCAATGAAAATCTTTGAAACTCTGTTGTAAAAATATAGTTATTCAACTTTCCCTGCCTTTGGTTTAATGAATCTATTTAGTTTTATTACAATTTTGAAAAATAAAGAGAAATGGAGAATATAACTACTAAAATAATTACATAAAATACTATTTTGATTAAACTTTTTTAAAGGCTTACTTTATAAAATGTAAATGGTTCCAGTTTTAATTTTTTAATTGCAGATTTATCCTCTCTGGCTGCCTTCCAGGAAATGTATTTTAAAATAAATGTTTTTATAAAATAAATAGCTTAAATTTTCAAATGAGATTTCTCCACGATTTCTTTAATATTGCAAAAAGAAATTCCTGTATTCTAAAAGTAGAAACTCTGATCAGTATTTCAGTTTTGCCTCTGAGGTCTTCTGTGATATTCTGTTTTTCTCTGTCTCTATAAAATGCCAAACAATCAACCCAAATAATGAAAGATTCAATTAGCCAATTGCTTTGGTATCTAGGCACAGTCTATACAAGCTTGGGAGAAACAGCCATAATATTTTTTAATATATCACAATAGTAATTAAGTACAGTCTACAACATTAAAAATAGATAACTGGACTCCTCACAATTTTTTTTTTAAAAAACCTCACAAAATAAAGAATAGAAATAGATGTTTCTATTTTAAGCAGATTATAAAATGGAAAATGGCTACTATTAGATGTTTGGGTAAGGTTTGGCAATTTTACCACTCTGTCCTCCCCTTTGCAGCCCTTGACTAAAGTAGGATTCCTCAATCTTGATACTGTAGTCATTTTGGGCTAGATAATTCTTTGCTGTAGGGGCCTGCCTGTACATTATGGCGTGTTTAGTAGCATCCCTGGCATCAACCTAGATACCAGTAGCATCTCCGTAAGTTGCGACAACCAAAAAAGTTTCCAAACATTGCCAAATGTCCCCTAGGGGGCAAAATTGTCCCCCTTTGTGTACCCACTCGATTGAAAAAGTTCTTTGTATAGGAAAGAAAAGCCAAGTGGAAAAAATTACTACTTTATTAGTAATGGCCATGCCCCTAATACATCTCCAAATTCATACCCTTTTTCCCACTGGTGAACTGTGCTGGAGCATTTAGGCCAGGAGGCCTAAATGAGACTTTCTACTGCCTCGCCTGTAAATTGATTACTGCACAGGAGCCAGAGGGTACCAGAGGACGTGGTCATTCTGCCCAGAAGGACCAGGTATTCTTAATAGCACCAATCTGATGGAAAAGAGAAGGCAGAAGTAAAGGAAGCATAGCATGCTTATGTCACTTTAAATCTAGGCTATTAATAAAAGATGATCCAACGATTGTCCTGAACTCTGAGGGTTTTCCTAGACTTTATCTTACAATTGTCTGGCAACCATAATTTTCATTTCCAAAAGTTATTTTTTGGTCCCAGGTTTTTCTTTTTTGCATCAGCCTATCTCGTTTTATAATTTTCTTCAATTTCTCTGAAAATAAAAGTAGGAAGTTTCTCTTATACGTTCTCTAACGTACTTTGAATTATCTCTCTTCTCTCTGGGTTAAATTATTCTGTTTATCTTGGTCTTTCTGTTTCATTCTACTGGTCTTGGAAGCTATGAATCCTCCCACTCCACCCCCCAAAAAAGGAAAAAATAATTAGCATTTCCTATTTAATATTGAGGTAATAGGAATATTGAATTGGTATGCTGTGTCAATGAGTGGTTCTTGATAACTGACAGGCTTTGTTCTTAGGGCAAGAGTTCTCAAACTGGGGTTCACAGACTTTCAAAAATGCTATCATTGACAGAATTCAGGGAATATGGTGAACTCAGATGGTAAAAAAAAAAGCATCTTATATTCAATAAACTCTACCCGAAATTTACCATTCCTTTCAATTATGAAGGAGTGAAGCAATAAATCATAATAGTACTAGAATACTTGTGACTTTGTCACCGATTTGAATCACAGATACTTTCATATCACATTGTAGTTTTTGCAAATGTCAAAAGATCACTTATACTCACAGCTACTTCAAAATTACAGAAGTTATTAGACCTGTTGTGAAATTTTGTTATTTAATTACAAATTATTTTTTCAGTATTTCGATAACTATATTTCAAGATAATTTATTTCCTTCATAATCCTATGTATTTTTATGCATTTAAAAACATTATTGTTACTTGGTGGAAACCCAGGTTCTTGCTTGGCATGACTCCTATTGGCCAATAGAGGAGAGACCAAGGTGGGAGAACAGGAAGGGACCTTTATTTCTTTGTACAAAGAAAAGGAGTCAGTCTGAGCTGCTGCTGACAAGACTGCTCCCCAAGGGTGGGCAGGCAAGTTATTTTTAAGGGTTTTACAGGTAGGGAGTTCATACAAGTTACGTTAGCAACATTCTTAATCACACTATGCAGGCGCAATGGGGCTTGCATAAAAGCAGATTAACATGCAAAGCTGGGTGGGAGGAAGCCAAACAAAGAAAACAGAATTTTTAATACAGCACTGTGGGGGCTGTCTCATTATTTTGAAAAGGAGTTCATAAGCTTCACAAGATTATGAAGAATTCCATAGCACAAAAACAAACTGTGAAGAACCCCTGACTTAATGCCTTCAGGAAAGAACAAGATGCTGGAACTTCTTCTGGAGGCTCTTAAAATGCCAGAATAATGATATAATGAAATCCATGCATGTATGTTGTTTAAAGACTTGGCAATCATTTAAAAGATCCATTGTATCTTCGGGGTTTCCACAGTGTATTTTAATTTTTACTTCAGTTTATTCTATTATTGCCTGGTTGCTATAGTTTAGAATAATAGTAACAACAATTACAGTCATTTATTGGATACCTGTTCTGTGCCAGGCTCAATACTAGTAATATTACGAAATGTTTCCTATAACATTAACATGGAAAAATATTGATCCAAGAGGCATAGCTCTTCCTGCTCTGCCACTAATTGTGATTTGAAACAAATCACTATGCCATTCTTGACATATCTTCTCATTTATAGAGTGGGAACAATTATATCTGTTATACCTATTTTATAGGGCTTCTGGGTGATCAGATGAGACAATGAGTATGAAAGTGCTTTAATGTATGACACACTATAGACACTATATGAATATTTTTTAAAAGTTAGTATTTTTCCATTTTATTATGTATTTAAACAATGCCTCCTTGCAGCAAAAAAGAGAGAATTAACACTGCAACCATAGACATGCAGAAATATCTGAAAGCAACTGGAAGGAGATCTCTTAAGACAGAAAATTACCCCCATTTCTTTAACAAAATTGTACTTTCTAAAGGTTTTTCAAAGAAGTAAAACTTTATTCTCAATTATAAATTTTTAGATTTAGCCACCAAATGGTTATGTAATATTAAGGGCTGTATAGCTGAATCTCCTATTTAGTTTTTAAAATACAGATAAATCTAACTTCATATACACAAAAGTTGCACTTTATTCAGAAAACTGGATGTGTAACTTGACATATGGCTCAAATCTTGAGTTATTAAGTCATAATTAAATACTTTGGTGAAATTTTACAAGTCATATCCACCCCTTATTATTCTGGATAAATCATTATAATTATTTATTGTTGTGAATTTTAAGGTACAGTTTTATATTTATTATTTTAATATTAGCAATGAATCATTTTTTTATTATTCACTTAAAATTGTTGAGTCCATGTATGTGCTGAACTTACCAAAAGTTTAGAAAACTTCATAATAGGAAATAAAAGATGATTGTCTGAAGTCAATGTATTTAGAACTGAAGGTAATTTGTAGAGAAACTAAAAATAGTAATATAACTAACAAAAATTGGGAGGGGGATTGAAAGGGGGGAGGTAATGTACTGTGCTACATATCTTCCTGTTTTATAGAAAAATTAAAACTCAATAAATCTTGTATAAAGTTGATAGATCAAGGACTAGAAACAAAGCATATTAGAGTGTGAAGACAACCACAAACAAAACTAAAAGCAGAAACAGGTAAAAATAGTGGCCATGTGATAGGATAATTTTGGGTTATATTTATTGCTGGTATTTTATTATTTTTGTTATCATGAATAAAAAAATGCAAACATGATGAAATGGAAAGGTTCCATAAAAAATATAAAAAATCAAAATTGTCTCAAGAAACAAACAAAATATTAACAGACCAATGACAATAAAAGAATTTGGAAGTTATTCAAATTACCATCTAAAAAAGAGGGCTGACCAAAAAGTTCTTATGAACCATAGTTTCTCTCGCTTTAACAGATCATTCTAATGCCATGTAAACCTTTTTGAAGCTATCATAATTTTGCTACCAAAAATAAAACAAGAAACTGCCAGAATGTTCAATAGTGAATATAAATGTGAAATTTTGATTCCAGTAGTATATTAAAAGAACAACACAACATGCCAAAGTAGGGTTTACTCAAGAATTTTAAGGAGAATATAATAGAAGGAACTATATTAATCTAATCCGCCACATTAAGGTTAAAGGAGAAAATACACATATTACCAACTCAACAAATACAGAAACGTTCCAGTTCCTGATTTTAATAAAAACTGTACTCTTTCTAGGCTTTTTTTTTTTTTTACCGTTTATCTATTACTGCTGTAATTTGCAATGAAGTTCAAGTGTTGCTGTTACCTAGTGTAATAGAAATAGCAGCATAATCATGATAAGCTCGGTCGACTTGATGGATTCATTCGTTAATCTGCATTTCCTTTTCTCTGTAGGCTATTACAAATTTTGTCATGAAGGCAAAGGCTCAAAACTGGTTCAATTGTAAGTTTCTATTTGTTTGTTTTATTCCTTTCTGTTTCCTGTAAATTCATTTCTCTCAACTATTGCTTATATTGGGGAGCTAAAGTGTAACATTGGCATTTGATTTTATATGTCACAGATGTTATAGAATTTTTAAGAATGGTCACATGAGAAGATATTTATAGTGTGCATGTCACATCAAAATTTTCTGGTTAGCAGTAGTTAATCCAAACATTGTGTACATGTAGAGTCTAAGAACCGGACATGACTCCCATTTCAGTCAAGTACATATATTTTCCTTTTGTCACTCATTCTTCATAATACCCCAGTTTCATAATGTAATATAGTGGAATTAAAGTTGAACAGTTAAAAAATTTTAAAAGCAATTACTATCAGCTATAATCCGTGTTTTTATAATCATTGAAGTACCCAAATCTGCTATTATATTTTCTGCCTGGGCTTAGCCATCTATAGTGATGGCATCAGATAGATGGTTTGGCCTAACCAGCTGCCAATCAGTCAATTCCAACTCAAAGAAACGTCATGCATGTCAGAGTAGAACTGTGCACCAAAGAGTTTCCAATGGCTAATTTTTCAGAAGTAGATCCCTAGGTCTTTCTTCCAAGGCACCTCTGGGTGAACTTGAACTGCCAACAGGCAAGAACGTTAACCGTTTGCACCACCCAGAGACTGGTAGTTCATGTGGGCCAAATAATTAGGTTATACACTTGGTTAAATTATGTGGACTCATTAATTAGGTTTAAAATAACAAAGATGGATAAAATAATGTGATTGCTAATTAAGTTAAAAAAATCATCAACTAAGGGAAAAATAATATAACAGAGCTACGTGTTAGATGCCCATGTATTTTCATAATCCTTACTTTTCATCTTCCAGAAAACAGCAAGCATTCAGAAATAGAGAACACACTTTGTTTAGTCTCATTCCTTTAAACGGAGACCTCTGTTTTCAGACAGTGTTTTTAGTATTAGATGAATTTTTGTTGTTATGATAATTTTACCAAGCCTATCCTCAGTGAACAATACCCACATTTCGAAAGTGGCATTTTAATAAACCATTAGAACATTCATGGCTAATATGAAACCAGTCCAGACCCTTAAAGTAAGGAAATCCTAAGCAATCTCACTGGGAATTAGTAGGCAAAGACAGACAGCTGGTATAACAGGAAACCTGGTTTCTTGCTCAAGCTCTATCACCAACTAGCTGTGACATAGCATATGTCACTTCTGTTGGCCTCATTTCTCTATGCATAAAATGAAGGATTGAGCTACATGATCTCTAAAGTTTATTCTAGCTTAAAAATTCTGTAGTTCTAATGGGCTGGGGAAGACTTTATCCGGGAACACCTTCCTTCCACAGTAGAAGAAAGTGGTAGTGGCCATAATTTGAAGCAGTAATTTTGCAAAATGATTACAATCTTAGAAACCCAACCTTCTATGCATGTCTGTATTGTGGAAGCTGAGGCTCCATGAACTCACAGAAGGAAAGAGTGATCTATTGCAGAAGCAGTACTACAGTTTTAAAATTCAAAGATGAACGATTCTCTTTAGTAATATACTCTTAAAGAGCTAGTTGATCATAGGAAAAAAATATATAGCTTTGTTTGGCTTTGTGAAGAGGTCTGTACCTTCAGCCCAAACTTTTCAAATAAACGTAACTTAATTTGAGAGACTTTTCAGCTGAAACCTACTGGAGAGCTTGCTTATATTAGTAGAAACTGTAAGAGTCTAGAATATTATAAAATTGATCAGTGTAAAGCTGTATTAACTTGGTAGTTAGTATAACTGCTATGGAAACCCTGGTGGTATAGTGGTTAAGAGCTAAGGCTGCTGACCAAAAAGGTGAGCAGTTCAAATCTACCAGGTGCTCCTTGGAAACCCTGTGGGGCAGTTCTACTCTGTCTTATAGGGTCGTTATGAGTCAGAATCGACTCGATGGCAGTGGGTTTGGGTTTTTGGTTTTTATAACTGCTATAGCTGGACTCCAGAGTGGTGAGTTTTTTAAAATTCAAGTCTGAACTTACAGTGGTATACAGATGTAAAACAATTATAATTAGTACAATAACAAACTGGATTTTTAAAAGAAAATGTTCAATATTGTAATTTAATTTGCCTTGGGCTTTTAAGGAAAAATAACACATGCCTTAGGGAAAACTCAGTACATGTTAGAACTCTGTGGCCAAATTTTCATGTGCATTACATTGAGATACTTTGAAAGGGATGAAAACAAGTAGCTAAAATCTGCCTTCAGCATGTAAGTGTTTACCTCAGCATAGATAAAGGCTGATTTGTATCCAATAGCTGTTATTTTTGCTTAAACTACAACAGATTTAAATTTTACATAGGGCTTTTTGGCTTGGGGTTATTTACATACATATAGAACAACAGACCCCAAAGTATTGGGACTAAATCCTTTTATGGCATCCATTATGTAACAACAACAAGATGATAGTCAGGAAATAGAAAACATCCTTTTCCACAATAGCAACAAAAACTATAAAATCTGCAAGCATAAACTTAAAATGAAACGTATAAGAATATATGGAATAAAATGCAAAACTTTTCAGAGAAATAAAGGAAGTCTTGAATAAATGTTGAGTTATATGGCCATGTTCCTGACTTAGGACAGTCAATATTGTAAATTTCTAAAGTTTATTAGGAAAGAACCTGCCCTAAAAAAATCTAAAAAATACTCTGAATATAGGGTAGTTATACTGTTGCACTGACAAAAATATAGACATTTTAATGGAGCATTGTAAAATCCAGAAACAGACCCAAATATATGAGATAATTTAGTATATAATAAAAGTAATATTTCAAATCAATGGGTAAAAGATAATTTGAGGCAACTGTTGAAAAGAAAAATACATCTAGAGCATCATATTACATCATATACCAAAAATAGTTCCAGATATATTAATGATTTGATGTAAAAAAAAATTAAATACTCTTAGTGGGGCAATAAAAGCCGAACACATAAATTATTAACATATACTACTAAGTAAATAGCTAAATTTTGGTACATGCATATGTCATAAATAAAAATAAAAGGCAAGACACATTGGGGAACGTATTTGCAACATATATGACAGACAAAAGGTTAATATTTTTAATATATCAATCAATAAGATAAAGATGAACAGACAATAGGAAACAGACAAATGGCTAGAAGACAGTTAAAATAAGAAATACAAATAACCATGAGGAAATTAAAGATGAAAATATTGCCATTTGCAGCAAGAACAAAAATTGTGTCCAATATTGATAGGTTGTTGAATTATTGCAGACTTGTGAAAATATTGTGATAATTTATTATCTTCATTGTTATGGTATTGGAATTAACATTTTATTCTTATGTTTATTTTTGCAGCATCTTGGTTTAGAAGGGTCTTGTGCTCATTTTTCTCTGAAGAAGACCAATTTTTTTGGTCCAGAACTCGATTTTGTGCAATGGCTTGTACTGAATTGGGCCACGGGAAATGCGAAGGATGGCTTTGGAAAAAAAGAGAGTCTACAGGAATTTCCTTTTTTAGTTGGAAAAGACACTGGTTTATTTTGAAACAGTCGACTCTCTACTGGTTCTCACATCTAAACGTAAGTGTACCAGGAGGAAAAAAACTCTACCTAAAAAAGCTAAATTAGAATAGTCCTTAATCTCTGTGTTAGTATTAGGGATGAGAATTTCTAAAAAAAAAAAAAATTATTAAAAGGGTGCTCATAATATCTAATGTTAGGAGACAGTCCATTTGGTTGTACTTCTTGCTAAAAAATAATCTACAAGGATGACGTAATAGTTTGGAAACAAAACATCTGATTTGGAATTCAGGCTTTTCTACTTGTTATCTTCAAGAGATTGGGCAAGTTATTTAACTTCTCTGAGACTTATTCTCGTCATTTTTCTCAAGGGGAGTAATAATACTTCCTGAATATTTTCTTCCTCTTTCTTATACCTTGATTCTCTCCCTCTCAAGCAAATCCATGTCACAGACTTTTAAATACACTGAATTCTTTCCATCGAAGTACAAGAGAGGCAGATTTTGTGCCTTTCACTTGAAGAAAACCAATTTGGAGGTGGGGTGGGGCAAAAATTTGGTTTCGGGCATATTGAGTGTGAGGTGACATTAAGATATCCCAGTGGAGAGAGCAAGTCTGGGGCTCAGAAGAAATCTCCAGCTTTTACCCTAATTCTCTCTTGTCATTCACAACCAGAGTTCTTGGTAGTGTTCTTTATACTTGCAGTCTTTATTACCTCACTCAGTGCTCTCCAATCTCTCTTTTAACCCCATTACTCCATTGGAAGAACTTTGATAAGTTTTCGGTGGGCCTCCATGTGGCTAAGTCCAGTGGACATGTTCAGTCCTCTACCTCTCATGGTTTTCCTCCTGCCTCTCCTGCCAGTTCTCTGTCACTTTTGCAGGATTATCCTACTCTCCCAGGCCACAAAAAGCTGGAATTCAGGGATCAGTTTTAGCCTTTCTTCTCATTCTATACTTACGTTTTAGAAAATTTACCCATGTCCACGATCGATTACCATTTATATACAGAAGTCACACATTTATATTTATAACCCAAACTTCTCTTCTGAGCTGAAGACTCATATGTCCAATTGATCTCTTGACAGAGGTTTCTCAAAAGTACTTTCTTCAACATGTATAAAACAAAATTCATAATCTTGCCACCCTCGAACTTTCCTTCCAGTGTTTTTTCTGTAAGGAGTCATCCTCAGACACTCCACCCACTCATCCCTTATAGTTCTAGACATCTAGTCTGGCCATTATTGTATCCTAAATATATTTCAAATACATTCGTTTCTCTACCTATCCTAGTCCAATCTACCAACTTCTTTCATCTGAAAAATTTCAGTAGACTCCTAACCTGACTCCCCACATCCACTTTTCCCTCCCTCCAATCTTCTCTATCACTTTAATCAGATGGAACTTTTTAGAAAATGCAAATTTGATCTTGTCACTAATGCACCCCACTCTACCATCCCGCCTATCCCCCTTATTAAAATCCATCAATAATTTCCCATTACTCTTGTTCTAAAATCCTTAACATGGGCTACCAGGCCTTGCGCGGCTCCCATATCTCTCCAGTTTCATCTTGTACCATGCACCCCTGCTGTTTCTTTACTCTAGCCACACTGACCTTCTTTAAGTTCCTTTACTCCATCCATCCAGAGGAACTTTTCACATGCCCTTCCCTCTTCCTGTACTATTCCTTGCCCTCCACTCCAGGTTAACTCCTAGTCTTCCTTCACCTTTCACTTCAACATATCACTCCTTTAGGGAAGTCTTTCTTTAATATCCCCCAACTTGATCAATCCCTTTCCTTATTAGTTCTCATAGCATTTAACACACTTGTAATTTTACATTTTTTATGCGTGATTTTTTTAATTACTATCTCGCCATTGGATTATAAGCTTTCACAAAGTCCCGGCCTCTCTCTCTCTCTCTTTCCTCTGTACCCTGCCAAGAGTTCAGAATTTTATCCCCAGCATGTGACACAACACTTGGCAAATAGTATGTGTTCGAAAGCTATTAGTTGAATTAATGAACAATTGTAAGGATGAAATGAGGTAATGCATGTAAAGTACCTTTGCACAGCACCTATCATAAAATAGGCTCTCAGTAAGGTTAGTTTCCATCATATTTTTCTATTACCACTTCCTCAACTATTGCTGTGAAAAACTTTCTATTGCAAATGTGAAAGTTTTAGTGCAGTTATTAAAGTCACAAAATTTCATATCATGTTTCCATAACCCCCATGATGAATATCATTCATCTTATCCTTGTCCAAATTAAACAGAAAATAAAAACTTCTATCCACCATGTTTTCATGGCATTAACAGAATATTTTACAATTAATTAGCTTAATATTAGCTGAATTAAAGTTCCAGTGCTATTTTTAATGGATTCACCCTTGTTAGTATTTTTTTCCGAGAGACCCTTAGGCAGATTTTGAATTTTTTTTTTTCAATTCAGCAATTTCTGGTTTTATATTTTCATTATAACTTGAACACTTCTATAGAATCTTTTCCTTGGGAATTACAACAAATATTACAAACCCTACAGCCTATCAATACTCTGCTCCCCTTTCTTATCCTCAAGAAATTGTAATTTAGGAGAATAAATGACTTGGTAGGCATTGGTAGAAGAATTACAAACTCTATAAATGAGTTGGAAGATACTACTCACCATTGGGTCATTTCATGAAAGTTCTTAGAAATTAAGTGAGTTAATTGTAATACCAAAGAAAGGGAGAGAAAGCAGTAGGAAAAGAAAGACAAATTGCAAATACTCATCTCTGCAAATACTCATCTCTGATGCCCATACAGTAACTAATTTCATGCTTAAGAACTTCTTTATTAAATATTTTTGGAGACCTTTGAAAATGAAAATACATGATATATATATATATATCAAATATATATATTTTTTATATATATAAAACTGTCTTTCTATAGTAGACAACAAGGTTTAGAAATGTGTTAAATGTTGCTATAACCACCATCATTGCTGGTCCTTGTGATATATCATTTATCTGCTTTGAATGCCCTAATGATGTTGAAAGCTATTTGCATATTTTAAAGCAATTCTGTATTATCATTAATGGAAGAGATTGTTGTTACCATAGCTGTTTTAATGAGTGCACAGTCCATTCACCTTGCACAGAGCTATTTCAAGTAAATGCTAAGTAAACAGTCTAGAAGAATGTGTTCATTACCACCCTGGTGACCTGGCTCTCAGCCATGTAATGTAAGGGTTACTCTTCATTTCAAGTTCTAATTCTTTCTGTTAAATCATTTCCTTACATTTTCTTATTCTTCCCTTCTCCCTTTTTTGTAGGACACCAAAGCCGATGGCTTTATTTATCTACCTGAATTCCGAATTGACTTGGCTCCACACTGCAGAAAAAATAAGTAAGTATAAGAGATTCTTAAGCTGACAGCCCAGCTCAGCTATGTCTAATACAAATATAATGTGAGCTACATAGATAATTTTAATTTTTCTAGGAAAAAAGCAACTTTTCTATTAAAAACATAAAAAGAAACAGGCGAAATTAATTTTAATAATATATTTTATTGTATCCAATATGTTCAAAATATTATCATTTCAACATGTGCACTAGCCATATTTCAAATGTGCAGTACCCACATGTTCCTAGTGGCTACCTTATTAGAAAGTACAGCTAGACTGTTGAGAAAACTAGGCACTAGGAGGAGAATTGATTTTCACTTTGATCTTCTCGTTCATGAAAACATACAGAAGGCTAGATCAACTAATAATCACTGTTTTGGAAGTACATCTATATTACTGAAACAATATTTTGAGTGTATGTACAGTGGCAAAATGTAAATGCCATAATTCCTTTATTTTCATTTCAATAAACAAAAACCGAACCCCTTAATTTCAATCTTATGTAGAGCTTGAAGATACCCATATTCAGGCTGCTGCAGGAGTTTATGTTTAAGTGTTCTAGTGACTTCTATTTACAGAAAATGAGGTATCCTAAGAGGCTACATAGTCAAAGTCTCCTTTTCATGGGTTGCTTTTATGTCACTCAGCTGTATGTCTAGATTTCTGACAATATAAATTAAATACTAGACACTTGTTTGCATTCCTGATCCTTCAGAATACTTATGTTCTGGCATTATGCTGTGACTAGAATTTATAGTTAATGGATTCCGTAAGGTTAACACAATAGTTCTATTACTTCCAAATTAGCATGCTATACCACCGTAGTTCATTTTTTGCCTTCCTTCACTTTATCCACAAAATACTGACAATATCCATTACTTTCCTTAGGAGAAAGAATAATACTTACATAATTTTAGTCAAGTTTTTCTCCAAGTTACTATATTACAATAACTACTATTCTACAATGCTCTTCAAATGATATATTGTCTTTCCTGTAGCCTTGTTCTTACAACTAAGGAATGTATGCACAAAATCATTACCAAGCTTGGGAGAAGAAGGCTTAATCAGCATCAAGTTGTTCTTTTTCCTTTTGTCGACATTGTTTGGCTTAATAAAGTCACAGACATGAACTTAGTTCTACCAAGAGTTTACGGGAAATCAAGCATTGGATCAAAGAGAAATATAGTAACTTCTGCCTCCACTCCAGATAATATTCTAGAAGACCTATTATAAATTAGGTTAATGGTTCCACCAAATTTTGATAAAATTCAACATATCTAAGAACTTAGAGACCAAAACCACTACTGTCAAAATAGCAAAAAAAGCTTTGGAAGTCAAAGTTGTTCACTTAGACTCTAAAATCAGTGCTATAGAATTTAGCTGTTAGGGGAATGCCAGTATAGAGTGAGGAGATATTTGAAAGGATAATTATATGTAAGTTACAGGATACCATATTTCCTCTTATGTCAGACTCTTATTATTATACCCCTTTTATCACATTTCAGAACAGATGTGGTAAAACTTCAGGAGGTCCAGAGATAAGGAATAAATTCAATTAAAGGGACATAAAAATGTTCTGTAAAGAAAGGTTAAAGAAATGGGTGTGGTTTAAGGGTAGAGAGAGTGGTATAATTATAACGTATTTTTCAAATTTTATGAAAAGACAGTTGAACAATTGAGAAAGAATTGCAAAGAAATGCATTTAAATTGAAGCAGAAGAGCTTGAATAATCTATAAGGGGGAACATATGATCAGATTTGTTTATTGAGGAGGTGATACTGTTTCCATCTCTTAATATCTTAAATTCCGTCCTGGAGGCTTTAAATAGTCAAGCCTAAAGTAAAAAGTATAAACTAATTGATCTCTTAAGTAGCCTTCCAACCATAAGATTGCATAATTTTTTGTTAGTGCATACTTGAGAGTGCATCTAGACAAGACTCATCCGTATGACAGGCATTGGCCTGGAACAGCATATAACTGCCACATCTGGTCGCTGATGTAGAGAAGTAATTTATCTACCAAGGACAGGGATGAGAAAGAAAGCCAATTTTTCTTTCAAAGAGAAAGAGAGTTAAGCTACTCAAAAGCCTAGGCCACTTGCCATCAGGAGTAACTCACTAACTGATAAAAAGGATAAACAGCCATGTAATCACATCTCTAACAATATACCCCAAATCTCATGTATATTATCCTGGATTAGAAACTTTTGGTTCCATACCATTCGTAAGAATACAACTTGGCCTTTGCCATCCAGTGGATACTATCAGATTAATTTCTTTAAAGTACTTCTTACCTGCTCTTCTGGTATTGGAAAATAGAAATCAAATGGTTTTCTGTCCGTGATAAATCACTTGCAATACTATTTTCCTTTATTTTTGTAATAATTATGTCTTTCTTTTTAAGTCCATTTTTCTTCTCATGTTGGTCACCCTGAGAGGTAACCACCACACACACGTACTCAAAATTTAGTTTGCATGTTGAGACTGATGATGCCACACATACACCAGGAGAGTATAAAAGAGTTTATAACTTGAATTATGAGGTTTTCTGGGGAGATCAGGGTAGGCTTCCCAAGAATGATCTAAAAATAATGTGCGAGAGTTAGGGAAGGAGGCTGGCTTTTCTGGTGGTTAGGGGCCCAGGCTTGAGTGAGGGTTCCAGCAGAAGGGAAAGAGGGAGGGTGAGGCTTAAAAGCTATCAGTAGTCACACATCAAAAATGGAGTCAGACTCTTTATTACCCATTTTAAAGGACATCTTGTCCTATTTGACTATTTTTAAACCCATATAAGGAAAATTGAACTGCATAATTCCCACTGGGATTACTAACAGACCTAATAGATGACCTCTTGCCCTTTTTGTATTCTCCAGTTTTGATTTGTTTCCTTTCCTTGTTATGCCATCGATAGGATTAAGTGAGAATATGTAGCTAAAAATGGAATGAACTCATTGCTTTTATGTTAGACATTTTAATACCAGAGATTAGAAACCATTTGCAGTTGAAATCTACTTCTCAGCCCAGTTGTATAAAAAAACTGATACCTTGAAGTACAACTACAATGAGGTCGCATCTAAGCAGCCAATTTACAAATGGATAAATAACCGATTAAGGAAGAGGGTATGGAACCACTTTTCTAAGTTTTGATTCATAATCCAAATATCAACAGAGTCAGTCCTTATTTTCTTCAACGAGGTATGGTTGCCTCTAAAGTAAGTTATCATATCATTCATGTATACTGATATCTACACATCCTTAACCATCTAATAGAAAAGAAAAGTGAGGAAGAAATATTTATAAGATAAAACATGAGGCAGGGTATACCAGCAGTTTCCATATCTTTACATTTGAGTATAGGGAAGCACCTAAATGTCACTATTGTCCAAAGCATCATATATCTCTATTCACTTAGGTAAAAATTAGAAGTTCTAGCAATAAATTTCCATTGCAGGATAAGCAACCAATTTTTGAATTCCAAAACGGTCTCTTCAAGTTTTTTCGGTGTATTTTCATTTACTATTAACTCTGATTAAACGGTCTTAATTTCTATTTAATTTCTTATGTCAACTTATTAACTTTCATTCAAATGGGCTATTATGCTAGACTGCATGAAGGCAATAATGCTGATTCTGTGCTACAAATATCATGCAATTTAGAGAAGAAAATATTTTTATCCAGGCTTATCATACCTCCCAATTTATGAAGACTTAATACAATGAAGTTTTCAATTTTAAAACATATAAATGAATAATTCATAATTCACATTATAAAATAATTCACATAAAAAACTCTTACTTAAAAAAAAGTGTACCTGAGCGTTTGAAAGTAGTGAGCTATATTAGAAGTCTTTCTAAGGCAATAATTTGTCAAAAAATATTCAAACAAATAAGAATGACACCCATCTTTTGAGAACACATTTGTTGCAAAGATCAGGGTATATTGTAATTGATGACTTGCCTAAAGAGTACGGAATATATCCAGGATATTTTGTTGTTATCGATGTTGTTTTGTTCTATTCTGATTCTTATTTCTCAGGTAAGCCATGCCTTTAACTTAGAGTACATTGAATTATCTAATTTTTAACATAATTTCCTTTGCCATTCAGATACAGCCTGAATATCTTAAGCTCTAAGAGTAGCTTTGAATTTCCATTGATGAATTATCACCCAATTGCTGAATTTCTCAGCTTTAATAGCCATTTGGTGTTTGGATAAACCCTTTGTTAGCTGTGTTGTTGTTGTTAGGTGATGTCGAGTTGGTTCGGACTCATAGCGACCCTGTGCACAACAGAACGAAACACTGCCCAGTCCTGCACCATCCTTAAAATCGTTGTTATGCTTGAGCTCATTGTTGCAGCCACTGTGTCAATCCACCTCATTGAGGGTCTTCCTCTTTTCTGCTGACCCTGTACTCTGCCAAGCATGATGTCCTTCTCCAGGGACTGATCCCTCCTGACAACATGTCCGAAGTATGTAAGATGCCATCTCGCCATCCTTGCCTCTAAGGAGCATTCTGGCCACACTTCTTCCAGGACAGATTTGTTCGTTCATTTGGCAGTCCATGGTATATTCAATATTCTTCGCCGACACCACAATTCAAAGGCATCAACTCTTCTTCGGTCTTCCTTATTCATTGTCCAGCTTTCACATGCATATGATGTGATTGAAAATACCATGGCTTGGGTCAGGCGCACCTTAGTCTTCAAGGTGACATCTTTGCTCTTCAACACTTTGAAGAGGTCCTTTCTAGCAGATTTGCCCAATGCAATGCGTCTTTTGATTTCTTGACTGCTGCTTCCATGGCTGTTGATGGTGGATCCAAGTAAAATGAAATCCTTGACAACTTCAATCTTTTCTCTGTTTATCGTGATGTTCATTGGTCCAGTTGTGAGGATTTTTGTTTTCTTTATGTTGAGGTATAATCCATACTGAAGACCGTGGTCTTTGATCTTCATTAGTAAGTGCTTCAAGTCCTCTTCATTTTCAGCAAGCAAGGATGTGTCATCTGCGTAACGCAGGTTGTTAATGAGTCTTCCACCAATCCTGGTGCCCCATTCTTCTTCATATAGTACAGCTTCTCGTATTATTTGTTCAGTGTACAGATTAAATAGGTTTGGTGAAAGACTACAACCCTGACGCACACCTTTCCTGACTTTAAACCAATCAGTATCCCCTTGTTCTGCTGAACAACTGCCTCTTGATCTATGTAAAGGTTACTCATGAGCACAATTGTCTGCAATTCCCATTCTTCGCAGTGTTATCTATAGTTTGTTATGATCCACACAGTCGAATGCCTTTGCATAGTCAATGAAACACCAGTAAACATCCTTCTGGTATTCTCTGCTTTCAGCAGGATCCATCTGACATCAGCAATGATATCCCTGGTTCCACCTCCTCTTCTGAATCCGGCCTGAATTTCTGGCAGGTCCCTGTCGATATACTGCTGCAGCCGTTTTTGAATGATCTTCAGCAGAATTTTGCTTGGGTGTGATATTAATGATATTGTTCTATAATTTCCACATTCAGTTGGATCACCTTTCTTGGGAATATGCATAAATATGGATCTCTTCCAGTCAGTTGGCCAGGAAGCTGTTTTCCATAATC
The DNA here is from genome assembly GCF_030014295.1 of Loxodonta africana. NCBI lineage: Eukaryota > Metazoa > Chordata > Mammalia > Proboscidea > Elephantidae > Loxodonta > Loxodonta africana. The sequence goes on from NC_087369.1 coordinate 98,094,110, forward strand.
TTGGCATAGACAAGTGAGCACCTCCAGCACTGCATCTGTTTGTTGGAAAATCTCAATTGATATTCCATCAATTCCTGGAGTCTTGTTTTTGCCAGTAAAAAAAAAAATTTTTTTCAGAGCAGCTTCCACTTCTTCCTTCAGTACCATCGATTCCTGATCATATGCCACCTCTTGGAATGGTTGAATATCGACTAATTCTTTTTGGTATAATGACTCTGTGTATTCCTTCCATCTTCTTTTGATGCTTCCTGCGTCGTTTAATATTTTCCCCATGGAATCCTTCACTATTGCAACTCAAGGCCTGAATTTTTTCTTCAGTTCTTTCAGCTTGAGAAATGCCAAGGGTGTTCTTCCCTTTTGGTTTTCCATCTCCAGCTCTTTGCACATGTCATTATAATGCTTAACTTTGTCTTCTCAAGAGGCCCTTTGAAATCTTCTGTTCAGTTCTTTTACTTCACCAGTTCTTACTTTTGCTTTAGCTGCTCGACACTGAAGAGCAAGTTTCAGAGACTCCTCTGGAATCCACCTTGGTCTTTTCTTTCTTTTCTGTCTTTTCAATGACCTCTTGCTTTCTTTACAGATGATGTCCTTAATGCCATTCTGAAACTTGTCTCGTCTTCGGTCACTAGTGTTCAATGTGTCAAATCTATTCTTGAGATGGTCTCTAAATTCAGGTGGAATATACTCAAGGTCATATTTTGGCTCTCGTGGACTTGCTCTGATTTTCTTCAGTTTCAGCTTGAACTTTCATATGAGCAATTGATGGTCTGTTCCACAGTTGGCCCCTGGCCCTGTTCTGACTGATGATATTGAGCTTTTCCATCGTCTCTCTCCAGAGATGTAGTCAATTTGATTTCTGTGTGTTCCATCTGGTGAGGTCCATGTGTATAGTTGCGGTTTATGTTGGTGAAAAAAGGTATTTGCAATGAAGAAGTCGTTGGACTTGCAAAATTCTATCATTCGACCTCCAGCATTGTTTCTATCACCAAGGCCATGTTTTCCAACAACTGGTCCTTCTTCTTTGTTTCCAACTTTCACATTCCAATCACCAGTAATTATCAATGCATCTTGATTGCATGTTCTATCAATTTCAGACTGCAACAGCTGATAAAAATCTTCTATTTCTTCATCTTTGGCCCTAGTGGTTGGTGCGTAAATTTGAATAATAGTCATATTAATAGGTCTTCCTTGTAGATGTATGGATATTATCCTATCACTGACAGCATTATACTTCAGGATAGATCTTGAAACGTTGTTTTTGACGATGAATACAACACCATTTCTCTTCGAGTTGTCATTCCCAGCATAGTAGACTACACGATTGTCTGATTCAAAATGGCCAATACCAGTCCATTTCAGCTCACTAATGCCTAGGATATCGATGTTTATGCATTCCATTTCATTTGTTTTTTTTTTTTATTAACTTTTATTGAGCTTCAAGTGAACGTTTACAAATCAAGTCAGACTGTCACATATAAGTTTATATACACCTTACTCCGTACTCCCACTTGCTCTCCCCCTAATGAGTCAGCCCTTCCAGTCTCTCCTTTCCTGACAATTTTGCCAGCTTCCAACTCTCTCTATCCTCCCATCCCCTCTCCAGACAGGAGATGCCAACACAGTCTCAAGTGACCACTTGATATAATTAGCTCACTCTTCATCAGCATCTCTCACCTACCCACTGTCCAGTCCCTTTCATGTCTGATGAGTTGTCTTCGGGGATGGTTCCTGTCCTGGGCCAACAGAAGGTTTGGGGACCATGACCGCCGGGATTCCTCTAGTCTCAGTCAGACCATTAAGTATGGTCTTTTTATGTGAATTTGGGGTCTGCATCCCACTGATCTCCTGCTCCCTCAGGGGTTCTCTGTTGTGCTCCCTGTCAGGACAGTCCTCGATTGTGGCCAGGCACCAACTAGTTCTTCTGGTCTCAGAATGATGTAGGTCTCTGGTTCATGTGGCCCTTTCTGTCTCTTGGGCTCTTAGTTGTCATGCGACCTTGGTGTTCTTCATTCTCCTTTGATCCAGGTGGGTTGAGACCAATTTATGCATCTTAGATGGCCACTTGTTAGCATTTAAGGCCCCAGACGCCACATTTCAAAGTGGGATGAAGAATGTTTTCATAATAGAATTATTTTGCCAATTGACTTAGAAGTCCCCTTAAACTATGGTCCCCAAACCCCCGCCCTTGCTCCGCTGACCTTTGAAGCATTCATTTTATCCCAGAAACTTCTTTGCTTTTGGTCCAGTCCAGTTGAGCTGACCTTCCATGTATTGAGTATTGTCCTTCCCTTCACCTAAAGCAGTTCTTATCTACTAATTAATCAGTAAAAAACCCTCTCCCACCCTCCTTCCCTCCCCCCCTCGTAACCACAAAAGTATGTGTTCTTCTCAGTTTATACTATTTCTCAAGATCTTATAATAGTGGTCTTATACAATATTTGTCCTTTTGCCTCTGATTAATTTCGCTCAGCATAATGCCTTCCAGGTTCCTCCATGTTATGAAATGTTTCACAGATTCGTCACTGTTCTTTATCGATGCGTAGTATTCCATTGTGTGAATATACCACAATTTATTTAACCGTTCATCCATTGATGGACACCTTGGTTGCTTCCAGCTTTTTGCTATTGTAAACAGAGCTGCAATAAACATGGGTGTCCATATATCTGTTTGTGTGAAGGCTCTTATTTCTCTAGGGTATATTCTGAGGAGTGGGATTTCTGAGTTGTATGGTAGTTCTATTTCTAACTGTTTAAGATATCGCCAGATAAATTTCCAAAGTGGTTGTACCATTTTCCATTTCATTTTTGATGATTTCCAATTTTCCTAGATTCATACTTCATATATTTCAGGTTCCAATTATTAATGGATGTTTGCAGCTGTTTCTTCTCATTTTGAGTTATGCCACATCAGTAAATGAAGGTCCCGAAAGCTTTACTCCATCCATGTCATTAAGATTGACTCTACTTTGAGGAGGCAGCTCTTCCCCAGTCATCTTTTGAGAGCCTTCCAACCTGGGGGGCTCATCTCCCAGCATGATATCAGACAATGTTCCGCTGCTATTCATAAGGTTTTCACTGGCTGATGCTTTTCAGAAGTAGACTTCCGGGTCCTTCTTCCTAGTGTGTCTTAGTCTGGAAGCTCAGCTGAAACCTGTCCTCCATGGGTGACCCTGCTGGTATCTGAATACCGGTGGCATAGCTTCCAGCATCACAGCAACACACAAGCCCCCACAGCATGACAAACTGACAGACACGTGGGGGTTGTTAGCTCTAGCATATTTGTACTTATGAAAAACAAAAACATAGAAGTGTAGTGCTTTAAAATATTTACAATTAGCGAACCCTGAAACATTGAAGAATTTGATTATGATAGCTGTGAAAACATTAATAGGAGAGACAAAACACATTCACCGAATTTGGTTTAAATACAGAGTAAGAACAAAAGGCCTGAAAGCTAAACAGGATGTATCCTTACATGAGTCACGGAATATTTTAGTTTCAGTAGCTACAAAATCAAACAGGTTCAGAACTTTCTTGCCTTCCCCAGCATTGGTCCTTGTAACCACACCATCCTCAGGACAGGCAGATGAGGCAAAGAGAGAGTCAGGACACAGGCACATTGAGCAACCCATGGGCAGTGTGGTCCTCCTACCTGTTTTAACTAAATATTTTAAGCTAC